>NC_057390.1:43376211-43976211 GCF_019320065.1 Cervus canadensis
GGCCTGGTGCACTGGGAAGACCCAGAGGAATCGGGTGGAGAGGGAGGTGGGAGGGGGGATCGGGATGGGGAATACGTGTAAATCTATGGCTGATTCATATCAATGTATGACAAAACCCACTGAAATGTTGTGAAGTAATTAGCCTCCAACTAATAAAAATAAATAAATAAATAAAATAAAATAAAATTTGGATCATCAGCATAAAAATCACCTGGCATGCTTAAGAATCCAGATTTCTGGGTCCAACACAGAACCAGAATCTTTATGTATAGAACTCGAGAGTCTAGCTTAGCAAATTTCCTGTGTGATTCTGACATACAATTATGTTTGTCACCAATGAATTCTATTTGAAAGCAAATCAACAACAACAAAAACCTGATGGTGATATGATGAGCTCTCTTTTGTACCTTCACTTGAAAATCTTGTCCCAGAACTTCCCTGGTGGTCCAGTGGCTAAGACAACATGCTCCCAGCGCCGGGGGCCTAGGTTGGATACCTGGTCATGGAACTAGATCCCACATGCCACAACTAAGAGTTCACATGTCTCAACTCAAGATCCCACGTGCTTCAACTAAGACCTGGTGCAGCTAAATAAATAGTAAATTAAAACAAATATTTTTTTAAAGAAAAACTTCACTGTACCTTCACTGTGTTTTATCCCCTTGAGTACATTTTTTCATGCTTTCCTCCAAAGAGAGATGGAGAGGTTTCACATCACCTTTTTCTACCTCTCCTTGTATTTGAATACTTTTTCTCTGCATTTAAAAATGTATAGAACTTCACTTTAACTCGTAGAAAGCTTTCCTTTAGCTTCTTGTTTTTTTCTTGACCCTGTTGCCCATTTAACTTAAAATCCCCTGTCATCTTCCTTCTCTTAAATTTCCTGTATAATGGTTGTATGCACCCCATCCATTCCTTTGTTGTTCAGTTGCTAAGTCACGTCTGACTCATGGCAACCCCATGGACTGCAGCACATCAGGCTTCCCTGTCAGTCACTCTCTCCTGGAGTTTGCTCAAACTCCTGTCCATTGAGTCAGCGATGCCATTCAACCATCTCATCCTCTGCCACCCCCTTCTCCTCTTGCCCTCAATCTTTCCCATCATCAGGGTCTTTTCCAATGAGTGGCTCTTTTCATCAGGTGGCCAAAGTATTGGAGATTCAGCTTCAACATCAGTCCTTCCAATGAATATTCAGTGTTGATTACCTTTAGGATTGACTGGTTTGATCTCCTTGCAGACCAAGGAACTCTCAAGAGTCTTCTCCAACACCACAGTTCAAAAGCATCAATTCTTTGACACTCAGCCTTCTTTATGGTCCAACTTTTACATCTGTACATGACTACCAGAGAAACCATAGCTTTGACTATATGGACCTTTGCTGGCCAAGTGATGTCTCTGCTTTTGAATATGCTGTCTAGGTTTGTCATAGCTTTCCTTCTCAAAGTTTCTGAAAACTAGTCTTGTTCCTCACTACTCTAATACAGTGATTCTCTTGAGGATCAGCAGGAATTTCCTTTAAGCCCAATCCATTTGGTAGGCAGAAGGGACAGCAGGGTCAAGGAAAGCTTTGCAAAAGTTAAAGAAGCATATGCACAGTTCTCTGGAATCCTATTCTGCTTAGACTCTCTAGTTTGTTCCCAAGAGGCTAAACCCTAAATATACTCCTGGACTGCTGTGTTTTACTCCTCACATTGTAAACCTTGGCATTCATCTGTTCCAGGAATTAATCCTCTACTCTGAAGTAAGGGCTGCCTATTCAGCACTTCTTGGCATTCAGAATTCAGCCTCAAACTTCAACAGCTTCCTTAGTTTTTGTTTTTGTTTGTTTATTTATTTTTGGACTTTGTGTGGCTTGCAGGATAGTTTCCTGACCCGGGACTGAACCTGTGCCCTCAACAGTGAAAGTTCAGGGTCCTAACCACTGGATTGCCAGGGAATGCCCTCAGCTGCCTCCTTTGGATGTTTGTTTCATCAAGGCCTTTCTTTGAGAAAATAACCAGGAAAATTAGTCTTCCTTTAAGACCTCAAAAGGGAACTTAACTTTTTAAATTGCTGTGCTCTAATATTCCTACTTTGCTGGTAAAAGACTTTATGGCCCAATTAACTTAAACAGAGATCCTTGGACAGTTAATCAGGCTGAGAAGAATGTCTTGAATAAAACTATACTTAACTGTGTTTATTCGGAGAAGGCAATGGCAACCCACTCCAGTAGTCTTGCCTGGAGAATCCCATGGATGGAGGAGCCTGGTAGGCTGTAGTCCATGGGGTCACTAAGAGTCAGACATGACTGAGTGACTTCGGTTTCACTTTTCACTTTCATGCATTGGAGAAGGAAATGGCAACCCACTCCAGTATTCTTGCCTGGAGAATCCCAGGGACAGGGGAGCCTGGTGGGCTGCCGTCTATGGGGTCGCACAGAGTCAGACACGACTGAAGCGACTTGGCAGCAGCAGCAGCAGTGTTTAACTGGAAAAAAAGATGCTTGTTGTCTTTTCTTGCTGTTCAGTGTAGAATCATGGAATCCCTTATCAAATTATTTTGTGGTAGAGCCTCTGTCCATCTGAAATGAAACTTAGACACAAGGCTTCTATAAATGTCCAAAAGAATGTGTCATGTTAAGAGACTTGCATGGCCTATTGTGGGAGGTCATCCACTGTCCCGTTATTCTTCATTTCAGATAAACGAAATCTACTGTGGTTCTAAAAAGCAATAATTTTTTCTCTTGATTTTTCTAAAACAATCTCAATGTGATTTGATATTTCAAATAGCATCTTTATCTTTTAGCGATAGAACATGCATCCGTTCATCTTTAAACAGATGCATTAGACTAAGACTGCAAAAGTATGAGCCTTCTGATCGAGAATTTTGAACAGCCTCCTACTGCTTATGTCATTAAATCCAAATTATTCTGCCGGGTGTTGTGGCACTCTTCTGTCCCTGTTAGTTCCTTCTCTGTCCACACAATTGCCCTTTTTAATCAGGCTGGTCTCTCAATCATCTTAGGCTTAAGATGGTCATCTCAGCACATCTTAGACTGTGCTAGAATGCATGCGCATGTCTTTGTCCACCTGG
Organism: Cervus canadensis; assembly: GCF_019320065.1. NCBI lineage: Eukaryota > Metazoa > Chordata > Mammalia > Artiodactyla > Cervidae > Cervus > Cervus canadensis. The sequence continues at coordinate 43,379,284 of NC_057390.1, forward strand.
TCCCTTTTGCCCCTCCTGATTTCTACAAACAAGTGAGTAATTCCTTACCTGCTTTTAGGTGCTGGGGTGAATTAGATGAGTCAAATCTAAGTTGTCTTATTATCACACAGTTTTAATCACAGTTTATTACATAGTTTTATGATTTTAACATGTTTATTGGACAAAGGTAAACAAGCAAGAGCCTGTAAAGAAATTAGCTATTTCCTGAGTTTTGCATTTGTAAACCTCAATCTATTTGATGATGGTGAGTATCATGATTCAGTATGCATTTAGATCTAACTTGAACTAGAGAAGAGTCATGGCTTGCTTTGCTTCTGGTTTGATTAACCAGAAATGGTAAAAATAACTGATAAGGAACTCCTAGAATATTAGACTAAAGCATAACTTCCAGTTTCTTCAATAATACAGTGCTCTACAGTCAATGGTTTTCAAAGTATGGTCCTTGGAACAGCACCATCAACGTTACGTGGGAATTGCTAATTCTTAAGCCTCCTCCAGACCAACTGAATCAGAAACGGGGTGGTTAACAATCTATGTTTTAGCAAACCCTTTAGGGCCTACTGGAGAACAATTGTTCCAGCCCCAAGGCCTACAACTCTGATTGAATATTGGGATCATCTCATGAGTTTTAAAGAAATGCTGTTGCTTGGGCTGCACAACAAACCAATTAAATGTAACTCTGGGGGTGGGTCTTGGGTGATTCTAGAAGCCAAAGCTGAGAACCACTGCTCTAGGTTCTTCAAATTTTTTATAAAATGAAATAATCATCCACTAAATTGTAACATCGCCAAAATGGTGTATGTGTGTGTGTGTGTGTGTGTGTGTGTGTGTGTGCACGCCTGTGTGTGTGTTGAAAGGAAGACAGTCTGAAACTGGGATTTTTGATGATTCCAAGTGAAAATACTAAAGATCCATGGTGTTTCCACTTGATTGAAATTTCTACATGTGCTAGCCCAAGAAAGATGTCACTGTGTTAGGCAACCTGGGGAGGTTTCTGATAATGTGGCTTGAAAATGATCTTTTCCTTATTATATAACATATGCCTCATTATAGTGTTTTTTTAATAGTTATGACTTCATGTAACGAGAAACGCTTTCACTTGAGAAAGCTGATATTTATCTGCATATTCTGTTTTAGGCTACTAAACATGTAATCTAGATGAAAGGATAGAATAGCTTTAGTTTGAAATTTTAAAAGCTGTCTAAAAATTATTTTAACATAACGGGCTTAGAAACTATCTGAAAACCAACTCGATCACTTAGAAAGTAATATGGCCTGAGCCCAGTATAGACTTTTATATTGTCCTAAATCACATAACTATGTTTCATAGAATTCTAATCCCAACAGGTATCCCACAAGAATTGGTTCTTTGTTTATACAGGCTACAGTCTATAGGGTCGCAAAGAGTCAGACACAGCCGAAGTGATTTAGCATACACTCAGGCACCTAGAAGGCTAGGACAGGAACTACTTCCTGCCTTCTAGCAGGATCAGGCTTTGCTTTTGCATGGGACTCCTTGTAGCAATCCAACGGCCACCCCAAGCTGTCCTTTCCCAAGGTGACAACTCAGATGCTAGGACATGAGATACACAACGGGTCCACTCTGGCTTAAGAGGAGTCAATATTTCTTCCAATAAGTTTAAGCATAGATTTTAGGGTTCCTGCAGAGACATGCCCAGAGAAAGAACCAGTGTACTATGGGAAGTCCAAAACTATGGCTCCCCATCAGTTATTTATAATTCAATTTTAGTTCCTCTCAATGCAGATATAATTTAGCAGTCAGGGGTCATTTTTATCATAAGCAATGTTGCCTAGAAACAACTGATATACTACTTTGTATCAGGTTACCAGGGGAACAGAGCTTCAGAGTTAACCAAAGGTCAGATTCTCATGTGAAGAGTGAGATCCTCTAAAGCAATGCTTCCAGCATTTGCATGTTTTAACACGTCCGAACAATGATAACATTTTATAAGGCACACTGGCGAAGACTTAATTATAATTTCTTTGTACTATAATAAGAAAAATAAAAAATGAAATATTCAGGGAAATATTCGATATTGAATTTTATGAAAAGTCCAGATAAAGTCTTAGCTTATAAACAACCATAAAAAAGCTGTGACCATAGCTTTTTTGAAGTAGATACCGCATTTTTAATCAAGACATGATGGGTAGTTGGTTCAAATTCTTAATAATCACCACTGCTAAGGAATACTGCTTATGGAAATGGGAGATAGCAAGTGGCACGTGATGATTTATTGCTCTGTCTCCAATGAATAGAAACTCCTTTCTCCACTGATCAGAATTTGGATCACCTGTTCTTTTGAAATTATGCGCCAAAGGTACCACCATTCTTTAATTCTAACAGCTTTTCCTTTTCTCTCTTTGATGATTGCCATGTTGAAATTTCTTATTACAAAATGATTTAAAACCCAGTCAAGCATTTCCACATGAAGTATTTCAGAAGCAACGGTGAAGCTTTCTCTCAGACATAGATGTTACTGTTTGATTTCATAACTTTTCCTTAAGTTTAAAGTCTTAACAATGACTTAAAAAATCACTAGAGAGCCATATGAAATTTCACCTTTCCAAAGTTGAATTTTTGCTGTGAATTCCTGATCTTCGTCAGTATGTGTTAATATGTTTTCAGGAACCTTTAATAATTTTTTATAAAGTTCATTCAGGTACTCAAATGTCAGTTAAGTAACCCAGCTGTGAAACTAAAAACTGTTTTTTACTAAATCCACAAAGTTGAATCATTTGTAAAATACGTTCCAATTCTTAACAAAATTCTGCCTTGGGATCACCTATGCACTTGAGTCTGAAACAACAAAGAATGGTATTCTGCTCCTATATCTTTGTAAAAGGCGTAAAAACAGAAGGTCAAGTGGTGACTTGGATTTTATTATAGTTACAATTTTGATAATATTATTTACTTTGGAATTCATAACTACAGAGAAACATTTATATATGGGAGGTTTTTTGTGAATAAAATGATGTATTATGTATCTTAATCTCAGAATTATCAGAATAAACTCTACATGGAAAATGTATTTTAAAGAAGTATTTCCATAATATCTTATTTGCTTTGGATATTTCAACCCCAGTAGCTTTCCTCCCTAAGAACAAAGTTCTTCCAAATATTTCATTGCAGGGATTGTAGAGCTGTTATCTAGCAGTTATTAATGTCTGCACAGTCATCAGTATGCAGTATAATTTTAATAATGTCCTCAACTGTGGTCATCTCTGTTATGTAACATGTGGAGCTAATGGTATTACTGATTGATTTCCTTTGCTTTTCTGGTTCCAAATAGAATAAATAATTTCCACACAGACTGGTAAAATTGCAATTCTGCAAAAGAAAGTCTTTCTGACATTAAATATTAACTTTGTGTTTTTTTTTGGCTTCACAAAGTGGCATGCAGGAATCTTAGTTCCTAAACCAGAGATTGAACCTGTACCTCCTGCAGGGGAAGCAGAGGTCATAACCAGTGGACTACCAGGAAAGTCCCTGAAATTTGAATTCTTGCATTCCTAGCTTCTTAAGCTTCTTCATCAGATGGTAATCTAAAAATGGAATTTGGTTTCATATTTTGTTCTTGCACATGCCTTTGAAAGTTCAAACCCTTTAGGGGCAGGGTGGATATCTTTCAGTAAGGTGTTGATATAGCTTTCTCAGTGCTACTGATTCATTTGATAACATTTTCATACTAATGAGATATTTTAAAAAAAGGACAGGAAAATTACTGTGGTTCATAAACCCAATTTGAGTTATCCTAATTATGTTGCCTAATTGCTAACCTTTTCTTTTTTGAACACTGTGTTTATCTTATCTAATTTATTCCATTTCCTCTCTGAGTAAAACTTTGTACAGGTGTCTCAGTAATGGTATGACATATCTTTGTTTTGGGTTGTTTTTTTTTTTTTCTTTTTTTTGCTATGAGAGTACAACTTCCAATGATTCCTAGTTGGTATCTCAGTTCCACCTCTCTTCATCAATTTTCTATTGAGAAGAAAGCATTATTTTGCATTTGTTCTGGAAAAATTCAATAGGTTTATGTGAGAACAGATTATTGTGCTAGATTTGAAAATGACAGAAAATGTTTCCATGCCTTCCATTATTCTTTGAAGCAAATTCTGTCTCAAGGGGGTCTCATGGACTCCTCAGAGTTTCATTTTGAGAGGCAGTAGAGCAGAGAAATTAAGAGTATACATTCTGAAGTCAGTCAGACTGTCATTTACTTATTGTACAATCTGGGACAAACCAAAAACCTCTAAAAAGCAAAACAAAAACAAAAACAAAAACTACAGTGCTGAGTAAGGAAGAAGAGAACTCCTAGAAGAAACTTTTATCTTCCTGTTCATCAGAGACTGGGGAAGGCAGCTCAAAGAATTTGGTGGCAAAGCTCAACTACAGTCACCTTCAAGGAAAGACCATCTCAACAACTGTATTCATTCCAACTAAACAACCATGGGCTTCCCAGGTGGTGCTAGTGGTAAAGAACCTGCCTTCCCATGCAGGAGACATAAGAGATGTGGGTTCGATCCCTAGGTGGGAAGATCCCCTGCAGGAGGGCATGGCAACCCTCTCCAGTATTCCTGCCTGGAGAATCCCATGGACAGAGGAGCCTGGAGGGCTACAGTGTACAGGGCCGCAAAGAGTCAGACACGACTGAAGTGACTTAGCACACACGCATGCAAATAACCATAGAGGAAGGCTGGCACCACCTTTAAGCCCTATTTGCCTATTGTGCTCAACTTTAAATCAATTCAGAGACTCACATTTGGGTGACACTTCAAATTATTTCAACAACAAATGTGTGTTTAGTAACAATAGAGCGTATATGTGACTATGTGTGTACTATTAATCTATATAAAACCTGACATTATCGCTCATTTTACTTTAAAAAACTTATTTCTATTATGTTAAGGAAAGCTGAAATGACAAGTAAAAAAAAATCATGTATCATCCATTTTTTAATGCATGCCCTCTTCTTTTCTCAGTAATCACAAAATATCAAAATTGTTTGTAATACTGATTAAAGAAAATGGTATTATATTAATATAAGAAGCACAGCAGTATACCACTTCTTAAAAAGTCTATAAGTAGAGACAAATGGGCAAAATAAGTAAAACTGTTGTGACTAAGATTCATTTGTCATTGGATGATAACCAAAATTATAATTTATCCTGTAAATCATTAATACCCAATTGATTATGGATAACACTTGCAACCTTATTTGTAATTTTTACTGCTAAATAAATTGCTTCATAAAAGAGAACTCACTTCAGATTATATGTATCGTATTCAATGGAAGATCTTGGCACTGCGGAGATCATATAAAGAAATCCGATGTGTTCGTTTTCACGGATTATTTCAACGATTTGCAAGGGATCTCGAATGTTGGCTTTAATGACTTCTTCTCGGTCATGGAAATAGTACTTAGGGTAAGTTAAAGAACTAGTCTCGTAGAGGCCTCTTCTTCCAGTGCTGGTGCGTGACAGTTTAGCAGGAGAGGGAGACGAGTCCACAGAGGGCCACTGGATCTAAACAAAGCCAATTTTTCAAAAAGTGAGTTTTTTATACATAGTATCAAGTATATATATGTCAATCCCAATCTCCCAATTTATCGCACTTCCCTCTTCATCCCTCGGTGTCCATACATTTGTTCTCTTATGTCTGTGTTTCTATTTCTGCTTTGCAACCATATTCCAATAAAAATTAACTTAAGAAACAGGGGCTTCCCTGGTGGCTCAGGGGTAAAGAATCCGCCTGCCAATGCAGGAGACATGGGTGGGGTTCCATCCCTGGTCCAGGAAGATTTCACCCTGTCGCGGAGCAACGGACCTTGATAGACACAGCTATTGAGCCTGCGCTCTAGAGCCCAGGAGCCACAACTACTGAGCCCATGTGCCCCAAACACTGAAGCCAACACACCCACCTCCTGTGCGCCACAGGAGAAGCCACCGCAAGAACAGTGGTCACGCTGCAACAAAGAGTAGCCCCTGCTTGCCACAACTAGAGAAAAGCCCGAGTGGCGACGAAGACCCAGCACAGCCAATAAGTAAATAAACAAAATTATTTTTTAAAAAAATTAAAAAATAAAACCCAAGTAAAAAACATGAGCTGGGGGGCAGGGGGGTGAGGTGGGGACTACATATATAAGTAACAACTATTAACCTCCAGGACTAATTACCACACTGCCTATGTCTAGGGCTTAAAGGCAAGCATTTTTTAACTGAAGATTTTCTAATTATCATTTGGCAGTGATAGATCCCTGTCAGTACCCCTACCCAGATATCTGCCCTCCTCTCACAAACCGCCCCAGTGACGACTCCCATTGCCTTCTCCCCTTCCTTTTTCAGTGTTTCTCACATCAAAATGCTCCCAGCTTCCTGGTATTCATGGGAGCCCAGGACTCCCCTTGCTCAGTTGTTCTGCATCTCCCCTGACCAGGGCCTTTCCCGCCAACATCCTCTTCCTTCTGACGACCATGTTTTCCTGTGAGTGGACCACTTGGACCACTGTCATCATAACTCATGATAAACTATATTTTAGTGACTGTGAAGGGTTGGTACATTGAGTATTGGGAATCAATATGTCATAGCCTTAGAGAAGGAGATATATAACTAACTTACAGTTGCTTTTCTGGAGTCAGTGCTTCTCACAGGTCAGTGTGCACATGAATTTCCCTGGGGCTTTCTGTTCAAATGCAGATTTGCCAGCCAGCCGGGGGGGCAGAGCCTGAGATTGTGCATTTCTCACTTGCTCCCAAGAAATGCGGAAGCTGCTGGTCCTTGACCACAAGTGGAGCCCCACGGCCACGCCCCACCACGTTTACATACTTGAGTGCATGCACACGCGCTCAATTACGTCCGACTCTTTGCAACCCCATGGACGGTAGCCCACAAGGCCCATACTCTTGAGCTTTGCTCCAATTCCTGGGTCCCACTGTCTGCCCTCAGTTCCACCCCACTCCTTTTCTCTTGCCCCTTTGGGACAGCGTCACAAATCCTCTCTTCTTGAGGAGGAGATTGATGACTGTGTTTGAGGAAATGTGACATCAACTCCAACAGTCGTCCCTTCGTCTCTCTGACAGGACTGACTGGCTTTAAGATAAAAGACTCACCACTGCAGACCCGCTTTGATGAACAATTGAGGTTCATATATAAATGACATCTTTATCATCTATTAGCATAGTCAGTAGAAGCTGCCATTTCCACAAGAGAGTTACTACCATAAGCCCCCTGGAACAACTTCCCCCAAAGATGTGTATTCATAGAGGTCATTATTCTCCATCTCTGATTAAATACCCCACTGAGTAAGAGTTTCAGAAGAGAATCCTGGGAAGTTCAGAGCTAAAGGACATACATCTTTGAACTCAAAAGATAAAACGTGCTTCTTTCACTTACTGACCAAGGATAGTAGCAAAGGCATTGTTTTCTTATGTAAAAGAAGAGGCCAAACCAGATGCCAGAACCAGAGAAGACACACATTGCTTTGTCCCAATGTTTCAACATGAGCTGTGATCAACTTTTTTTTATGAGACAAGAGTACTAATACCTTGACAGGAAATGTTTTTATTTTCTTTATTATAGTGCTTAAAAAAGTATACTGCATTCTAAGTGAAAGATTTCCTCAACAATAGGCCTCCATAGTTACATTTCATTTCTAATTATGTAACTCAGTGTGAAGATGTCATTCAATTTAAACAGTCACACAAGTTTGGATTTTGCAGGGGTTGGGGGAGGGAAATAAAATGTAGAAGAGCTATCATACTCCTCTATGATGTATGCCCAGTCCAACTGATAATGTGCTCATGTGCTCAGCCGTGGCTGACTCTTTGAGACCCCATGGACTGTAGCCTGCCAGGTTCCTCTGTCCATCGAATTTTCCAGGCAAGAATATTGGAGTGGGTTGCCATTTCTTTCTCCAACTGATAATCAATCTTCCTTAATTACCAGAAGCAAACCCTTTAACTTTCCTCCCTCCCTCCCTCCTTCCTCATTTATTCCCTCCCTTCCTTCCTTCTTTCCTTCCTTCATCTCCCAGGAAATCCTCATTGTTACATATCTACTCTAAACTCATTCTGAGAAATCAATACCCAGAAAAATAAATATTTTTCAAAATAAATATCCTTCTTTAAAATGAAATATCCCCTTTCTTCCCCATTTCCTTTCAAACTCTCTTTACTGAATTCTTCACTGAGTTACAGTTACAACCAAACATAACCCATAACGTATTCCTTTTCAGTTGCTTCTTTCATTCCAGAAGTACACAAAATCTCTCTTTAATTTTTTTAATTAAAAAAATTGTTTTTGTAGTTGATTTGGGGGCTTCCATGGTGGCTCAGGGGTAAAGAATCTGCCTGCTAATGCAGGAGATGCAGGTTCAATCCCTGGGTTGGGAAAATGCCCTGGAGAAGGAAATGGCAACCCACTCTAGTATTCTTGCCTGCAAAATCCCATGGACAGGGGAGCCTGACCAGCTACAGTCCATGGGGTCACAGAGTCGGACACAACTTAAGTGGCTAAGCATGCATGCACAGTTGATTTACAATGTTGTATTAACTTCTACTGGACAACAAAGTGATTCAGTTATACATATGTGTGTTCATGCTAGATCTCTTCAGTTGTATCTGACTCTTTGTGACCCTATGGAATGTAGCCCACCAGGCTCCTCTGTCCATGGGTTTCTCCAGGCAAGAGTACTGGAGTGGGTTGCCATGACCTCCTCCAGGGGACCTTCCCCACCCAGGGATTGAACCTGAGTCTCTCATATCTCGTGCACTGGCAGGCGGGTTCTTTATCACTAGTGCCATCAAGCAAGCCATCAATTAAACATATATATATTCTTTTTCATATTCTTTCCTATTATGGTTTATCACAGGATATCGAATATAGTTCCCTGTGCTATACAGTAAGACCTTGTTTTTTATGCTTCCTATATATAATAGTGTGCATAATCTCTCTTTTTAAAATTCAACCTACTTTATATCAAATGAATTAATTAACAATCAGATCTTCCTCAGCCCCACTTAAAATATCTGATTTTCTCTACTTCACAGAAGCCAAATTAACCAAAGTTATACAATTTCATGTAAAGATTTCACCTGCCAGTGCAGGAGATGCAAGAGATGTGGGTTTGATCCCTGAATCAGGAAGATCCCCTGGAAGAGGGCATGGTAACCCACTCCAGTATTCTTGCCTGGAGAATTCCATGGGCAGAAGAGCCTGGTGGGCTACAGTTCATGGGGTCACAAAGAGTCAGAAACGACTGAGCGACTGACCACACACACACACACACACACACACACACAAGTTCATGCAATTTATTATATGATATTCTCTCAGGATGATCTCAACCAAACCCATGGGTGAGCCTTCTTCCAGCTGTCTTTCAAGTCCACAGTTGTCCCTTCTTATCTGCCTTGCTACCTTTCCACTCATTCCTCTGAGTTTAGTGCAATTCCTTAGGATAGTTTTTCTTCCACCAATGGTCACTCTGCCCACCAGATATAAGCATCCATTCTGTTTAGTTTTCCATTATTTTGTTCTTTAAATGATCAGTGAGAGCTCTTATCACACTCTACTAGGCTTAAGTGTTTACTTGTCTATTTCCCACCTCCAGATTCTATAATTCTCAAGGACACAGCTTGTCCTCAACTCTTCATTCCTAGTGATCCAGCCTAAAGCCTGAAAGAGAGAGCTAGCACTGAAAGATCCTCTCAATAAAAAGCTCAGAGAATTCTTGGCTCTATTGGTATTTTTATTGCAGGTGTGTCCTCCATATTTTCTCCCATTTCTGTTTTTTGTTCTTGTTAAATATCTACAGGTATTCATGTAAAGCCAGGCTCTAGTGATTTTGCCCCACACCTACTATTCACTTATTCCTTCCCCACTCTATAACTCTCATCAATTATAAAAGTTGTCTCTCTATCTGGTTCAGTTTCTATTTTATTGCCCTTCACCAAGGTCTTCAAAGATTTGGGGGAATAATGATGAAAATTTCATAAAAGTTATAATAACATTCAAAACACTATTATGTCTTCTTCTAACATGTCTTCTAGAGAACATCAGAAGATAGTGTACAGATGCTGAAAGTTTTCCTTTATGATTTTATCCTATTCTTGCCTGGGAAATCCCATGGAGGGGGAGCCTGGCTGGCTACAGTCCTGGAGGTCGCAAAGAGTCAGACATGACTTAAGTGGCTGAACATACATGCACAATTGAGTTACAATGTTGTATTAACCTCTGCTTGACAAATTTCCCTTAAATAGGAAGAACTGGGAGATATGTTGCCCAAATCCATTATATAACCTAATAGAAAAAGACTTTGCCACTATCATTATGAGTTAAAAGGTTAACTCATGCTAACTCAGGTTACCAATGCTGTAGGAACTAAATTGAAAGAGTCAATGAAGCACTTTAATACTATACCTGTTTTTTCTTTTTCACAGCCTCTCCATGCTCAAGAAACTGAACAAGAGATTTGGTAGAAGCTTTTTTTTCAGGACTTTTTGGAGGTTTTAAGACACCAGAAGCGATTAACCGGTTTCGGTTCTGTTCATATATGTAATCAGGCATCTTATGATCTTGGTGGACTTTTAGCACTGGCTTTGGGAAATAAACAGACATGTTAATCTCTTAAAAATTAATGTGAACTGGTCTTTTTCTTAACTACCTTGGGGTTCTGACTCTGTTAGAAATTGATCACCTTCCAGGACTAGGACTACTTCCTATCTAGGCCACAATCATCGTAGCAGCTACCACCAGTCTGTCCATGGCCTGCTGCATGAGTAAGAATTTTCTACTTAGTTTCCATTAATTCTGCCTTTTAAACACCAATGAATACTTCTAAGGGTGATTTTATGACAGAAAGAGTACAGAAGCATGAAATGACATACTCACAAATTGTTCAATACAAACCCCTTACCATCCACTACAACAGCTACCGTGGGAAGGATCGTACATTCCTCCAGCCTTACCCAAAAGTCACTGTTTACTTTCTGTAGCCATAACTGGTTGAAGACCATCACAAAACCAAACAACCTGATTTTTTAAATGGGCAGAGAATCTGAATAGACTTACTTCCAAAGAGGAAATACAGATGAGCCACAGGCTCATGAATAGATGCTCAGTATCATTAATTATTAGGATAGTGAAAATCAAAACCACAGTGAGATATCACCTCACACCTGTCAGAAAGACTGTTGTCAAAGAGACAACAAATAACAAGTGTTGCTGAGATGTAGAGAAAAGGGAAAACTGCTGGTGGGAATATAAACTGGTGCAGCCTCTATGGAAAACAGTATGGAGATTCTTAAAAAAATTCAAAAAAGAACTACCATATGACCCAGCAGAGAGTGAAAAAGTTGGCTTAAAGCTCAACATTCAGAAAACTAAAATAATGGCATCTGGTCCCATCACTCCATGGCAAATAGATGGGGAAACAGTGGCTGACTTTATTTTTCTGGGCTCCAAAATCACTGCAGATGGTGATTGCAGCCAGGAAATTAAAAGATGCTTACTCCTTGGAAGGAAAGCTATGACCAACTGAGACAGCATATTAAAAAGTAGAGACATTACTTTGCTAACACAGGTCTGTCTAGTCAAGGCTATGGTTTTTCCAGTGGTCATGTCTGGATGTGAGAGTTGGACTATAAAGAAAGCTGAGCGCCGAAGAATTTATGTTTTTGAACTGTGGTGTTGGAGAAGACTCTTGAGAGTCCCTTGGACTGCAAGGAGATCCAACCAGTCCCTCCTAAAGGAGATCAGTCCTGGGTGTTCATTGGAAGGACTGATGTTGAAGCTGACACTCAAATACTTTGGCCACCTGAAGAGCTGACTCATTTGAAAAGACCCTGATGCTGGGAAAGATTGAGGGCAGGAGGAGAGGGGGATGACAGAGGAAGAGATGGTTGGATGGCATCACTGACTTGATGGACATGGGTTTGGGTGGACTCTGGGAGTTGGTGATGGACAGGGAGGCGTGGTGTGCTGCGGTTCATGGGGTCGCAAAGAGTTGGACACAACTGAGTGACTGAACTGAACTGAACTGATGACCCATCAATTCCACTCCTGGGTATTTATCTGAAGAAAATTAAAATAGTAATTCAAAAAGATATATGCACCCTATGTTCACTGAGGCTTTATTTACAATAGCCAAGATATGGAAGCAACCTAAGAACCCATCAATACACACACACACACACACACACCTCATGGAGTATTACTCAGCCATTGAAAAGAATAGAATTTTGCCATTTGCAGCAACATGGATGAACTTGGATGGTATTATGATAAGTGAATTAAGTCAGACAGAAAGACAAATACTGCATGATATCACTTACACGTGGAATCCAAAAATACAACAAACTAGTGAATATAACAAAAAAGAAGCAGCCTCATAGATATAGAGAACTAGTAGTTACCAGTGGGGCTGAAGGGGCAACACAGAGGTTGCGGAGTTGGGAGGTATAACCTATTGGGTATAAGATAGGCTATAAGAATATATTTTACAAAATGGAAAATAGAGCCAATATTTTTTAATAACTGTAAATGGAGTGTAACCTTTAAAAATTGTGTATAAAATACAACAAAATTCCAGTTATAAGATAAATAAATACTATGGATGTAATGGGCAAGATGATAGATGCAATACATATGAAAGTTGTTAAAAGAGTCCTAAGGATTCTCACTATAAGGAAAATTTTTTTCTTAAATTTTGTATCTATATGAAATGATGACTGTTCACTAAACTTATCATGGTAAACATCTCATGATGCATGAAAGCCAAATCACTATGTTGTTGATGTCTAACTTATACAGTACTTTATGTCTATTATATCTCAGTAAAACCGGAAGAAAAAAAAGAGAGACAACCAGATTCTATATGCCAGTTTAATCAAAGAACACTATACTTGGTATGGAAGTATTCAGTCCCAGAAAATCAAACTCAAGACTCTAGACCTAAATACCAACATATAGGAAATATAAGAACCAGAGAAATAGGTTAGCTACCATGGTGGGGATGCAATCAACAAAACTAGGCTGTGGGACTATATAGACAAATAACCAAATTTTACCAATTAAAATTTTTTCCCAGGAAAAAATAAAAGAGTTGATGGAGAACTTATAAATCAAGAGACTTAAGAGAAATATCAACCAGTTAGAAGAAAAATATCAACAAGTTAGTGCATAGATCTTCTTTTGATCTAAATTTTAACAAGGACTTTGCAAACAAAATTATTATAAGACAATCAGGGAAATGTGAATTTTTCTAACAGTTTAAATTATTGTAACAGCTTTCTTGAGATAAAATAGGCATACATTAAGCTGTACTTTGGAGAAGGAAATGGCAACCCACTCCAGTATTCATGCCTGGAGAGTTCCATGGACAGAGCAGCCTGGCAGGCTACAGCCCATGGGGTTGCAAAGAGTCAGACACAACTGAGCAAGTAACACACAAACACACACACAAGTTACATATTTAAAGTGTCCAAACTGATGTGTTGGCATAATTTGAAAGTCATATTTAGTTCAGTTCAGTTCAGTCGCTCAGTCGTGTCCGACTCTTTGCAACCCCATGAATCACAGCACACCAGGCCTCGCTGTCCATCACCAACTCCCAGAGTTTACTCAAACTCATGTCCATTGAGTTGGTGATGCCATCCAGCCATCTCATCCTCTGTCGTCCCTTCTCCTCCTGCCCCCAATCCCTCCCAGCATCAGGGTCTTTTCCAATGAGTCAACTCTTTGCATGAGGTGGCCAAAGTCATATGTATATACATACATATATATGTATGTATATATATATATATATACATTTATGTTCTAGTTTTTTCATAAGATGTTTTTGGCGAACCCAATTATATATATGAAACAGTAAAGATAATGAACAGAACTCAAACATGAGCCTTCTCAGGTTCCTTTGCAATACTCCTTCCTAGGCAAATACTGATCTGCTTTGCGTCATTATATGTTAATTTGCATTTTCCAGGCTTTTATGTAAATGCACTAAAATAGTATGTATTTTTTTGCCCACCATATTTCAACATAATTAATTATGCTGAGATTCCTCTATGTTGTTTCATCCATAATTCATTTATTTTTTAGGCTGAGTAGTATCCTATAGTGTGGAAACACCAAAATTTATTCATTCATCTCTTGATGGACATTGTGGTTGTTTCCACTTTAGGACTTCTAAAAACAAAATGTTGGGGGGGGGACCAAGATGGTGGAGTACAAGGGCATGGAGTTCACCTCCCCCAAAATACATCAAAAATCCATCTACAGGTGGAACGAGTCTCACAGAAAACCAGCTGGAAACTTGCAGAAGATCTACACAACCAAAGCTGCAAGAATGATCTCCAGGTAAAGGGGTAGAAAGAGGAGGGGGTGGGAGTGGCTTGCTGGATGGAACTGGCACCCCTGGGAGGGATCCATAAAGGAGAGAAGTTCCACAAGGTCAGACCCTCACCCTGGGAAACCCCCTGGCCTGCCGGGAGGTCCACTAGGGCAGATAGAGGGCCCAGAGAAGGCTAATTTGACTCGGGAGGAGTGTGGGTGTGCTGACTTACTTTCAGGTCAGACAGAGACCACTGCTAGTCACTGCTGCCATACCACACTTCCCAATTCCAAGTACACACCATACCAGGCTCACCAAGGCAAAGTGCCAAGCCTTAGACAGACACACCCTGGGAGAGGACTCTGTCTACCTGTAATGAGATAGCCTAGAAGGCCTAGCGTGTGATCCTGGTCAAACCTTGGATCCCTTTGCATGCACACACAGGGCGGGGGCAGGTCTGGTCCTCGTGGACTTTGTCAGCGTGCACACTAAGTGGTGCCACAGAAACACACAGCAGCTAGGCCCTGAGTCCCTGGGAGACATGCCAGAGGCAGGAATATACAGGTTTTCTGGCAGCAGAACTCTGGCCCTGCCCACTCTACACTGCAGTTTGGAGCTGAATCTGGGGAGGATAGTTCTGGGACAGGTCAGCAAAGAGGCAGCCCAGGTCCCAGGTGGCAGCAAAACCACTTAGATTCCTGCAGCCACCAGCACCCTGGCCCCAGCTCCAGCCCACTCCACACCAACAGCTGTGGGACAAACACACAAAGAGACATGATCATGGGCTGCTTCTGGGTGGAACCATGGCTGCCTGCACGTGCCATCCACAGGTTCACTGTGACCATATGGGCCTCACTTGCTTTAACAGTCACCTCCTGTGGGGCAGGGCATCTACTTGTTGATGAAAAATGAATCAGTTGGTTAATGAAGATATGGAAAGTTTTATTCAAGACATATTTGAGGATTGTAACACAGACAGAGAACCTCAGAAAGCTCTGGGAATTCTACTTGTTAGAACTCAAGGCACAGTTATATAAGTGTTTTTGAGATAGAGATGTATATTAGATGTACGTCAAATGACATATTATTGGCAGTTTACATGATTCAGATCTAAGAGTATTGTCATGGTGGGTCATGTGACCATGTATGAGATCAAGAAGGAATGTTATCATTTAAGGAGCTGTCTTGTTGATTCTGGGAGATGTTGCTTTTTATGGTTGAACAGGTATTCCTGCCTCTAGGAGAGATCTAGCTGATGCACATTGCAGATACACAAAGCGTGGTGCAAGGAGAGAGAAGGACAAAGGGCAGAGAATTATTAGTGTTTCAATTCTTCTTGTCTAGCCATAAAATACAAATTTTATTTCATATACTCAAGGGCAATGGATCCTGATTAAACCCAACCTTCAGTGTTTCTACTCCAATAACTCGAGAACAGACCGCCTCCTCAGTAGAGCAGTGACAGCCATGGAAAAAAGAAAAGACCTCACCCAACATCCAGCACTAGCTCTGGAGACCACAATGTCTACTGTCACAGCTACTATCAAGGAATAACAGCAAACACACTCAGGATAGATGTGGCTGGCATTCAGACCAAAGCCAGCCACTACACAAAAATACTGGACTCACACAGTCTACACACCTTCTACGGACACTCCTTCAAACACCAACTAGATAACTGCTTCTCCTAAATTCACAGAGACAGAGAAAGTTTAAGTGAAATGAAAAAGCAGAGGACCCATTCTCAGTTAAAAGAATGAGAGAAATTTCATGAAAGAACAAATAATGAAACAGACTTTACCACACTATTAGACCCCAAGTTCAAAAAGAAGATAATAAAAATGCTAAAGGAATTGAGAAAGACGATTGATGGAAATGCAGATCATTGTAACAAGGAACTAGAAAGTATACAGGAGAACCAATCAAAATTAGACAGCTCAGGTGGTGAGATAAAAACCTATCTAGAAGCAATAAATGGCAGACTAAATAACAAAGAAGAGTGAATAAGTGATCTGGAAGACAGAATAATGGGAATCACCCAATCAGAATGGCAGACAGAAAGAAAAATGAAGGAAAAAAAAGCAACACATAAGATAAATGGAGTAATATAAAGCATGCCAACCTGTGCATAATGTATTCTATCAGTCTATTTGTCTATCTTGACACCAATACTATAATGTCTTAATTATTGTAGTTTTATAATAAGTATTGAAATCAAGAGTGTTAGATTAAAATTTTTTTCTTTTTCAATGTTGTTTTGCTTGTTCTAAGTCCTTTGCATTTCTCTATGAATGTTAGAGTCAGCTTGCCAATTTCTACCAAAAAAGAAATATTACATGGACTGTGATTGGAATTGTGCTGAATTTATAGGTCAATTGGGGAGAATTGACATCTTAAAAATATTTCTTCTAAACAACACAGCATCATTCTTCATTTATTTCAATCTTTAATCTCTCTGTTATATTTTGTAGCAGTCATGAACAGACGTGAGCGCTGGACTATAAAGAAGGCTGAGCACTGAGGAACTGATCCTTTTGAATTACGGTGTTGAAGACTTTTGAGAGTCCCTTGGACAGCAAGAACATCAATCCTAAAGGAAATCAACCACCAAACTGGACAAAGATAATACCAAAAAAGAAAACTTCAGGCTAATATTCCTGACAAACATAGATGCAGAAATCAATAAAATATTAGCAAACAGAATTCAGCAATACCTTAAAAGGAGCATACACTATGATCAAGTGGAATTTGTTCCATGGAAGAAATGAATTTTGGGGTTCCAAAATTGGGGACTGGCATCTCTGAAGGCTTGTCCATTCAGTCTGGCAGGTGATAAAGTCTGGGACTCAATCAGATGACATCTCCTCTAGGATTCATTCAGGTGACATCACCCAATCTAAAGGAGCCTGCAGCTTGTCTTGACTAGGTTCCCGATATTATTTTCTTAACAGTAACTATCATTAGGTGACATTGCTCAGTTTATTTACTTAGGATCATTAGAATGCCAACTGGAATCTTGTCTGCCTTGTTCATTGCTGTTTCCCCAGAGCATGACTCAGAGACTGGAAGATAGCAGGTATTGAATAAATATTCAACATATACGAATTTATCACACTGATAACAAATGGAGCTTACTTTAATCATCAAAGGTTCATTATACCCTTTTGCCAAGTGAAGTAAATCCATCAGAGAGAAATAAGTGTAAAAGTCCATGGGAAAGTCATATGAAAAGTCATACAAAGTTCATGGGGAAAAAATAGTAGGGAGGTCCAGATACTCCCCACTACACATAGTGCAGGCACACTGCTCTCTGGAGACGAGAGCAGCTACAGGCAGTACCCAACCCACCTTGCCAAGGGAAGTTCAAAGACAAGAGCATCTGTTACTTTGTATTTTTTGTTAATCTGAACTGCAATTGGTTGTATAGTTTTCTTTGTATTTAAGCTGTTAACTTTCTTATTAAATATTTCAATTAATTCCATCAGTTCAATTCAGTCGCTCAGTGTGTCTGACTCTTTGCGACCCCATGGACTGCAGCACGCCGGCTTCCCTGTCCATCACCAACTCCCGGAGCTTGCTCAAATTCATGTCCATAGAGTCAGTGATGTCATCCAACCATCTAATCCTCTGTCATCCCCTTCTCCTCCTCTGTTGTCCCCTTCTCCTCCTGCCTTCAATCTTTCCCAGCATCAGGGTCTTTTCAAATGAGTCATTTCTTCACATCAGGTGGCCAGAGTACTGGCATTTCAGCTTCAGCATCAGTCCTTCCAATGAATATTCAGGACTGACTTCCTTTAGGAGTGACTGCTTTAATCTCCTTGCTGTTTAAAGGACTCTCAAGAGTCTTCTCCAACACCACAGTTCAAAAGCATCAATTCTTTGACCCTCAGCTTTCTTTATAGTTCAGCTCTATACATGACTACTGGAAAAATCATAGCTTTGGCTAGACGGATCTTTGTCAGCAAAGTAATGTCTCTGCTTTTTAATATGCTGTTCATGGAAAAGAAATGCAAAAAGGCAAAATGGTTGTCTGAGGAGGTCTTACAAATAGCTGTGAAAAGAAGAGAAGCGAAAAGCAAAGGAGAAAAGGAAAGATATTCCCATTTGAATGCAGAGTTCCAAAGAATAGCCAGGAGAGATAAGAAAGTCTTCCTCAGCGATCAATGCAAAGAAATAGAGGAAAACAACAGAATGGGAAAGACTAGAGCTCTCTTCAAGAAAATTAGAGATACCAAGGGAATATTTCAGGCAAAATGGGTTTGATAAAGGACAGAAATGGTATGGACCTAACAGAAGCAGAAGATATTAAGAAGAGGTGGCAAGAATACACAGAAGAACTGTACCAAAAAGATCTTCATGACCCAGATAATCATGATGGTGTGTTCACTCACCTAGAGCCAGACATTCTAGAATGTGAAGTCAAGTGGGCCTTAGAAAGCATCACTATGAACAAAGCTAGTGTATGTGATGGAATTCCAGTTGAGCTATATCAAATCCTGAAAGATGATGCTGTGAAAGTGCTGCACTCAATATGCCAGCAAATTTGGAAAACTCAGCAGTGGCCACAGGACTGGAAAAGGTCCGTTTTCATCCCAATCCCTAAGAAAGGCAATGCCAAAGAATGCTCAAACTACCGCACAATTGCACTCATCTCACACGCTAGTAAAGTAATGCTCAAAATTCTCCAAGCCAGGCTTCAGCAATAAGTGAACCGTGAACTTTCAGATGTTCAAGCTGGTTTTAGAAAAGGCAGAGGAACCAGAGATCAAATTGCCAACATCCACTGGATCATGGAAAAAGCAAGAGAGTTCCAGAAAAACATTTATTTCTGCTTTATTGACCATTCCAAAGACTTCAACTGTGTGGATCACAATAAACTGTGGAAAATTCTGAAAGAGATGGGAATTCCAGACCACTTGACCTGCCTCTTGAGAAACCTGTATGCAAGTCAGGAAGCAACAGTTAGAACTGGACATGGAACAACAGACTGGTTCCAAATAGGAAAAGGAGTACGTCAAGGCTGTATATTGTCACCCTGCTTATTTAACTTATATGCAGAGTACATCATGAGAAACACTGGGCTGGAAGAAGCACAAGCTGGAATCAAGATTGCCGGGAGAAATATCAATAACCTCAGATATGCAGATGACACCACCCTTATGGCAGAGAGTGAAGAGGAACTAAAAGGCCTCTTGATGAAAGTGAAAGAGGAGAGTGAAAAAGTTGGCTTAAAGCTTAACATTCAGAAAACTAAGATCATGGCATCTGGTCCCATCACCTCATGGGAAATAGATGGGGAGACAGTGGAAACAGTGTCAGACTTTATTTTTGGGCTCCAAAATCACTGCAGATGGTGATTGCAGCCATGAAATTAAAAGACACTTACTCCTTGGAAGGAAAGTTATGACCAACCTAGATAGCATATTAAAAAGCAGAGACATTACTTTGCCAACAAAGGTCCGTCTGGTCAAGGCTATGGTTTTTCCAGTGGTCATGTATGGATGTGAGACTTGGACTGTGAAGAAAGCTGAGCACCGAAAAATTGATGCTTTTGAACTGTGGTGTTGGAGAAGACTGTTGAGAGTCCCTTGGACTGCAAGAAGATCCAGCCAGTCCATCCTAAAGGAGATCAGTCCTGGGTGTTCCTTGGAAGGACTGATGCTGAAGCTGAAACTCCAGTACTTTGGCCACCTCATGTGAAGAGTTGACTCTTTGGAAAAGACTCTGATGCTGGGAGGGATTGGGGGCAGGAGGAGAAGGGGACAACATAGGATGAGATGGTTGGATGGCATCACCGACTCGATGGGCATGAGTTTGAGTAAACTCCGGGAGTTGGTGATGGACAGGGAGGCCTGGTGTGCTGCGATTCATGGGGTCGCAAAGAGTCGGACACGACTGAATGACTGAACTGAACTGAGCTAGGTTGGTCACAGGTTTTCTTCCAAGGAGCAAGCGTCTTTTAATTTCATGGCTGCAGTCACCATCTGCAGTGATTTTTTTCCTAGGTTAATCTTTTTTCACATAAAGTAATATTAAAATAAAAATAATGAAATCAGCACCATGGATCTTCAAGAATGTCTACCTCCTACATGAATTCATACTTAAATTTGAGAAGCAATGGAATAAGGGTTAATGTCCATTACATATACATATATACAGTTAAACATATACGTATATATGCATATGTTTTTAAAAACCTCAAAAGCTGATAGGAAAAAAGCAAACAACTTAATTTTAAAGTGGAAAATGGTTATGAACAGAATCCATGAAATAAGTAAGATGCACGCCACTTAATGAATGAAAATACACTCAATGTCTACCACATATATACTGCCTCCCACCCTTCTTTTACACTTTTCCTTCTTTGAATTCTCCAATCTTTGACTCTCTTTTCTATGGTAACTGTCATTAACAACAATCAGATATTTATCCTTTCTCCATGCTCAATTATACATAAATTTTTACATAATGTTTACATAAAATACATATTTTTACATAATTTGTTAACTTCATTAATAAGATGCAAACCACAACAACAATGTGATGTCACTTTCACCTATCAGTCTAGCAAAAATAAGAGAAGTTATAGCCTCAGTTTTGACAAAGATGTGGATTCTTAAAATTATTTTTCAGACATGCACAAAATTTTTCAGGACACTAGGCATTTGCTTGAAAATAATAAAATTATACAATTATACATATTACTCTTACTGAAGTTTCTAGTATGAAATGGTACCCAAATAGCCTTACCTAAATGGTACCTAAAATAGCCCTACAACCTACATGATTAAGTATCCATATTGCACATAATGCTAGAGAGGACTTATGTGCTAGAGAACTTTTTCAACACAGCATCCCACCACCTCAAACAGTACTTTTAGAATGCAACATTTTTTAAAATAAATAATTATGTCTACATGCTCTTAAGTCCTAACTTTCAAGTTTTCATTCCTTCTTTGTTAAATAAGAGTCTAGAAATTATTGCCATCCCCCAAAGCAACTCTGCAACTTCCTCTGTAGCCAAAAGTAGCTAAAATGCTGGTTTTCAACCTTACCAAAGGCTCCAGTTTTATAGGCTGTTGTCGTTTTCTTGTCCTTTCCTGAGCTTTTGTAGTGTGTTCAAATGTCAGGAATTGTGTATCACCTTGATTTTCTGTGGGTGTTACAAAACTCAGTCTTCCCCTAGTTCTTATACTATTCAGTCTTGTAAGCATGGGGTTTTCTGACAGCTCTCCAATACTTTTCAGATCCAACTCATTCTCTGAGAGACGAAAAGCCATCTTCCTCCCTGGAGAGGTCAGGGTCAAGAAAAGAAAAATGAAAAGTAAAGCGAAAGAATGGGGGAAGTAGGGTTAAGCAGAGGTGTTTTAAGAACCAAGCAGAGCTGCATTTGCTTATCCCCAAAGAAAACCTATCAAAGTTACCCCATTCTTCCCAAACTAAGGACTTGAATTAGAGTAATGAAAACTATGCCTGGCCTTCTAGAAGACCCACCGCTTGGGTGGGACCCAGGAATTTGCATTTCTAATAACTTCTGAGGTGATGCTGTTGCTGCCTCTGATTTGGGGACCACATACCTGCATGCATGCTAAGTTGCTTCAGTCATGTCCAACTCTTTGCAACCCTATGGACTGTAGCCCTCCAGGCTCCTCTGTCCATGGGATTCTCCAGGCAAGAATACTGGAGTGGGTTCCCATGTCCTCCTCCAGGGGATCTTCCCGACCCATAACTCTTACATCTCTCCTGCATTACTAGTGCCAGCTGGGTAGGCCACTAGAGCAGATTTGGAAGGATGAATAGAAATGAAATCATACTGAGACCATTTCTCACATATGAGTGGGCAAAATATTTCTGAGGGTGGCGGTGGTGTTCAAAAGAAAGGTAATTCTAACACAGGCAATCTGAGATATCTAGCCTAGATACTTATAAATAAACCAAGTAAAGGGAAAAAAAGAGTTGATGGCTAAATCATAAAATAGTGCTTTGGGGGATTTTATGAGCATGAGAATCACTTGAGAAGCTTGTGAAAAAGCAGATTCTAATTCATAAACTTTGAGTAGCAAGGTCCCAGAATACTAGAACTATGAGCCTTTTGTAATGGTCTTGTACTTTCACCAACACTCACACTCCAGTCCCATCACATGGATGGAAATACTTTTCTTAAAAACAGTATTATCACACACAAGGTCTTAAACCAGGTGTCAGCTGGTCCAGGTTTTAGTCTAGATCAGCACTGGCCAATCAAAATACAATGCAAATTTCCTATGTAATTAAAAAATTTTAAGTAACCACATTTAAAAACAAAAAGGAACATTAAAAGAATTTTTTAACCTTTTATTTTGTATTAGGGTATAGCCAATTAACAATGTTGTGATAGTTTCAGGTGGGCAATGAAAGGACTCAGCCATACATATACATGTATTCATTCTTACCCAAACTCCTCTCCCATCCAGGCTGCCACGTAACATTGAGCAGAGTTCCTGTGTTATACAGTAGGTCCCTGGTTGTTATCCATGTTAAATATAGCAGTGTGTACATGTCCCCATCCCAACTTCTCCCTCACTACCCCTTTCCCCCATACTTCCCCCTGGCAAACATAGGGTTCCTTCTCTAAGTCTGCGAGTCTAAAAATAAATTAATTTTAATAATGTTTTTTATTTAATATAACTAAAATATTATCATTTCAACATATAATCAGTATAAAACTTGTTAATGTAATAGTTTTACTTTTTGTTACTACGTCTTCGAATTATTTCATCTTCAGGACACATTTTAATTCAGAAGAGGCCCCCCGTGTGGCTAGTGGCTACCATACTGAAACAGGTCCAGATCTGACCACTCAGTGAGAGATCTTGGACAAGTCTCTTGGTATTTCAATTCCCCAGTTTCCAGCCCTGTAAACTGGTAGGTAGGTAGTAGGTATCATTAAAATGAGACTTTCTCTGCCTCTCTGAGCCTTTCCTTCTATACTCCAAAGGTCATGCTGAGTCTCTTGCCTAGAAGTCGGAGTTCAGCCCCACAGCTCGATTCCTCGGGACTCACCAAGTCAGACTAGAGAAGCAGCCGCCTCAGAGGGTCTCCTGAGACAGAGCAAAGACAGATCTGGGAGTAGAAAGTTGTCTCTTAAGCCTAGACTGTTTCCCGTTGCCTAGCAGCCACCGGACCTCCACTCATGCTTACTGCGCCTGTGCAGGATCTGTCGCCACTGGCAACCCCTCAGCCAACTGCTGCTCAGCTTCTGAGTCCAGGGTTGTGCTGGGCAGTTGAGCCAATGACTGTGTCAGAATATTTACGTCGTCGCTGTTTGGTGGAGAGCCAGCCCTAGACCTGCAGGCTCCTGAGGTCTAGGCTGGAAGGCGGTGCAGCCGAAGGAGGTGGTTACGTCTGTTTGTTCCTTCGCTTGCCAGCGGCTCACGCTCGCTGCCCCTCCCCGCTCCAGCAGTGTTTTCTGTTGCTCTTCAAGAGGTTTGAGACTGCCTGACATTCGCTTTAATCCAGCTTTGTCTGGTTAGAAAAATCAAGTGCTTTTGTAGACAGTTAAGGCCCCGCTCTCCGAGAGAGCGACCGTCCTGCATCTCTGCCCCACCCATTGACCTCCTCCCAAGAGTGTCCTAAAACACTAGGAATGCGGGTTGTTCCCCTCAAACTTCACCCTGTCCTTTATACTTATGTTCTTTTCTACCTGAAAGGTAATTTAGTGTCCTTAGTGTCAGGCATAGCAAGTCCATATTACTTGGTCTCTGCACTATATTCACCAAAACAGACCCTGGATCTTGCATGGTATTTGCATGCATGCTGTCATTTCAGTCGTGCCTGACTCTTTGAGACTCTATGAACTGTAGCCCACCAGGTTCCTTTGTCCATGGGATTCTCCAGGCAAGAATAGGAGTGGGTTGCCATGCGCTCCTGCAGGGGATCCTCCTGACCCAGGGATTGAACCTGTATCTCTCATGTCTCTCCTACATTAGCAGGCGGATTTTCTACCACTAGCAGCACCTAGGAAGCCCCTATGGCTTTTAGACCCACCAATTAAGGTGGTGCTCCGATGGTAAAGCATCTGACTGCAATGCAGAAGACCCGGGTTCGATCCCTGGGTCGGGAAGATCCCCTGGAGAAGGAAATGGCAACCCACTCCAGTATCCTTGCCTGGAAAATCCCATGGACAGAAGAGCCTGGCAGGCTGTACAGTCCATGGGGTCACAAAGAGTCAGACATGACTGAGCGACTAACACATTAAGGTGGTGCAGTGGTAAAGAATCTGCTTGCCAATGGAGAAGATTTAAAGAGAAGGGTTCAATCCCTAGGTGGGGAAGATCCCCTGGAGGAGGAAATGGCAACTTGTGGCAGTATTCTTGCCTGGGAAATCCAGTAGACAGAGGAACCAGACGGACTCCAGTTCATGGGTCACAAAAGAATCGGACAGGACTGACGGATTAAACACACAGCAATCAACAAGTCTCCAAATGACTGCTGGTAATGCTATATGGAAGCAACCCCATGGATGCCCCATGCAGTTGCTTACTTTAGATGCCTTATCCCAGTTATTGATCAGGGGAAGCAGTCCTTTCACCTATCTGGGGTAAATATTCCACCAGATGACAGAGTCTTGGTTTTCAGCCTCCCCTCAAAAATAACATAATCACCTCTGAAAGTCATTGTTTTACTTTTTCCTTTTTGGTCCTTTTTGTTTTAACCTTGGTATGTGTTTCCTGCTTTGAATGCAAAGCTGTATATGGAGTGCTCTACGTATTAAACTCACAACATGCTATTTATCAATCTTAAAATACTCAGGTATGTATTTTACATGTCTACAAAGTGGAGAGACATGTTACATTAAAGCTGAAGGGATATAACAGACCACTCAATCCAACTGCTTCCCCATTTCATTAAAAAGAGCGCTGAGACTTACTCCAGGTCAGGCACCTAGCCCTGGTATAGAATACAATACAATACAATACAATACAATACAGAATACAAATACAATATAGAATAAAAATCTCTTAATCCTTAATCAGGACTAGGAAACAGCAAGAGAGGAACTTCAGTTTAGAAATAATTAAAAAACTCAAATGTAGATATCATAAGGTACACACAGGTAATAGGTAATCAATCAGAGTGAATAAAATACAAACTAGTAATGAAAAAAATTCAAAACCAACCCAATATACATCAAAGCATATTATAATAATATGTAATGTGAGACACACCTCCCAAAATAGATTACATTTTGGATGTGCAATGAATATTTTTACCTGTTCCTTTCAAAGTTATGCAATGGGAGACAAAAACCTATTGCTCTTCAGGTCAAGAATCCCTTTTTTAGTAGATGAAGGTGTCTGTATTCTAATGTTAGCTTATGAAGCTAAGGATTTCATTCCTAGAGCCAAGAATGGTGAGGATAGGAGACATGGACACATAGAGTTTTATGAAGGTATGGCTATATTGAACATTAATCATCAAATCTCTCACAACTTATTTTTTTTGATGTGGCAAGATGTCATCTTAATTATCAAATACATACATACCCAGTCACTTCAGTCGTGTCCGACTCTTTGCCACCCCATGGACTGTAGCCTGCCAGGCTCCTCTGTCCATGGGATTTTCCCGACAAGGATACTGGAGTGGATTGCTATTCAGCCCTATTGAATACTTAATGTATCAACACAAATAGGAGCTTTGTTTATTGCATGTTAATTGTTTCATAGTTTCTTCAATAGCAATGATTGTTCCTGTTTATTGAGTGCTTCTTATGTGCCAGGTACTATGCTATATATTTTTCATTTACTCTCTCAAATACATCCAACAAACCTGAAATTCCTATCTCATAGCTAAAGAACTAGGCTACAAAAGATTTACAAGAATAGATTATGACAGCAGTAATACTAAGTGAAAATGGTTAAAATTTATTGAGCACTAAGTTAAGTTTTATATGCTGGACCTTTGTGAAATGTTTTCTACTATTAATACTGTTCATTGCAACAGCTCATATTGTTTTAGAGGTATTATTGTACCTACTCCACCAAAAAGGAAATTGAGGTTTAAAGAGGTTGATTTACCAAAGATCACTCCAGAAGTGGTAAATTGTAGAGCTAAGATACACATTCAGATTCATGAAATTTAAGTTAAAGTTCCAAAATATTAGTCATGGAATTCTGCTACTGGAGGTATGGTAGACTATATTCTTAAAAATTCCTGAAGCAAAACTCCTGTGTATTTGGATAAACTCCAAGGCACATTATTTTAACTGTATTGCTAAAGTCACAAGAATAAGAGAATCATAACAATAGAGTACTGCTGATGGAAATGTAAATTGGTGCAATCACCATAGAATAAAAAACATATAGAGATTCCTCAAAAAATTGAGAACACAACTAGTGTGTGGTCCAGCTATTCCACTTCTGGCTATTTATGCAAAGAATACATATTTCTAATATATTAGAAAAAATATATTCACCCCTATGTTCATCACAGCATTATTTACAATAGCCAAAATATGGAAATAACATAAGAGCCTGTGAATGATGAATGGATAAAGAAGATATGGTATGTATACACAATGGAATACTACTCAGCCATAAAAAATAAGATCTTGCCATTTGAGACAATAAGTATGGATCTTGAGGGTATTAAGTGAAATAAGACAGAAAAAGACAGAGACCATATTATTTCACTCATTCATATATGGGATATAAAATAATAATAATAAATGAACAAACCAAAGCAAACAAAAATAAAAGCATAGGTATTACAGAGAGCAGAGATGTGATTGCCAGGGAGACTGCAGGTGATGGGAAGGAGAAAATGGGGGTCAACTCTATGATGATGGGTGGAAACTAAATTTTTGATGGTGAGCACACTGTAGTGTATACAGAAGTTGAAATAATGTGTACAATGTTATATACTTGAGATTTATGTCATATACCAATGTTATGGCAAAAAAATTTTTTTAAAAACCAAACTGTATACATAAAGTGTGTGTAGCCAATTGTGTGTAAGCTATACTTTAGTAAAATTTATCCAAGAAATAATAAAATTGTATGCACAAACTTTTTAAAAAAGTAACAATTATTCCTAGAAGTACACTTCAAAATCACTTGGAAGTGTGAAAGTATTAGTCACTGAGTCACGTCTCACTCTTTGCCAGCCCATGGACTGTAGCCCTCAGGGCTCTTCTTTCCATGGGATTCTCTAGGCAAGAATACTGGAGTAGGTAGCCATCCTCCTCTCCAGGAGACCTTCCCAACCCAGGGATTGGACCCTGGTCTCCCATCTGAGCCACCAGGGAAGCCCAAAAATCATGCGAGGCTTTTCTAAACACACAGATTTCCAGACTCATGCCAGACCTGATAAATAGGAATCTTTGATATTGGCGTTTAGGCAAATATAAGCTTAAAAATCTCTATATGTAAATCAAATGAACATCTCTGGCTAGGAATCACATCTGCAAGTGAAAATGTATGAAGATTAAAAGATGTTACATTAAATAGGTCATAAAACAGTTTGCATAACATGATTATATTTTTACAAGCAGAAATGTATGTAAACTCAGCAAACTATATGGAAGAAAAATATAGTAGTTTATGAGATTTGTGGGTATTTTATACTCTTTGCTCTTCTGTATATTTAAAAATAAAAGCTGTATACTGCTTTTGTATACAAAAAAGCAGACGGTGGCTCAGTTGGGAGACCCAGGTTTGATCCCTGGGTCGGGAAGATCCCCTGAAGAAGGGAATGGTTACCCACTCCAGTATTCTTGTCTAGAAAAGTGAGTTATTTTTAAGTTAACAAAGAAAATGTATGAGAGCATAAAATAGAGGGACCATGAATTTGGTGGAGGCCAGGGTGAATGGAGCAGGGACACAGGTGGAGGATTTAGCCATCAGTGTAAACAAGACACACTTTCCTCCATGTGGAGGGAAGGAAGGTGGAAGTAGATTAGACGGATTGGTAGATTCGGGCCAGATTCCTTCTTTTTCCTCTGTGAAGCAGGAAGTAAGCTCAGCCGCAGATAAGGATGGACATGGGGGTGGTCAGGCTCCTTATAATTTATATGGTGTGGTGGGATAACCCATCTTTAATCTTGACTGTTCACAGTTTAGTTTCAGGGTCTGTAAAACTGCTTAAAATTGTGTTCATGGGTGGGAGGAATTGAGAGATTGGGATTGATGTGAATGATACTGTGTATAAAATAGATAACTAATAAGGACCTACTGTATAGCACAGGGGAACGCTACTTAATGCGCTGTGGTGACCGGAACAGGAAGGAAATCAGGAGAGGGGAGATCAGTGTTCAGGTGATTCACTTTGCTAAACAGTAGAAAGTGACACAACTTTGTGTTGCAACTATATTCCAATATAAACTAATTTTAAAAATACCTACAAAAAAATTGTAATCATGTTTTGTTCCCAGCTGTTTGATTTTCAAAGGAGTCTGCGCTCAATCCTGGCTCCGAGTTGGGAACTCTGCCCACTCTAAGTGGTGATGGGGTGGCGGCGGTGATGGTATCATATTCTGTTGCTCTATCGCCACCCTGTGGTCAATTGGATGTACTGCCAAAGGTGGATTTGAAGCCCAGCGTTTGAACTTCCCACGTGGCTCAGGGACAAAGAATCCACCGGCAGGAGTTTGATTTCTGGGTCCCGAAGATCACCTGGAGTAGGAAACGGCAACCCACTGCAATATTCTTGCCTGGGCAATCCCATGGGCAGAGAAGCCTCGTGAGCTACGGGCCATGGGGCTGCAAAGAATCAGACACGACTTTGCCACTAAACAGTAACAGCAGCAACAAAAATAGCTTTTCTTCTTAGATTTGGAAGGGACTTGGGGCATTCTACGATCTAATGTCCCACACATTATGAGATCTAATAATAATAACTACAAAGTTTTCCTCCAAAATGTTGAACCAATGTTAATTATTCATGAATGAGAAGTCCCGCCCAAGCCCAGATAATTATATTCCAATTAAAGATTTTTATAGAAGTGATCTCTGAGCCAGTGTTGAATGTTTCTGAAAGGCCAAAAACATTATGTGTGTGTTGAGACTGACTAAGAGAGTTTTTAAACACCCTGATGCCCAAGCCAGATGCCATGCTAATTAAACTCTCTAAGAGAGAGAGACCCAAGCATCAGGGTTTTATCTAATGACCTCTTCCCTGTGTGATTCCAATGTCCAACCAAGTCCAAGGGCCTCAGTCACAAGTCCTTGCTGTTCAAGGTGTGCTCCACCATGAGCCAGCAGCATTGCCATCCCCCCACACCCCAGGAGCTTGTTAAATTGTGGGATCTCAGGTCCTGCCCCAGATCGCCTGAATCAGTCTGTATTTTAATAATTCTCAGGTGACTCACTGCATATCAAATTAAATTCTGTTAAAGAGATCAGAATGGTTGTCCAGTAGGTCTGCTGGATACACAAGGCAGGAATGGTGTTTAAAAGGTGGGCTTTTCATCTCTGATCACTTCCAGCTACAGAAAATGTGTGACTTCTATGCCACTGCTGAACAGTTCTAGTTGTCTGAAAGATTCTTTTCTTTTGGTAGATGTCAAAATATACTTTCTAGCCAGTTCTTTAAATTGCCCCCATGATCTCTTCTAAAATATTTGAAGGACTTCCCTGGTGGTCTAGTGGTTAAGAATATACTTCCCAATGCAGGGGACACAGATTCTATCTCTGGTCCGGGAAGATTCCACAGGCTAAGGGACAATTAAACCCATGTACCACGACTAGTGAGCCTGAGAGTTGCAACTACTGAAGCTCATGCGCCCTAGAATCCTTGCCCTGAAACAAGAGAAGCCTCTGCAATGAGAAACCTGTGCACCGTTAACTTGAGAGTAGCCACTCACTAGAGATAGCCCACATGCAGCAACAAAGGCCCAGCACAGCCAAAAATAAGTAAATAAAATAGACAAACACCTTGCAAGATTACAAATCTCTCAAATTTAGAATGAAAGCAGTGACACACTTAGATTAAAAAATAAAATTATTTGAGAGCAGAAATGTCTTGCCTTTAATCTTTCTTCTTTGAAACCCCCCCTTTCAACCATCCAGTTTCTTTGGTATGGTATTAATATTTTTGCAGAACTCCTAGTAATTCTACCCTAAAACTGGCTCCCAGAAGTGAAAGTGAGAATGTAGATGAGGTGTGACATAACAAGAATAGTAGGAAAATGACTTTGGTTTCTCAGGAAATTTTACTAAAGCCTCCTTTTTCTTCCTCAAAATAGATATTAGGATCTTTGTCAAATGCGACATTATAAAGAACATGGATTCAGTAAACAAATCAATGCTGATGGTCCCAGAGAGCCTCAGGTCATTCACATGTGACCACTGCTGGTCCCTTGAGCTCAGAGAGACCATAGGAACCTCCAATCTGGGCTTCCCCAGTGGCTCAGCATTTGCACTGCAGGAGACACAGGAGATGTGGGTTTGATCCCTGGGTTGGGAAGATCCCCTGGAGGAGGGCGTGGCAACCCACTCCAGTATTTTTGCCTGACAATCCCATGGACAGAGCAGCCTGCGGTCTACAACCCATAGGGTTACTAAGAGTCAGACACGACTAAAGCAACTTAGCATGTACCCACCAGTGGGCAGAGTGGCAGAGAGGGGGCAGGTTTGTGGGACTGAGCCCTTAACCTGTGGTGTCCAACACTGTCTCCAGGTAAATCTTTGTCAGAACTGAGTTGGATTGTGGAGACTTAGCTGGTGTCTAAGAATTTTCTGTTGGCATGAGAACCACCCCTCCTCCTGCCACATGTTGGATATGAGGTCAGAATCTTAAGAGCATAGAGCAGGGGTTAGCAAGTACCACCCCATGAGGCAAATCCAGACTGTTGCCTGTTTTTGTACACCAAGTTTTACTGGAATACAGCCATGATCATTTACTGACATATTTGTTGTTCAGTCACTCAGTCGCATTTGACTCTTTGCGACCCCATGGACTGCTGCAGCACGCCAGGCTTCCCTGTCCTTTACCATCTCCTGGAGCTTGCTCAAACTCATGTCCATTGAGTCAGTGATGCCATCCAACCACCTTGTCCTCTGTCATCATATTTACATATTTACTATAGCTATTTTTGCACTATACCAGCAGAGTCATATAGTTGTGACAGAGACTATCTGACCCACAAATATTTACTATCTGGTCCTTTAAAGACAAAGTTTGCTGACTCCTGCTACAGTGAATAAATATAATGTAGTAAATAAAAATATAAAAAAGGACTCACCAAGTCAGGACAAACTACAATTCTAACTTCAGTTAGATTAAATCTCCTGGGAAATGTCTCATTGCTGTCAATTTTTTGCCTCTGTAGACATTTTATAGTTTATATCATCATTTTCGGTCTTTAGACAAGTTGGAAATAGGTGAGCTAATACCAGAGTCTAGTAATTGTGTTTGCAAATGGTAAGAAGACAGTGAGTGACATGTAGTAGACAATAGCAGGAAGTTCTGAAACTTACACTTGCCCAAGGCACTGAGATATTTGACTAAAAATTGTTTGAAAAGATTATTCTTATAGACTCTTGGGCAAATGTGGCATTTTGAATATACCCAACTACTTTCATCCCTCCCTACAACTGTACAAAAGATTTTTTAAAGTTATAAACTCAGAGAAATTAGGAGAATGCGAGAAGAGACAATAGGTATAAAAATCTGGATTCTAGAAAGCAGAAATATGAGTGGTAAGTGGTTTTAAACAAACACAAAAATGATAGTCTAAGCTGTTGTGGAGAAGGATAATGTCCAACCTGATGGGCACTAGAGAATCCCCAAAGCCTCTGAAATCAGTGGTATCAGATATCTCTGGAAATAGGGCCTTTAAATAAGGATGTTGGCTGACTGACAAGGAAGTGGTCAGGTCTTCAAATCTGGTCCACCCTCCCCAAACCCAGCAGAAGACTGAAAACTTATACTCTGGAGTGAGTAAAATAGCCTCTAGACTGATATATAATATGCACATTTGAGGGTGGGTCACTATCCATGGGGACACAGGATCCATCGGACACAAATGGAGCGACTTAGCACACACACATGCACACAATACTGAAAATAGTGAGACGACCTGAATATGTGCATACCAAATGAGGAGATCACCCAACCCTCTTTTCCCACTTAATTCCCAGAATAATGGCCTAGGGTGTCCAACCATCTCAGTTTTCTGGGACTGCAGGTGTTTCCAGGGTGGAGACTTGGCGTTTCAAAACCAATGCAGTCCTGAGCAAACCAAGATGTCACCCTAGTCTCAAAACATTAGCAGTTATACCCTTCCGTTCAGGAGACTGGGAGAATCTTCTTTGGGGAATTTTACCAGCCCAAGGGGAACAACCTGAACATATGGGGAGTGGAGGTTCTACATCTTAGTGGTCCAGTCAGATAAACCTTGTAGGGATGGTCTTTGAACACGCTCCAAATGGGCGCGCGGAGGTTCCAGTTGTGTTTTTAGATCCTCTTTCAGAAATAAGCATACAACTAAGAATTATTAGACAATTCAGGGAAAGTCTCACACAAAAGACAGAAGCTAGAACATCCAAACAGGATAAACAACAAGGAGAGGTAAGTACCTGATTCAAGTTGGGATGTCAGAGTCTTTCTCTTGGATCTCAAAAGGTGCACCTGGAGGGAGAATCTTCTCTTCCTCTTTAGCCATGTGCTGTTAGGATGTGTCTGGAGCTCCTGGAGGCCCTATTCTCCTCTGAAAAGGGAAGGCCACAGTTGGCCACACAGAGATGCACTAATGGGACGTGAACTCAGCCTAGCATCTCTGTGGCTTTTCATGTCAAGATCATTATCTCTAAAGCTGTCTTTCTTTTTCCAAAGTTTGGTTGTATGAGTCAATAAATTCCAAGACTTTTCCAAAAAGGCATAAGTTTGAACAGATTTTTTTGTTCTGGTCCTGGTATGCCTCATGAATGGCATTGCCCACTCTACACATCTGCCTTTTTAATCCGTACTCTATATCCAGAAAGTTTCCCAGTCAGCTTTTGCCCCTATTTATTTATTTATTTTTTACCTTTTATTTTTTATTTTTTTTGGGGGGGGGGCTTCTTTTTTTTTTATTTATATTAGTTGGAGGCTAATTACTTTATTTTGCCCCTATTTAAAATAAAGATTGTCCAACTCATGAAGGTAAAAATACATGAGATTTCAGTGAGCACTGGATGCGTTTAGCAAACCCAACACGCACTAACTTTTCATTATCTCTCACGATGACGTCCTCCCCCCCACAAAAACCTAGATAAATGACTGAAATATAGATATCTGGACCGTAAATCAAAAATGAAGAGAAGAAAGAAAACTGCATTAACTCTGCTAGTCTTCCTTGTAGTAGTGAAGGGAAAACGTGGTATCCATAAGAATTGTGTTCAACAGCAAGTAGCAGAACACCCAATTAACAGTGACTTAATTGAACAGGCTTGTTGGGAGTTATTAATGCCATGTGTTCCTATGATTCTCGGCCTTTTCATTACGATGGCAATAGGGTTATTGCAGTCCCAGCCATCATGTGCACATACAAGAGAGAAATAAGGGAATAAAGTCAAAGGATGTATTTACCTCTTTACAGAGGAAGAGCAAAAGCTCTTCCAGAAGCCTCTACATCAGTTTAGATTTCCCCTTTGGGCTTCCCTAGTGGCTCAGATGGTAAAGAATCTGCCTGCAATGCAGGGGACCTGAGTTCAGCCCCTGGGTTGGGAAGATCCCCTGGAGAAGAGAAAGGCAATCCACTCTAACATTCTTGCCTGGAGAATTCCACAGACAGAGGAGCCTGGCCAGCTACAGTCCATGGGGTCACAAAAGAGTTGGACGTGACTAAGTGACTAACAATTTCGCTGTCTATGTGTCTTTGGCTGGAACAGGGTCCAAAGTTTACATCTAGCTGAAAACGAGGCTGAGAAGGAAGGAAACAAGATTGTTGCAAATGACTTGGTACCGTCATGATTCATTACCTAGGGCTAGACACACGTGCCCTCCTCCATGAGGCGGTATTGACACAGAAGGACAGGCAAAGTGATGCTGTGAAGGCATGCCTACCACAGGAACCAAAGTAAGCAGGTTACAGTGTTAAAAATACTGCTGAAACTGAAACTCTCACATATGGAGGGTGGGACTTCAGAATCACTTTGAAAAGCAATTTGGCAGTTTTTTTACCTGCCTAGATGAATTTCACAAATGTGATTAAAGATCTTGAGATGGGGGAAATTATCCTGGATTATCCAGATGGGCCCAATGTAAACTTAAGGGTCTTTACAGGAGGGAGGCAAGAGAATCAAAGGAAAAAAGAAGTGAGAGGAAGGAAGCAGAGTTTGGAGAGATGCACTTTGAAGATGAGGGAAGGGGCCATATGCCAAGGAATGGGGATGGCCTCTAGAAGTTGGAAAAGAAAAGGTTTCTCTTCTAGAGCCTCCAGGAGTGATGCAGCTGTGCCAACTTTGGTTTTAGATTTCTGATCACTTAGAGTCAACTGTATAATATACACACTACCATATATAAAACATGGGCTTCCCCGGCAGCTCACACAGTAAAGAATCTGCCTGCAATGCAGGAGACCCAGGCTCCACCCTGAGTGGGGAAGATTCCCCTGGGGAAGGGAATGGCTACCCACTCCAGTATTCTTTCCTGGAGAATTCCATGGACAGAGGAGTCTGGTGGGCTACAGTTCATGGGGTTGCAATGTCAGATATGACTGAGTGACTAACACTATCTACAGCACTATCTATCTACCCATATATAAAATAGATAATTAGCAAGGACCCACTGTATAGCCCAGAGAACTCTACTCGATATTCTGTAATAATCTATATGGAAAAAGAATCTGAAAAAGAATGGAGATATATATATATATACACATATATATATAACTGAATCACTTTGCTATATATACACCTGAAACTAACACAGCACTGTAAATCAACTATACTTCAATATAAAAATTTATTTTTACAGAGTCAAGCTGTAAATGTAAAACATAGCTTCTGTCCTATAATTAATTGGGAAGGCAGACTAACTTTTTAAAGAACTGTTTAAATAACTAGTCATAGTCACCTGAATTATTTACTTAGGATACTTCTCCTTTCATATCTAAGAATAGAGTACCCAATTTATACTTGCAAATCTGAGTATAAAGGTAGGCTGGAGTCTTAATTATTGCTGGTTGTTCAGTAATTCAGTCAAGTCTGACTCTTTTTGACCCCATGGACTACAGCACACCAGTCTTCCCTGTCCTTCACTGTCTCCCAGAGTTTGTTCAAACTCATGTCCATTGAGTCTATGATGCACCCAACCATCTCTTCCTCTGTCATCCCCTTCTCCTCCTGTCCTCCATATTTCCCAGCATCAAGGTCTTTTTCAATGAGTCAGCTCTTCCATCAGGTGGCCAAAGTATTGGAACTTCAGCTTCAACATCGGTCCTTCCAAAGGATATTCAGGGCTGATTTCCTTTAGGATTGACTGGTTGGATCTCCTTGCTGTCCGAGAGACGCTGAAGAGTCTTCCCCAGCACCACAGTTTGAAAGCAGTGTGTCAATTAATTTAGAAGACAAGAGACAGAACCCTTTAAAAAGACAGCTTCGCCCCACACAAATGTCCCACAGGGTCATGATGTGCCAGAATGGGGTGTTTGTCCCCAGGGATGTTCTTTCCTTTCTTTGGAGCTTTCCTCATAGACAGGGACTTGAGACGAGGTCCAAAGAGTGTTGTCAGCAACTCAGCAAGAGGCTGGCAGTGCTGACTTAGTTCTCCTGTGATCTGGGAAAGTGGACCAGTCCTTGCACTCTGACTGCTTCTTCCACTGGGCCCAAATCATGTTTGCCAAAGTCTAGCTAGTGGTAAATAACCCGCCTGCCAATGTAGGAGACATAAGAGATGCCAGTTCGATCCCTGGGTCAGGAAGATCCCTGAAGAAGGAAATGGCAACCCACTCCAGTATTCTTGCCTGGAGAATCCCATGGACAGAGAAGCCTGTCGATGGGATTGGAAAGAGACAGATACGACTGAAGTGACTTAGCCCTCAGCACAGCAGGAATTTGCCAAGGGCAGGCCCTGAAGGCTCCTAATTCGTAGTCAGCTTCTTTACCATTGCTGACAATCTGCAAGGGCTTGGAATTTAGCAATAAATCTTTCCCATGTCGGGGCTTCCCAGGTGGCGCTACTGCTAAAGAATCTTCCTGCCAGTGAAGGAGATGCAAGACTCATGGGTTCGATCCCTGGGTCAGAAAGACCTCCTGGAGAAGGAAATGGCAACTGACTCCATATTCTTGCCTGGAAAATTCCATGGACAGAGAAGCCTGGTGGGCAACAGTTCATGGACTTGCAGAAAGTCAGGCACGATTCAACACATACACACACAAATAAGTGGATGACACCAAAAGCCAGACTTGGGGACTAGCTGTTCCCTGGCACCCCAGTTGAAGGCCTCTCAGCATCAGGAAGCTTCCTTTGCTCAACACCTTGGGCTGGTCCAGATACATAGGCAATCCTGAATCAATATTTGCTGAGTTGACATGTGATCTATTGGTTCTAATCATTAAATTCCTTCTTAACCACTGAGTGCAGGGAACACTGCAGATAGCCTTGAAGATCAGGTTTCCTTGGGCATCTTTGTCTGTTGCAGATTTTGTTCTTCTATTGCCTTTGCAGTGAAAGCAAGCTCCTCTTTTCTTGCCATGGGAAAGGTCAACAGCTATGCAAACCTGGGCAATAAAGTTAGCTCTTAACCAGTTAGCTATTAACCAGCAGGCAAGATAACTTAACTCCTTATCAAACTCCAGGCACCTCCCTTTCCTAACTTTTTCCAGCCCCAAGTGGAAAAGCAGATTAAGGCCTTGGGCAATCACAGTGTGCGTTTGCCATCAGTTCCTCCCCAAGTTGTATCCGGGTGGCAACAGGTCAGAATCAATAGCTGGCAGCTGAGGGCTTCCCTGGTGGCTCAGACCCCACTCCAGTATTCTTGCCTGGAGAGTCCCATGGACAGAAGAGCCTGGTGGGCTACAGTCCACGGGGTCACAAAGAATCAGACATGACTGAGTGACTAGGTGCACACAGGCTGAGGTGGAGGAAGGCACCGATTGGCAGGCAGTCTGCAGGCTGAGGGGTGGTGAAGCTGCAAAGGGGCAGTGGCCTCAGGAGTTGATGATGGGGTTGGGGGGTGACTTAATAACTTTTTATACTTTCCTGGAACTTTGAATTTATTTTGGACCCATTTAAGTCTTCTTCCCCACTGGGGGCCCCACAAGGCATTGAATCCTTATATTTTATAATTAAAGCAAAGATACAGAATTGTGGAAAATGTTAAGCTATGTTTGAGAAAGCAGTAGTGTAAGGATGTGTGTAGAAAAAGCTAATATCTCTAATAGGAAGTGAGTCAGAAAAGAAGTTTGGGAAGAAGTCCCAGAAGACTTCAGGGATAAGTATTAATGAGCGCGTGTTAAGCTGTGTCCGACTCTTCGCGACCCTATGGACTGTAACCTACCAGGCTCCTCTGGTCATGGGATTCTCCAGGCAAAAATACTGGAGTGGGTTGCCATGTCTCTGCCAGAGGATCTTCCCCACCCAGGGATTAAACTAGCATCTCTTATGTCTCCTGCATTGGCAGGTGGGTTGTTTACCACTAGCACCACATGGGAGAACTAAGTATTAGTAGCCATTAAGATAAAATTCTTTCCACCAGGTCTCACAAAGTTAATATTACTGTGTAAAGTCACAGTTTAACCTCTTTTTATTTTTAAATTAATTAATCTATTTATTTATTATTTTTGGCTGTGCTGGGTCTTCATTGCTCTTTTGAATGAGCAGGGGGATTCTTATTCACTGTATCACCAGGGAAGTCTTAATCTTTTTTTCAAAACTTAGTATCTTGCAAGCATTTATCCTAGGGTGATTGAAGGTTTTTGAACATGAAGACACCTCAGTCTGTGAACCAGGAAGTCTGGATGCACATCAAATACTGAAACTGCCAGTGCCTTGATCTTGGACTTCCCAGCCTCTAGAACTGCAAAAAAGACATTTTTCTTCTTTATAAGCCACCCAGTCTATAGTATTCTTTGGTAGCAGCCTGAATGGACTAAGACACCACCCTACTCCTTCCAAACATCATGGGAAAAACATGACCCTAGCCCCACCCCTGTCAACCATGGTCAGGTGGGTAACCACAACTTCCATCCTTGCTCAGGATGTCTCATCTTCCCCCAGAAGACCTATGGGAAGCTGGCACTGTCCTCTCTACTCGTTAATAAGAAAACCCTCTCACAAGGGTATCAGTGGAGGCCATGTGGGATGCTAAACATCCACCCCCACCCAGTAGTAATGAAGCACACTGCTTTTTCTCCTGGGTGGAGTCAGAGGTGGCCAAATGAGAAGCAGAACTTTCACCATCACCCAATATAACAAGGCATC
Organism: Cervus canadensis; assembly: GCF_019320065.1. NCBI lineage: Eukaryota > Metazoa > Chordata > Mammalia > Artiodactyla > Cervidae > Cervus > Cervus canadensis. Next base: position 43,418,015 of record NC_057390.1, read on the forward strand.
CTCCACTGCCTGAATCATCATTATATTTCCTGTAAATCTATAATTCTTAATAAAAATAAAAATTTTGTTGTCTTCTTTCTCATCTCCTCATGGTTGTGCTAGGTGATTGTAAGTTACCAACCTGGGGGCAAGGTGAAGGGAGCAGATAAAGACAGAGAGGGCAGCCCAACATGACTGAGCTCATTTCTAATTGTTTCCCAACTGTTAAATAGTGTGAAACACTGTCTGCAACATTCATTTATTCTCAATACCTGCTGGCAGGACTGGCATGTATGTAAAGAGGATAAGCAAATGCCAAATGCTGAGGCTACCTGAGGATCAGCTGGAAAGCTTTTTGAAAATGCAAATTCCTGAGATGCTTCCCTTGGGAGGTACTGAGTCCTTAGACCCTGCAGAAGCATCACTAAGCCAACGACACGGAGGTTCCCATTGGCTCCAGCTGTTGCTCTGACTCAGTTGCTGAACTTTGGTGTTAAGGGGTGTGGGTGATAATGCTTGATCTAAATAGATGACCAAGGACATATCATTTTTCTTTTCTCTTATGAGTGTATTGGTTTTGAATGAGAGATGGGCTTAACTTCCCCAGTTTTTGGATTATCAGAATAAAATAAAATTCAAGAAAAACCTGGAGTTAAACATGATGTGCTGGCCTCAATGCTGTCTCCACCCGTGTGACATCTGTGTTTTTGATGGCCTCCTTCTGGGAGCCTGAATCCTGCTGGCAGGAAAGCAAGCCAGGGAGACTTGGAAGGCCTCCTGAGTCCCCTCTATGGAAATCATGCTCAGAAACATGATTGCCTCCAAACAATCAAGAACACATTGACTGCAAAACCTAGAGTGTCATTCAGAACCATGGCTACCAGGTGTTGGTAAGTGAGGTCAAGTCTGCCCTGAGGAGCTGCCTCCTGAAGAAAATAAAACTGTGAGTCTGGGGTTGCTGCTTGTCATGTGTGAGATAGCGAACATTGTACTGGTCAGAGCCCCTAGACTGGTTTAAGCCTCCAGGAGGACAACCTGCTCTCAGCTCCTCACTTAAGGTGATGCTATTTAATACCTTGATACATAAAGTGCCTGCCTGGTTTATTTTACTTTCAGGAAGATTCAAAACTTTTAACCTTCTATTTAACCCGGAGGTATTTGTACTTAAATGTCAGCTGCAATATCGCAGTAAAAATAAACTAGTCGGATCAGAGGGAAGGTGAACTAACTAACCACGGACCTTCCACGTGATCAGAGAGAAATTGACCTGACATTGATCAAGGACCTTTCATGTGACCAGAGGGAAGGTGAACTAACATTGATCAAAGATCTTCCATGTGCCAGGAAGTGTGCAATGTAATACTTTGTGTGAGTGTTGGTCTTTCCATTCTTTATAATAACCCTGTGAGGCAGATGTTATGATCTACATTTTATATATAGATATAAAATTATATGTCTTGTGAAAGCCATACAAGAGGGGTACTCTCTGGAGATTAAATTTGTGAAGGTGTACGTGTGTGTGTTGGAGGGAGGTTTCCTCTTCTTTAGGAAAAGAAATTGCCACCTATGTCACAACATAGGAAATCGCCTGGGATCCTTTGAAAACAGCTGGGACAGAGATCTGAGCTCTGCGCAGTCTAATGGTAAAGTCCATGTGTATTCTGTTCTATATATTTGTGAGCTTTGTCCCTTTCACTGGCACTGGATGGGCATGTAGAGGATATTTTCATTTGCTTTTTCAATTTAAATTGTGTCTCTTTCCTATTTACTATGTCATTCTGTGTCTCCTTGAGCTAAACTCTTCGGGAAGCATTTTTAAGGAAAGATATCATGCTAATTGTTATTGGTTAAGCATTTGAAAGTCTCAGGCTAAAATCACAAAGTAGGAGTAAGCAGGGATATTTGGAGCAGTGTATGACTTTAGGACCTTGAGCCGTGAGAGCAGGACACAGATTCCAAGGGCACAGAGTCACTGTTGTGACTTTGCCTCTATCAGGGATGCCTGCTGCCCACCTTTGCCCACTCCACTGACACCTATACCTTCAAGTGCATGCAAGTCTTTCCAATCACCTAGCCCCAGTGTGATTTCTAGAGAAACCAAGACAGAAGTATTCTCACTGAAGGATTTGGTTGGAGTTCTGAAGATGTATGTCTGGAGGGAGGCAGGTCCTCATGACTTGAGTTACGCCTGAAGGCTATGTCCCAGAGTCTTCAGTTAAATGAGACTGTGAGCCTGTGATAATAATGGGCAACATTTACCAAAGGTTTTCTTAGTGTTTTACATGGAGTATCTCATTTCCTCCACACAAAAACTCTATTACTTTTTTTAAAAAATTAATTTTTATTGGGGAATAGTTGCTTTGCAATGTTGTGTTAGTTCCTACTGCACAGTATGTATACATATATCCCTTCTTTTTGGATTTCCTTCCCATTTAGATCACCATAGAGCACTGAGTGGAGTTCCCTGTGCTATATGGTAGGTTCTTATTAGTTACCTATTTTATATGTAGTATCAGTAGTGTATATGCATCAATCCCAATCTCTCAATTCATTCCACCACCCCACCCTGATCCCCCTTGGTGTCCATATGTTTGTTCTCTACATTTGTGTCTCTGTATCTGTTTTGCAAATAAGATCATCTATACCATTTTTATAGATTTCACACATATGCATCAATATGTGATATTTGTTTTTCTCTTTCTGATTTCACTCTTCATGACAGTCTCTAGCTCTATCCACATCTCTACAAATGACCTAATTTCATTTCTTTCTATGACTGAGTAATATTCCATTGTATATACATACCACATCTTCTTTATCCATTCCTCTGCTGATGAACATTTAGGTTGCTTCTGTGCCCTGATTGCTGTAGACTCTGTGGTGCATATAACACCACTATTATTATTTATAAGTGAGACAACCAGGGCACAGAGATTCCCAAGTGACATAATAAAAGTAGGAAATACTCAGCAGGGCAAGAAAACTTGGGGGGAAGTGGGTTCAAAACTTTGGAGTTACTTTTTCTGCTGGGAAGAGACAATTTGTATCTCTGGCAGACAAAAAGCTATAAGCTAACATAGAGGATCACAGATCATCCATAAAAACCCAAACTACTGATTATTCTTTCTGGTTAGAGAAGTAATGTGTTTAATGTTGGAGGATATTTAGAAGACACTGAAAAGAATGAATCTCAAAATAGAAATTATCTGTAAAATGTATAGTGAGTGAGTTTATTACCTTTGTATGAGACATGAAGCAAAGCTAAATATACGTTCATCCCTCTAGGTAATAAAATAACAATCCAGTGGCCATGTGAGACAATGTCCCAGAATGAAATTGCATCCTCTTGGGTCCATGAAGATCCTTTCAACTTCTGTTAGGTGATACCATTCTTCAAAGCCCAATACCCTCATTTATTTCACTAACATGTAAAGCCTCGATGAAAAAGGCAATTTTCAGAGCCCCAGGCTATGAAAATACTGTACACAGAGGAGTTAGGGACCTGAGACAGAGGCTTCATGACCTGGTAGCCTTTGGAGTTGCTTTTTGAGGAGTCCATAGTCTTCCAAGAACATGGGTTACTCTCTTCCCCTTGGAGTACTCTTTCAGCCCATACCTGACTTCTCCCGTCTCTCTTCCTTCCTCTCCATAGGCCTCAAGACCTTGCTTTTCTCTCCTTTCAGTACTAATTCTCAGCACTCTTCTTTGCAGTCCACTAGATTGCAGAGTGGGACACAATGTTACATCTTCAGCTACATGCCAGAATTTCAAGGAAAGTTGCTCTTTCCTGGTGTCTTGATTTTCATCTGCTACAAAAAATAAAAAAGTAAACACACACACACATAGATGCACATCTAGAGAGATAAATGAATAATACATACACACACATATATAAAGATACATGAATATGTGTATATATAGGCACACATATATGTGTATATATAGGCACACAGATATATGAATATGTATATATATATATATATATATATATATATACACACAAAAAAAAAAGAGAGAGAGAGAAAGACAGAAAACTTTTAAAGCTGTACTTGATGAAGAAGGAAAATTATCCTAGAAGGATCAGAGAGGGGTGCAAAACAAGGTCTCCTGGCTCTAATTCCAGAAATTCTCAACATGAATCACTTATTTGTGAAGATGTTGGCAATAGCTGTTAATATATGAATGCATAACTTGGGAGGGACCGTCTATTAAACTGGGCCAATAGCATTGTTCCATTTCTCAAGGCAATGAGAAACTTTGTGAGAGAATGACTGGTCCAACTGGACATCATGGGAAAGCACTGATTACCCTGAGAAAGGAAAGGACTTGGACTTCAGGTTCTAGATTTCCCAACAGACTTTCTCCTGGAAGGGACATCTGGTTGATACTGTGATGGGTCTCCCATATGCTCCTACACTGACGGATATGCTGCCTTCCTACTGGGGACCACTGTTGGCAGAGAATCTTCAGTTATCTCCCCAGCCACCACCACACTTTCAGGAATTTCATGGGTCCATTATCATGCCCCTCCCAGGGCTGCTCACGCATGTTGATGACCCGTATTGCCTTGCTGTTGTTTAGTCACTAAGTCTGACTCTTTGCAACCCCTTGAACTGCAGCATGCCAGGCTTCCCTGTCCTTCGCTATCTCCCAGAGTTTGCTCAAACTCATGTCCGTTGAGTCAGTGATGCCATCCAACCATCTCATCCTCTGTTGTCCCCTTCTCCTCCTGCTCTCAGTCTTTTCCAGCATCATGGTCTTTTCCCGTAAGTCCACTCTTTGCATCAGGTGGCCAAAATATCGGAGCTTCAGCTTCATCATCAGCATCTTGCCTGGTTCAGGGCAATTGTTATGGGCACTGGCCAAGACTGGCATTGGGCCTGCACTCTCTCTTGGACCTCTCTCTCTTTTCCCAGTCTTGCTCTCTTCCCTTCAGCAAGAGTTGGTCCCTAGAGTATTCTTGCACGGGGTATTCAGAGTTTCCTTCCTAGGGGATCAAATTTGCAATAGGGTTCAAGTACGGGGAAAAGAAATTATATTTGGAAGCCATTTCTTCCAAAGGAAAGATCAAAGCTCTTGACATTTCTGTAAGGGTACAATGCAGATGAAACCTCCCCTTCAGAGGTGCTATAATCCTTCAAAGAAGTGTAACAGGCTTTGAGAAAGGCTCTTTAAGTCAAAAGTCATTTGTCCTCACTCTTAGGCAAAGGTAGCTAAACTAGCAGTACCAGTTCCCGTAAGGGGAGAGGGAAAGAGCCTGCCTCTGCTCACATCAGTTAATGATGTTAAGCTGGTTCTTTCTCAAAATTGCGCTGTGTGATTCTGCCTCTGTAGCTGTACTTGAGATAAAAATAATCCCCAACCCTTCTCCCAATTTTCCAAAAGCTGAAGCTATTCTGAGGTTAAGTGTTTCTGATTTGTGTTGTACCATCTCCCATAAACAAGGCCAAGAACACATGCTCCCAATTCTCAACATTGTTTTATGAAGGGATTAATGATACCTACTGAGGGTTTAGGCTGTCTCATCAGCCCCGAAGACCTAGCCTCTCTTGTTTACAACACAGTTCTCTCTAAGTGTACTTTTATTATGAAGGATAAGGCAGCTATTTTTCCCTTTAAAAGGTAATTTTTTTCCCAGAAAGAAGTGGGCAAAACTGGGCTTAGGTACAATGTTCTGAATGTTTGCATCTCCCTCAAATTTGTATGTTGAAACCCCAAACTCCAATGTGATGTTTTAGGAGGTGGGACTTTTGGGAGGTAATTAGGTCATGAGGGTGATACCTTCTTAAATGGGGTTAGTGCCTTCATAGAGGGGACCCCAGAGGGCTCTCTCACACTCTTTCTGCCATGTGAGGCTATAAGAAATAGGTGGTAGAAAGACAGGTGGAAGGAAGTTTTCTCACTATATAAATTTTTTGTACTTTTTGAATTTTGACCCATGGAGATAAATAACCTATATTTAAAATGAATAATGGTGCCCCATTAGATCCAATTTAAAACTTCAATTGTATACCTAGTTCAAAGCTTCTTCCCCCTTTCAGGTCTGGCATGAACTATGGACCCCCAACCTGCAGCTAGATGGAGTAAGGTCTCTTTTCTTCTCTATTTACTCCTCCCCCCTTCACTCCCTTGCTCTTGGCCTGCAGGGGTGGGGTGCAGTTTGGATAAAATCTCTTTGAATGTGCTGTTTGTGGTTCTCTCCTGATGGTCCACATGCTCTAGGTTTCTGGCTCTTTGTGGATTTTTCAGTAGTTCCTCTCCTCCTTTCCTGACTAGTGAATTCCATCTGGACAGCATCCTGATGTGGGTTTTATGCTCTTTGGCTGAACTCTGATAACTCCCTCTGCCCCCTCTTGCTCCTGGGGGTGGGGAGAGGGGAGTCTTCCATGGTCTTTTATCCTAAGGTTCTTTGTTCTAGTAGATCCTCTTAGGGGGAAGCTCAGCTTTCTTTCCCAACATCCATTTCACTGATGGGACTATTATGCATTTTGCCACACCAAATACTTCCCTGCCTGCCAACGAGGGCTGCTCCAGCTGGCCCCCTGTCTGGAATTCTCCAATCAGGATGCAGACATTAGTCTCTAGGTTAGTCTCAACCAAACTCAAGTTTTCCTGAGCATTCTTTTCCCAGATCTACTCTAAGGCACTGTGAAGGGTGCATGAATTTCTGCCTTGGATTTAATCTCGTATTTTTGTCAGTTTGCTTGTTTAGGAGCCCTCTCCCACTAATTTGCCTGGGAGTGGGGGGGAAAAAAAACATATCAAACTGACAACTCATGACTCAGAAGAATTCCCTCACTGAATGAATTCCTGTCTTTTGCTTATTGGAGCTGCTGGACAGTGACGGTGAAAATCCGAAGACAAGTTTGGCCACTTCTTATTGAAGTCAGGAGAGAGGTAGCCTCTAGGCTCCCCTTCTTAGAATGTGGAGGTCTTTATGACTTGTTGCCAAATGGAAATGTCTTGTTCCACATCCAGTTACTAATATTAGTAAAAACCTCATAATATCATCCTACCGTGTGAAGAAGAAAGTTCCTATCTTTAATAACTACCATTTATCGGAAAATCCCATGGACGGAGGAGCCTGGTAGGCTGCAGTCCATTGAGTTGCTATGAGTCGGACATGACTGAGCGACTTCACTTTCACTTTTCACTTTCACACATTGGAGGAGGAAATGGCAACCCACTCCAGTGTTCTTGCCTTGAGAATCCCAGGGACGGGGGAGCCTGGTGGGCTGCCGTCTATGGGGTCGCACAGGGTCGGACACGACTGAAGTGACTTAGCAGCAGCATTGAAGGTTTCAGTTCAGTTCAGTTCAATCGCTCAGTCGTGTCCGACTCTTTGGGACCTCATGAATAGAGGTTTGCTGCTAAGTCACTTCAGTCGTATCCGACTCTGTGCGACCCCATCCCTGGGATTCTCCAGGCAAGAACACTGGAGTGGGTGGCCATTTCCTTCTCCAATGCATAAAAGTGAAAAGTGAAAGTGAAGTCGCTCAGTCATGTCCGACTCTTCGGGACCCCATGGACTGCAGCCTACCAGGCTCCTCTGTCCATGGGATTTTCCAGGCAAGAGTACTGGAGTGGGTTGCCATTACCTTCTGCAGAATTGAGGTTTACAAGGTACTAAAAACTTTACATACTAATACATCAACTGGTCATAACCCTATGATGAGTTAGGGAGTTTCATCCCCTTCTTGGTGAGAAAACCTGAGACCCAGAGGTCATATAGTCAGTGGCAGAGTTGGAATTTGAATCCAGATCTGTCTGACTCCAAAACAATCTGCATACAAAAATAAACGGTACAGATCATGTCTAGTGCAGTAGCTTCTCATTAATGAGCTGTGGACTTGGGGTGGTGGTATAGTTACTAGCAGGGATTGAAATATGTTTAGGAACATCAACCACTGTGGGTGAACTCAATAAATAATGTAAATGGTATTTCTCTTACATGTTAAGTCAGTAAATAATGAGTTCTCTCTTTGTGCCAGACATTGTTCTAGGTGCTGGAGATACATAAGTTTCCAAAATAAAAAAAAAAAAAAAAGAAAAGCCCTTTCTTTGTGGAGATGAAAATTCATTAAAATCATACCAAAGTTATATATTTCATCATCATCCATTTTAGTAATTAAATGAAACAAAAATATAAGTATTACCATGTAAAACTTTGCTCTTTAAAATGAGTCTTTATTCTGGACCTATCTGGAAACCACTGGTAATATTTAAATGATAGCAAGGACATGATCCATTAGATTGGAGGAATTTTGGGTACTGTCAAATCCAAGCAGGGATTTGCAATATCTGGGTCACAGAGCAAATACTGGGCAATCTCCATGGGCAATCCCACTCCTACCTTACATGTATCTCTGTGTAGATTATGATGATTACTTAAGTAAGTTAGGGTTATAATTTCATTGATGATAAAGATGAGGACTAACGATCAAGGTCAAAGGCAGGGAGGTGGGTTACTTTATTTCTTGCTAACCCTTTGACTCTTAAGACTCTAGGAGGTCCCTTCTAAAGCTCTTACAGAGGAGTGACCGCTTTGTTCAAACAAGGAGCGGTCTCATTTGATCTAGGGCTTCCCTATTGGCTCAGATGGTAAAGAATCTGCCCGCAAAGCCGGAGACCCGGGTTTGATCCCTGGGTCGGGAAGATCCGCTGGAGAAGGAAATGGCTACCCATTCCAGTATTCTTGCCTGGAGAATTCCATGGATTGGGGAGCCTGGCGGGCTACAGTCCATGTGGTCCTAAAGAGTCGAACACGACTGAGTAACTAATACTCATTTGATCTTTAACTTCAGTCCTCCGGGATCTCCAGGAGAGGCACTCTATAGGCTTCACAATAGCTTGTTTAACCAAAAGCTTCATATTCCAAGAAGTTAGGTGCCAGGAAGGTAGCGTTTGGTCTTTCTCGTCACATCCTCGTCTTCACTGCACGAATTCATATTCATCGTTCCCTTTGGTAATTCTTCCCGGTCCTCGCAAGGGTATCACCCTCTCCATATGGCAGATGGGGAAATGAAGGAAGTCTGCACCTTGGCCTTGGAAGGGCCTTGAAAAGTTCTGCATTGCTCTTTGCACCTCGCTTCACTGTTTCCTCACTCCTTTTGACACCGTGCCGGTGGCTTTGACTCCCCCTTTTCTCTGACGCTTCCCTTTCCGCAGGCCCCCACCCAAACTTCCCACAAATTGTGGCCATTGAACTACATTTCCCATAATGCCCCGCGCCGACCGGCGTCGGTGGGGTGTCCCCTGAGCTGCCAGTTGTAATTATTGTCGGGGTAAAGCCACGTTTCCGGGGAAAAGCCAAGCTATTGTCCACTTCTTCGTTAAGAAGCCTTTTTCTTCTCTACCTGCGAGGACCAATGTTGGGTGAAGAGGCCTCTGTGGAGGTAAATTCATACCGGCGAACGCTCTGGCCACGCGTTTCCTCCTCGCGCCTCGGCCCCCGCCAGGTTCCCCGGGGGCCTGGGAGTGTCATTGGCGGATGACCGCAGCCCTCGCCGCTGCCTGTGCCGCTGCGACCATGGCCTCTGGCAGCAGCGGCCTCGCCGCCGCCCGCCTCCTGTCCCGCGCCTTCCTCTGTGAGTCCGGCCGGGACTCTGTCCTCCAAGCCCCCGCGAGTTCCCGGCCTCACCTGGCCCAGCACCCCGGTCCAGGCCGCGGCTGGGCCCGCCGGGGCGGGATCTCTGCGGGGGCCCCAAGCTTGGGACCCCCGGGGACGGAGGAAGCTTTGCTCGTTAAGTGGGGCGGGAACCTGTTGGGCTGCTGGCGAGTGGGGAAGTAGAGCGACTCAGCCAGGATTCGGGTCTGGGAGCACTGCAGACGTGGTGTCTGGATCTTGCACGCCCTTGATCCTGCGTTGATGAGTGGGGGATGGGGGCGGCATCTGGACAGGATCTTCAGGAAAGTGACAAGTGATGTGGCCCAGGATGAAGTCTCTGGGAGGGTGAGTGGGTTGAGAAGTACGGGCAGGAAATCGGTAGGAAATTGGAGAGTCAGGCTGAGCCTTGTACAGGACGGTCCTATACTTTAAATTGTCCTTTCCTTAGATTGTAAGGTGAATCTTCAGGAGGATGCATTTAGAGTCAGCACAGACCAGAAAACTGCAAGCTTAGGGTTGGCTAGGGTCTTAACCAACTTACTTGTAGTGTCTCCACCAGGCAGTGTGAATTCTTCAGTTCCTGAAAACTTAACACCCAAGGTTGATAATAACGCTGACTGTTGAAAATTCTTGCTATGTTCAAAGTCTCTGTGTTTGTTAGGTAGGTTGTGTAGGAAAAGACTTTGGAATCAGCCACATCAGCGTTTGAAGTCTGCCTGGTTCTGTACAGGCTAGGTAATAACTCTGGGGGGTGTTTCTACATCTGTTTCTCAATTTCTGTTCACATTCCATGAAATCATTACCATATTTTAATCAATCTGAGACACTGTCACTTCTAAGATGTACTGCTGTTTTGTCTGCCACTAACAGTGGGAAATGATTGCTAATTAAAACTGACACACCATTGGTTGTCAGTCTCATCCTGATTTAAGAAATGTAAAAAAAGAAAAATTGAAAAAAAATGCATTCTAAAAATGATGAAGTCCAGGGTTCACCATGCAGAATAAAGGGAACAATTTATATAAAGCATCTTGGATGAAATAGGTACTCAACCAAAGTTAGTTTTTTTCTAACTTCCTTTTTTCTGCTTTGCTCCTAGTTCTGCTTCTGGTACTGAATATTGGATGAGATGATTCATTTCTTGAGAAAATTACATTTTAAAAGTGTACAACAATGATTGTACACTCTGTTGCTGCAGTTAGCTACCAGATCACCTAAGAACAAACCTTGGCAAGTAGGAAGAAGTTGGGTTTCTTTGGAAGAGTTTTCTGGAGATTTTTATTACATGATTTAAAGGATAATCAAGGATATTGTAGGCAGAAAGAAGAAAGGAATTAGTTATACCCATGTCTTTCTTGCTTTTCTGAGTTTCTGAAAAATCCTTGCTTCAGATAGGTTTGCTGTCTTAGGAGCAGAGTCTATAGAAGAAAGTGTCTGAAAGATTAAGATCTTGAATCCACCCTTAGTGATACCTAATGAACCTGTTCTCACAGAGCTTGAGCTTCTTTATTCTTTATTCCTAGACTTTGGGATCCTGAGGCCTTAAGAGGTCATCTAGTTTAGCTTCCTGTTGCTGGCGTGGCCTTGAATTATCCTAGTCATGTGATTACCTTGTCACTAAAGGTCTGAGATCTAAACCAAGGTATCTTTTATATTAGAGAGGTTACAAATAACGGGGTTGATGTTTAAGAACCTCTGAATCTCCCACATCTTTTCTCATGTCACATTCCTAAGCCCATTTCCGCTCTCACTAGAAAAATCACAGCCACAACAATAGCACCTTGCAAACTTTTTTTTAAAGACAGTCACAAATTATTTAGGCTCTGAGGTTAGTAGTAGAACTAGAGTTACTGTGGAGTTTTGTCCCCTTTATTCTCTTAAGTTTTAATGCACATTTTGTGCTGAAGGTTGTAAGTGTTGCAATGTTGATTTGAGTTAGGAAAAAACCCCGCAAACGCTTTTCGATGCCTCTGGGAGACCTGATGAGGGCAGCCTAGAATATTTAGAAATTCTTGAGCCAATAGAACAGTCCTTAGGAAAAGAGAGAAAGAACTCAGTTGAAATGGGGAGAGAAAATAAAATGAAAAATAATAAGGATTTCTTCCATGAGAATGCTTAAGGATTTTATTAGCACCTTTGATATTGAAATAGTGAAAGATTTCAAGAAGTATAAGGTAGTGCAAAATTGTTTTAAACACAAGCCAGTAGTTCCTATAAGTTGGGTCTTTGAGAAGTAAATAGAGAACAAGAGGTAGTATTTTTTATCTTTATTGCAGTATAATTGACATGAAACATATTAGTTTTAGGTATACAACCTAATATTTTGATATTTGTATATATTGTGATATCTGTCTACTGTGATATGTGTCTATCACCATGCATAATTTCCCGTTTTTGTTTCTTGTGATGAGAACTTTTTAGCTACTTTCAAATGTGCAATATACTATTATCAACTGTGGTCACCATGCTGTACATTACATTTCATGACTTATTTTTAAGTGGAAATGTGTGTCTTTCCTCACTTGCCCTTTCACCTTCCAACTCTGGCAGCACCTGTCTGTTTACCTGTGAACTCAGGTTTTGTGTCTCTGTTTTTTTTTTTTTTTTAAGATTCCGCATATAAGTGAGATCATCTGGTATTTGTCTTTCTCTGACTTATTTTACTTCGTGTAATACCCCCCAGGTCCATGTGTGTTGTCACAAATGGCAAGATTTTCTTTTTTATGGCTGAGTAATATTACATATTGTGTATCTGTGTGTGCAAATTAACATATATACCACGTTTTCTTTATCCACTCTTCTGTCGATGGACACTGAGGCTGTTTCCATATCCTGGTAATTGTAAACAGTACTGCAGTGAATATGGGGCTTCCTTTCAGTTTAGTGTTTTTGTTTCCTTCAGGTAAATACTTGGAAGTGGAATTGCTGGGTCATAGGACAGTTCTGTTTTTAATATTTTGAGGAGCCTCGATTGTGTTTTCCATAGTGTCTGCACCAATATCCTTCCTGCTAAAGGCACCCAAAGGTTCCTTTTCTCCAGATTCTCTTCAACACTTTCTTCTTGTCTTTTTGGTGATAGCCACTGTAACAGGGGTGAGGTGAAATCTCACTATGGTTTTGATTTGTGTGTTTCCCAGACAGTTAGTGATGTTGAACTCCTCTTCACGTTACCTGTTGGCCATCTGTATATATTCTTTGGAAAAATGTCTGTTTAAGAGCCAGTATTTTTGAACTTCAGAAGTAAGGCGTTTTGATGCCTAAAAGTGAACCTTACAGCCAAACTGGTCCCATTCCTTTGTTTGGCAAATATGGAAATAAACCCCAAATGTTTCCTCGCCAGTATCAGAATGGGTACTAGAGCTGAGGTCTTCTGACTTTGCAGCATCCTTTCTACTACATGCTTGCTGGGTGATACACTGAGCCTCCCTTTTTTTAAGTTCTGATTTTTCTTTTTCTTTGGCAGCCTCACTGGTTTGTTGAGAAGGTTACTACTCTGCTCAGAGGCGTCATCTGCCTTTTCCACGTGTTTGCCAAGTTGTATAGTCCTGTTTTGGGAATTGGGAAGATATTTAGAAGTGTAGTTTGGAAAAGGGGACCCTCAACAGTGGTGTTTCTGATAACTAGTACCTGTTGTCATTGCATCTAAGAACCAAATCTTTATTTCAGAAATACAAAACGGCCTTGATCTCAATGTATCAATGTAGCCATGAGAAGGTGACTTGATCATCTGACCTCAAACTTGTTTTTCCATAAAAACTTCGTTGGGGATATTAAAAGTAATTTCTCCAAATATAGGGGAAGAATATAATTTCCACCAAAGGCAGGCATTTTGTTGCCATAAACCCACATTTTTTAATATTAATAACATTCCTAAAATTGGAATGTCTTATAATTGATGTATTTTACAGTAAATTGGCAGCATTTTCTTCACACTAGTTCTTAATAGTGCTTCTTAAAATCAGTAGTGTTTTAGATTTGATGAAATATAGTACTTAGAGCCCATTATGCTTCATCTGTAAGTAGATACTAAATGAATATATAATTTCACATCTGAATAGTAGATTGGGGCTTAGAAGTAAGTGGCTGCTGAGCTACTCTGCTATACTTTAAGGCCCTCTAGGTAGGGACCCTCATAGTCTGCACATTATAGATGCATAATACATATGATTAGTAAGTATACATTTGTTAAAATCAGGAATACAAACCTGATTAAATGAGCAACAAGAGCATAGTTTGAGAGAGCAGTTGGAGTGGGAGTATTTCATGAATAGTCTCTGGCTACTGGTTAGGAGCACAGTACTGGTCACACACCAGTGACCAGCGCCATCTGTGGTCTTAGTCCAATGTGGGCAGCTGCTTTTGGCCACACTTGTGTGCACACTGCAGCCATCTTGTGGCTGGGGTGGTGACTCTGAGGGGGAGAGAACTCGCCTGTGGCTGGCTGATACACATTTTTTTCGGATTATTTAGTCTCTTTCGTTCATAGCCTTTATTACAGTTGGCACTGTTGGGGTTTTGTGTTTCTTTGTTTAATGTTTATATCTCAGGAAGCTTCATGTGGGCCTCAGTCTGTCTTGTTACCCCTGAATCTCTAGTGTCTGGGAGAGAGCCTGGCACAATGAATATCTCAAAGCAGTCTGGTCTTTTCATTCTATGTCAGTAATAAATAGCTAGTAGTGAAATCACACTTTATCTACCCTAGTTATTATGCTGCATGCTCTCTATATTATTATCTCATCTATTCGCATGTTGCCTGTGAGGTGCATAATATTATCCCCATTTTTACAGTATGGCTGCATCTTTAAAAATATTTCAGATGCTAAAAATTTGCTAGTACATGTCTGCCTACTGAATGTTTTATGTAGACATGGATTAATATATTTACATATAAGCATATAATGGTTATGCATGAGAATGTAAAACCCTTCTGACTTATTTGATTTTAAAATATGAATTGTATGTTCTCTCTTTTTAGAAAATGATTGGCCTTTGTGCTCATGTAGGATGTGAACCCAGTTCAGGGAGGACCAGGCACTTCACAGTTTACAGGTGTCATCTCCCATCAGCATCACAGCCTCGTGAACAGCTGTTGTTCCACTTACAGAAGGGAAGACTGAGGCCAGGGGAGGTCAAAAGACCTGCCTCAGGTCACCGAGTTGGTGAGCGGCAGGCCATAAATTCAAGCCCAGGCCTGTCTGATTCCTGGCTGTGCTTTTCAGCTGCTCTGAGAGGCAGTCCCAAGGTTAGGTTGGCCCATTTCTGAGAACCTGGAGAGAAGGCAACTCCCCCACATTCCCTGGAGATGTCCCAAGGCCTTCACCACTGGGAAATTCTGCCTGGTGGCCGACTTCAGGCCTTCCTGCTGCCCTAATACTTAATTAAAAATACTCACTTCCATAATATTAGTTGAGTCATTATCTTCTCATAGGTTGATTTATGATTTGTTTGTCACCAGTTGTGTTTCTTGTTTATGGCCTTTGTCCATTTTTCTGTTGGGCTTTCATCCCCTCCTTCCTCTTGGTCCCTGGGTTGCTCAGGTTGCTATGATCTTCCTCCTTGCCTGTCACGTGTTACGAAACCACTCTCCTGGTGGGTCATTGCCTTTAAGTCTGCCTGTGCTATATTTTGCTTTAGGATTTTTCTTTTCTCCTGTAGTAGAATAGTCAATTTGTATTACATTACTGCTTCCTGGATTTCATTTGTTAAAAACAAAACTGCTTAGCATGGAATTTGTACTAGATTGTAGCAGCATTGAGGACTGCTAGTAGTATTTAGGACTGGATTTTTTATACAAATTATTGGGAAACCAATGATCTTTGCATGTACAAAATTAGATATAGGACTTTTTCCCCCTCTTTTCCTGGTAATGGATTGACATTTTTCCAGTTCACACAAAAAGAGATGGAACTTTTGATATTTAGTTCTATATGTCTTTCTTTTCATAGATCCCATCTCTTGTCCTGAAATTAAAACATTTTCTGTACATGTGCTTTGTAAGCCCTGTACCATATGCCATGGGAGATGCCAGGTACAAGCCATGGTCCTTATACTCATGGAATTTACAGGTAGAAGTTCTGAAAATATTTAGATGATACTAAAAAAAACTTGTGCATGTGCTCAGTCACTCAGTCGTGTCCGACTCTTTGCAACCCAAGGATTGTAGACTGCCAGGCTCCTCTGTCCATGGAGTTTTCCAGGCAAGAATACTGGAGTGGGTTGCTATTTCCTACTCCAGGGGCTCTTCCTGACTCAGAATTTGAACCCGCATCTCCTGTTTCTCCTGCATTGGCAGGCAGATTCTTTACCATTGTGCTACTTGGAAAGCCCCAAAAGAAATGTAGCCAGAAATACTTTCTTTACTGCATTATTTCTAAGTAAAATTAACAAAATGTGTGCACCCTTTAGTCTGCAGGTGTGGTGCTTATAATTAGACACCACATGAAAGTATTTTGTTTCCATTCTCTCTAATCTCAGATCCCCTCCAAACACCCGATTGTATTCACAAGTCACAAATGTCATATGAAAATTCAGGTTCCTCACCACATGACATTTTATTTAAACGTGAACTCACATGAGTCAATGCATGTGAAATTCTCAGGAGAATGAGTACATTGACTCGTTGAAAGGTGAGAAATACTTGTCAGACGGTTTGACTAAAGTATGCCCTATGTTCTAGATTTATTTTTAGGAAATAGGGTACTCTTATTATAGAGATCAGGTTTGTATTTAAAACCAAAATATGATTAGGCCTCTTGAAGCAATGGACAGACCATTGAAGACAGCAGAAGTAGAATAAACTTTTTTTAAAAAAAATGTCATTACGTAGGACATTTGATTGATAATTTGGATGGAGAAGTAATCAAGTAGGGAAAGAAAATGACCAGTCTGACAGGTTTAGTGTTTCTAGCAGCTGGTAGCTTGCACTCGCTACCAGTCCAAATTAGAGAACTGTGGAATTGTTGGGAGGAAAGGTGAAGAGGTATAGTAGTGGTGAGAAAAAGGAGAAGCTGCTTTCCTTGGGGAGCCTGCAGCCTGTGATTCTGAGCTTGGACTGTCTATGGTGGGGAAGAATTAGGAAAATGACATTGTTGTTCAGTCCCTAAGTCATGTCTGACTCTTTTGCGATCCCATGGACTGTAGCCTGCCAGGCTCCTCTGTCCATGGGATTTCCCAGGTAAGAATACTGGAGTGGGTTCTCCAAGTTTCCTTCTCCAAGGAAAATTACATATGCGACTTAAAATTTGGTGAGATTTACTAGGAATATAAGTATATTTTGCATTATGTCCATCTGAATGCAGACAAATGGCAAAAGCAGAAGAATTTCCTTGATTCTCTGATGTCACCAGTGGTAAGATTTATCATTGATTTGATTATGATTCTGCCTTAAATAGAGCCACCTATCTTTACCTGTGTCATGGTGGCTTGGGGTGGCAGAAGTCTGGGGTCCTCCTTAAAACTGTGGCAGTTGGGTGAGCACGACTAGTGTAAAGGGCCAGAGAAGGGGCAGATTCATCTTCTGTTTTCTCAACTTAAAAAGGCCTTTTTGATGATTATGGAACACCATGGCTTGTTGGGCAACACAAGGTTTTCCTTTGAGTTTCATAAGTGCTTGATTATTCTCGCTTCCTCTCATTTCAGTATGAGTGATACCTTGTCTGGCATCGTACAGGTTTCTTTTTGGGACAGATTGTGGTCAGAATTTCATTTCCTTATCTTTGAACATGTACTTTGGGGTTGGCTCAAGGGTGACGATAGTCTGTTGGTTCCAGCTTACCTGAAGCCTTGGTATCAGCTCATACAGTGGAAGGGGAGAGTTCATGTACCCACATGTACATGATCTCCCAAGATCCACTTCTCTAGATGGTGTAGAATGGTAGGGTCGTCACATAGGCTGAGCAATACTAAAGGGCTCCGAGGTTATTTAGGAGGTGAGCTGCTGTTCATCACACTTGCAGATGTAGTTTTTATAAGCACCAGAGGTCTGGTGGTGTGAATTCTTGGGCTCCATAAAGCTGATCTTGGAGATTTGGAGTAGAAGAAAATGGGAGAGGGTCATGATCGGAGTTGTACTGATACTGAAGCCGTGCTTTACAAATGTAGGCAGGCCTGTCCTTTCTCAGGGTGACAGGGCCACTCCTGCCCCATGGAAGGAGAAGTGAACTGTCTGCTGTAGGCTTTGTTAAGGTGGAGTGTAAGAGTACTTGTAGAGGACAAAACTGTACCTTCGGAAAGCAAGTGTGGGCTCCAGATATCCTCATCTTATTTGCTCTTGCAATCAGATCTTGTACTTTTCCTCACTGGAAACTCCTGACAGATGGGCTGTGTGTTGAATATTCCAGGAGTGGGAGGGACTGTTGGGCAAGTTCTGCCAGCATAGCAGAGGGGAGGAAAGCTCTAATACGAGTTTTGTGGTTCTGCGTCTCCAGCTGGGAGAATGGGGAACCGAGGGCAAGCGCTGGTGAGGGTGGGGTCTCAGGCCACAGTTCCTGTTCACTGTCCCTGGTTCAGGTGCTTAGCCATGCTCACTGGGCCGGGACTGACCCTCAGCGCTCCCTCAGGGCCTCTTGTTCAGCTTAGTCTAGTCCAAGAATGCAGCTCATCTGTGTGCATACTGAATACTTCTCTCCGGGTTGGTCAGGGTGAATTCCAGCCCTCTCTCTTCCCTTGAGATTCAGGGGACTCCAGAATTCAAAGTTGTTGGAAGCTGAGGTCAGTGTGGGCTTCCCAGTTGGCTCAGTGGTAAAGAATCTGCCTGCCGATGCAGGAGACACAGGTTTGATCCCTGGGTCAGGAAGATCCTCTGGAGGAGGGCATAGTAACCCACTCCAGTATTCTTGCCTGGGAAATCCCATGGACAGAGGAGCCTGGTGGGCTACATGTGAGGTCAGTGAAGACGAATCAAGGGGTGCTCAAAGGGCCAGAAGCAGATCAGTTGTGGAATCTGAGGTCTGAGGGCTTAGGAGGATATAAGCTGTGATTCAGGACAAAAAGTGTTGAGTCGACTCTGGACAAATTTATGATGAGATAGATGTCCTTTTCTAGACCTGACTTTCATGGGCTGCCTCAGTGGTAGGTGTTAGCAATTGAAAAGGGCCAGGATGGGCCACAGAGACAGCATTTTGGGGCCCTGGTGGGGATTTAGAAGATAGCCCACAATTTTTAATTCATCTCTGCTCTGCTCCCTACTGATTTTTGAAATACAGGGAGCTGGCTCTGGGAGCTACTTAGGTTTCTCAGTTTCACTGAGGTGTAAGTTGGTGAAAATAACTCAGGTGTTTTTTACATGTTTCTCCCTCATCTCCTTTTCCTATTTATTTTATTTTCCCAGTTTCTTTTAGATGTGAGATCTTCAGTCTTACATCAGAAGAGACCAAATTTAAGTAATTTTTGGATTATGTTTTAGACACGTTTTATCCTATGAAGGTGAAAGTCAGTCAGTCATGTCTGACTCTTTGCGACCCCATGGACTATACAGTCCATGGAATTCTCCAGGCCAGGATACTGGAGTGGGTAGCCTTTCCCTTCGCCAGGGGATCTTCCCAACCTAGGGATCGAACCCAGGTCTCCTGCATTGCAGGCAGTTTCTTTACCAGCTGAGCCACAAGGGAAGCCCTTATTCTATGACTTAACATTTAATGTTAATATTATTACCAGGGAATGAGTTGCAGAGTAGTTCTTAGTAGTTCTGACAAAGCTGGCCTGTTAGTTCATCTTTTGTTGAGAGATGTTGGGCTTAAAAATGGGGGGTCAAATAGGGAAAGCATATGGCTGTTTAGTAAAGAGTATTAGAGTGATACCTCATTTTTAATTTGAGCTATTTATCTGAGCACTGGATTTCTTTCTGAGGAATAAAAATTATGAACTTAACCTCTCCTTTCTTCATTCAGAAAAAGCTACAAGATTGGGGTTCTCAGTAGAAAGGGGATTCTGAAGAACAGAACAGTATCTCTTTTTTTTGTTTCTTTAATCAATTTTTATCTTTAATATGTCTTATTTAAAAAGTGACATTGAAAGCTGCCACCATTACGTGATAGCTTCCTCTTTATAGGGGATTTTTTTTTTTTTTGCCACTAGGTTAAGTCCGTAGTCCAAAAGTTTGGAAAAAATTGTAATGTGTCATATTTTCTTTACTTTTCAGTGCAACAGAATGGAATTCGGCATTGCTCTTATACAACTTCCAGGAAGCATCTCTATGTTGATAAAAATACGAAGATTATTTGCCAGGGTTTCACTGGTAAGCAGGTATGTGTATTAAGATTTTTGTTTATTTAAATGTATATTAGAGATACAGAAATATTGAAGTATTGTCCGGTTTTTGTTTTTTAATATCACAAAAGTCATAATACATGTTTGTAGCAGAAAGGTGTACACTGCAGCATTGGGGTTGTATCTCAGGAGGGGGTTAGGTGCCACAGTCAGGTAAAAATTGTATTTGTTGCCTCGAAAATCCGCCCCCTAGGAGTATAGTATTTTGTTGGAAACCCACATGTTTTCTTTCAGCAAGTATAACACAACTGATTTTTCTCCAACATTGGAACAGGTCACTGTTCTTTAATTAAGCACTCAGTAAGGTAGATGGACATGAACTTGAGCAAACTCCGGGAGATAGTGGAGGACAGGGAAGCCAGGCGTCCTATAGCCCATGGGGTCACAAAGAGACATGACTTAGTGACTGGACAACAACAACAAGGTAGATGGCTTGTGTTTAGGCCTTGCTGTCTCCCTATCCTCTGCCTACATCATAGAATTTGCGTAAGTTTAAATATATCTGTGATGTGATTCCACATTAAAGTGTGACCTAAGACTCTCCTTTCTCTCCTTCCTACCATTCTACTCCCCTGGAAGTCTTTCTGATAACAAGTTAACATGTATCCTTCTAGGTACTTTTCTTACTCATATAAAACACTTAGATAATAGGCATTCTACAAAGTTTATTTTATAGGATGTGCTCTCTTTCTCTGTGTATATGTGTATATATATATTTAAAACATATTATACAGTATATAATATATATCATACATATAGCTGGTTTTAGAAAAGGCAGAGGAACCAGAGATCAAATTGCCAACATCTGCTGGATCATCAAAAAAACAGGAGAGTTCCAGAAAAACATCTATTTCTGCTTTATTGACTATGCCAAAGCCTTTGACTGTGTGGATCACAATAAACTGTGGAAAATTCTGAAAGAGATGGGAATACCAGACCACCTGACCTGCCTCTTGAGAAACCTGTGTGCAGGTCAGGAAGCAACAGTTAGAACTGGACGTGGAACAACAGACTGGTTCCCAATAGGAAAAGGAGAATGTCAAGGCTGTATATTGTCACCCTGCTTATTTAACTTATATGCAGAGCACATCATGAGAAGCGCTGGGCTGGAAGAAGCACAAGCTGGAATCAAGATTGCCGGGAGAAATATCAATAACCTCGGATATGCAGATGACACCACCCTTACGGCGAAAGTGAAGAGGAACTAAAGAGCCTCTTGATGAAAGTGAAAGAGGAGAGTGAAAAAGTTGGCTTCAAGCTCAATATTCAGAAAACTAAGATCATGGCATCTGGTCCCATCACTTCATGGGAAATAGATGGGGAAACAGTGGAAGCAGTGTCAGACTTTATTTTTTGGGCTCCAAAATCACTGCAGATGGTGATTGCAGCCATGAAGTTAAAAGACGCTTACTCCTTGGAAGGAAAGTTATGATCAACCTAGATAGCATATTAAAAAGCAGAGACATTACTTTGCCAACAAAGGTCCGTCTGGTCAAGGCTATGGTTTTTCTAGTGGTCATGTATGGATGTGAGACTTGGACTGTGAAGAAAGCTGAGTGCCAAAAAATTGATGCTTTTGAACTGTGGTGTTGGAGAAGACTCTTGAGAGTCCCTTGGATTGCAAGGAGATCCAACCAGTCCATCCTAAAGGAGATCAGTCCTGTGTGTTCATTGGAAGGACTGATGCTGAAGCTGAAACTCCAATACTTTGGCCACCTCATGCAAAGAGTTGACTGATTGGAAAAGACCCTGATGCTAGGAGGGATTGGGGGCAGGAGGAGAAGGGGACGACAGAGAATGAGATGGCTGGATGGCATCACCGACTCAATGGACATGAGTTTGAGTAAACTCTGGGAGTTGGTGATGGACAGGGAGGCATGGCGTGCTGCGATTCATGGGGTCGCAAAGAGTTGGACACGACTGAGCGACTGAACTGAACTGAACTGAACTGAATACATATATATCTGTTAAATAAATTCCTGAAAGTAAAATTGGGTGTCAAAGGTTCTGTGTATTTAAAATTTTAGCAGCTGCTACCAAGTTGCACTTTAAAACATTTGTACACATTTATAGTTTACTGTAGTAGATACGCAGATTTTTTTTAAATACCAAGGAATGCTACCAAATCTATTAGAAAATAATCCCTAACCTTAACTCAAAGTGTCCCTTCCTCAGTTATTAAGGGAGACATGGCAGAATAGAAGTGATGAATGATTTTTGTGTAATTTAAAGTTAATGATTTTTCTGTGATTAAAAGAACTATAATATTCATTCTGTGATATTTTGGTGATCTAGCATTGGCAAGTTTATTCTGTAAAGACCAATTTGTAAACATTTTAGGCTTAGTAGGCCATGCAGTCTCTGTTACAACTGCTCCATAGCATTGGAACAGCAAAAGCAGCCACAGATAATACGTCAGTGAGTGGACATGGTTGTATGCCAGTGAAACTTAATTCTTGAAACCAGCGGCTGGCCAGATCCCTCAGGCCATACTTTACCAACTCCTGATCTAGAGGAGGATACCCAAATATCCAAACTTCTATAACTTTTTTTTTTTAAGTACTTAGGAATTGCTTTAACCTTATTTCTTTTTTTTGAAAAATAAATTTTGATTTGAAGTTGTTTCATGTGAAATGTTGTTCTGCTTTTTGACTTTTCTGAAATAATTGGGCACAGAAATGTGAATTGCAGTGGACTGTTCTTCTTTTTCTCCCATTCTTCTACTATTTTTAAAAAATAGCCACTGCCAACGAAAAAAGAAACAACCAAAACCTTGAAATTTTGTTCATAGATAAAATTGGTTTACTTATTCTGAGAGCCATATATTTTATGAATACCACTTCCACATACATACTCTTTATAGAAAGTTGAGGCTTCATGCTCATGAAATACAGTTTACCATTCTTCTGCCAATTAAAATCATATTCAGTTTCTTTTGGGATATATATTGATTTTATTAGCATATAATTAAATATTTGATTAACCCAAATTCCACACATAAATTTATTATATAGAATGTTGTTTTTCTATTTGCTAAGCTTTATACGACCCTATGACATTTTCCCTGGAGGACGGCATGGCAGCCATCTCCAGTATTCTTGCCTGGAGAATCCCCATGGACGGAGGAGCCTAGTGGGCTGCAGTCCATGGTGTTGCAAGTTGCAAAGAGTCGAACACAGCTGAGCAACTAAACAGAGCACATGACATTTTAACATCTCCCTTTTTTAAAGAACCATTGTCTGTGCTGTAAGCACTATTTGTAACTGTCTCTGCTTCTTAAATTAGATGATGATTTGCCTAAATATTGAAATCCAAGGTTGGTTTCAGTGTCTTAGTTACTGGCAAATACATTCTCATTCACTGTTTTTTAAAGTCATTGGGAACCATAATTGTCTATTTGTTGGTTAAGTTTCTGCTTCTAGAGAATGATGAAGTCTGAAATTTAGAGTTTATCTCTATAGAAAATGTAAATTTTGTCTCATTAGTTCTTTTTTTTTCACTGTGCACATTGTTGCACATATGAATGAGGAATATTTGTATTTCAGAGCAGATTCCAACAATGCCGTTTTCCCAAGGCATTGTTATGAGCCAGTAAAACTATTCTTATTTTAACTGTACACTGGATGGTAATAATGAGAAAACTAACAGAAACAAGGACATTAATAGGAAATGTCATCACTGTTCAGCACTACATTAGGACTAAAAAATGTGAGCATTTAAATTTATTTAGCAGTGTAGTAGTCTAGCGCAGTGCTTCTTTAACTGTCTGGAGTGAAGGACCAGTTTGGGTGTGTGTTTTTATTTCCACTCTATTGCAGAGCAGTACTTTTTACAAAATACAGTAAGTCATAGCAATATCATATTGCTATAAAATTTGCAGACATTTTCACTTATTTTTTTTATTAGACTTTTCTTGTTTTTTGTTCTTTCTTTTTTTTTGTCATTTCCCCCCACTCTTTTTGCATTTACCTCACTGCACACCCATAAGAGTCTACAGATAACACTTTGAATGGTACTGCTTTAATGAGAGCACTGGCCTGTGGTCCTTTACAAAACTCCATCATTGACTTTTAGATAAGTCAGTTAATGTGCTTGGGATTAGGTTTCCTGTTTTGAAGAATGAAGACTTTGAAATCAGGAAATTTCTGAAGTCCCTCTTAAAGCCCCAATTTTTATGCCTTTAACAGAACTTTAGTAGTCGAGTCAGCATTTTTTGGTCCTTGCAGAATGACCGCGTAGATCCACTTGGTTTTCAACAACTACTTATTGAGTGCCTACTGTATGTAACTGCTTTGGGTGCCATCTCTCAGTGAACAAAGTAGATAGAAATCATTGCTTTAATGGAGTGGTGAGTAGAAGAGGGATGTGAGGACATCAGGGGTTGAGGAACAGTGAGAAGGAGGTGTTCTTTTCAGATCAACACCAGGGAGTTTCTGATCACCAGCTAAATTTGAAAGCAGAGTGAAAAGAGACTTCCTGTTAAAAAAACAAAAAACACAAAACAGTGATTTTGGCTCTGTAGAGACCTGTTTTACTTCAGGGTTGAAAGCTGTGTTCAGAAAGTTGATGAGGATGCTTGGAAATATGACTGTTCCTACCAGGTGGCTCAGTGGTAAAGAATCCTCCCAACGCAGGGGACGTGGGTTTGACTCCTGGATTGGGAAGATCCCTGGAGAAGGGCATGATACCCCACTCCAGTGTTCTTGCCTGGGAGATTCCATGGACAGAGGAGCCTGGTGTGTTGCAGTCCCTGGGGTTGCAAAAGTTGGACACGGCTTAGTGACTGAACAACAACAACAACAAACAACAGATACTTAACATATTTGTTTTTCTTTTCCAAGTTGCTGAAGATTGCCTTTAGGCTTCCCAGCCAGCCTTTTCTCACTGCTCTTGTGCTTTTCCCTCTCAGGGCACCTTTCATAGCCAGCAGGCACTGGAATATGGCACCAAACTAGTTGGAGGAACCACTCCAGGGAAAGGAGGCAAGACGCACCTGGGCTTACCAGTCTTTAACACCGTGAAGGAGGTAATTAATGGTACCTGAGTTTGGCAAGAAGAAAAAACCAAGGGAAGAGTTAGCGCACTTTGGCTCAAGATTTTAACTGTGCCCCTTTTGGAAGTGTCACTTGCCTTCTAAAATTCCAGTAATCTAGAGAAATTTGAAACGTGGTAAAAACGATCGGGTTCACTTTAGTCACGTAGGCTCAGGATGTACTATCCGCAGCCTGGGTCATTTTTGCTTATAGGCGTACATCAGTTCTTCAGGGAAGAAGTGCCGTGGCTTGGCTTCTATTTGGCTTATTTTTCTTTCCTTACCATTTCTTCTTCCGGGCGGTTAGAAGTGCACCTGTCAGCGTCCACGCTTGACCCTAACACACAGTGTTAGTGGGAGCTCTGCCAGGCACTGTGCCAGGCGCTTCATCTTCATGGCCTCATTCAAGCCTCACCACAAGCCCCCAGGTAGGGGCTGTTAGCATCCCTATTTTAAAGACAAGGATACGACAGGTACAGAGGGTGAGGGTGTACATAGCCTCACAGCTGATCAGTGGCAGACTTAGCTTGGCTCAGAGTAAGTAAGTAGTGGGTGGTGTTCCTGTGTGGAATAGAGTCCAACGGGCAACTCACAGAGTCCTGGTCTCTTCCTCAGCTTGCTGATTTCTCAATACTTTCAGAATGACTTTAAGCTAAACTTTCTTTGTTACAAGGCTAATACGTGCTTATGGTACAAAGTCAGATGATACGAAGGTATGTAAAGTTAAGTTTTATATGGTGTTTTCCACGTCTTGGATTTTGCCTTCATAGAGAGCTTATTTCAGCTCAGTGTATACTCTTCATTCTGTTTCTACACTTACGTGAATATGTACAAAAATAATAGTATTATGAAAGAAGTCGTAGTACATGTTCTTGGCTATTTAATTTTTAAAAAATCAAAGAAATAAACTTAGTACTTGGGATTGATGTATTGAGGTTAAAAAATAAAAATGTAGCACTCCCCCTCTTCTTAAATATACTTTTAAGGCATGTTTTAAAGAATTTCATTTTTTTTTTAAGTACAAATTTATAGATTTACTCTGTTTTTGGAATACTAACTTCAAATTGAGGTAATTTGAATTCTTAATGTAATTAAGATAAAGGGTAAAACAAATTTTCAAATTTGGAATTTTCATTTTACTTTAAACTTGAAAATAGGGTATACTGTATATATGTGTATGTGTGTTTTGAGTGTATCATACTTTAGAGAGTAAAAAATTCATAAATTCTGTGGAATAATCATTTAAAGTTTTGCTTTGCATTTTTTAAAACTTCCTAGTTAAATTTGACTTTTGCCATGAGCCTTTTTTTTGCTTTCCTTTTAAAAGAAAGTTTTTGTTCCTAGCAGTTCATTTATTATTCATTTTGATACAAATAGATACGGCTTTTGGAAGATGCTGTTTATTTCTCCCCTGTTTTGCTCTTACAAAGAGATTTCTGAGTGAGTGGAATGGTTTCCTTTCATGTAGTATTACTTGCCGACACAGACCCTGTGGTCATAGTCCAGCTTCTGAAAAGACTTCTGAAAGTCTTTGTATCCTTAAGAGGTAGGAACCCATGGGATATATTTTCCATAAAATACCTGCACCATCTATGATCTCATTTCTGTTTGTTCCAACCTAGTTTGGTGCCCACTTCCCTATTATCACTTAGAACATCATTTTTAAAAACATTGATTTCAATTATTTTTAACCCTTGGCAAGTCAACATTCTTTGACTTGTTCATCTGTGACTGTCAAGATACCTCTCTTTATTAGGGATGCAGTAGAGAAAGCTCCTCGACCTCTGGGAACGTGGGCAGTCAGTTTGGAATGATTCTCAAAGACATCGTCTTTTACTTCTGCCCCTTCCAGCTATACCTGCATGTTCTGTAGCTTGGTATTTGTATCCACTTAAAATCTCATGGCTCAGCCTTCTAAAATGTTTTGGTTTATATCTTAATTAAGCTTCATTTTGACATTTATAGGGAGGTAGCCTGCTGTAGCTGAAAAGAACTGACGCTGTGGAATCAGATATCCTTAGGTTTGAATCTTGGCTCTGCCACTTCCCAGCTCTGTGACCTCATGCGAGTTATTTAGTATTTCTTGGCCTCTACATCTTGATTTGTAGATAGGGTAGTAAGCAGGCAGGGTTGCATAGTCTTTCTCAGGGCCTCTCACAGAATAGGTGCTGCCTGTCTTGGAGAGTCAGAGACACTGACTATCTCTGTCTTCAAGGAGCTTCCGTTATAGGAAAAGGGTCATGGCCACATGTGGAAGTAGGTGGAAGGCTACATCTGTATTGATACATGTACAAAATGTATAGAAGATCACAGAGAGAACAGTGGCCACAGTGGTGGTCTTTAAGTGCCTTGCATTGTGAGGGGTGATGTAGCGTAGACTCTTAACCTTATATGACCGATGCTTGTTCTGTGGTGTACGCATGTGTATTTTATCTTATTTCTAGTCAGCATGTATTAGAGTAAAAATTGGCAGCTAGGAATAAAACTACTTCATTTTGCTTCCTCTTGATAATATTTATTCTTTGATCTATTTTTATTTTTTTAATTAAAAAATTTTTATCTATTTTGGCTGCATTGGGCCTTAGTTGCAGCCTGCAGACTCCGTGGTTTTGGTGTGTGGGCTCAGAGGCTGCAGCACATGGGCTTAGTTCTAGCCCCGTGGCATGTGGGATCTTAGTTCTCTGACCAGAGATTGGACCTGAGTCCCCTGCACTGAAAGGCAGATTCTTAACTACTGGGCCAGCATAGAAGTTCCATGGTTTGATAATATTTTTAAAAACATGTTTGAGAGCTGAGTTCTGAAGTTTGGGGCTCACTAGTCCTTTTCTCCTGAGGAGATGCAGGGCCTTTTGTACTGAATGGGTGATAAGTGCCTTGCTGAAGAACAGAAATAAACGTGGCCGAGGAATGAGGGGACCTAAACGCCAGTCACTGCTTTCGTGTGTGCTGACATGCTGTCACATCGCCTGAAGGACGGGGAGGTCACAGAACCTTCCAGTTTCGAGGGGTGTCCCAGTGGGGCGGAGAGGAGGCCACACTTAACTCTGCTGTTTTCTGACAGCAGAGTGAGCTAGTTAATGGGAAGAATGAAGCCATCCCAGTGTCTCCTGGTGATGTCCTTTCCTGATCCCATGATATCATTAAAGCCATGGTATTGAGTTTGTTTTACAAAGTGTCTGACTGAACCTATAGTAAAGTGCTTTGTATTAATGTTTCAGGCCAAAGAACAGACTGGGGCGACAGCGTCTGTCATTTATGTCCCGCCTCCCTTTGCTGCTGCTGCCATTGATGAAGCTATCGAGGCGGAGGTGCCCCTGGTCGTGTGCATCACCGAAGGTATCCCGCAGCAGGACATGGTGCGGGTCAAGCACAAGCTGCTGCGCCAGGGAAAGACCAGGCTGGTCGGGCCGAACTGCCCCGGGGTCATCAATGTGAGTGCGCGAAACGAAATGAGCCCAGGTTCAGCCTCCACAGGCTGGCTAACTTTGAGTCAGTCCAAGTATATTTGTGTGTATGATCTTGGAGTTAAAGTTTTTTTTTCACTTTTCTGATACTGTGAATTACTTTCCTTTAGCCTGGAGAATGCAAAATTGGCATCATGCCTGGCCATATTCACAAGAAAGGAAGAGTCGGTGAGTATGTATTTCTTACAGATTATAAAACAAAATTTCTTGCCCCTATTCTCAAAATTCACAAAGAGATTTGATGGTGCAAATCAAATTCATTTTAATTCTTTCAACTTTAAGAGAGTTTACCTTGAAAGTTCTATAGTGAATTGATTCTGTGTCCTGAATTAATGTTTGAGGAACACTGATTCTATAGAATCAAGATATTTTTGAGTTTTTTTAAGATTCTTTTCCTGCTCAAGCACACTATGGATTTTTCCATGTATTTGCATGTATCCATAATTTTATCACTTAGTAATATTTTATTGAGTGATTATATCACAGTTTGTTTGCCCATTCTCCCATTGATGAACATTTCTGTTACTTCCACGTTTGAGTCATTATGAATAAGGTTAAAGTAAGCTTTTGTGTACAGGCCTTTTTGTGGGTACGTTTTCCTTTCTTGTGGGTAAAATGCTTGAAGTAGAATTGCTAAGTCATAGGGTCAAAGTGTGTTCAACTTTTTAAGAAGTTACCAAATAGATCTGCAAAGACACTGTGTTCTAAACTCCCACCATCAATGTCTGAATGTTCCAGGCATTCTGTACTTAGGCTTTATGGGCCTGTACTGAGTTGCCTTTCTGATCACAACCCTGCTTTTTGAGGGGCCCATAAGCCTCAAAAACAACTAAGAGAAGTTTAGGAAAGTTCTTTAGACCTTGGTTCTTGAGATGGCCATAACACATTGATGAAGAAGTCCTCTGGGAGACTGCCTTTAATTTAAAGGACTTTAAAAAAAATTCACCTGAAAGGAATACATGACACTACAAGATTTTCAAGGAGGTGGTGGAGAAAAGATGACCTTTTTTGTACTAATTATTCCTATTTTGATACCAGTGCTAATATTCTCAGAAGCCTCATTAACTTCCAGTCCTTAAATTAAGTGTTTAGGGAAAGGAAGGAATTTTCAGTCTCTTGGGTATTTCTGAAGGGGACATCATGTAATATAATAGCAGTGCAACAGTATAGTGGCTTTCTAGTTTGTGTTAATGATAACTAAAATTGTATAACAGCTAATTGAGTGTAATTGAAGAAAGTGATTAGATTCCAAATTGATATTTAATGATGCAGTATTTTTGCATTTATGTTAGACTTTTTACTCTCAACCTCATGTTACATACTTGACTCCTACATCTTTTTAAAATTTTTATTTTAATTAAACTTTTCATATTTAGATAATTATAAATTCACATGTAATCATAATACGGACAGATCTCTGTGTACCCTTTATTCACTGTCCCCCAATGATAACATCTTGCAAAACTATAATGCCATGTCACAGCTAGTATATTGACATTATGACAGACATAAAGAATTTTTCCATCACTACAGGAATCCCTCATCTTAACATTTTATAGCTATATCCACTTCCTTCCTGCTGCTACTCCCTTCTTAATCCTTGGAATCTAATAATCCTCTTATTTTTTTTCCTAAATTTTTTAAATTTCAGGAATGCTATATAAATGAGAGCATATAGTATGTAGCCTTTGGAGATTGGCTATTTATACTCGGTATAATTCTCTGGAGATTCATTCCTTTTTATGACTGAGTAGTATTCTAGGGTACAAATGTTTGTTGAACCAATCACATGTTGAAAGATACTGGAATTATTTCCAGTTTGGGGCTATTAAAAGTAAGTCTGTTGTATACATCTGTGTACTAGTTTTTGTATATCACAAAAAATCTTCATTTCTTTGGGATGAATGCTCAGGAGTGCAGTTGCTGGGTTGGATAATAGTTGTGTGTTATTTAAGAAACTGCCAAATTATTACCCATCGTGGCTATACTGTTTTACCTTTCCATCACCAGTGTACCTGTGATCCAGTTTTTCTAAATCCGTGCCAGCATTTGTAGTCACTGTTTTTATATTAGCCATTCTGATAAGTGTTCAGTGATAACCTCATGGTGGTTTTAATGTACATTCCCCTAATGGCTAATGATCTTGAACATCTTTTCGGGTACTTGTTTGTCATCTGTATATCTTCTTCTGTGGTGGCAGACGGTAAAGTGTCTGCCTACAATGCAGGAGACCCAGGTTCAATCCCTGGGTAGGGAAGATCTCCTGGAGAAGGAAATGGCAACCCACTCCAGTATTCTTGCCTGGAAAATCCTATGGATGGAGGAACCTGGTAGGCTACAGTCCGTGGGGTCATAAAGAGTCGGGCAAGACTGAGCGACTTCACTGTATCTTCTTCAGTGAAATGTTTCTTTGTGTTTTTTTGTCCCTCGTCTAATTGATTACTGTTGAGTTTTGAGAGTTCTTTCTGTATTCTAGATACTAGTACTTTTTTGGATATGTGGCTTGCCAGTATTTTCTCCCAATCTGTAGCTTGTGTTTTCATGCTTTTAACAGGATCTTTCAGAGAGCAAAAGTTTTTTCATTTTGATGAAATCTTACTTATTGACTTTTTTCTTTTGTGAAATATGCTTTTGACTTCAAGTCTAATAACTCTTTGCTTTGCCTTAAGTACCTATTTTTTCCTGAAAGTTTTGTAGTTTTATGTATTTTTATTTGCTTGCCTGTGCTGCACGGCAGCTTGTGGGATTTTATTAATAGTTCCCTGACTAGGGATTGAACCCAGGCCCTCAGCATTGAGACTGCAGAGTCCTAACCACTGGACTGCCAGTGAATTCCTGAAAGTTCTGTAGTTTTACACTTAAATCCCATAGTCCAATTCAAGTAATTTTTCTAGGCGTGAGATTTAGATCAGAATTCTTTTTGTCTATTTGTGTTTAGTTGCTTCAGCACCATTTATTAAAAAGATCATCTTTCTTTCATTGAATTGCTTTTGTATTTTTGTCAGTAAGCTTCTTATTTGTGTTGATCTAATTCTGGGTTTCATCAATACTGCACAAATTTAATGCTATGTTGAAATAATAACTCTTAAAATTGGATAGATTGCTTCTTTGTACTTTTTAAAAAATTATTTTAACTTTTCTAGTTTACTTTTTCATATAATTTCAAGGTAATCTTGTCTCTATCTACAGAAATTATTGCTGGGATTTTTATGTAAATTGTGTTAAATCTATATGTCAGTCTCAGGTGAATAGACATGTTTATTCTGTTTAATATTCCAGTCCATGAATGCAGTATATCTTCATTTACTTAGATTGCCTTTGATTTCCTTCATGAGCATTGTATAATTTTTAACATGAAAGTCCACTGTGTGTTTTGTTAGATTTACACTAAGTATTTCTTTTTATTAAAAAAAAAATTTTAATTTTATTGTATTTTAATTCTGGTGTCCATGTGCCTGTGGCTAATGTACAGAAATACAACTAATTTTTGTTTATCTTATATCTTGCCGTATTGCTGTAGACCTTAGGGGTTTCTTGGTAGACTCCTTAGCATTTTCTATGTTAGACAACCCATGTTATCTACAAATAGGGATAGTTTTATTTCTTCCTTTTAGGACACTCCAGAGAAAGTCTTTTCAACTATCCATGTTTTGCTTGTTACTGTGTTCTTCGTTCTTGAGGCTCCAGGGTTCCTTCTTTTATCACTTCTCTTCTTTCCAGAGACCTTATTAATATATTAGCCATTCTTTTATGATGGAACTGTTGGCAACAAATTCTTTACTTTCCCCTTTTGAAAATGTTTTTATTCCCCCTTCATTCATAAAGACTAACATCACTGGGTACAGGATTTAGGGTTGACAGTTCTTTTAGTAGTTAAAAAATGTTGACCCATTTCTTGATCCCATGGGTTCTGATGAGAAAACTGATATCATTTGAGTGGTTTTTTCATGTATAGGAAGGTGTTATTTTTCTCTTGCTGCTTTCAAGATTTTTTTTTTTTTTTTGCGGGGGGAGTCCTATTTTGATTTTCTGAAGTATATTAGAGGTTTTGGTGTGAATTTCATTGGATTTATCCTGTTTTTAGTTTGCTCACCTTCTCACATGTAGATTTAAGTTTCATAAAATTTTGAATTTGGTAAAACATTATTTCTTCAAGCACTGTTTCAGCCCCATGTTCTTTTTTCTCTCCTTCCAGGACTGTCATACAGGAATATTCAATCTTTTATTATAGTTCCATAGGTCCCTGAGGTTCTGCTCATTGTTTTTTCCTAGTCTGTTCTTTCTGCCATTCAGGTGGGATAATTTCCATTGTTTTATCTTTCATTTCACTGATTTTTTTCCTCTCTGCTCTCCATTATTCTATTTAACTCATCCACTGAGCTTTTAGCTTTGGTTATAGTATTTTTCAGTTCTAAAATTTCCATTTGGTCCCTATATGTCTTCTTTTTCTTTCTTTTTTTTTTTTGAACTGAGACTTCCTTCATATTTCTTTGATAAAGCTTGTTTTTTTATTTATTTCAAGCATGTTCATAATTATTGAAAGTGTTTTTATCATGACTTCTTCAAATTTCTTGTCAGATAATTCTAACATCCCTTCATCTTGGGATTAGCATCTATTGATTGTTTTGTTGTTGTTGTTGTTTTAATTCAGTTTGAGATCTTCCTGATTTTTGGTAGGTCAGATGATCTTTGGTTGAAACCTGAAAGTGTGGGCTACTATATAATGAGGTCTGGGTTTTATGTGAACCTTCTGTTTTAGCTGACTTAATTCACACTGCTTCAGCAGGGAATGTGGGGGAGGTACCTTGTTCCTGCCAGGTGGAGGCAGAAGTCCAAGTTCTCTTCTTGTTTCTATTGCCAGAGTGGGTGGGCTCCTGCTCACTGGGGAGAACAGTTCCAGCTCCTTACTTGGTCTCCCCTGACACTAGTGAGGATGGAGTTGTTATTGCTGGGCAGTAGTAAAAGCCGTGATTCTCCACTAGGCCTTTTCTGATCCCAGGAAAAGGAAAGAGGCCTCAGTGCTGCCAGATGAGGATGACATCCAGGCTTTTCACCTGGTTTTCACCTGACCCTGTGGGAGTGGGGCGGGACTCAGTACCAGCTTGTGTAGATGAAGAGCCTGGTTGTGTACATGCTGGTGGGCGTGCTGCCAGGGTGCCTTATTACAGCCTTGTAAATGTAAAGTCTGGGTTTCTTTTTTGGCCTTTGCTTATGGAGAAGGAAATGGCAACCCACTCCAGTACCCTTGCCTGGAAAATCCCATGAATGGAGGGGCCTGGTAGGCCCCTGGTAGGTCCATGGGGTCGCAAAAAGTCAGACACAACTGAGCAACTTCACTATGTGAGTACAGGTGGAGCCAGTTTTTCTGTAGTGCATAGTTGGTATGGAGTGGTTATTGTCTGAAAGTTTTCTGTTTTGCTAGGCTGTCCTTCTCTTGGTTCTTTCGCTAAAGAGAGCTGCTGTTTGGGTAGGGAGTTCTGTGCCTTTGTGTGTTTCTAGGATGCGAGCTTCTTTATCTTTGTATCTGGGACACGTGAGGCAAAAGGCAACTTGGAAACACTTCATTGTTTTACTGGAGTCTCAAGGTCTCTAGGACTCTACCTTCTATCTAACTTTCAGCGATTTCTTGTATTTGTTTTATATGTAGTGTTCAGGATTTTTATTTGTATTTAGCAGCAAGAATACAGGAAAATACCTCTGCTCTTTGGAAGCAGAAGTATCCCTATGGTAGATATTTTTAAGTGATAGTCTCTCTTACTATATATATACTTCAAGGATGGCAGGAGTAATCTACCCTAAAAACATTGCTTTCATTACCTTAAATGTGTGTACTTTGCATTTATATAAATTATATATCACTTTCATTTTAGATGAAATTCCCTTAAAAGAATGATAAAATCCTAGTACTGCTATTCACTGATTATTATACTGATCATCAAAAAAGAAAGGCTGGAATAAATAAAATAGTTGTGCTTCCCAGTAATCTAGGGTGTTTGTTACATGAACAGGAACATAATTCTGTCTTAAGAATCAAGTAGGAATGTAAAGGAGACTAGGTAATTACATACAAAGAAATACAACTAAGTTACTTATTGTCTTTGATTTGAAAGCTAAATGCACCAAATATACATAGGTGTTACCTACCTATCTACCCTTCTCATTTATGAAAGGTCTTATAAAGGAAGGACTATGTTGAGGAGAGAGGTTATAGACAGGAAGCTCCTGAGAGTGGGGAAAAACTGATGAGTGAGACACATGGGGTATGGTGTTATTGGTTGTCATTTGTCGTGGGATAGGGTCCAACCAGTGATTGGTCTTATAACTATCACCAGTTAGATTTTGTTTAAGAGGGTAATTGTACTCCATCAGTTTTCAGTTTTTACCTATTCGGTACATATTTACTGAATTCCTTTTGTGCCTGAACTGTACTCTATATGGGGAACGCAGGGGTGGGGAAAACAGTCTCGTTTACTAACCCCTGGAAGTTATAAGTCCAACAGAAAAGACAATCACTGCAGAATCTCCAACAGCATTGGTGGTCTCTACTGATCAATGTAGGAAAGCAGGGTTCTGACTTGAGGAATCTGTGTGGTAAGGAGACAGGAAGCCTAACTATGAATGTATTTTCTGAAACTGGGGTTATTAACCAAAGGTTAATACTGGAAATTTATGCCTTCTTTTTTTCCATATGGACCTTTATATAGATTTATTGTTCCATTTTACACTAGAAGGTCATTTTTTGTGGAAGACTTCAGATATCTCTTAACTGCTTTTGTAGTCATAAAACAACCCTAACTAGCTGGATTGCGTGCGTACAGATGGCATCACTTGAAACTTGAGAAGCCACACAAGGGTCTTTCTTGGAGGCCTGGTGAAGGACAACTGCCAGGAACAAACTAAGAGGGCAGAGGTCCAGGAATGTATTCCACATAGCCAGCCAAAAAAACTTCAGGGTTAAAAATAAAGCGAAACCAGTTACCACTAATCTTAAGAAGATAAACATTGTGAATGATTAAAAAGTTAAAAGAGTGAATCAAACTCTTGTAGATATACAGAAGAAACTTGCAAACTACCCAAAAAGCCTTTCCATTGAATCTCTGAAGAAACAGTTCATTTCTCAGCAGTGTCATGAAAATGTACCACAGTTAATGTTGATGAGGCTACAAAACAAGTGGCTCAGTTGTAATACACTGGTGATGCATCAAAAAAAACCAATAAATTAAATGTTTTATATTAAAAAAAAACCCTAATTAATAAAATCCTTTCTTGTTCTAACTTTTAAAACCTCCCTGCTGTAATTTAGGCCTTTTTTCCTTATTCCATGACCTGATGGTCGTGTTTGTTTGGAGGACAAATTGTGGGATGGGTTCTTTATATATGTGTGTTTGTGATTTATTTTACTATATGAGAGTCACATGAGCACTCTAATATTTCTGAGTTCTCCTTCTTTAAGGTATCGTGTCTAGATCCGGCACCCTGACTTATGAAGCGGTTCACCAGACAACACAAGTTGGATTGGGGCAGTCTTTGTGTGTTGGTAAGGACTTTTTCTAAACTCATTTTATTAGAGTTCAGTGTCTTCACTGAATAGGTGTAATAATAATTATTGGTTTGATTATTTGTGAGAGATTTTGATGTCATTTTATGAAAAAGATGTTATGATCTTGAGTTTAATTTGCTTATACATGAAGCTGGCTGTTACATTTTCAGGATTCATGGTCCAGGATTTAACTCCCACATTTCAGATCAAACGTCCTGGGGTGTATGGCTCCTGGAGAGCCTTTGTCCCTGAAAACAGGACTCACTTTGGTTGTCGTGAAGCAGTGGTCCTTCAAGACAGGACTTTGGTCAGTGTAATTGGCACTGTGTTACCATTGCCAGCTGTCAGTCAGCGCTTCACAGGCACCGACTTCTCTGCCAATCATTGTCTCACTCTGCAGAGGCACCCCTGTTAGGCCCTGCCAAGCTGGCACAGAGTCCTGTGGTCACTTGATTGGTATGGAGGAGGGTGAGCTCTTTGCCCCATCATACTGCCTCCCATTTACAAAAGAGTTTTTACATTTTAAAATAATTTTGATATTTTTTGCCAAAAGCCAGGCAAATTTCTTATTTTTATATCAATTCCTTCATGTTTGTAGACCATCTTTTAAAAGCTTTTCAAAGGCAACTTTTGATGATAAAAAAAATTTTGAAATATAACCCTGGAGTATTTTTATTGACTCAAATTGATAAAATCAGTATTAGACATTAAATGAGCTTTTCTATGTGCAAAAGCACAATCTTCAAGACAAGATAACTTAACGTGATAGAAAATAAAAGGTTTTGCAATAGTGTGGTAAGTTCCATCTTCTCTAGCTCTGTTTTTAATCTGTAAGTTGAGAGTAGTAATTCCTCTCTCACAGAGAGTATGATGATGAGGAAATGGCAGGTCTGATGTGTGCTAAGGCACAGACCTGACACGTGGTTTGAACTCAGTCGATGCTGCTCCCCTTCCTCAGCTTCATTCTTGAGCCATGCCTTCAAGAGTAGGAAGCCAATCCTGCCTTCAGTAAGTTTATAACTTAAAAATTTAGAAAGTGGCCCCCAGTGGAGGGAATCTTGACTTGAATCCCATCTAATACTTGTGCTGAAAAGCCGTGTGTTTGTGGTAGAGCCCCTGTGTGTGGTCTCTGTCATCTCCCATTCCAGGTTAGAGGGAAGAGGGATCAGGACACCTACCCCACCCACTGCAGGGACATGTGTCTTAACTTGGGGGTGGTTCCTCTGCAGTGTCCCTCATCAGACAGTTACTTAGTGCAAAGAAATTTATTTATTTTTTCTTTTTTTACTGTAGAAGAATTACAGATATCCAGTATTTCTAATATGGCATTAAGTCTCCAGTATGGTAATAAGGTTTGCGGTTCATGTGAACAATAACAAATCACAACAAACTACCACAGTGAGGGTAATAACATATAGACACCCACACCCACACACCAGGTGAGGGTAATAGCATACAGATACACCCCCCACCCCGTGAGCTAATTAAGATACTATTATACTTCATTAACCTTTTGTGCTAGGAGATGATAAAGGAAACTTTTTGATTATAATATTAAGTAGTATAATTATTTTTATTATAATATTAAATAGTATAATTATTTTTAATTTCAGAATTAATTGCCTATTATATACAAAGTACTGATACTGAGCTACTCACCAGAAGTCAGTGATTAAAAGTTATAACTTACTAAAGAGTAACTGTATTCCTGAAAAAGCTAATGTGTTTTCAAAAGTAACATTCTTCTAATTAGGGAAACTATATAGAATGCTTATTATTAAAGAGCTATGTAGGAGTAATTTTGGGAGGGGGGAAGAGTCTTGATAAGGAGACAAAGAAAAAGATGGCTCTTTTTGTGACTAGCAAGACCCAACCACCATTTAACATTCATGTAGTATTATAAGCAGAAATAAGTTTAGCATTTTATGATTTTTTAAATGTTAAATGCAAGAGTGATAACACATTTAAAAATACTTGTAAGAAGGGCGTAGGCAAAATAAGAAACCTGTTGAAACAATATTTCCTGACTTAATTTTCAGAGGGTGTTGATATTCTTTGACTTTTCCAGGCATTGGAGGCGATCCTTTCAATGGAACAGACTTTACAGACTGCCTTGAAATCTTTCTGAATGATCCGGCCACAGAAGGCATCATATTGATTGGTGAAATTGGCGGTAATGCTGAAGAAAATGCTGCAGAATTTTTGAAGCAACATAATTCAGTAAGTTTGGCTATGGAAAGATACAGCTCTTTGCTCTTGAATAATATCACAGGTTTGCTTTAGAAGTTGTTTTTGTTTAAAGATGAATTTTTTAAGCAAACATGAAAGGTAAAATTAAATCTTATTGAGCTGAGCCTGGAACACTGGCCACTCAGGAAATGTGGGACTCTTTCTGGGTTGATTCTCCTCCCCATTTCCCTTGATGCCTGTTCTTGGCTTCTCTAATCAATCCTCCCTCTAGGAATCTCCTTTTACTTCCTGGTAGGTCGTCTGCTAAATGGAGAACTTTCAGGCCATCAGCCTGAAAGCTCTCACTTGACCTGCGCGTTTCCATTTTCACCTGTCATTGATGTCCTTTCTCCTGACCTCGGGGGATGTGTGTTCTTTCTCTTTGTCAAGGCTGGCTGTCTAGTGATCCTGTCCTTTATACCCTTTTCCAGGATCTTGTCTCCCTCTAGCTTCAGTCTTTCCTCATAGAGTAGCACTTTGCTTCAAAGGTCAAGTGGAAAAGCTTTATTGACTGTCCTGTGAAGGCTTTCCTTGTTGCCTCTCCCTTTGAATTAAACAAAAAAGAACAGTGTGGTGTTGTATCATAATTGCATTTAACTTAACAGAATTAAGCTCTGTTTCTGGAGCGAAGGAGGGTGGTAGGAAGAGAGCGGGGGGCATGGTAAAGACAGGAGCAGCTTGGTGCCCGACAGTCCCCTCCCCCCATCACTGAGTGTGTGTGCTCTGAATTACTGTGGTCAGGGCCTGGGGAGAGCATGCAGATGGTTTCCAGGGTGTCCCTGACACTGACGAATGAGTGAAGAGTGAAGGTGAATCTTCAGGGGGCCGGGCAAGAGGACAGAGAGAACTTGTGTCTGTGCTTGTGAAAGAAATTGAGAGTAAGTGTGTCAAAATTAAATGCCACAGAAAAATAATGAGTACCGGAGTTAAAGGAAAAGATGCTATCACCTGCAGAATAGCCTATGCAAAACGATGCATGTTTATGTATTGTTGTTGTTTAGTTGCTCAGTTGTGTCTGACTCTGTGCAACCCCATGGACTATAGCCCCCCTACCAGGCTCCTTTGTCCATGGAGTTTTCCAGGCAAGAGTACTAGAGCAGGTTGCCATTTCCTTCTCCATATTTATATGTAATTGAAGGAATTTTCAAAGGCTCTTTTGAATCTACATGTTTTTCTTCAGTGGTAATTTTAAGAGTTCCTTTTATTCTGGTAAACTTTCCTGGTGGTTCAGATGGAAAAGAATCTGCCTGTAGTGCAGGAGACCCGGGTTCAATCCCTGGGTCGGGAAGATCCCTCGGAGAAGGGAATGGCTACCCACTCCAGTATTCCTGCCTGGAGAATTACATGGGCAGAGAGGCCTAGCGGGCTATAGTCCATGGGGTTGCAAAGAGCCAGACATGACAGAGCGACTGATGCTTTTACTTTACTCTCTGGGTCTCTTTCTTTATTTTCTAATCCTCAGCGGTTAGGTTTTGTCTGCCGCTTAGAAGCTGTGTGACCTAGGGCATGTTCCTTAACTTCACTGTGCCTCAGTTTCCTCGTTGGCTAAAGAGGGGCACAGTCGAGCTTCCCTCGGTGCTCTTGTAGGGCTGTGGAGATACATGGTGCAGAGCTGCCCCGGGCGTGTGGTGAGCACTGTTGGCGGGCTGCTGTGGGGTCTGCGCTCCACGCTGGCCCTGCTTTGGCTGAAGTCAGCAGCAGCCTCCATTCATCCTCCTGGCCCTTCTCGTCTTTATCCTTTCCCAGATTTACCCTTTGTGCTTATTCCCTAAGTGTAACTGTTCATGGTGTATAAACAACGTTGTACTTCTCTCTCAGCTCTTGCTTCCCTTCAGTTACCCGAGATCTTAGCAGTTTGTGGAGATTCAAAGTATCATCAGTAATTAGTCCCTCTGTTCCGGTTCAGTCTCTTATCTTATCTCACCTGGACCATCTCAGTAATTTTTTTCCTGATGTCTCTGCTCCTTTCCCTCCCACCTGGCCAACCTGCTGTTTGCCATCCATGTGGGTTAAAGGGCAGACAGCATGGCTTTCCAGCTGCCTACACACTACCCTGACGCTCCTTTTCAGATCCATGTCCCATCTCATGTGCTGCTTGTCTTCATCCTTGCTTGCCTTCGCTTGTTCCTTCTGCCAGGCATGCCGAACACCTGACTCTTGCTCTTGTGGACAGCAAGCAACTGCTATAGCCTTGCTGCCCAGCTCAGCCTCCGGCATGTTAGGAGACAATAAATGGTGTATAAGTGAAAGAGTAGGTAAATTGGTAGGAGACTAGAGTAAAATGTTATGAGTCTCTCAAATTTACAAAGGTGAAGTTTAAAATTTAAAAACTGACTTAATTTTACAAAAAAAACCACTTAGGGTAATATGACATAGTCATCCCTTCACTGTCCACGGGCAGTACCCCTGCTGACACCAAAATCTGTGGATGCTCAAGTCCCTTATATAAAACAGTGTAGAATTTGCATATAACCTTCATATACCCACCTGTACTGTAAATCATCTCTGGATTACCTACAATACCTAATAAAATGTAAATGCTGTGTACATAGTTGTTAGTTTGGCAGTTTTGCTTTTTTCTGGGATTCTTCCCCTGCCTCACCAGACGTTTCCTGTGTGCAGTTGGTTGAATTCTCCAATGCAGACCCCATGGATAACGGAGAATTTTAAAATGTGTTTAGAATACATGAATCCCTTGATGGGAAAAGCTAAACGTTAGGTTTTGTTCATTTGCCATGTTTTCCTATTACTGATTGGTCTCATGGAGCTAAATTTTACCGAGGACCTACTGTGTACAGGCTTCTAGGTTGAACAGTGCAGGTGACATACTAGACGCTTAGCA
This sequence comes from Cervus canadensis, assembly GCF_019320065.1. Lineage (NCBI taxonomy): Eukaryota > Metazoa > Chordata > Mammalia > Artiodactyla > Cervidae > Cervus > Cervus canadensis. The sequence continues at coordinate 43,458,974 of NC_057390.1, forward strand.
TGGTAACTGACACAGAGTGAATACTCCGTAATCTTCTGTCCTCCGAGGACTGTATTATCATCATTGTAATGACAGTAGTTATCTGCAGGAGTAATGTTTTTTAACCTTTATCTTGATGCTTTGAGTAGATGTTTTTGTCCTTTTTTGAGTAAGGAAACTGGCAACTTGCCAGTGGTAAGTACTTCAGAGCTGAGGTTCCCTCTAGGTGTGCCTGACTTCTCCATTACACCGTCAGGGGTCAGGAGTCAGGTCGCAGGGCTCAGGGACATGATGCCACAGTCCTCGGCATCTATTTGATTCCACTCGTGCCATCCTAACTCATCTTTTTGTTTTTAGTCTTTCACATTTCTGTGTCCTGTTCCACACTACATTTCCTCATAGTCTTTTCTATTGTATTTTTCGGTCCTTAAAGAAAAAAATCTCAAGTGACTCTTCTTTGACAACAGGACGGAGTATACATTTGTCAGACATTCTAGGTTCACCCTAATCATGTTCCCTTCTAATATAATATTCTCACTATTTGAGTATGGGGACAGGGATCCAGCAGAAAGTGGTGCCACTCACATATCAGATGCTGACATTCTTTGCAAAGCACATAGTGAATAAATGATTTAGCTTTTTCTTTTTAAATCTCTCCTATAGTAGATGTTGGACATACAGAAGTAAATGAAAACATAGTCTCAGCATTCAGAGTCATCATTTAGGACAGGAGTATGTGGGGAATAAGTCACAGCCAGTGTGCTGTGGGTCATGATAGAAAAGTATCAAAGGCACAGCAGAGTCACTGAACAGAAGACGAGCAACTGAAGGGAATTTGTGGAGAGAGTGGGAGGAAGAGTCAGAAGGGTTAAAGAAGAGGCTTGAGCCACGTCTTTAAAGGTAAGTCAAGATTTGCCAGCTATCCAAGGAGGATGGAGAACTTTCTCAGCAGAGGCCCAGAGGCAGAGCAGTCTGGCATTACTGGAGGATAAAGAGCAGGGAAGATCTTCACGACCCAGATAATCACGATGGTGTGATCACTCACCTAGAGCCAGACATCCTGGAATGTGAAATCAAGTGGGCCTTAGGAAGCATCACTACAAACAAAGCTAGTAGAGGTGATGGAATTCCGGTTGAGCTATTTCAAATCCTGAAAGATGATGCTGTGAAAGTGATGCACTCAATATGTTAGCAAATTTGGAAAACTCAGCAGTGGCCACAGGACTGGAAAAAGTCAGTTTTCATTTCAATCCCTAAGAAAGGTAATGCCAAAGAATGCTCAAACTACTGCACAATTGCATTCATCTCACACGCTAGTAAAGTAATGCTCAAAATTCTCCAAGCCAGGCTTCAATAATACGTGAACCGTGAACTTCCAGATGTTCAAGCTGGTTTTAGAAAAGGCAGAGGAACCAGAGATCAAATTGCCAACATCTGCTGGATCATCGAAAAAGCAAGAGAGTTCCAGAAAAACATCTATTTCTGCTTTATTGACTATGCCAAAGCCTTTGATTGTGTGGATCACAATAAACTGTGGAAAATTCTGAAAGAGATGGGAATACCAGACCACCTGACCTGCTTCTTGAGAAACCTGTATGCAGGTCAGGAAGCAACAGTTAGAACTGGACATGAAACAACAGACTGGTTCCAAATAGAAAAAGGAGTACGTCAAGGCTTTATATTGTCACCCTGCTTGTTTAACTTCTATGCAGAGTACATCATGAGAAACACTGGGCTGGAGGAAGCACAAGCTGGAATCAAGATTGCCGGGAGAAATGTCAATAACCTCAGATATGCAGATGACACCACCCTTATGGCAGAAAGTGAAGAACTAAAGAGCCTCTTGATGAAAGTGAAAGAGGAGAGTGGAAAAGTTGGCTTAAAGCTCAACATTCAGAAAACTAAGATCATGGCATCCGGTCCCATCACTTCATGGCAAATAAATGGGGAAACAGTGGCTGACTTTATTTTGAGGGGGTTCCAAAATCACTGCAGATGGGGATTGCAGCCATGAAATTAAAAGACTGTTACTCCTTGGAAGGAAAGTTATGACCAACCTAGATAGCATATTAAAAAGCAGAGACATTACTTTGCCAACAAAGGTCTGTCTAGTCAAGGCTATGGTTTTTCTAGTAGTCATGTATAGATGTGAGAGTTGGACTTTAAAGAAAGCTGAATGTGGAAGAATTGATGCTTTTGAACTGTGGTGTTGGAGAAGACTCTTGAGAGTCCCTTGGACTGCAAGGAGATCCAACCAGTTCATCCTAAAGGAGATCAGTCCTGAGTGTTCATTGGAAGGACTGATGTTGAAATTGAAAGTCCAATACTTCGGCCATCTGATGGGAAGAGCTAACTCATTTGAAAAGACTCTGATGCTGGGCAAGTTTGAGGGCAGGAGGAGAAGGGGACAACAGAGGATGAGATGGCTAGATGGCATCACTGGCTCAATTGACATGGGTTTGGGTGAACTCCGGGAGTTGGTGATGGACAGGGAGGCCTGGAGTGCTGCGGTTCATGGGGTCGCGAAGAGTCGGACACAACTGAGCCACTGAACTGAACTGACAGAGCAGGGAGGAGGGATGAGGCTGAGGCTGGAGTCCGCAGTGTCAGAGCATGTAGAAGCTGTAGAATCTGGCATGCTGGTGCCTTCACGAGAGTCAAGTTAGTGGAAGCAAACTGTGCCAGTGAACTTGCACTGCCATGCACTTAAAAAAAGTCAATTTTATTTAAGAATGTCCTTAATGAAGTAGTGAAGATTACTAATTTTATAAAGTCTTGACCCTCAAGTCAGTAGTTTTGTGGTGAAATGGAAAGTAAAGCACTGTCCTAGTTGAATTGTGAGCTAAATTAGCTGCTTTTTTCATGGACCACCAGTTTTACTGGAAAGAGTGACTGCCAGGAACACTGGTTATTGAGTATTTATTTGGTGAATCTTTTCTCAACAATGAACAAAGCAGTCCTGCTGTGTTTGTGTGTATTGTCAAGGAAAACAACTCATTGCATTTGTTGACAATGATTAAGTTTGAGCTTTCAAATGAATATTCTTAGAATACTTGTTTCTGCTACCATGGACTTGACAACTTCCCCCTACTAAAGACTTCTCTAATGAGGCTGAAGGTGGTAATGAAGAATGATTTGTTGATATTGAATGATGAAATATTATCAGCATTTAGAATGTCTCCGTAACTCGGTGAACCTATATTTTCCTTCCGACCAACGAATGTTACAAAATCATGATAGGTAAAAGATCCAAAAAGATGAGTGGATTTTAAAGTAACAAAGGACTGTGGTTCCAGATTCCAGCATTGCATCATCATCATCTTTAGTCGTTCAGTTGTGTCTGACTCTTTGTGACCTCATGGACTATACAGCCCACCAGGCTTCTCTGTCCATGGGATTTCCCAGGCAAGAACACAGGAGTGGGTTTCCATTTCCTTCTCCAGGGAACATTGCATCTAACCTTTAAGAAATTACCACTTGAAGAGGTTCGTTTCAGTGTCAAAGAATATCCTCAGTTATCTGACAGATTAAAATATTTGTCTTTTTCTAGTACATATGTGTGTGAGGCCAGATTTTCTCTTGTACTTCAGCCAAAATAACATTTTTGCAGTAGATCTAATGAAAAGCAGATATCAGAATCCTTTTGCCTCTTATTAAATTAGACACTTAAGATTGACAAAAATGTAAAATAATGCCACTCTCCTCACTTAAATGTTTTTTTAAAAATAGTTTTAAAAAATTACTATTTTAAGAGAATAAATATTTATAAAATTTCGCAGCTTTAATTTCTAATACTGTAAATATCTGATATAATCTCCATTAAAAAAAAGTTCTTTGGGATCCACAGTCATTTTTGTAAGTATAAGCGGTCTCAAGACCAAATGATTTGAGAACTGCTGGTCTGGGAGAAGATAATAGTGCCTGAAGACACCCAGATTCTACTTGTGCTCAGGTTCTGCTTTCTGTAGGCAACTCTGTTTTACCTGGATATCTTATTGCCTCTGAATTACTATTGTGAACATGGTATTTTCACTCACTGTGAAACATAACTGTATATTCATATGTTGCTCCATGACATCTATTAAATGATTGAGATATATATATATTTTATATTATTTCTCCAACAACATTATGAGTCTAGAGCACAGGAATTCTTTTTTTTCCTCCCACAGGAATTCTTATATTTCCTGTGTGTTGGGTTTTTATTTTTATTCTCAGAATCTACTGTTATGCTGTGCTGTTTATGCATGTAGCAGTTGTGCATTAGAATGGATTTTTATTGAATAAAACCAGTCCTGATCTTCCTTCTTAGACATCCTATAATGTCAGAAGAAAGAACCCTCAGCTCCCAATCTAATTTAGCTATTTCGTTTCATAGATGAGGCAGCAGAGGTCTAGAGGTGATGGGCCTTGTCTAAGGTCCTGTCGCTTTAGTCAAGTGGAAATTGATCCTGGAGACTCCCACTCTTCAGTCCTTTCCAATATGCTATCTTTCTCTTTTAAACAAATTTATTAAAGGTAAACTAGTAATGAATTAAGACAAAACAGCCTGACCTGGGTCTTAATTTGTTATAATCACAAATCCTATAACTTACGTATTTTCAATTGTTTTTTTTCAAATGAAAGAGTCACATGTGTGTGTGGAAATCAGCTTATGCCAGTGAAGTTGAAGTTTAATATCTAAATAGTTAACAGTTTTGCTTCAGGATTGTTTTTGTGAGTTTGGAGGAAAAGTTGAGTCATCTCAAAGGAGAATGCAGTAGTTTCAGTCATAGCTCAGTATTTCTGTTGGTTTTCTTATAGTGACTGGCCCCAACCACTTGCCATTTTCTGGCAGTCATGAATTGGAGGTCCAGTTTTGATCAACTTCTTCATCAGTGTGTTTAAATTCCCACTTTCCAGGGTCCCAAGGCCAAGCCTGTGGTGTCCTTCATTGCTGGTTTAACTGCTCCTCCCGGCAGAAGAATGGGTCACGCAGGGGCAATCATTGCTGGAGGAAAAGGTGGAGCTAAAGAGAAGATCGCAGCCCTGCAGAGTGCTGGGGTTGTGGTCAGCATGTCCCCGGCACAGCTGGGAACCACCATCTACAAGGTGAGCTGGAGCAGTGGCCTGAATGCTCGGAGGTCATGGGCCTTACAGTGGGAGGCCACACGGGTGGCCTGGGAACTGTGGTCTTTTCTTCGGACTCTCCTGTTTCTTTCATTCTGGTCTGCTACTTAAGGGTCTGTAGCAACCCCACCAAGATCCTAATATCCTAATTGGGCATGACCAGGAATAATGTTCTGATTAAAAAACTTGATTCATAAACATTTCACTTTGCTGTTTTGTGAGTAGTGAGATAGGATTTACAAGAAAGGGTTTCAGAGTCCATAAGTTCTGTGAATTCCATTTTAGGAGTGGTGCAGAAAATTGCCTTGTGTTTTGTTTTTTTCCATGGAGAGCCTTTGAGGGTATAGTTGTGCTGACTCCATAGGTATTTTTCCAGGGAGAGAGGTTGAAAACTGACTAAGAAGAAATAAAAACTGGGAGTCAGGATGGATGGAGACTAAAGACAAGGATGGGGATTTTTAGTTGGGGTCTTCCATAATCTCTTTGCAGTGATTTTTGGCAGGCTATCTCTTTGATTGATCATTTAAGACTCTCTCTCTTTACTTTTATGATGATCATAGACATTACCAAAAAAAAAAAAAAAGCAAAAAACCCCCAAAATTTTGTACACATGCTGAAAACAGGCCCAGATAGTCTTCCCAGGAGGGAACATGTTTTGGCATATTCTTCTTTGGCACTGTCCTAGAGATAATAAAATAAACTCCTTGGTTTATTGAATCTCTGCATGATCCTGTTGTATGGAATATGCCACTGTGTGCCGTAGTGTTTAAAAGAAATCTGGGTAGTTAGTGAGTGTTGTGAGGAAGAATCTTCTTTATTTGAGAGAAGAGGAAGGGAAAAAGCAAATGCTTAAATTCTTATTGAAGGCATGTATTACCATTTTACTCCAGTAGGTGGCAGCAGGCACCTACACATCCTGTTGTATTCTAATTATCACAATGTAGAGAAACTGATTTTCAGTATTGTTGCCTTTTCATATATTTCTGAGGTTCTTGACGTTTTGTTTAAATCTGAACTGAATCTGTGTTTTATTCTCTGAGAAACTAAATAAACTTGTTTCCATTGCCTTATTAAAAGGGCTGTTGTGGCTCACAGATAGCATTACATGTTTGGATAAGCACAATCAAGTTTGTCAGCTCCTAACTGTAATACTGCAGTAGAAAATAAGCATAATTCCAAACCTCTCAGCCTCTGCATTTAGGAGACATAAAGTCTTAAGTTCTGAATCTAGCTTAGTGAAATCAGACTGACACGGACTCATTTGAAAGCTGTCATTTTGTGTTCAAGCACCTCATCCTGGTACATTTTACCTCTATAATTTTTGGTTGCTCAAGGGGTCCTAAAGACAAGAGGTTTCAGTATCACTTTGATCATGAATGTAATTTGAGGCTTTAATCTTTTTATCCCCTCTCCCTTCTCCTGTTCCTCTGTTCCTGAAGGAGTTTGAAAAGAGGAAGATGCTCTGAAAGAAAAACAAGACAGAAAATTCCTTAAGCCTATGGATGAATCATTGTAGCAATGGGAGTGGTGGCCGTTTGCTTCTGATGTCCACTGACCGTCCGCCCGCCCACCTGTCGCTGGTCTTTTCAGCACAACAGGAAGCCAAAACAAGGTTTAGAGTGTCCTACACTGAGGTGTTTTCACCTCACTAAATAAGAGAAGCAGCCAATAAATCTACCACTTGATTTGAATATGGTTTTGGAGACTTTTTATTGTTCCACCGTGGGCATGGGGGAGAGGGGGAGAGTTGGAGGAGGCTGTGTGTGCACATGTATGCCTGTGTGCGTGTGTGTGTCTTTCATTGGGCTCTGTAGAGGACTTTCTAACTAAAACTTTTGAGAGAATGAGTATAAACATTTCAGTTTGGCATTTATCATAGATACAGAGTGACTAAGTTTCTCTGAATTACAATTTTCTCATATCTACATATATAATAGTCTTCATCTTACCAGGATAGTTTTGAGGATTGGAGATAAATATATGAAGTCCTTGGCACGTGATAAGGCAACCTAATTTTTGCCAGTGCCGCCATCATTATCACTGGGATTATAGGCAGGAGCTCATCCAAGTTTCAGTTTTTGCCTAATTGGGAAGTGGAGAGTCTTCAATAATGCTTTGTTTTTCTGTGGTTCTGCAGAGGGCTGTTTCCTTCCCCACCCAGAGCCTACATTTCTTTGCTTGAGGTTTCAGACATTTCACTTTGAGAAAGCAGTTAGCCATCCTCTTGTTTGAAAGGGAGCTTGTTAACAAACAATTGCAGTGGAGAAGCAAGAAAATATTCTCACATTGTGTAGCTGCCCTGAAGGAAACAAGAGCTTCTGGAAATAGTAATAGAAGAAGACCTTGAAGAAGGCTGTTTGGGGAGGCCTTTCCAGGGAGGAGTGATGAGTAGGTACTTAAGGGCTGGGAAGGTACCAGTCATGCAAAAAGGAGGACACATATTCCGGCAAAGGCAGGGGGCAGGAAAGAGCTTGTTTTGGGGAGGTGCCTGGGGAAGTGATTCCAAGAGGGGCTGGAGGATGTTTGGAAGACTGGGAAAATAGGTGTTCCATGACTTTGCATAGGCTGCTGAGGGTGCAAAGAGCAGGTGTTGGGAGATGGATCCAGCCCAAATATTCTGCCTGGGCCAAGGACCATGTCTTGATGGGCTTTGGGTCAAGTAGACCTTAGTTCCTGTTCATTTGTTTCCTCATCTTGAAAGTGGGGCTCATGACCCCCATCCCACAGGCTACCTGGGTAGAATATACATTATGCATATGTGAAGGTGGGCTCTACCAGATCTTGATGTTGCTTCATAAAACTTTTGTGGGGGGGTTATTTTTTTTTTCTTATTTTTTTATTCCATAAATTCTTTAACTTGTCTCCTGCTTGTGCTCAGGGCAGCCCAGCTGAAATGGTGGCCAGGGAGGAAGTCCCTTCCAGTCTCTCTGATTGGCACCTCCAAGGTCCCTCCAGGGCAGACAAGTCCTCCTTTTGTCTGAGGCTTTGTGACAAGTACACAATCCAGATGAGAGGCCAGTGACCTCAACATCCTTTTGAGGGTCCCAGATTCCAGGCTCAGCCCCCTGTTCTGTCCCGCAAACACCCATCCCAAGATGACCCATCTCTCCTAACACCTCTGGTCCTAATCCGGGAAGTTCAGTGCCCTCTTGGCCCCTTCTCTCCCCCACCTGCCATCTTCCCTTTCTACTTGCCTTCATCTTTGCTTTCCATTTCCCCTCTCCAACCCCCGCAGCATCTTGAGAAGTCACCCACTCCTCATCTTTCACTTCTCTCCCTTCCTACAACTACTGCTCTTAGCAGCTCAAACATACCTGAGCAGGATATTTGGTTCTGGTTTTTCTGATTTCATATTTACAAGCAAAAGGTAAAAGTTTTAACTCATGACCCAAGTGCATTTTAAAAACTTTTATTACAGAAACTTTCAAACATTTACAAAATGATTGTGGTAATATAATGAACTCCTCTGCACCCATCACCCAGCTATGACATTGACCAATATTTTGCTATTACTGTATAATGTCTACCTCCAACCCATTCCTGCCAGTGTTTTTATTGTGATAGGTGTTTTGTCAGGGTAAAATTTATATTTGCTGAAATGCATAAATCTTAGCTGTGCGTATTTAACAAATGGACAAAGGTATGTAACCACACCCTAATGAGAATATGCAACATTTCCTTCATATGAGAAAGTTCCATCCTATTCCCCCAATAGATAATCTGTATTTTTATTCATCTTAAATTAGTTTTTGTCTGCTGTAGAAATGTATATAAAAGGATTGCTATAGTATGTAGTCTTTTTTTTTTTTTTAGTGGAGAATAATTGCTTTACAATGTTGTGTTGATTTCTGCTGTACAACGTGAATCAGCTCTAACTATCCATGTATCCTCTTCATCTTGGGCCTCCCTCCCCATCTCTCCACTCTAGGTTGTCACACAGTGCCAGTCTGAGCTCCCTGTGTTATATAGCAACTTTCCACTAGCTATCTATTTTACATATGGTAATGTATGTTTTTCAATGATATTTTCTCAGTTCATCCCACCCTCTCCCCCAGCTGTGTCTCTATTCCTACCCTGCAAAAAAGTTCATCAAGACACATGTACCCCAGTGTTCATTGCAACACTTTACAGTAGCTAGGACAGGGGAGCAGCCTAGATGTCCCTTGGCAGATGAATGGATAAAGAAGTCGTGGAACATACATATAATGGAATATTACTGCACCGTATGCTGCATGCTCAGTTGCTCAATCACGTATGATACCTTGTGACCCCATGGACTAGAGCCTGGCAGACTCCTGTCCGTGGGATTCTCCAGGCAAGAGTACTAGGGTGGGTTGCCATTTCCTTCTTCAGGGGATCTTCCCAACTCAGGAATCAAACCTGTGTCTCCTGCATCTCCTGCATTGGCAGGCAGATTCTTTCCCCACTGAGCCACCTGGGAAGCCCCTACAGTGGAATATTACCCATCCATAAAAAGGAATGAATTTGAGTTAGTTGAATTGAGGTGGCTAAACCCACAGCTAGTTAATACAGAGTGAAGTAAGAAAGAAAAGCAAATATATTAACATATATGTATGGAACCTAGAAAAAAAAGATAGTCTTTTATGTTTGGTTTCTTTCACTCAGCATGATTTCTATGATGGTCTTCTAAGCCAATGCTTGTATCAGAACTTATTCCTTTTTATTGTTCCATTGTATGGATATGCCACAATGTGTTTACCCATTCTCTAGTTGCTGGCCCTCTAGTTGTTTCTAGCTTTCTGCCGTGGTAGATTAAGCTGCTGTGATGCTTTATGTGCAAGTCTTTTTCTGAACATAGACTGTTTTTTCTTGGAGAGATACTGGGAGTGGAATTGCTAGAAGACATGTTCTCCCCAGCAAAATGAGTCTGGTTTTGTACGTCTTCATCAACATTTGGTATTTTTGATCTTTAAAATTTTTGCCATTTCTAATAAGAGGTGTGAGGGGTATCTCATTGTGTTTTAATTAGCATTTCCCTGGAGAGTAATGATGTTGAACATATTTTAATAAGTTTATGTTTCTTTCTTTATGAAGTATCTTTTCAAGTCTTTTGTCTATTTTCTATTTCATTGAATTTTTTATTTCTGAGTTCTGATAATTCTTTATATATCCTAGATAAAAGACCTTTCTCAGATATACACCAATAGCTTATGAATATTTTCTGACACTCTTTGGCTTGTTCACTCATTTTGTTGCTGGTATCTTGATGAATGAAAGTTTTTAATGAGCAGCGTGTCTTTTTTTTCCCTTTTAATTCACTGCTTTCTGATCCTAAGACATGTTTGACTACTTCAAATTTTGTAGCATCATAAAAATTTTAGAATAAATTTGTTCATTTCTATAGGATGATGGTTGGGATTGAGTTAAGTAAGTTTTATAAACTGTTTTGGAAAGAGTTGCCAGTTAACCTTATTGAACACTTTCATATTCCAGTTTTCTTTCTTGCAAAAATATACAAATGTAAATTGATTTTTGTACATTGACCTTCTACCCTAAAATGAATTTATTAGACCTAGCAGTTAAAAAAAAAATTTCTTTTGGTTTTTTTAATATAAAAATTCATGTTAACTCTGAGTAGAGTTTTGCTCCTGTTCCAGTTGTCATGCCTAGTTTCTCTTTTTCCTGATGTACTTACTCAGCTACAGTGTTGAATCAGTGTGAGAATGGATGCCTTTGTCTAGTTTTCAATCTTGAGGTTGTTTTTCCATATTTCACCGTTAAAGTGATGCTAGCTTGAGGATGTTCATAAATGTCTTTCCTGGGGAAAATTTCCCTCTATTCTAAGTTAGCTGAATGTTTTTGTTGTTGTTGTTTGTTTTTTAATTGTGAATGGGTGATGAAGTTTATCCACTGATTTTTCTGAATCTATTGAAATGACTATTTCCCACCTCCTTTATTTGATCATTTTAAATGTTTCTTTCTGGGGAATTCCTGGCAATCTAGTGGTTAAGACTCCATGCTCTCAAAGCTGAGGTCCCAGTTTCAATCCCTGGTCGGGAAACTAAAGTCCTACATCCTGTATGGCATGGCTAAAAAAATGTTTGATTTTTAGATGTTGACTTGTATTCCTGTTCACAAAGGCCACTTGATTATGAGCCTCCCCTTGTCACATGTTGCTGAAATATTTTGCTGATATTTTGTTAAGGATGTTTGTCAAAACTTTGTTTCCTTGTAATATCTTTGCCAGGCTTGGTATCAGGATAATATTGACTTTATACAGTAATTGGGAAAATTTCCTTTTTTTCCTCTATTTTCTGAAAGAGTTTAAGATTGGTACTATGTCTTCCTTAAATTTAATAAGATTCTCCTTGAATTCTTCATACCCTCTTCAGGAGGCTGGGTATGTGGTAGGCTCTTGCTGAGAGAAACAGCAGGGTGCTGTCAACCCAGGAGTAAGAATCAGTCACACCTTTTCTGGAGTCCTGCCAAAGCCTCAGAGAAATCCTCACCAGGAATCTTGTCTCTTCAGTTCCCACTCCAACCCTTCCCCCTCAGGCAGAGATGCGGCTTCTCCTGACCACCCAACACTCCTGCTGTAGTTCTTCTTCTTCTTTTTTTTTTTTAATTGGAAGATTCCATTCATACGAAATGTCCAGAAATGGCAAATTTATAGAAACAGAAAGTAGATTAGTGATTGCCTGGATCTAGGGCTGATAACTAAATGGGCATGAGGAGTCTTTTCCCCCCCATTCAAACATTTCAGTGTTTTTTGATTTATTTTTAATTGGAGGATAATTGCTTTAGTATATTGCATTGGTTTCTGCCATACATCAACATGAATCAGCCATCAGTATACATGTGTCCCCTCCCACCCACCTCCCACCCCGTGGAGATCGGAGCTCCTGGCTGAGCTCCCAGTGTCCTACGGCAAGTTGCCACTGGCTATTTTACATATGGTAATGAATGTGTTTTCATGCTAGTCAGCATGAGGGAGCTTATTCGAAGGATTAGAATGTTCTAAAGCCAGTTTATGGTGATGATTGCATCATTCGGTAAAGTTATTAACAAGCACTGAATAGTTACCAATATGAAAAATTCAAGTTAGGAGGAAAATAATGGGAGTAATGCAATGCATGCAAAGCATTTTGCACGATGTCAGGCATATAGTGAAAAGGTCATTAAACCTTCAGTTTAGTTTGGTTTAGTCACTCAGTCGTGTCCGACTCTTTGCGACCCCATGAATCGCAGCACGCCAGGCCTCCCTGTCCATCACCAACTCCCAGAGTTCACTCAAACTCATGCCCATCGAGTCGGTGATGCCATCCAGCCATCTCATCCTCTGTCGTCCCCTTCTCCTCCTGCCCCCAATCCCTCCCAGCATCAGGGTCTTTTCCAATGAGTCAACTCTTCGCATGAGGTGGCCAAAGTATTGGAGTTTCAGCTTCAGCATCAGTCCTTCCAATGAACACCCAGGACTGATCTCCTTTAGGATGGACTGGTTAGATCTCCTTGCAATGCAAGGGACTCTCAAGAGTCTTCTCCAACACCATAGTTCAAAAGCATCAATTTTTCGGTGCTCAGCTTTTCTCACAGTCCAACTCTCACATCCATACATGACCACTGGAAAAACCATAGCCTTGACCAGACAGACCTTTGTTAAACCTTAGGCAATGGTAAATATTTAAATAGTAATTTTTCAAAAATTCTTATCAGTCTTTGATTTCTGATCAGGTCACATTTGCCTTCCCACCTACAAGGTTTGTAATTATTTTTTTCTATATTTTCACAATGAAATGAGTGGTTTGAAACAATAAACAAAAACCCTTGGCTAATGGTAATTTTTAGATGTTTTTGATATTTATTTAAAATTTTTCTTTTATATTGGAGTATAGTTGATTTACAATATTGTGTTAGTTCAGATGTACAGCAAAGTGATTTAGTTATACATATACATATATCTGGGCTTCCCAGGTGGCGCTAGTGGCAAAGAACCTGCTTGCCAATACAGGAGACACAAGAGATATGGGTTCGATCCCTTTTGGGAAGACCCCCTGGAGGAGGGGATGACAATCCACTCCAATATTCTTACCTGGAGAATCCCTCAGACAGTGGAGTCTGGTAGGCTACAGTCCATAGGGTCGCAAAGAGTTGGACACAACTGAAGCGACTTAGCATGCATGCATGTATGTATTCTTTTTCAGATTCTTTCCCATATAGATTATTGCAGCATATTGAGTAGAGTTCCCTGTGATATAGTGTAGGCCCTTGTTGGGTACCTATTTTATATATAGTGGTGTGCACCCACTGCTGTAGTTCTGCTCTGCCCACTGCTCCCCCTCTAGCTGTTGCCAGCTCTGAAAGCTGCTCTGCATGGGCCCAGCACAACCCAGTTCTTCAGGGAAGGCCTGATCTTCTTAGTCACTCACATTAGCAACCTTCATATAATGTTCTAAACAGCCAAAATGACAACTGTCCCCATGGGAAGAATTCTGGGCTCAGTACAAAATGGGATTCTCTTTTTGCCCTGCTTCACGATTCCCAGCCTTTAATCTGGCTGATTCCGTTCCCACATTGCATTCCAAAATCAATTAGGTATTGAACAATTTAATTCAATTCTGACATATAGCTACTAGGAATTAACTCAGACCTCATGGGTTAGGGATCTCAGTCCCAAAAGACTGTCCCCACTTCAGAGACCAGCCACAAGTCCTGGCTGTCCCCAGGCCACTCATCCTTCTGTCCTATGTGGCTGCAAATTTGAAGCATCCCACAAAGCACTCAGGTTCAATAATTTGCTAGAATGAGTCACAGAATTCTCTAAAAGCAATATACTTGGCGCTGACATTTTTATAAAGGATGCAACTCAGGAACAGCCAAATGGAAGAGACAAATAGGAAGGTCTGGGTGTGGGGTGCGGGAGCTTCTGTCCCTATAATGTTGGGTTGCATCACCCTCTTGGTACATCAGTATGTTCCTTAGCCAGGAAATTCCCTGAATGCCACTGTTCAGAGTGGTACTGATATTTCATTACATAGGCATAATTGAGTCAATCGATAGCCATAAGATCGAACTCATGTCCAGTCCCCCTCCCCTCCCCAGAGATCTGCAGGGGACCCTGAAAATGTCAACCCTCTAACCACATGCTTCGTCTTTCTGGCCTGCCCAGCTTCTCCCTTGAAAGTATCGAAGATCTTACCATGAGTCATTTGTTGCCATCAACTCAGGTGTGATCTAAAAGGGCTCATTTTAAATACAGGCAGTCTGTAGTGAATTTGGTCCCAGAACACTGCAATAAAGTTAAAATCACAATAAAGGGAGTCACACAAATTTTTTGGTTTCCCGGTGCATATAAAAGCTATGTTACCCTATACTGTATTAAGTGGTAATAGAATTATGTGTTAAAAAATGTACATACCTAGATTGAAAAATACTTATTGCTAGAAATACTCACTGTCATCTAAGCTTTCAGGGAATAGCTGTAGCCTTTTTGCTGGTGGAGGGTCCTGCTTCAATGTTGGTGACTACTGACTGATCAGGGTGGTGGCTGCTGAACACTGGGGGCCGTTGCAGCAATTTCTTTAAATATGACAGCAACAAAATCTACCAGATGGATTGACTCTTCCTTTCAAGAATGATTTCTCTGTAGCATGCAATGCTATTTGGTAGCATTTACCCATAGCTAAAACTTCTTTCAAAACTGGAGTCGATTCTATTAAAACCTGTCCCTGCTTTATCAGCTGAATTGATGGAATATTCAAAATCATTTGTTGTCATTTCAGCAATCTTCACAGCATCTTCACCAGGAATGGATTTCATCTCAAGGAATCACTTTCTTTGTTCATCCATGAGAAGCAGCTCCTCACCCATTAAAGTTTTGTCATGAGTCTGCAGCAATTGAGTCACATCTAAAGGCTCCACTTCCAATTCTAGCTCCCTTGCTATTTCTACCACATCTGCAGTTACTTCCTCCACTGAAGTCTTCAATCCCTCCAAGCCATCCATGAGGGTTGGAATCATCTTCTTTCAAACTCCTGCTTGTGGTGCTATTCAGAACTCTTCCCATGCTTCCCATGAATCACAAGCATTAATGGCATCTAGAATGGTTCTTTCCCGTGGACTTGGGTGTGGACGTTCCATTGTCTTGCAGCATGCTGGGCCATCCCTTGTAGGTGTCTGACACTGTTCCTGAGATGAGGAACAGCGAGAAGCCCTCACCACCTTTGGCTCTAGGTTGGCAAGAGAAGGAGGCTTTTTCCAAAGCTGAGAGCAGAAGCTGTGCCAGGAGGAGGGGTTGGGGCTGACAGGAGCTGTGGTCCTGCCTAGAGGAGCACAAGCACTGGCCAAGTCAAGACCCGACATGGAGGAAGTGAGGGGAATCGATACTCTGACCTCACATCCCTCTGATCTTCTGATCTCCTGCCACAGGACTGGCAGAACCCAGCGGGAAGGCAGAGGGTGGGGAGCCCAGGGAATGCTGTGCATAGTGAAGCCTCCTGGGGACGGAGAGCAGAGCAGATCAGAACAGAGGCGGGTAGAGAAAGGATCCAGAGGGGTACATGGAGGGAGAGACACAATTCCATTCATCTTGACTCTCAACATTTGGGCAACACCCAGCCAGGAGGGCACAGGTCCCTTTGTGGGAGAAGCTGGGGAGAAGGCAGCTTTCAGGTAGGTCAGCATGGGCACATTCAGGGCAATACCTGATGACCTCCTTAGGGGAGTATTGCATTGAACCCTATGCTAAGTGGTATTCCCCAGGAAAAAGTAGTTAATTGTTGATGTGCTCTCTGGGCTTCCCAGGTGGCGCTAGTGGTAAAGAACTCACCTGCCAATGCAGGAGACATAAGAGACAGGGGTTTGATTCCTGGGTTGGGAAGATCCCCTGGGCCTGGCAACCCACTCCAGTATTCTTGCCTGGAGAATCCTGTGGACAGCTTGACAGGCTATAGTCCATGAAGTCACAAAGAGTCAGACCAACTGAAGTGACTTAGCATGCACGCACGCACATGATCTCTAAAGTGTTGAAAGATAAAAAGACCACTGTAGGTGAGTATAGTTTTGTATTAGTGTTTCATGGGATGATGAAGATGAATGGAGAATGTTAAGGGGATGAGGGCTGCAGCTACAGATGGGTACCCTGGGGTCCAGGAGGTGAAGGGCCTGAGACCCAGGAGGGGTGGGCTCAGGAGGCTGGGCGAACTTGATGTCTTTGGAGAGTCCAGGACCCACGCTCTGTAGTTTTTCAGAGTCTGGGTGGTGACTAGGCAGTTGTGAGCTCCACTCTCTGGCTGGCTTTTCAAAGTGGTTCTTGGAAAGTCACCCAGCCTTTTGCCCAGGGCACAGAGGGCAGGATGGACTTGTACCTGAGGCTCACACATGGGTAGCACTGGCCCAGGAATCTCTTTGTGTGATTTCTAGGCAGTTTGCCTTTGTCTCTTGCTTCTGGGATGGACACAGAAAAGCTGTAATGGAGATGATCTGAAGATTGATCTAACCTCACGTTTCAGGTTGGAGAGCTAAGACTCCTAGAGGTGAAGGCCAAGTTGGCTATAAAACTGAAATTTGAATCCAGGTTGCCTGTCCTCGCCCCCAGACCTGTGTCTCACTTGAGAGTCATAAGGAGGGCTTGGGATCTGGTCCTCACCAAGCAGTTTAGAAGTGATGGGAGGGGCGTGGAATAGACAGCTTTTTCAGGACTATTGAAGGCACAGAAAAATTACTCAAATATAGAGAACAAGCATACGGACACAAAAGGGGCAAGTGGAGGGTGGGATAAATTGGGAGATTGGGATTGACATATACAAACTACTTTGTGTAAAACAGACAACTAATGGGAACCTACTGTAGAGCATAGGCAACTTTACTCGGTGTGATGACCTAAATGGGAAGGAAATCCAGGAAAGAGGGGATGTGTGTATACATATAGCTGATTCACTCTGCTGTAGCTGATTCACTCTGCTGTACCGCAGAAGCTAACACAATACTGTAAAGCAATTAAACCTCAATTAAAAAACCACTTATGCAAACAGTGTGAATTATGACTGTGACGCACCCTCCTTGAATTTTGCAAACAAGAGAGATGGGCTTGCCCTGGTGGGAGGCATGGTCAGAGTAAGGTCTACATGAGACGTAGGGGAGCTGGAGGCCCAGACACAGTTCAGTTTCGTTCAGTCACCCAGTCGTGTCTGATTCTTTGCGACCCCATGGACTGCAGCATGCCAGGCTTCCTTGTCCATCATAAACTCCCAGAGCTTGCTCAAACTCATGTCCATTGAGTTGGTGATGCCATCCAACCATCTCATCCTCTGTCGTCCCCTTCTCCTCCTGCCTTCAATCTTTCCCAGCATCAGGGTCTTTTCAAATGAGTCAGTTCTTCACATCAGGTGGCCAAAGTATTTGAGTTTCAGCTTCAGCATCAGTCCTTCCAATGTATATTCAGGACTGATTTCCTTTAGGATGGACTGGTTGGATCTCCTTGCAGTCCGAGGGACTCTCAAGAGTCTTCTCCAACACCACAGTTCAAAAGCATCAATTCTTTGGTGCTTAGCTTTCTTAATAGTCCCAACTTTCACATCCATACATGCCTACCAGAAAAACCATAGCTTTGACTAAATGGACCTTTGTTGACAAAGTAATGTCTCTGCTTTTTAATATGCTCTTTAGGTTGGTCATAACTTTTCTTCCAAGGAGTAAGCATCTTTTAATTTCATGGCTGAAGTCACCTTCTGCAGTGATTTTGGAGCCCCCCAAAGTAAAGTCAGCCACTGTTTCCACTGTTTCCCCATCTATTTGCCATGAAATGATGGGACCAGATGCCATAATCTTAGTTTTAATGAATGTTGAGTTTTAAGCCAACTTTTTCACTCTCCTCTTTCATCAAGAAGCTCTTTAGTTCTTTGTTTTCTGCCATAAGGGTGGTGTCATCTGCATATCTGAGGTTACTGATATTTCTCCCAGCCATCTTGATTCCAGCTTGTGCTTCATCCTGTCCAGCATTTCTCATGATGTACTCTGAATATAAGTTAAATAAGCAGGGTGGCAATATATAGCCTTGACGTACTCCTTTTCCTATATGGAACCAGTCTGTTGTTCCTTGTCCAATTCTAACTGTTGCTTCCTGACCTGAACACAGATTCCTTAAGAGGCAGGTCAGGTGGTCTGGTATTCCCATCTCTTGAAGAATTTTCCACAGTGTGTTTTGATCCACACAAAGGCTTTGGCATAGTCAATAAAGCAGAAATAGATGTTTTTCTGGAACTTTCTTGCTTCCTCCTTTGATTCAAATAAAGATGTCATATCTTTTACTAATAACTTTTTAGATCATTAGGATTCTGAACTGTAAAGGAAAGCAGCTCAGCTGGTGAATTAATGGTGGTTCAATACGAGAGAACTTTAATTTTGACCCCAGGGTGGGTAGGGAGGCCTCTGGTATCCTAAAGGAAATCAGTCCTGAATATTCATTGGACGGACTGATGCTGAAGCTGAAGCCCCAATACTTTGGCTACCTGATGCAAAGAGCTGACTCACTGGAAAAGACCCTGATACTGAGAAAGATTGAGGGCAAGAGGAGAAGGGAGTGACAGAAGATGAGATGGCTGGATGGCATCATTGACTCAATGGACATGAGTTTGAGCAAACTCTGGGAGATAGTGAAGGACAGGGAAGCCTGGCATGGTGCAGTCCATGGGGTTGCAAAGAGTCAGACATGACTGAGCGACTGAACAACAACAATAAGATCAAAAGACTGGTTAGGTATGCTCTACCCTAAGGGGAAATTGAGCTGAGAATGTGAAGGTCAACACTCATGGCTTTTATTCAGATAAAGATGTCATACCTTTTAATAACTTTTTAGCTCATTAGGATTCTGAACTGGAAAGGAAAGCAGCTCAGCTGCTGAATTAATGGTGGTTCAATATGAGAGAACTTTAATTTTGACCCCAGGGTGGGTAGGGAGGCCTCTGTCGTGTTATCTGGTGGGCCTCTGGTGATTCCCAGCAGCTGGAGATGAAACACGCAGTGATCTAGAGAAGAGTGTGTCACTTTAGCAAGGCACTCTGTGACAAGCTTTCGGGGGTGAAGAGGAGGAGATGTTGAGTCCAAGAAAGTATCCAGGGAAGCAAGAATCATTCTCAAACACTACCCCCTCGTTGGTCACGTAAGAACTTTCCTCCTCTCTGGCTCCAATCCCAGAAGGGTGAGAATAGCAGCTGACAAGTGAGGAAAATGGTGATGGGGAATCTGACTCGGCCCCCACCACAGCAGCTGATTGACTTCTTTCCTAGAGCAGGCCCTGGACCTGGTGGGGAAGGGAAGTGAGGCTGGCGAGGGTCAGGAGCCTCACCTGTGAGTGGAAATGGTTGATTATAGCTTGGAATTGGAAATACTAAACTCTGACTCAAACTTCCCCTAGCTTTCAGGGAATGTTTTTCTCTTAAAAAAAAAAATTTTTTTTTTAAAAAATTTGTGGAAAATTGCTTTACAATGTTGTGTTGGCTTCTGCCACACAGCAATGCTGCTGCTGCTGCTGCTAAGTCACTTCAGTCGTGTCCGACTCTGTGCGACCCCATAGACGGCAGCCCACCAGGCAGCCCCGTCCCTGGGATTCTCCAGGCAAGAATATTGGAGTGGGTTGCCATTTCCTTCAATGCATGAAAGTGAAAAGTGAAAGTGAAGTCGCTCAGTCATGTCTGACTCTTAGTGATCCCATGGACTGCAGCCTACCAGGCTCTTCCGTCCATAGGATTTTCCGGGCAAGAGTACTGGACTGGGTTGCCATCACAGTAATGCTAATCTATCATAATTATATATATGTACATATTTACCCTCCTTCTTGAGCATCCCTCCCCCCGATTCCTCTCCTCTCATTCAATATGAAGGGCCAGGCTGGGCTCCCTGTGCTGTACAGCAACTTCCTGCTAGCTATTTCTTTTGCACATGATAGTGTATGTGTGTTAATGACACTTTCTCAATTCATCCCATCTTCACCTTCCCCTGCTGTGTCCACAAGAAAGGTTATTAAAGATAGGATGTGATTAGCGTGTGGACATGCTTCTGATTGGTTGGTGGTGAGGGAACCCCAGAGTCAACATCATCAAGCTGCTGGTTCCGATCATTCTGGGATCTACATGCTTGAGGGCAGCATACAGTTAGCTTCTACCTGGTGGGGATTTCTGTATCGGCAAAATAGCTCAAAGGATATGGCTCATCTAAAGATTCTCTGAGAGTCACAAGAGAACACAGATAAACAATTTCATGACATCAGGAAGATAATGCAAGAATAAAGTGACAGCGAGTGACATCACCAAGAAGGCCATATAGCTCAGTCCCCACTTTGCTCTGCCTCACAAGAACAACTAACAGTTATTCATGGATGAGACATGGAGAAAGTCCTAGAACATGGGGGTGAGGCTGAAGCATACCCCTGTGCCACAGAGACTGAGACAGACATGTTAGAAGGATAACAGGAGCAATTACACACTGACCACACTGCCCTACCCCAAGCCATCACAGCACCACATTAAGAGGTCTCCCCCGAGCCTACCAGTTCCTCCAATGGGAAGAAAGAGGCCAGGATGGACAACCCACTCCCCGGTGTTCTGGGCCACATTGGGGTTTCACCCCAGTATCGAATCACAGAGATGGTGAGAGACTCTGCAGCATTTGACCCCTAGGAATCCAGTTGTGTCATAGAAGGCTTGAGGATATAATAACCAGCACTCTGATCACGACAGACCAAGTTCTTACCCTCAGCACCCAAGCAGTGGTCCAAGCCAGCAGCTTTACTCATCTGCAGAGTCAGTCTGACCAAGGAGCTCAGCAGATGCAGATCTGCCTGATTCAAAGTCCTCAAATGAAGCACCTTGCCAGCCCTGGAGCCTGGTCAGGCCCCCCACTCACCCAGGCAGGGGAACTGAGTCACACCCTGATCACTGCTGAGTGTAGCTCTTGGCCCTTCCCAGCCAAAGAACCTGACCAGAACACCTGGAAAGCTGTGTAGCCCAGCAGTGCTTAGGAGAGTCTGGCAGGAAGAGCAGATCGTCTACACAGCAAAGTCAGTGACCCACTCAGCCAGGCAGGTTGGCTAGAGTTGAGATCACAGACATCCTTGATGCACATGAAGCCAGTTATTCTATTCTGCCAGGACAGGAAAGCTAATTCCTAGCCCCACCTACTGCTAAATATAGTACCCAGTTCCTATAGTCTAGGAAGCCTGATCAGAGAACCCAGGCAATCACAAAGTTCGTCCTATAGCCTTGCTCGTTCAAAACCAAGTCAGAAGTCCTTTCCAGCTGTTCTCAGCCAGTAGCATCACCCATGACCTCAGAGCTCAGGCATTGTCCTCACCCCAAAAAGACACTGATAGCAAGTCCCACCTGCTGAGAGGCGTTACCAGTTGACATGTCCAGAAACCCAAACTGAGCTGACTGGCAAAGAACAATCTCTGCCAAAGTGAACCAGTAAAATCTGGAAGGGGACATCATTGACTCTTCTTCTGAGATTTTATCTCATTCCTGGAAATGGCAATCCACTCCAGTATTTCTGCCTGGAGAATCCCATGGCTAAAGGAGCCTGGCGGGCTACAGCCCATGGGGTCACAAAGAGTCAGACAGGACTGAGCTTCTAACATTTTCACTTTGCAACATACTCTTCTGCTGCCTCATTTTGTCTAATTCTGTTTTTATTTCTATGCATTAAGTAGGTCATTCTCATTCATCACTGCTCTGTAAATAGTTGTAATTTTGGTGTGCCCATGGGAGCAGGTGAGCTCAGGGTTATCCTACTTTAACTTCTTGGCTATTTCCCAAGATTGTTGTAGTTGTTCAGTTGCCAAGTCATGTCTGACTTTTGCAACGCCATGAACTGCAGCACGCCAGGCTTCCCTGTCCTTCACTCTCTCCTTGAGTTTACTCAGATTCATGTCCATTGAGTCAGTGATGCCATCCAACAATCTCATTCTCTGTTGCCCTCTTCTCCTCCTGCCCTCAATCTTTCCCAGCATCATGGTCTTTTCCAATGAATCAGCTCTTTGCCTCAGATGGCCAAAGTATTGGAGCTTCAGCATCAGTCCTTCTGGTGAATACTCAGGGTTGATTTCCTTTAGTATTGAACTGGTTTGATCCCCCAAGGTTTTCTTCTCTTAAAGATAAAATTAACTCAATGTGAATTTTAGATCATATGTTTGCTTTATAATGTATAGGAAGTAAATGTAAAATGGTTGACTAACTTATAATGACCACTCTGCTTTCTTCTACAGATTGTAGTGGAAGAGTTTCTAGAAGATATAAATAACATCCTGAACTCAGGTGAAGTGCCTAATTTATTTGAAAAGGATGAACTGGAGCAGGTTTTAGCAGCCACCAGACCAAGAGCAAAAGAAGTAGGAATTTCTGAGGGAAATAGAGATGAGGTAGGACATGTCAAAATGGTAATAAGATTTTGGAAAAGAAAAAGCTGTCTCAGCCTTTTTCCAGTCATCCACAAACCCTTTTAAGTAGTCCATGGATAGAATTTTTTCAATGTAATTTGTTTTTAGTCCTATGTACTTTATTTCCTGCATTTAAAGCATTAGTTCATGAGACTTCCAGAGATGGTTAGGGAAAGCACAAAACAATCCCTACTACCTACAGAGGGTCATAATCCTGTCCAAACTGGAAAGCTTCTCTTATCCTTCTTAAATACAAGTTTCTTTCACACACACCCCTCCCACAGTGCCCTGCCTGAGGAGTTCAGGGCTTTTGACTCCGTGCCCTGTCAGCAGGAGGGGTTCCCAAGTGGCTCAGTGATAAAGAATCCTCCTGACAATGCAGGAGACTCAGGTTCAATCCCTGGGTCCATCGGGAAGATCCCCTAGAGAAGGAAATGGCAACCCACTGCAGTATTCTTGCCTAGGAAACCCCATGGACAGAGAAGCTTGGCAGTCCATGGGGTCACAAAAAGAGTTGCACACAACTTCACAACTAAACAACAATAATAGCCTATCAGCAGAATTATGAAATGCATTCTCTTTCCCTCTCTCTCTCTCTCACACACACACACACATGCACAAAACACAACTGCAGTCCACTCTCGTTTCTCCAACATTGTGCTAGATTCTCTAAGCCACTGTTTGTCTATCCTAGGTCTTTCTCTTCTTTCTGCATCTTATCTTTTTTGGCCACTCTTTCTCATTATCTCTTCTGTGTCCTTTCATGAGAATTCCCTCCACTACTAGGTCAGGACTTATGGGCACAGACAACTATTATGAGCAGAAGTGGCTTTAACATTGGGAGGGCTAAACAAAGGGATGCCATGCTGAATTCCTTGGAATGATTATGAAATGACACTGTAGAAGTCAACAGTCAAGGACACTGTTGTGTCTGCCACAGCCATTCTGCTGAGCCAGGAAGCCTCTAACCCAGAATGCTACTGCTTCAGCTCCCAAGCCATGTGTCCCCCACTATGTTGGGAGCAGCTGAAGTAAGGAGCC
Organism: Cervus canadensis; assembly: GCF_019320065.1. NCBI lineage: Eukaryota > Metazoa > Chordata > Mammalia > Artiodactyla > Cervidae > Cervus > Cervus canadensis. The sequence goes on from NC_057390.1 coordinate 43,482,489, forward strand.
ACATCCAGTGATAGTGACAACAGGTCCATGCCATTTCTGCTGGTCTCTGCACCTGCAAAAATACTTGCCCTGCACCATGTCTCTCTCTCCCAGTGGTCTTCTACCTCAAAGCAAAACTTTGTATGACCACACCTCACCACTTTATTCCAGGGGTCTCTTAAATCCACTGATGAAGAGTACTCATATCACATCCCAAACCCAAGTTGCAACAGAGTCTGAACAATATCATTTAATCTTTCAAGTCTGCATGAGAAAGGACTTGGAATGGGATGTTAAAACAATTCACACATCCACTCCACAAACTTTTTTAAAATTTGGTATTGGTAGAGTGAGATGCATTAGCCAACACTTATTTTCATCATGGGTTCAGCCTTATTCTAAATTGAAAATATGTTTCTTTTTGTCAGGTGTTTCAGTATTTCATCAGCAGAGTCCGTCAGAAGCTGCACATTGTGCTCTGCATGAGCCCCGTCGGGGAGGCCTTCCGGTCCCGATGCCGGATGTTTCCATCCCTTGTGAACTGCTGCACCATTGACTGGTTTGTCCAGGTCAGTGACATCACAACATATCTCTTTGAAAAGTTGGACTTACTTGACTTTAATTTTTTTTATTAAAGTGTAATTGATTTACAGTGTTTCAAGTGTATAGCAAAGTGATTCAGTTACATATATATTCAGTTATATATGTGTATATATACATATGTACACACATATATATATATATTTTGGATTATTTTCCATTTAGGTTATTACAAGATATTGAATACAATTCCCTGCAAATGCTATACAGTAGGTCCTTGTTGTTTATCTCTTTTATGTATGTGAAAGTGTTAGTCACTCAGTGGTGTCCAACTCTACAACCGCATGGACTGTAGCCCACCAGGCCCCTTTGTCCAAGCTATTCTCCAGGCAAGAACGCTGGAGTAGGTAGCCATTCCCTTCTCCAGGAGATCTTCCCAACCCGGGGATTAAACCCCAGTCTCCTGCTTTGAGGGAAGATTCTCTACCATCTGAGCCACTTATACATAATTGTATGTATATGTTAATCCCAAATTCCCAATTTATCCCTGCCCCCACCTTTCCCCTTTGGTAACCACAACTTTGTTTACTATGTCTTTGAGTCTGTTTCTGTTTTGTAAGTTCATTTGTATCATTTTTTTTAGATTCCACATATAAGTGATATCATATGATATTTGTCTTTCTCTGTCTGACTTCACTTAGTATGATAATCTCTAGGTCTATCCATGTTGCTTTTAAATGGCAGTATTTCATTGTATTTTACGGCTGATTAGTATTCCATTGTATATATGTACATATGTGTGTGTGTGTGTGTGTATATATATATATATCACATCTTCTTTATCCATTTATCTGTATATGGACAATTAGGTCACTTCCATGTCTTGCTATTGTAAATAGTGCTGCTGTGAACATTGGGGTGCATGTATCTTTTCAAATTAGAGTTTTTCTCTTTTTCAGGTATATGTCTGAAGTTGCTTGATTTTAAAAACGTAACACACTGTCCTAAGAACTCAAGGGTATTTATATTAGCTTCAAAACCCACTGGGAATTTACTTACATGCAAGGGTTGACAATGACAATCATTGAACAAACTCAAATATAATTTATAAAGAAGAGGAAACCATTAAATTTGTCAATGTAGAGGTTATCAGTGATCTTGACAAGAGTTATTTCAATGGAGTGATGGGGGAGAAGTTTCAAGAGAGATGAAGGAAGAGGAATCAGAGACAAATCTTTCAAGGAGTTTTGCCCCAAAGGAGTACCAAGAGATGGGTAATAGCTAGAGGGGTATGCGAGGTCAAGAGAGAAGTATTTTTAAGTGGGGAACACAAGCAATGCATGTGTGCTGATGGAAATTATTCAGAAAACAGAATTATATTGATGGTGCAGCAGACAGAGTTAGGCATTGCTGGACCAATGTGACTGAACAGGCAAGAAGGGATGGGATGGAGTTCCCAGTGAAGGGGCTGACCTGGGCAGGGAGCATGTACAACTCACCCCAGAGCATAAAATGCAGGTAGAGGGGAAGACAGGGTGAAAGCTAACTGAAGTTCTATTTGCATTGCTTCTATTTTATTAATGATGTGGGAAGCAAAGTCATGAATGGTGAAGAGGAGAGAGGAAGTGTTAGCAGTCTTAGGAAGTAACATAGGGTGTGAAATACTCGGGGGGGGATACAGAAGTGATGGGTGAGACAACACAGAAGTTTTTCTGGGCTGCACTGAACACTCACTTGAGCTAGTTGTTGTGAATTGACAATGAGACCAGTTAGCACAGCTATGGGTTTTTCTCTAGCTGTACTAGCTGCACAATTGTAGACATGGGGTAACAGAGAGTTGCATTTGACTGACGTTCTGGTGAGCTCAGAGTCAGGAGAGAAGCAAATGAGTTGAGGTGAACAGGACAGTGATTATACCAAGTTCAAATTGTATAATAGACAGAGTGAGGACATGAGATCTTTGTAATGTACGTTACTTTAGTTATGAAATTAAAAACAGCCACGTTTATTCATTCAACCTAGACATTCATTCAACCAACCTAGACAGCATATTAAAAAGCAGAGATATTACTTTGCCAACAAAGGTCTGTCTAGTCAAAGCTTTGGTTTTTCCAGTAGTCACATATGAATGTGAGAGTTGGACTATAAAGAAAGCTGAACGCTGAAGAATTGATGCTTTTGAACTGTGGTGTTGGAGAAGACTCTTGAGAGTCCCTTGGACTTCAAGGAGATCCAACCAGTCCATCCTAAAGGAAATCAGTCCTGAATATTCATTAGAAGGACTAATGCTGAAGTTGAAGTTCCAATACTTTGGCCACCTGATTTGAAGAACTGACTCATTTGAAAAGACCCTGATGCTAGGAAAGATTGAATGTGGGAGAAGAAGGGAATAACAGATGATGAGATGGTTGGATGGCATCACTGACTCAATGGACATGAGTTTGAGTATGCTCTGGGAGTTGGTGATAGACAAAGATGCCTGGCGTGCTGCAGTCCGTGGAGTCACAAAGAGTTGGACACAACTGAGTGACTGAACTGACTAACTTATTCATTCAACCAGTAGTAGTTATTGAATAACTTCTGTGTAGCAGACACTGTGCTGGGGTCAGCAAATGCAAACCCAGACCTCCATCTAATGAACACAGCCATTCAGTTCATGAGACATCAGGGACACAAGTAGGAGTTACAGTGAAGGGGGGCCAAAGTGAGGAAGAGTTGCAGAGAAATGCATTTCTCTTAGTAGTTAAACCATGCATTATGGAAATGAGCAACTGACTTTCCAAATCATATCTTTATTTACAGTGGCCCAGAGAAGCACTTCTTTCTGTTTCAAAGACATTTTTCTCAAATGTTGATGCTGTAAATGAAGAACTGAAAGAAAAGCTTTCCCTCATGTGTGTGAATGTCCACCTGAGTGTCTTCAATATGGCAGAACGCTATTATGCAGAGCTCCGGAGACGGTACTACACAACACCCACCTCCTACTTGGAACTCATCAATCTCTACCTATCTATGCTGACTGAAAAGAGGAAGCAGTTGGTTTCTGTAAGTTTAATATTATTAATTTAAAAAAAAATTTTTTTTTTTTGCTTGGTCTCAAAACATTTACCAGAATGTGTGGAAGATCTATGTGCCATCTTGCCTGTTGGACATCTCTCCATCCTAACATGCCCTTGACAACCTACAATATGACCAAAAAGTATATTGTGCTGGTGGGTTAGAGGCCTTGCCCTTCCTTGATATTTTGTCTTCTATCATTTACATAAGTGTCCTTGACTCGGGGATGTGATATGGACATTGTAACAGAATTAAAGTTAAGCCCATATCTAGCCACCTCTGCAGTGCTTAGTAAGAAGGGAAACTTTTGGTTTAGTAATGGAGATGGGAGTTTGGCTATCTTACCTGTCAGTGATTCCCATTCAGAGCAAGAACTCTGGTGTCAGGCAGACCAGGTAGCACCTCTACGCTGACTCTTTCTTCCTGCACCTCTTTGAGCAGGTTTTGTAACTACTCCAATTTTAGTATAAAATAAGGTTTTTAAAAATCTGTATCTACTCTTGGATTGTTGTAGAATTTAAATAAGGTACTGTGTGTGAAGTGCTTGGAATATGATCTGATACAAACGAGTGCTCAGAATAGTGACTGCCTACTACATCGTCATCGTGGTAATCATCATTAAGCTATTAACATGGCCTAAAACTTTCAATATTTTAAATAACAAAAGTGGAATCATTTATCATTTAGATATTTTAAATGTTTTTCAGTGGATATTACCTGGTAAATGTATGCCTAGTAAAATAACGTAGCAGATATTTTTGAAACCAGTCTATTTGAGCCACATTTTCTGTCTCATCCTCAAAAAAGTTATTCCCAGGTGCCTTCTTTACCAAATACTGCCCTTTGATCCTAGTCAAGGGTTTCCTACCCCTGCGGACACATCAGCAACCAGAGATGAGTATCTGGGACACTGTCTCCAGTGGGCCTCAGCCCTGCTGGTCCATCCTAAGGAAACAAGCTCCCAGAGCTGTGGACTCCAGGAATTTCTATCTGAACTTGTCCCTCATTCATTCACCATGCTACCAAGCTACCACAGGGGCTAAAAATTACAGTGTGATCCCTCAGTGATGCCCTACTCCCGTGGCTAGGGGCCAGGGATCCAAACCCACTGTGGTGAACTTCAGGGCCATGTGTTCCTGTATGTTCAGTGTTAAGTATTACAAACTGATTCACTAATTCTGCCAGTGCAAAATTCTAGTACATAAATCAGAGAGAGATACCAATAAACTCATAGTTTATTGTAATACTCAACGTAATAGTTATTTTCTTTGTCATTTAGGCACGTGAACGGGTGAAGAATGGTCTCACCAAGCTATTAGAAACAAATGTACTAGTAGATAAAATGAAATTAGATCTTTCAGCTTTAGAACCTGTCCTTTTAACAAAATCACAAGATGTTGAAGCCCTGATGGACAAATTGGCAGAGGATCAAGAAAATGCGGATCAGGTATGCAGCATCACCTGACAGTGAGTGAGGACGCTTTGACCACCAGCTGATCCCTTACACACAATGATAAAGAATTGGACTTTTTTGATATGTTATTAAATTTAATTTAAATATGTTGTTAAAACAATGAACTGGTAGATCAGTTTAGCCATGCTTTTAATCCTGGCTCTCTCCCTGAGAATGAGGAAATGCAATGAATGGGACAGAGAAAGCTGTAAGAAAAGTACAAGCTACAAATATAAAGCATCCAATCTTCTCCCAAGAATGAATTAATTATTTGTTCTTATAACTCTATCTCCATTATTTTATCATCATGGCATGAGATGGACAAAGAACAGTATAAAATGCAGTATACCTAATCTTCTTTCATCATTGGTCTGATACAAAGGGGTAAATATAACTCACTATTATTCGCTTTGTTTTGTTTTTTTTTACTTTTGAAACTTTTCATTAGTTTTGGAGTATAGTCAATTAAGAAACAATGTTGTAATAGTTTCATCCATACATATACATATATTCATTCTCCCCCAAACCCACCTCCCATTCAGGCTGCCACATAACATTGAATAGAGTTCCATGTGCTATACAATAGGTCCTTATTGGTTATCCATTATTCATTTTGTTTTTAAACATTGAAATTCAAATACTGAGATCACTTGAGCAGTCATGTTTCAATGATTAGGTCCGTAGCGTTGTGCAAGAAGATGAAGCAATAGCAAAAGTGAAAGCCGAAGAGACTCAAGCCATAGCTGACGATGCTCAGCGGGATCTTGAAGAAGCGCTCCCTGCCCTCGAGGCTGCTAACAAAGCGTTGGATTCCTTAGATAAAGCGGATATATCTGAAATCAGAGTTTTCACAAAGCCCCCAGATATGGTCATGACCGTGATGGAAGCCATCTCCATTCTTTTGAATGCCAAGTGAGTGCCTCACAATCACCCAATACAAAATGCCTGGTGGAATTTCTTTGCTTTTTTCCTTCATTCTCATTTACATGTTTTCATTCTTTTCTCCACCCTCTCATTGATTCGATCAGTCATCCAACAAATTGGTGCTTTAATAGTATTTTTTTAATTAATTCATTTGTTTTTATTTTTGGCTACTTGGTATTCATTGCTACGCGGGCTTTCTCTAGTTGCAGTGAGCAGGGGCTGCTCTCCAGCTCGGTTATAGCTGGCTTCCCATTGCAGGGCCTTTCCTTGATGCACGGCACAGGCTCTAGAGCAGGCAGACTTCAGTAGTTGTGGTGCTCCATCTTAGCTGGCCCACGGCACATAGAATTTGCCCAGACCATGTTCCCTTCATTAGCAGGCAGATTTCCAACCACTGGACCACCAGGGAAGTCCCAATAGCGTTTTTTTTTTTTTTAAATTATAAGTGACACACAGATTGGACATCATTAAACACCTATCCTTATAGCTTCTTTTTTTGTTTGTTTTAAAGACTCTGCATACTGTATTTTTATTTTTTTAATTTTATTTATTTATTTATTTATTTTACTTTACAACATTGTATTGGTTTTGCCCTACATTCTTTAGACTATCTTCAATTTTCTCTCTTGCTTAGAAATGACAATAGTAATAGTAGCACTAAAACAAAACTCATTTTGGGTGGAAATTAACATAAATGTCATTCTACAAATTTTGCAAGTCAGTTAGATACAAACAAAGTGAGTTTTTATAACTATAGCTCAACCAGTAAATGGGGCTTCCCTGGTGGCTCAGATAGCCTGCAATGCAGGAGACCTGCATTTGATCCCTGGGCCAGGAAGGTCCTTTGGAGGAGGAAATGGCAACCTACTCCAGTATACTTGCCTGGAGAATTCCATGAACAGAGGAGCCTGGCATGCTACAGTCCATGGGGTCGCAAAGAGTTATACACAACTGAGCGCCTAACACGTTCAACCAGTAAATAAGAACATTTTCAGAAACATCACTGTAAACATTAAAAAGAAAAAACAGGCTATACACACTATGAAAGTAAATAGCATAAATGTATGCCTAGAAAACAAAAGTAGTAACTCATGGTGCTCTTAAAGTCTAGCAAAATGCTCTCAGTAAATTGTGTTGTATTTCCTTTATAATAGGAAGACTCAGAGCAAGTTAAACTAGTTACATAACTAATGACATAGACAGTTGACACTGTTGTTGTTCAGTCACTAGGTAGTGTCCAACTCTTTGCAACCCCATGGACTGCAGCATGCCAGGCTTCCGTGTCCCTCACTATCTCCCAGAGTTTGCTCAAACTCAAGTCCACTGAGTTGGTGATGCCATCCACAACCATCTCATCCTGTCATCCCCTTCTCCTCTTGCTCTCAGTCTTTCCCAGAATCAGGGTCATTTTCAATGAACTGGCTCTTTGCATCAGGTGGCTAAAGTATTGGAGCTTCAGCATCAGTCTTTCCAGTGAATATTGAAGATTGATTTCCTTTAGGGTTGACTGGTTTGATCTCCTTGCAGTCCAATTCCTTGAAATCATGTGTAATTGACATAAGGTCTTTTTTTAATCTGTAAAATAATATCTTAATGCTCTCAAAGGAATACATTTCTTTTGTTGTCACATTCCTTTATTACAATGCTATTAACTTACCATTTGTGTCTTTTAGACCTGATTGGCCAACAGCAAAGCAACTTCTTGGTGACTCTAACTTTCTAAGAAGACTTTTAGAATATGATAAGGAAAATATTAAGCCTCAAATCCTGGCAAAACTTCAAAAATATATTAATAATCCTGATTTTGTGCCTGAAAAAGTTGAGAAAGTATCCAAAGCATGTAAATCCATGTGCATGTGGGTAAGAGCCATGGATTTGTATTCTCGAGTTGTCAAAGAAGTCGAGCCAAAGAGACAGAAACTCCGTGCTGCACAGGTATATTGTCTGGGTTGTGATATTTTATAGAATCAATGACCATGATCATCAGACATTCAAGCTTCTTATGTGGTGCCACTGAGACCCTATGCAATATAGATAGTAAGCATCCTCTTGAAGATTTTTTTCATTTTCACAAAAGTGTTAGTCGCTCAGTCGTGCCTGACTCTTTCTGACCTTATGGACTCTAGCCCGCCAGGCTCCTCTGTCCATGGAATTCTCCAGGCAAGAATACTGGAGTAGGTCGCCATTCCCTTCTATAGGGGATCTTCTCAACTGAGCAGTTGAACCCGGTCTCCTGCATAACAGGCAGATTCTTTGCCATCTGAGCCATCAGGGAAGCCCAAAATAGCCAGCAGAGATTGTTATTTCATGTTCACAGTGCTGTGGGCCAAGTTTGATCCCTGATTGGGGAACCAGATCTCACATGCTGCAATTGAGAGTTTATATGCCTCAACTAAAGATCCCACATGCCACAACTATGACCCAGCATAGCCAAATAAATAAGTAAACAAAGATTCAAACATGAATAAGTGTGGCTGTGTTTCAATATAATTTATGGTCATTGAAATTCAAATTTCATACAAGTATCATGTGTTATGAAATATTATTCCTTTGATTTTTTTTTTCCCCTATCATTTAAAACTGTAACCACACAAAAATAGGTAGCAGGCTGGATTTGGCCTGCAAGCCATAGTTGCAGACCTCTGCTCTAGAGAACTAGTTAGGAAAGATTAGTTTTCACTATTGCATGAGTATTTCATTTGTTTGATCATTTTTAAAATATTTACTTTTGGCTGCACTGAAAAATATTTACTTTTGGCTGCATTGCTTCTCAGGCCTTTTCTCTACCTGTGTGAGCAGGGTCAACTCTCTAGTTGCAGTACATAGGCTTCTCACTGCAGTGGCTTCTCTTGTCATGAAGCATGGGCTCTAGGGCTCATGGCGTTCAGTAGTTGCAGCACATGGGCTCAGTAGGTGCAACTCCCTGGCTCCAGAGTTACAAGGAAGCCCTGTTTTATCATTTAAAGTTAATAGTTCATTGTAGTAACTAATTCACCTCCAAATGCTTAGTACATCTGTTTTGCTGATCTTTCTATGATTCATTGGGCTTTGTTTTGTTCTGTTCGGTCCTGCTCTTATATTTTATTCTATTTTATATTTGGTTTAATTTTGTATATTGTATCAAAATCTTTTGGGGAGAAAGTAAATCTGATTTTTAAAAAAATAGCCCATTATAAATGGGCAAATTCAACCCTCTTTGGAGCTTATTCTTAAAATATTTACTTGATTTTATTAGGCTGAACTTGATATCACTATGGCTACTTTGAGAGAAAAGCAAGCATTACTAAGACAAGTGGAAGAACAAATACAAGCCTTACAAGATGAATATGACAAAGGTGTGAATGAGAAAGAAAGTCTGGGTAAGTAACTTATAAAATTTGTGTTGGTTAGGAAATGCCAGATTTTCCAAAGGAGGCAGTGTTATCAAGCAGTCGAATCTCAGCTTCCATCCAACATATGGGCATATTTGCATTAGATGGATGGTTTTAACCTTCAAGTATAACATGAGAAGAACTGAATATATTGTATGTATTCAACTTCTATGTCTGAATGAGACAGAGCAGCACATGAATTTGATCCAGGAAATAAATACTACGGGGGCAGGAAGAAAGTTCTGTCTTCAGCCAGAAGAAAGGAGTTATCAAAAAGGAGCTCTCTGTCACAGATGTGAAGAACAAACATACAGATACCAAGTGGGAACGGGGTAGGATGAATTGAAAAATTGGGATTGACATATACACGCTGTTGATACTATGTATAAATTCATGTCAGGTTCTTTGGGACACCATTGACTATAGCCCACTGGATTCCTCTGTCTATGGAATTCTTCAGGCAAGAATACTGGAGGGGGTTGCCATTTCCTTCTCCAGACGAGCTTCCTGACCCAGGGATCCAACCCAGGTCTTTTGCATTGCAGGCAGATTCTTTACTGAGCCACCAGGGAAGCCCCCATAAAATAGATTACCCAGGAGAACCTACTGTATAGCACAGGGAACTCAGTGCTCTGTGGTCACCTAAAAGGGAAGGCGATCCAAAAAGGATGGGATATATTTATATATATGGCTGATTCACTCTGTGGTACAGCAGAAACGGACACAGCTGTGTAAGACAACTATACTCCAATTTAAAATTAATTAATTTAAAATAAAATGAAAGGAACTCTCTGCATAGGCAATTCAAAGAACTTGGACGTGGCTCTGAAACGAGAACTTGGGCTAAATTGGCCTGAGGTTTCCTAGAGATATACTGACATCATTAACCAAATAATGCTCATTCTGCTATAAGCAGAAGCAGATGAGTAAACTTCTCATACTGTAGGAAAATACTGAATGACATAACCTGATTTTCACTCGATATTCTAGCGAAGACGATGACACTGACCAAAGCACGTCTGGTACGTGCTGGAAAGCTGACGGCTGCGTTAGGAGACGAGCAAGTCCGATGGGAAGAAAGCATCCAGAAATTCAACGAGGAGATATCGAATATCGTTGGGAATGTGTTCATAGCAGCAGCTTGTGTGGCCTACTACGGGGCCTTCACAGCCCAGTACAGGCAATTGGTGAGCAAACGTGCTTCCTATGAGGACTGAGAAGCAGCTGATACTGGGGGAGGCAGGATGTGTGCGTCATTTTTCTCAGTTTAGAGGGAGGTTCTCCATGATGGAAACTTAGGTCTACATTCCACTACCCACCACCTCCCTATTGTTGTTGTTCAGTCACTAAGTCATGTCTGACACTTTGCTACCCCATTAACTGCAGCACACCAGGCTTCCCTGTCCCTCACCATCTCCCTGAGTTTGCTCAAACTCATGTCCATTGAGTCAGTGATGCCATCCAACCATCTCATCCTCCGTCACCCCCTTCTCCTCCTGCCTTCAATCTTTCCCAGCATCAGGGTCTTTTCCAGTGAGTCAGTTCTTCCCATCAAGTGACCAAAGTATTGGAGCTTCAGCTTCAGCATCAGTCCTTTCATTGAATATTCAGAGTTGATTTCCTTTAGAATTGACTAGGTTGATCTCCTTGCAGTCCAAGGGACTCCCCTGTACCCCTAGGCTTTCCTTAACACAGTCTTCCTTTTCCTCTCCTGCCTTAGAAAGTTACTCACAGCTTTGCTTACACAACATAGCAACCCGGGAGAAGAAAAAGAGACAGGGAGTCTCCCACCCCTAGGACCAGAAGTGGCATCAAATTCAGCCAGGATGAAGTGTTCTGAATTGGCGAAGCTGCTACAGAGGCTCAGCAATGGGAAAGAGCAGGGATTATTTGGAGATAATTGCAAAACACTTTTATGAAATGCCTTTCAAAAAATGTTTTGCCCTGACTTGAGTTCTAAAACCTAGTTGGCGTAAGACTCATAGAGACCCTCCAGGAGCTCAGGGGTCAACTGATTCTAATCAAGCAAGGGGGGCCAGGAGTGCTATTGGGGGAGACAGGTCCCTGTTGTGCATGTCTGCACCACTCATTGAAGGAGGTGAATGCTAACAGCCTTCTGCCTAACCTGCTAATTCCCAGGATCACCCAAAGTCATTGTGGGAACCCCCAACTTCTCCACATGGTCTCAGACTCTCCCCAGAGTGAAGACTACCATGACAACCCCTGTGTTTTATACTTGAGAAACCTGGGGTCCCAACAGCGTGTATGACATGCCCAGAGTCACACCTAGCTAATGGTGTAGTTCTAGCCCCCGGATCTCCTAATTCTTTGTCTACTTCTTATGTCCTGGGCTCTGATTCCAGGATGCCTGTGGAGCCTGATAGGATTTGTTGTGTGGATCCTCATTTACTAAGTGTTCCTAACTTATTTACAAGTAAGCTTTTTTCCTTCCACAGCTTATAGAGTATTGGATCCAGGACTGTCAGTCTCTGGAGATCCCAATCAATCCTGACTTCAGTCTCATTAACACTCTCGGTGATCCCTATGAAATACGGCAGTGGAACACAGATGGGCTGCCCCGGGACTTGATATCAACGGAAAATGGCATTCTGGTTACTCAAGGCAGAAGGTGGCCTTTGATGATTGATCCCCAAGATCAGGTGTGTAACCAGTGCTCCAGATGAACAGCAGTATATTAACTCTGCTTAATATCATTCTATTACAAATTCTAAATGTAGACTTCAATGTACTTGTAAGATCTTGGACGTAAACCTACAAGGCCATCAAGATGTCTTCTAGTTTACATCCCTCAACTTATGGAGAAAGTAAAAAGGGAAGAGTCCAAGTGCTCTGCACACTTGATTTTGGTTGGTTTTATTTAGAGAGTTGACTGTTTGTTTTCTGTTTTCTATGGGAGCAGAAATTCATTCCTGTATAGTCCTTGTCCCTAAGAGTTCTGAGGAGTCAGAATGATGAGGAGTTCTGAGGAGTTCAGGGTATGATGAATTTGGTGCTAGTGGTAAAGTATCTTCCTGCAATGCAGAAGACCCATGTTCTATCCCTGGGTCAGGAAGGGAATGGTTACCCACCCCAGTATTCTTGCCTGGAGAATTCCATGGACAGAGGAGCCTGGTGGGCTACAGTCCTTGGGGTTGCAAGGAGTCGGACACGACTGAGCAACTAACACTTTCACTTTCACGTGATGAATTTGGGGCCAGCTTTCCTGGAATTTACTGAATTCCGTTATCTGACTCCTAAGTCCTTGGATCAGTTGTTCTAAATGGTTGTTGTTTCATCGTTAAATCGTGTCTGACTCTTTGCAACCCAATGAACTGCAGCACGCCAGGCTTCCCCTGTCCTTCAGTATCTCCCAGAGCTTTCTCAGATTCATGTCCATTGAGTCAGTGGTGCTATCTAACCATCTCATCATGTTCTAAATGGGGTTTAGAAAATGGAGTCAATTTGAAAGCAAGGGAAACAACCTTGAACACCTTGTGTTAGCTTTATTTTCATAGATGGATCTTGAACACCTTGTGTGAACTTTTTTTTAACCTAGATGGTAAAAAAAAAAAAAATCTTTATTTGTCCCAAGTTTGAACAACAGCAAAAAAAATCACAAACATTAGAATTAAAAGGTGTTTTTATTTTCAAGGGGAGTGATTTTTCTTTTATCTTTTTTTAAAATCAGAGTATAATTGACTTACAAAGTTGTATTAGTTTCAAGTGGGAATCTGTTATATATTCACTCCTTTTAAGATTCTTTTACCATGTAGGCCATTGCAGAGTACTGAGTAGACTTCCCTGTGCTATACAGTAGGTTCTTATTAGTGATCTATTTTATATATAGTAGTGTGTATATGTCAATCCCAATCTTCTGATTTATCCCTCCCCTACTTACTCTCTTGGAGAAGTAAATGGCAATCCACTCCAGTACTCTTGCCTGGAAAATCCTATGGATGGAGGAGCCTGGCAGGCTGCAGTCCATGGGGTCGCAAAGAGTCAGACATGACAGGGAATTCACTTTCACTTTCACTTACTCTCTGGTAACCATGTTTGTTTTCTAAATCTGTAATTCTATTTCTGTTTTCTAAATAAGTTCATTAGTACCCTTTTGTTTTATATTCCACATATAAATGGTATCATATGATGTTTGTCTCTGACCTACTTCACTCAGTATGGCAATCTTTATATTTATCCATGTTGCTGCAAGTAGGATTATTTTGTTCTTTTTTTGGCTGAATAATATTCCATTGTATAGGTGTACCACATCTTTTTTTCATTCCTCTGTGATGGAAATTTAGTTTGCTTCCATGTCTTGGCGATTGTAAATAGTGCTGTCAAGAACACTGGGATTCATACATTGATATATTTAAGAATTATCGTTTTTCTCCAGATATATGCCCAGGAGTAGGATTGTCATTGGATCATATGACAACTCTATTTTTAGTTTTTTAAGAAACCTCCAGACTATTCTCCATAGTGGCTTTACCAGCTTACATTCCCACTACCAGTGGGAGGGTTCCCTTTTATCCACACCCTCTCCAGCATTTATTGTTTGTAGATTTTTTTGATGATAGTCATTCTGAAGTGTGTGAAGTGATACCTCATTGTAGTCTTGATTTGCATTTCTCTAATAATTAGTGATATTGAGAATCTTTTCATGTGTATTTTTATCCATCTGTATGGATGTTCATTGGAAGGACTGATACTGAAGCTGAAACTCCAATACTTTGGCCACCCCATGCAAAGAGTTGACTCATTGGAAAAGACCCTGATGATGGGAGGGATTGGGGGCAGGAGGAGAAGGGGACGACAGAGGATGAGATGGCTGGATGGCATCACTGACTCGATGGACATGAGTTTGGGTAAACTCTGGGAGTTGGTGATGGACAGGGAGGCCTGGCGTGCTGTGATTCATGGGGTCGCAAAGAGTTGGACATGACTGAGCGACTGAACTGAACTAAACTGAACTGATATCTTCTTTGGAGAAGCGCTGTATCTTCCACCCATATTTTGATTGGATTGTCTGTTTTTTTCTTGATATTGAGCTGCATGAGCTGTTTATATATTTTGGAGATTAATTCATTGTTGGTTGCTTCATCTGCACATATTTTCTCCCATTCTGAGGGTTGTCTTTTCATTTTGTTTAATGAATGAAAGCATTAAACAAAAATATTTCCTTTGCTGTGTAAAATCTTTCAAACTTGTTTCTAGATTGAACATAATTTCTAAACTTTAAGAACTTTCACATTTTTACAAACTGAAATGTCCTACTCTATGCTTTCTTATACAGGCAAACCGCTGGATAAGAAACAAAGAAAGCAAAAATGGTTTAAAGATCATTAAGCTCACAGATAGTAATTTCTTACGCACTCTTGAAAATGCGATCCGACTTGGTTTACCCGTCTTACTGGAAGAGGTTTGCTTTTTCACTTTTTTTTTCCTTGTGTTAGTTTCCAACCTTCAGACCATATCTGAAATCCTGTACAGGTAATGCCTACATTATGACAAAGACACCAGTCAGCTCCCTTTTCTAACTGGTCAAACCAATTGCTTTGCTCCTTAAACAGTACACTCTCATATGGGGAATGATCTGTTACTGAACCAGTTTTTGGAAGACACTGCTTTGGTGTTGAGTGGGATGGTCACTGTCTTCTAACACTGCTGATTCTCAGGCCTCGTGTGACTCTTGATCATTAACAGCCCCAGAAATTCAAAGCAGCAACTTCATCAGGGCATATCTCCTTGCACCAGTGATGTGAAGCCAGTAAAACACCCCAATAAGTATAAATATTACTTTCCACTTAGACACAAAGTTAGAATTCAATTAAGTGGTATGATACAAACTTTCATTTTTTTAAAAAAGTATATATTTGTTAAGTCTTTGTGCTTTATTTCTTCAGAATCAAATCACTCCAAGAGTGGATGTTTTTGAAACTGTTCATTCATTCAACACACATTGTTTGAGAATCAATGGCAAACAATACAAAGATGGTTCTTACCCTTAATAAGTTGACTATCTAGTTGGGGGCAGAGACAATAAACAGAAAAAAGAGAGAAAATGAGACAGAAGGAGACAAAGAGGGACTTCGAAGAGATAAACCCAGTGCTGACATAGCTAATAAGGAGGTGGGGTGGGGAGAGCTGACTACCGTCATGGTTACTAATGGTAACATTTAAGCTGTGACCTGTATGATGAGTTCACCATGGGAACTCAGAAAGATGGGCTTTCCAGGCAAAGAGGACAGCATGCACAGCAGCCTTGGACACAAAAGAAACTGGGTAACAATTGTAGTTTATTTACTTAATTTCCCACACTAGTTGTATAAGAGAAGAATGAGTAAATGAACACTGTGAGCTTAGTCTCAGCGTAACTGGGTCTAGAAGGATCTCTGCAGCAGCAGAATGGCGAGAAGCTCAGAACAGACCAAGGACCTGGGGCAGCTTAGCCGCAACCCTGGCATGCTGCGGCTAATATTAGAAACAGCTGCCACTCACTGATGGGCTTCCCCAGTGGCTCAGCAATAAAGAATCCATCTGAAATGCAGGACACACAAGAGATGTGGGTTTGGTCCCCTGGAGGAGAGCATGGCAACCCACTCCAGTATTCTTGCCTGGAGAATTCCATGGACAGAGGAGCCTGACAGGCTACAGTCTATAGGCTTGCAAAGAGTCGAACACAACTGAAGCAACTTACACGCACGCATCACTCACTGAATGCTTCCTACACACCGGACTCTGGTGTTGGTGTTCTATGTGTATGAACTCTTTAATCCACACTGCACCTTACAAGGTGGTTACTACTGTTATCCCATCTTACCAGTGAGGAATCTGAGGCACAGAAATGTGAAGTAAACCATCTGAGCAGCCTTGATTGTCTTGAAAATCCACAGCAAGTTACCTGGCTCCCAGTCTGAGCTCCAAAGAGCAGAGGAATCCTCCATCTGTGGCTGTGACCTTGACCAAAATGGGCAAGGTTCTGTAATGGGTCCCAGGCCCCCATTTAAACCCTGAAGTTACAGGAGAGGGTGAGATCTCCAAAAATCTTTGGCAGGGAGTCTCTTGCTTTCTGTGAGTTGGTGTCACTCAGATTATACACTAACTGCTTTCTACATTTGTGGGGTGGTATTTTGAAATTTTGCCTCCACCCATTCATGGGTGTGAAATAGAGTTAACCAATCTCAATCACTATCTTTTAATGAGATAGAATAGATTTTTATGTATTTTTAATTCATCTGCACTTGTTACGACTTTTAAAGCTGGAATGTGGTTTAAGCACTACATTCACAAAACTTGCTCTGAGTTACTTTTCAAATGGCTTTCCAACATTCCTAGTTAGACTTATAAATGTGCCACTCTAAAAAATACTTTTCTTTGGAAAACAAGCCCTATGGGTAGTTATTTCCATCAAGTTGGTTCAGTTTAACACACTACTTTCTAGAGGCTTGGCACATGCACTTGATCCCTACAGGGGATGGGAGGTTAAAAAAGTAGATTCCAGAAGATGAAAGTCACTTTAACAAGTTGTCGTTGTTCTTATTTAATCACTCAGTCCTGTCTGATTCTTTTGTGACCCCTTGGACTGTAGCCCCACCCACCCCCCCCAGGCTCCTCTGTCCATGGGATTTCCCAGGCAAGAATACTGGAGTAGGTTGCCATTTCCTTCTCCAGGAGATCTTCCTGACCCAGGGACTGAACCTGCATTGCATGTGGATCCTTTACCACTGAGTCACCAGGGAAGCCCAGCTTTAATGAGTATTTTTCTTTTAGCTATCAAGGTGTATATTAATACTTCAGAACACTTCAGTGACAAAAGATCCAGTCCACTAAAGAATCTGCTTGATAGCTAAATACTTCAGGCCACGAAGGTAATGTAGGTTACACACACCTTACAAGAAACACTACTTCAGTCTGTTAAGCCAACATGAAAGTAGAAAAGAAAAACTAGCTCTGCTTTAGTGCCAAAAGTATCACAGTGTCACACTTAGTAGAAAGAAATCTTATTTTCCCTTGTCATGCAGATTTTTAAATGTTAACAAAATTAAGGAAATACCTGAAAACATTATCAGATGGAATGGAAACAGAGTGTTGAACAGGTAGCCAACTAATCCTCAAGCAGAGCTTCATCTACTTCCTCCATGAGGGACATGTCATAGAATAGACTTTAAAAAGCACAAAACTGGGGACTTCCCTGGTGGTCCAGTGGCTAAGACTCTGTGCTCCCAGTGTAGAGGACCTGGGTTCCATCCCTGGTTGGGGAACTAGATCCCATATGCTGCAACAAAAAAGAAGACGACTGTACGTGCTACAACTAAGACCCAGTGCAGCCAAAAAAATAAATATTAAAAAAAAAAAATTAAAAACAGTATAAAGGCACAAAATTGTATTGTGGGTAGTAAGGGAAACTTTTACCTCATAAACTTTTGCTTTAAGAAATTGCATGCTCAGGTACCACATCACAATTTAAAATAGATTTATTAGCTATTGTTGTTGCTTAGTCTCTAAGTCATGTCCAATTCTTTGTGACCCCATGCACTGTAGCCCCCCAGGCTCCTCTGTCCTTGGGATTTTCCAGGCAAGAATACTGGAGTGGGTTGTCATTCCCTTCTCCAGGGGATCTCCCTGACCCAGGGCTTGAACCCAAGTCTCCCACACTGCAGGCAGATTCTTTATCACCTGAGCCACCAGAGAAGTCCAGGTCTTGTTAGCTATAAATTACATCAAATTTTGGCAGCTCCCAGGCCCCCATCATACAAGCTGATATAAAGATGTTAATCATAAGTGTTGTTAGAAATGTCTACATGTCCATGTTCTTACAAACAATCAGATTTGCTTTGAGGGGGGTACAAATTAATCTCATGTAGAGTAGAGATCTACAAACTTTCTGTGAAGAACCAGATATTTTGGGTTTTTCAGGTCACATACTCTATTCTTGCCTGGAGAATCCTCTTGGACAGAGGAGCCTGGTGGGCTGTGGTCCATACGGTCACACAGAGTCAGACATGACTAAAGCAACTTAGTATGCATGATCTGTCTACAAACATTCTCTGAACAAATACTCTGTTTTGTTTACTTTGGGGTTTTTGTTTATTTGTTTTACAATGCTTTTAAAAGGTAAGAACCATTCTTAGCTCAAGAGCTATAAAAAAACAGGCCCCATTGGGCCAGATTTGGCCTGCAGAATGGAGTTTGCCTGCTCCTAACCTATAAAAACCATGAAGGTGAACAGAGTTTCCTTTGTCTGGGACCTGTTCAAGGACTACCCTGTGGATTCTTCTTTCTTAGCTACTTTCTCTTCTTTCTTAGCTGCTTTCTCTTGATGAATTGTGTATAAATCTAGCCCAGATAAATATATGACATTCCCATGTTCTTATCTCTAGAGTATCAAGGAAACAAACTCTGGAAAATGTACACTGTTAGAGGCAGTGAGAGGAGTTTAAGAAGTATCCATAAGATCACTGAAAATTTGCCTGTTCAGAGTAAAGTTTGAATAAGAAATTTGAAAAAGTTTCTGCCATGAATTTAATGCCTTTTGAAAATATATTTTTTATTATTTTAACTTATTTTTTATTATTTTAAGCTTAGAGAAACCCTGGATCCAGCTCTGGAACCCATCCTGTTGAAACAGACTTTCATCAGTGGTGGACGACTGCTGATTCGCCTTGGAGACTCCGACATTGATTATGATAAAAACTTCAAGTTCTACATGACGACCAAACTGCCAAACCCCCACTACCTGCCTGAGGTACAAGCTGCAGGCCTGGAACCCCCAGCCTGAGAGGATTTTACTGGTGTGATGGGTCTCCTCTTGCTGAAAGGCATGACTCCTCCTAATCCCTCTTCTCCTCTTCACTCCTTCCTCCCACCATCTTCTACTCGCTTCTCTTCAGTGTCCTGACTGATTCCAGTCACCCTTCTGCTCACCTTCTGATAGGGACTCAAATCCCTCCCACTGCTGGGTCCCCAATCCCCACCCTGTCTCACTTCCCTGCGCTCCTTTTGTGCTCTCCAATCATTCTAATGAATCATCTAATTCTAATGAATTCTAATCATCTAATCATTCTTCAAGAAAATTAGAGATACCAAGGGAACATTTCAGGCAAAGATGGGCACAATAAAGAACAGAAATGGTATGGACCTAACAGAAGCAGAAGATATTAAGAAGAGGTGGCAAGAATACACATAAGAACTATACAAAAAAGATCTTCACGACCCAGATAATTATGATGGTGTGATCACTCACTGAGAGCCAAGCATCCTGGAATATGAAGTCAAGTGGGCCTAGTGGAGGTGATGGAATTCCAGTTGAGCTATTTCAAATGCTGAAAGATGATGCTGTGAAAGTGCTGCACTCAATATGCCAGCAAATTTGGAAAACTCAGCAGTGGCCACAGGACTGGAAAAGGTCAGTTTCATTCCAATCCTAAAGAAAGGCAATGCCAAAGAATGGTCAACCAACCACACAATTCCACTCATCTCACATGCTAGCAAAGTAATGCTCAAAATTCTCCAAGCCAGGCTTCAACAATATGTGAACCGTGAACTTCCAGATGTTCAAGCTGGATTTAGAAAAGGCAGAGGAACAAGAGATCAAATTGCCAACATCTGTTGGATCATTGAAAAAGCAAGAGAGCTCCAGACAAACATCTACTTCTGCTTTATTGACTGTGCCAAAGCCTTTGACTGTGTGGATCACAACAAACTGGAAAATTCTGAAAGAGATGGGAATACCAGACCACATCACCTGCCTCCTGAGACATCTGTATGCAGGTCAAGAAGCAACAGTTAGAACTGGACATGGAACAACCAACTGGTTCCAAATAGGAAAAAAAGTACATCAAGGCTGTGTATTGTCACCCTGCTTATTAAACTTATATGCAGAGTTTATCATGAGAAACGCTGGGCTGGAGGAAGCACAAGCTG
Organism: Cervus canadensis; assembly: GCF_019320065.1. Classification (NCBI taxonomy): domain Eukaryota; kingdom Metazoa; phylum Chordata; class Mammalia; order Artiodactyla; family Cervidae; genus Cervus; species Cervus canadensis. Next base: position 43,502,736 of record NC_057390.1, read on the forward strand.
GAATCAAGATTGGTGGGAGAAATATCAGTAACCTCAGATATGCAGATGACACCACCCTTATGGCAGAAAGGGAAGAACTAAAGTGTCCTGCCCGTAGTCCGGATCCCCAATCAGGAAAGAAGACTCCTCGAGACAAAGCAACTTGTAATAGGGGAATTTATTATTGACTCGAGCCAGGGCCTCCTGCCCTCACCAAGGGTGTGAGGACGAAAAGGCCCCGAGCCCCAGTTTTCTCGGGTATTTATTGGGTACAATTATTCAAATGTAAGCAGCAGGTAGTTGGCGCAAGCGGATTGGTTACACAGTAGGTAGTTGGCACAAACGGATTGGTTACACAGTTGCAAGGTAATTTTTGTTGGCCCAGTCCTTGTGGGCTTTCAGCTTTCCCCTGATAGGTTCCCTTTTTCTTGTTAGGCATATGTTGATTGGCTGGCTCCAGGTGGCCTGATAATTATATTACTCCAGGAAACCAGGTCTACTCCTAATCTAGGCTGCTTGTCATGGCGTTAGCCATGACAGCCTCACATTTTCCCCCTGTCTTTGTACTTTTGTAGAGGAATCTTTTTCTTTACCCTGTGATATTGGCTGATATTGTTGTCTCAATACCATAATTTGGATGGTATTTAGGCGCTCCCTAATAAATGAGACCAGACGGTTTAAAATGCATGGACCAAAGGTCAGTAACAATATTAATATTATGAGTGGACCCAGGAGGGTGGAAATCAAAGTGGTCAACCAGGGGGAGCGCTGAAACCAAGATTTAAACCAGCCTTGTTGGGCTTTTTGTTCTCTCTTCTGCTGGGCTAGTCTCTCTCTTACTTTCTGGAGAGATTTTTGTACCACCCTTGAATGGTCGATATAGAAACAGCATTTTTTTCTCAGTGCTGCACATATCTTTCTTGTTGCAGAAACAACAAATCTAAACCTCTCTTATTTTGTAACACTACTTCAGCCAAGGAGCTCAAGGATTTTTGGAGGTGTCGTTTTACCCAAACCCAATCACCCGGGCCAATATTATGTGAGGGGATGGTCCCCTTGCTTGGACCCTCGTGTATCTCTCAAATCAATTTTTAAACATGCCAATTACCTTACTTAATGCCATCAGTGTTTGCTGAAATTGTCTCAAGGTAGGGGGTGGTAGGCATTTTTCTTCGAATATAGGACACACAGGAGGGGGTCTTTCATACAGAATCTCAAAAGGGGTAAGATTCAGCTTATAAGGGGTGTTACGTGCTTGAAAGAGCGCGAAGGGAAGGAGGGTCACCCAGTCTCCGCCAGTCTCTATTGCCAACTTTGTCAGAGTTTTTTTTTAGGGTCTGATTTATTTTTTCAACCTGTCTTGAGCTCTGGGGCTTATATTTACAATGTAACTTTTATTTTGTCCCCAGAGCTTGGGCCAGCCCTTGTACAATCTGGCTCACAAAGGCAGGTCCGTTATCAGAGCCCATAGTCACTGGCAGCCCGTACCTAGGCACTATCTCTTTTAAGATCTTTTTAGCAACCACTGTTGCTGTCTCTCTCTTAGTGGGGAAGGCTTCTACCCACCCCGAGAAGGTATCTACCAGAACCAACAGATAGCGATACCCATACTTGCCTGGTCTTACCTCAGTGAAATCTATCTCTCAGTGTTGTCCTGGCTCTTTCCCTCGGTACCTCGTTCTAGTGTGCTGTCTTTTTCCCTGTCCTCATCAGCTGGCACGCCTTGCAAGCCTGGATTATCTCTCGTACAGTTGTATTTTGTAGAGGGAACCTCAGGCAGGCCGTCTGGAGAAGTGTCAAGGTCTTGTTTTCTCCCAAGTGTGTAGTTGTGTGCAGGTGTTTACATAGGTGATGACCCAGGATGGCAGGCAATATCAGGTTGTTGTTTTGATCTCGGTACCATTTATCTTTGTCATCTTTTTGGAGGGTGGTATCCTCATTGATCTAAATGAGGTCAGGGAGGGAATAGTCGGGGACTGGCGGCAGAGTCTCTATACCAGGAGGTGGAAGTCTCACGGCTAATATGGGGGCGGCGTAGTCCCGGCTGGGCGCTTCTCGAGCGGCCGCATCAGCAGCCCGATTGCCCCATGTCCTAGGGTCTTTTTTTTTCTGGTGTTTATTTGGGTTAGGCAGGGCAAGGGCTGGGGCTTTTAGTAGGGCCCGTCTGCTTTTCTTTTGCTTGTTCCAGAGCCTGTATTAGGGCAATCAATTTTGCTTTTTGTGCAGACGTGTTTGGGGGAAGTGTCTCAGCCCATATTGTCCTGAATCATCAACTATAGCAGCTCTCGCCTTTTTTTGTCTATCTTTTACATAGCTGCTCCCATCAGTGAACCATACTAGCTCACTGTTGTTTAGCGGCACATCAGTTAAGTCTTTTCGAGCCGCCAGGGCCTCAGCCAGTGTCTCACTGCAATCATGGAGAGGGCGGTCTTTTTCTGGGTTAGGTAGAAGCGTGGCTGGATTCAGGAAGCAAGGGGTCTGAAAACGCACCCGTGGGGTATCAAGCAGCAGGGCCTGGTAATGTGTCAAACGGGCATTGGAGATCTACTTACCCGGCAGCTGCTTTAAAACCCCTTTGATGGCATGGGGGGTGTAAACCCAGAGTTGCTGTCTATACATCAACTTGTCGGCGTCGCGGACAAGGAGGGCAGTGGCTGTAATGATGCGGAGGCAAGGGGGCCACCCAGAGGCCACCGGGTCCAATCACTTTGAAAGGTATGTTACCGGCTGCTTTCATGGTCTCCATTGTTGCGTCAAGACCCCCTTTTCTATTCTTTGCTTTTTATCTATAAACAGCTGGAATGGCTTATTTGGGTTAGGCAGGGCAAGGGCTGGGGCTTCTAGTAGGGCCCGTCTGAGTGTCTGGAAAGCCTGTTTCATTGGCTCAGTCTAAGTCTAGTTTGGGGTCTCTTTACTTTTCTCATACAAGGGCCGGGCCTTTTCAGCAAACCCCATGATCTACAGTCTACAATATCTAACAGTCTCCAAAAACTCTCTCACCTGGCGGGGGGTCTTGGGCTCTGGTATCTGCAATATTGTTTTTTTCATGGCCTGAGTTAGCCGCCTTTGCCCCTGCCTGATCTTATACCCCAAATAGGTGACTTCTTGCCGGGATATTTGCACCTTCTTTGCGCTAGCACGATATCCCAAGGTGCCTAGAGTCTGTAAGAGGTCACCGGTGGCACGGCTGCATGCCTCCTCTGTGGTTCTAGCCAACATAAGGTCATCCACATATTGCAGCAGGATGACCTCTGGGTGGCAAGTCCGATATTCATAGAGGTGTTCACTCAAAGCCTCATTAAACAAGGTAGGGGAGTTTTTGAACCCTTGTGGGAGGCAGGTCTAAGTTAGTTGTACTACCAGTTGGCCTTTCCCCTCAGTTCACTCAAAGGCAAATATCTCTTGGATCTGGGCCGCCACAGGTAGGCTGAAAAAAAAGCATCTTTCAAGTCTAACACAGTGTACCAAGTGTACTCAGGCAGCAGACTGCTCAGGAGGGTATACGGGTTGGGGACAGTACGGTGTATGTTACTCACCCGCTTGTTGACTTCTTGTAGATCTTGGACAGGTCTGTAATCCATACTCCCTGGCTTTTTCACCGGTAGTAAGGGGGTGTTCTAAGGGGATTGGCACCGCTTGAGAATTCCAGCATCCATGAGCCGTCGAATGTGGGGAGTGATCTCTCGCCGAGCCTCCTGGCTCATATGGTATTGCCTCACCCTCACAGGAGTCGCCTTGGCTTTTAGTTCGATGACCACCAGATGTCTCTGTTTAGCCAGTCTCATTCTTGTTGTTTCTGCCCATGCCAAAGGGTATTTGTGGACCCACGGTTGTATATCTGGTGTTATAACCTCTGAGGGCTTAGGCACAAAAAGTCTGTATTCATCTCTTAAAGCTAGAGACAAGACATGTATCGGCTGTCTAAGTCTATCCATGACTGACATTCCCCCAGGGTCAAAATGGATCTGAGCATTAACTTTAGTCAACAAGTCTCGTCCAAGTAGAGGGGCTGGGCATTCTGGTATCACCAAAAACGAATGGGACACCTGATGGGTCCCCAGATTTACTTTCTGTTCCGTGGTCTAACAATATCTTTTTGTCCCCGTGGCTCCCTGCACCAAGCTGGTTTTCTTAGACATTGGTCCCAGTTTTTGATTTAAAACAGAGTGTTGGGCGCCAGTGTCCACCATGAAGCCAACGGGTTTTCCCTGTACATGTATGGTTACCCAGGACTCGGGGAGGGGTGCCGAGTCCTGACTCCCCTAGTCACTGTCTTCTCCCGCATATAGAACTCAAGTTCCAGGGGAAATTCTCTCTCTCTGGGTTGTTCCTCTCTTCAGGTCCCTCTTAGGGCACTCATTTTTCTAGTGCCCCCGTTCTTTGCAGTAAGCGCACTGATCTTTTTTAGGGTCTGCCTTTTTGGTCTCTCTTTTTTTCCCATTTGGGGGCCTCGAGGCTCCCTCAATTTTGTTCCAGCCTTCATCCCTGCAAAAAGAATCTTGGCTAGCTCTCTCTGTTTTTTCCGGTTTTCTTTTGCCCTATGTTCTCTATCTTTTTTCCTGATCTTTTCAGCTAGTTTCTTTTTTCCTGACGAAGTCATTCCTCCCTTTCTTCTGGGGTTTCTCTATTATTAAATACCTTTTTAGCTGTTTTCAGTAAGTCTTGTATTGTCTGTTCTCCTAACCCCTCTGTCTTTTGTAATTTCCTCCTAGTATCTGGGGCTGTCTGATTCACAAACGCTAGTAGAACTGCAGCTCGTGATTCCTCAGCCTGGGGGGTCCATAGGTGTATATTGCCTAAAGGCTTTTATTAACCTCTCCAGGAAGGCTGACGGGCTCTCAGTGGGCTCTTGTCTTACTAAATTTACCTTCGTCAAATTTGTCGGCTTCCTAGCTGCGGCCCGAATGCCAATCATTAGAGTCTGGTGGTACACTCGGAGACGCTCTCTACCTTCCACTCGCTCAAAATCCCAGTTAGGCCGCAACAGAGGAAACCCCTCGTCCACAAGATGAGGCTGGGCGGTTGGTCCCATCGACCCCCGGGACCCGTTTCTGCACCTCTGCCAGGATTCGCTCCCGTTCTTCCGTGGTGAAGAGCACCTGCAACAGCTGCTGACAGTCATCTCAGGTGGGGTTATGAGTGAACAAAATGGAATCTAAGAGGTTAATGAGGCCTTGGGGTTTCTCCAAAAAAGGAGGATTTTGGGTTTTCTAATTATACAGATCACTCGTGGAAAAGGGCCAGTACTGATAGGTTCGCTCTCCGTCCGGGTTAGCTGGTCCCACTCGGATGGGGAGTGCCTGTACAGTAGATGAAGGTAACTCTGGGTCCTCGTGATCCTGTTCACCCCTATTTTCTCTATTTCTTCTCTGGGGTCGGGGTTCTCTTATCCCTTCTGATTCATCGGGGGGGGGGGCTCTTACCCCCGGGGGAACCTGCAACGGAGGAGGGGCATATGGCGGGGGCCTAATTTCTGTCTCTAAGTCAATCAGGTTCTGGTACGAGGATTCCTGCAAGACCGGTTTTGGGCCCTTGTTTTTCTTGGCTTCTTCTGGGGGAGTGGGGGTTTCCATAACCAGGGCCTGTACATTAGGAGAATCAGGGAGTTTGTGAACAAAAGGTTTTAACCATCTGGGTGGATCTTTTACTAGATCTTGCCAGACCATAACATATGGGACTTGGCTCGGGTGGCCCCAGGGATCAGGAGCCATAATTTTTTCTTTCACCGCCTGAATAATAGAAGGTTGAAAAGTTCCCTCTGGAGGTCATCCAACTTGGAAGGCGGGTCACTCTGCAGAGCAAAAAGTTATTAATTTACTCTTTGTAACCAGTAGCGACAGATCATACGCTCTAGCCCTGACATCCGAGAAATGATCAGTTGTGAAAGAGAGTGGGGTAGATTCTCCTTGCCCCATAGCGAGAGTCAGAAGAAGGTCACCGAGAATTACCACCAAAAAATCCTATCAGGAGTGGTGGCAGCCAGGAGGTTGGGCTTGCGGTATGCTTCGTGGAACTATTTGAGTGCCTTAGTCGTTGCACGGAAGTTTTCTTGTTGGGGGCAGGCACCCTACGGGTTTCTAGCCCGTTCTGTGACCCCCTTATCCTTTCACAGGAGTCTTCCAGTGGCAGGCACCCTATCGGCTCTTAAGTGCCTGTCCCGTGCCCACACAGACGGGTTTTTATTTGGCCAGATTCTCGGTTTAGAATACGAGAAAAAAGAAAAGAGTTTCACCCTCTCGGGCTCCCGTTACTGAGGCTGACGTTGGGAGGCCTTCAGAATCCGCCAGGGAGTAGCCCTGGCTGGGACTCGTCAGTGCCCCGACAACTGTCTGCCTGTTCACTGAAACTCTCAGAAACAGAAATGAGGCTCCAAGGCTTTATAGGAGGAAGTAGACAACGACACACCAGAGAACAACGAGACAGGAGACAATGCCAGCAGTTATATAGACGCGAAAGGGCGTAGAAAAACACAGACAGACACACATCAGCTGACAACACAGAACTGGGGGGCGGGACCCCCTGAGTTTTCTCACCAGATAGAAAGCTTTCTCCTGTGCCAGATACCTTCCTGCTTCACAGCAGGGCCCCGGATTTACACTGGACTTCCTGTGCCAGATACCTTCCTGCTTCACAGCAGGGCCCCGGATTTACACTGGACTTTTCCAGACCTGCCTGAGCACCGGTGCTATTACCTGTCCTTTTTCCCCTTTGTTCCAAAGAGCGTTCTTCCCCGGTCAAGGGATCCCGGACGAGCCCCCAAATGGTCTGCCCGTAGTCCGGATCCCCAATCAGGAAAGAAGACTCCTCGAGACAAAGCAACTTGCAATAGGGGAATTTATTATTGACTCGAGCCAGGGCCTCCTGCCCTCACCAAGGGTGTGAGGATGAAAAGGCCCCGAGCCCCAGTTTTCTCGGGTATTTATTGGGTACAATTATTCAAATGTAAGCAGCAGGTAATTGGCGCAAGTGGATTGGTTACACAGTAGGTAGTTGGCGCAAACGGATTGGTTACACAGTTGCAAGGTAATTTTTGTTGGCCCAGTCCTTGTGGGCTTTCAGCTTTCCCCTGATAGGTTCCCTTTTTCTTGTTAGGCATATGTTGATTGGCTGGCTCCAGGTGGCCTGATAATTATATTACTCCAGGAAACCAGGCCTACTCCTAATCTAGGCTGCTTGTCATGGCGTTAGCCGTGACAGCCTCACATAAAGAGCCTCTTGATGAAAGTGAAAGAGGAGAGTGAAAAAGTTGGCTTAAAGCTCAACGTTCAGAAAACTAAGATCATGGCATCTGGTCCCATCACTTCATGGGAAATAGATGGGGAAACAGTGGAAACAGTGTCAGACTTTATTTTTTAGGGCTCCAAAATCACTGCAGATGGTGATTGCAGCCATGAAATTAAAACATGCTTACTCCTTGGAAGGGAGGTTATGACCAACCTAGAGAGTATATTAAAAAGCAGAGACATTGCTTTGCAACAAAGGTCCGTCTAGTCAAGGCTATAGTTTTTCCAGTGGTCATGTATGGATGTGAGAGTTGGACTATAAAGAGAGCGGAGGGCCTAAGAATTGATGCTTTTGAACTGTGGTGTTGGAGAAGACTCTTGAGAGTCCCTTGGACTGCAAGGAGACCCAACCAGTTCATCCTAAAGGAAATCAGTCCTGAATATTCATCAGAAGGACTGATGCTGAAGCTGAAACACCAATACTTTGGCCACCTGATGTAAAGAACTGGCTCAAAAAACCACTACAATATTGTAAAGTAATTAGCCTCCAACTAATAAAAATAACTGAAAAAAAACAAACAAACAAAAATAGCATCTCCAAAAAAAAGAAAAGATCCTGATGCTGGGAAAGATTGAAGGCGGGAGGAGAAGGGGACGACAGAGGATAAGATGGTTGGATGGCATCACCGACTCAATGGACATGAGTTTGAGTAAACCCCGGGAGTTGGTGATGGACAGGGAGGCCTGGTGTGCTGCAGTCCATGGGGTCACAAAGAGTCCGACATGACTGAGCAACTCAGTCAACTGAACTGAATCATTCTTCTCTCTCCTCGGAACCAAGGCCATCTGTCCCCTCTTTTTGTGGCTGAGAAATGACTCAGAGCCTGAGAGCCTCCAGGGGTGGGGGGATCTGTCAATGTCTAAGTGTGCTGGCGCCCAGCAGACAGCCTCAAATGAGAAGATGGCCTACTTGAGAACTCTGGTGACCAATGACATCAGAGGGTCATGATTCTAATGCCTGGAGTCTGTACTTAGAGCTCTGGGGGAGGGGCATCTTGTCCCCTTCCTCGTGCTCTCAGACTATTGAGGGGAGCTGTGTGAACCCCGCATCCATCCACAAGCCTCTGAACTGCAGTAAGATCCAGAAGATTCCCTCCTCTTGTGCTGCAGAGCCGGAGGCAGTTGTAACAGAAAAGAAGACAGCTGGGATTCCTCTCTCCCTCGTCACAGGGAGCTCTGAAGGGCAGCTCCTCCTACCCACCTACCCATCCCCACTTCCCTTCCCCACCCCCTCACAGCCTGGGGCTGCCTCCACTCCAGGCACAGCCGCTAGCTCTGCAGGATCTTCCCAGCCCCACAGGCCCCCACCCCTTCTCTAGTGGCGTCCAAGGAGTGAGAGAAGGGAATTTTCCTCAAATTCACTCCTCTAAAACTCCCACTAAAAGTCATCTTGGAATATAACATTCCAAAGAGTATCATTTCATTTTAATGACTGAATCCTCATAGCTGCCTGTCTTCCCTAGATGTATTCAGGTTGAATTGACACCCTTCTTGCATAAAATGAGGGAAATGCTCTTAAAAGCCTAGGTCAGGGTTTTGCTTGTCAGCCTCAAGGGGTTTAAATGCCTAGCCGCTGCCAGAGCTCACTTCCCAAGGGCCATTTTAGGTTTAAGAAAGCTTAGTTGGTAAAGAATCCACCTGCAATGCAGGAGACCCTGGTTCAATTCCCGAGTTAGGAAGATCCCCTGGAGAAGGGATAGGCTACCCACTCCAGTATTCTTGGGCTTCCCTGGTGGCTCAGATGGTAAAGAATCTGCCTGCAATGCAGGAGACCTGGTTCAATCCCTGGGTTGGGAAGATCCCCTGGAGGAGGGCATGGCAACCCACTCCAGTATTCTTGCCTGGAGAATCCCCATGGACAGAGGAGCCTGGCGGGCTACAGTCCACAAGGCAGCAAAAGAGTCGGACACAACTGAGTGACTGAGCACTACTCATGTGCTGATTCACAGCCTTCAGTTTCTCACTTATTTAACTTTCGGAAGAATATCACACACCTCCCCAATCCGAGCTCTGTGACTGCAGGTAGATTATTACACTTCTTGGATCATCAAGTCAATCAGCTAAAGTGGAGATAAAGCTTGCTTCAAGGATTTGTCTGTGAAGGTTAAATAACAATAATGTGTGTAGATAAAAAACAAGGTCCTCCTGAATAGTACATGGAACTATATTCAATATACTGTGGCAAACCATAAAATGGGAAAGAATATAAAAGGGAATGTGAATGTTTACATATATGTATATGTATAAAACTGAATCACTTTGCTGTGTAGCAGAAACTAACACATTTTAAATCAACTATGTGTCAACAAAATTGTTTAAAATTTTGTAAGAATGTTTATAAAATAAATGACATTTAAACACCACATGTATGATTTTTGCTGTTGACTTACTCCCTGGTGGCTCAGATGGTAAAGCGTCTGACTGCAATGCAGGAGGTGCGGGTTCAATCCCTAGGTCAGGAAGATCCCCTGGAAAAGGAAATGGCAACCCACTCCAGTATTCTTTTTTTTTTTTTTTTTATAATATTTGGTTATTAGTTGCGGCTAATTGCATGTCACAACATTTCAGTGGTTTTGTCAATACATTGAATGAATCAGCCATAGATTTACACGTATTCCCCATCCCGATCCCCCCTCCCACCTCCCTCTCCACCCGATTCCTCTGGGTCTTCCCGTGCACCAGGCCGGAGCACTTGTCTCATGCATCCCACCTGGGCTGGTGATCTGTTTGCAACATAGATAGTATACAATGCTGTTCTTTTGAAACATCCCACCCTCACCTTCTCCCACCAGAGTTCAAAGTCTGTTCTGTATTTCTGTGTCTCTTTTTCTGTTTTGCATATAGGGTTATCGTTACCAGTCTTTCTAAATTCCATATATATTGTTAGTATGCTGTAATGTTCTTTATCTTTCTGGCTACTTCACCTCTGTATAAGGGGCTCCAGTTTCATCCATCTCATTAGGGAACTGGTTCAAATGAATTCTTTTTGACGGCTGAGTAAAATTCCATGGTGGTATATGTACCACAGCTTCCTTATCCATTCATCTGCTGATGGGCATCTAGGTTGCTTCCATGTCCTGGCTATTATAAACAGTGCTGCGATGAACATTTGGGTGCACCCGTGTCTCTTTCAGATCTGGTTCTCTCAGTGGTATGCCCAGAAGTGGGATTGCTAGGGTCATATGGCAGTTTCTATTTCCAGGTTTTTAAGGAATCTCCACACTGTTCTCCATAGCGGCTGTACTAGTTTGCATTCCCACCAACAGTGTAAGAGGGTTCCCTTTTCTCCACACCCTCTCCAGCATTTATTGCTTGTAGACTTTTGGATAGCAGCCATCCTGACTGGCGTGTAATGGTACCTCATTGTGGTTTTGATTTGCATTTCTCTAATAATGAGTGATGTTGAGCATCTTTTCATGTGTTTTGTTAGCCATCTGTATGTCTTCTTTGGAGAAATGTCTGTTTAGTTCTTTGGCCCATTTTTTGATTGGGTCATTTATTTTTCTGGAATTGAGCTGCAGGAGTTGCTTGTATATTTTTGAGATTAATCCTTTGTCTGTTTCTTCATTTGCTATTATTTTCTCCCAATCTGAAGGCTGTCTTTTCACCTTACTTATAGTTTCCTTTGTAGTGCAAAAGCTTTTAAGTTTCATTAGGTCCCATTTGTTTAGTTTTGCTTTTATTTCCAATATTCTGGGAGGTGGGTCATAGAGGATCTTGCTGTGATTTATGTCGGAGAGTGTTTTGCCTATGTTCTCCTCTAGGAGTTTTATAGTTTCTGGTCTTACATTTAGATCTTTAATCCATTTTGTCCACTCCAGTATTCTTGCCTGGAGAATCTCATGGACAGAGGAGCCTTGCTGGGTACAGTCCATGGAGTCACAAAGAGTCAGACACAACTGAGCGAGTTTCCCTAGCCAAGTGATGTCAGAATATTATAGCAACAATTTTTCATAAAAATAGTATGATGAGACAAAGTATATAAAACCCCAGTATCAATGGTTTCTTTTTAACCCAGGCAAACTATGTGAAAGCCATATAGCTTCTTTTTAACAAAGGTAAACATTGTGAAAGTCACTATAAGTGATTTTTATTAGCCCATTTAGCCTCACAAATACCCTATGCATTGTTGCTTCCTATTTTCCCAGTTTTTCTCCTTTAAAAAAAAAAAAAACTTTTTGACTGCACCAGATGACATGTGAGATCTTAGTTCCCTGACCAGGGATCGAACTTGCACCCCCTGCATTGGAAGCACTAATCTTTAGCCACTGGACCACCAGGGAAGTCCCCTATTTTCCCAATTTTTAAGGATCAGGACCTGAAGCTCAGAATGGACTGGCTTGTTCTACGTCACATGCACACTGACAGGTAAAGCTAGAATTTGAGCCTGCTTCTTTCTAACCCTTTGCTGGCTCACCTTTCCATAAAATACAATTCTCTAATGGTGGCATTTGAGGAGCAAGATTGTCACTCACGGCAGTAGAGAAAATTGCATTATAATTTTGGGAGACATGAGACTTCCCTGGTGGTCCAATATCTAAAACTCCACACTCCCAATGCAGGGAGCCTGGGTTCGATCCCTTGTCAGGGAACTAGATCCCACATGCCACAATTATGCCACAGCTAAAGATTCTACATGCTGCAATGAAGATCAAAGATCTCACGTGCTGCAACTAAAACCCAGTACAACCAAATAATATAGCTAAATAATTTAAAAAAAAAAAAAAAGAACTTAGTGAGACTAGGATTTTATTGCTTGCCTTGTGTGGGTAGCAAGTGTGTTCACCATTAGACCTGGAATACATTCAGCTGGGCAATAATGAGCCCTGTTCTAATAAAGAAAACCGTCCATATATTATTAGTCTGAACCAGTTACTCTCTGCTTCTCTTCTAGGTGTGTATCAAAGTTACCATCATCAATTTCACTGTAACCAAATCAGGTCTGGAGGATCAGTTGTTAAGGTAAAAAACAAAGGGCAGGTGGGGAGGGAGTGGCGGGGAGAGCAAAGATTTCCTCATATTTTGTTTAGAAATTTTGACAGAAAAAGATTAGCTTTCAAATAGAGGTATGGGGGCAAATGATGAAAGGGCAAGTGAGGGGAGACATCAGTTTGCATGTTTAGACTAGAGAAGCTAGAGGTATAGCCCCTTTCTTTTCTTTTTCTTTTGAGATTTATGTGTTATTTGATGGACATTCTGAGGGCTTCAAGCCTGGGAGACAGGACTCTCAGATCATTCTGAAGGACTGCTCTGAAGAGGCAAGGAGGGGAGCCAGGATATATAAGAGTTTTTGCAACAAAGTAACCAAAAGGTTGCTGTTAATTAAAGAAAACTTCCCTCATAAAAGGGCTTCCCTCATAGCTTAGTCAGTAAAGAATCTGCCTGCAATGAAGGAGACCCAGGTTCGATTCCTGGCTTGGAAAGATCCCCTGGAGAAGGAAATGGCAATCCACTCCAGTATTCTTGCCTAGAGAATCCCAAGGACAGAGGAGCCTGGTGGGCTACAGTCCACGGGTCACAAGAGTCAGACACACTTTAGAGACTAAACCACCACCACCAAAGGAAACTGGATTAAGTCAAGTTAAGGAATCTAGTGCTTTTCTATGTATGGGAAGATGCAAGAATCTGGGCTCCCTGAAATCATTCCTTTGAAATGCACCTTACCTATCTGGGGCCAGCATCCTGTGCTTTCTCATCATGAATAAAGCCCCCTTTTTCGATGCAACCAAGAATTGTTTCAGAGAGGTGGTGGGATTTTATGAATCTCCCCTCTTAGTAGGAAAAGAATGTTCCAGGCACCATTTTCAGCTTGGGACAAGCAGTCGTTAGAAACAGAAATTGAATGATTAGAGAAATGAAGCACTGAGCAGATTTTCCTAAGAGAAGACGAGCAGAAGCCATGGGAACTGTGGTCAGGTGCTGGTCTCTGAGATCTAAGATAAAGAATTAAAACGTGTATATAAAGCAGCAAATAGTCACTGAGGACACCCAGAAGAGGGGCCTATGCACTAGGATTTGGCTGGTAGCATTAATATTCAGGTAAGTAGTATTAAGGATACAAACAATGAGATATTTGGAAAGAAAAATAGAACCCTAGAGCCCTGAGAAAGACCTAACTTAGGGATTCACTTTGGCACCAGTGATGTCGTGCGACTAGAGAGGCCTGAGTTGGAAGAACAAAGGATCAAGCTCATCGTGAGGATCAACACTGATAAAAACCAACTGAAAGCTATTGAAGAGAAAATCCTGAAAATGCTCTTCACATCTGAGGGAAATATTCTGGACAATGAAGAACTCATTGACACACTCCAGGATTCAAAGGCAAGTGAAATATTTTTATTATTTATAAACAGTGTGTTACTTCAAAAGATATAACTGCACCCTTTAAGGGTCCTGCCAGTTTATTTTATTTTTAACTTTGTGGGGTCTTCATTGCTGTGCATGGGCTTTCTCTAGTTTCGCGAGTGGGGACTTCTCTCCAGTATCCTATCACCTGTATCTGTAAACTAGTTTCTGTCTGCAAGGCGTTGCCTTGAGGACATCCTTCCTATAGAGTAGAGACATCATTGTTGTACAGTAGAAACCAACACAACATTGTAAGCAATTTTCTTCCAATTAAAAAATAAATTTAAAATTTTTCTTTTTTTAAAAAAAGAGTAGAGTCAGGATTGATTGCTCCTGGGCTGCACTTACTGCCACTTCCTGCCTATAGTTCCTAGGCCAGGGGTTCTATAATGATTGCTCATGGTCCCTGCCCTAGACCCTGTGACTTCAAATCCTAGGATTTCCCAACCTAGGGATGTCCACACCTGAAGAAGACGAGAGAGTGGTGAACAGGGACAGACAGCAATAGGGAAAGGCAGAGAGACTGAAGGAGACAGAGGAGGGAATCTTGGAAACCCCACTGTCCAGAAGGCTCCCCAGAGCCACAAACCCAAAAGACAGAAAACCAAGAGAGCAGCGAGAGACCTTGACAACATCTCTAGCTTACTTACGATTATGGTTATTGTTTAGTCACTAGTCGTGTCCGACTCTTTGCGACCCCTTGGACTGTAGGCCACCAGGCTCCTCTGTCTGAAGACCCAGGCAAGAATACTGGAGTGAATTGCCATTTCCTCCTCCAGGGGATCTTCCCAACCCAGGGACTGAACAAGTGTCTCCTGCATTGGCAGGCAGATTCTTTAACACTGAACCAACAACCCTTCTCAAACAACAGCTTCTACCCCCGGTTTTCCCTGTATGTACACCTGGAGTACTGGGAAAAGAGAGAGAACATTACATTTCCTTGTTATTTCAGAGTGCGATGTGGTACCACTGCTTTTCGGGCTCTCTCCACCCCCCTCTCGAGAGCAGTTTCATGGATATCCTTTCTCCCCTCCTATCTCCTTTCGTTACAGGAACCCTGGATCACTTGAGGACTGCTCATGATGAAGCCAGGGAGCAATTGCGTGTTAGTGTGTCCATTTCAGAAGGCACCCAGGTTCCAGGCTCAGAGAAATTCTGCTGCACTTCTCCCCCAGTCTCCTGTGTTGCCTATTTTCTTCTGCCCATCCCTAACTCTGCCTGGAAAGGAGGTCAGCTCAGTTAGAAGGAGGTCACTGAGTCCTGAGACTGAGTCATGTGTCTGGGGAGCCTCCTTATTATAATCATGAATTCGTCATCTTCTTTCTTTCCTAGACCTAACTGGGTATGTTCCCCAAATCCCACCATTTTTTGGAAGCACATCAAGGACTTGTTTTCTTATGTTTATTCAGATCACTTCCGGTGCCATTAAAATCAGACTGAAGGAAGCCGAGTCTACTGAACGGATGATAAACATCGCTCGTGAGAAGTATCGTCCTGTGGCCACTCAAGGCTCTGTTATGTACTTTGTCATTGCAAGCCTCTCAGAAATAGATCCCATGTATCAGTACTCACTAAAATATTTTAAACAGGTAAGTGCGTGGTTGTTGTTGTTAAAGAAATATATCAGTGCCTCATGAGCGAAATGAAGAAGGGCATGGAAACCCACTCCAGTATTTTTGCCTAGAGAATCTCATGGGCTGAGGGGCCTGGTGGGCTATAGTCCATAGGGTCACAAAGAGTCGGACATGACTGAAGTGATTTTCACTTCCACTTCAGGAGCAAAGAAGCTATTTCTGACCCTCCATAAAAATAAGTGAGGACTTCCCTGGTGGTCCATTGGTTAAGACTCTGCACTCCCAATGCAAGGGACATGGGTTCAATCCCTGGTCAGGGAACTAAGGTCCCCTCAGGCTGCAAAGTGTCCCCCCCCCCAAAAAAAAAGACACAATATGGCTACCAAGTGGGCGAGGGAAGGGTGGGATGAACTGGGAAACTGACATATACACACGGTTGATACTATAAAATAGATAATTAATGAGAACCTATTGTATAGCACAGGGAACTCTATTCAGTGTTCTGTGGTGACCTAAATGGGAAGGAAATCCAAAAAAAGAGGGGATATATGAAAGCTTGTGACTGATTCACTTCACTTTACAGGAAGAAACTAACACAACATTGTAAAGAAACTATACTATAAAATTAATAAAAATTAATTTTAAAAAAGACTTTAAAATATTCAGACAATTTTTATACACTAGGCCAAGCTTCGTTTTTCCTCTAGATGTCTTGTTTAGTCCCCTTGGTATGGTCAGGGGGCCAGCAACAATAGGAGCTGCAGGAGAGAATGGTAATGAACTGAGAGAAATAGGAGGCACATTGTATAGACACACCTGGGCTCTCTTCCAACAAGACGTGCATCTGTTGCAGCAGCCTTTACAAGCCATTCCACTTGTTCCTAATGGCAGGGTTGCTGTTCTCACAAGGGGTTGCCATCTCCCCCTTTACTTGGTGGATATTAAACCAAGCTTCCCAGGTAGCACAGTGGTAAAGAATCCACCTGCCAAGGGACAAGACTCAAGAGACACAGCTTTGATCCCTGGGTCAGGAAGATCCCCTGGAGAAGGAAATAGCTACCAACTCTGGTATTCTTGCCTGGGAAATCCCATTGACAGAGAAGCCTGGCAGGCTACAGTCCATGGGTGCACAAAAAGTTGGACACGATTGAGCACAGACATACACACACACACACACACACACACACACACACACACATTAGACCAAGCTAGTTAAGGAGAGGTAAATCCTTTCACTCCACCTAAATGACTCTGATAATGCTTTTCTCATCCTGGGTGTTTTGCAATTCATGCTTTTCAAGGTTTTTGTTTTTTCATTTTAGCATGCCTCACAGCTTGAGGGATCTTAGTTCCCCAACCAGGGACTGAACCCAGGCTCTCAGCAGTGAAAGCACTGATTCCTAACCACTAGATCACCAGGGAATTTCCGTGCTTTTCAAGATTTTAAAATCTCCTTTGAGCAATAAAAATGAAGATGCTCTGAAAATATGTTGGACTGACAGAAAAAAAAAATTGTAGGATGAATCATCAAAACACTGAAATTTTTCAGTTTGGAAGGGAAACTAGAAACCCAAAACACAACTGCAGGTGACAACCCTGGCCAAGACATCCTCTACCAAACCATCCATAAATCCGTTTCACACTGAAATCATTTAGGGTGTGTCAGGATTCACTATGTTTTATTTGAGCACCGAACTTACCACCTATTCACTGGACTTTAAACTCTGCCTCTTGTCAGGTTGTTAAAGAATGCCCAATCCTCTTTTTTTCTGAGTGTGTTAAAGTAACAATTCCATTATTCTTTGTTGACCAAACTCTCCCAATTCTCTAGAATAAAGGTATGCCTCCTTGAAGCTCTTTAAAAAAAAATTTTTTTTTTATTGAAGTAGAGTTGGTTTACAGTATTGTGTTAGTTTCAGGTGTTTATCAAAATAAGTCAGTTATACATACACATTTTTGTTTTGTTTGTTCAGTCTTTAAGTCATGTCCAACTCTTTGCAACCCCATGGACTGCAGAACATTAGGCTTCCCTGTCCTTCACTGTCTCACAGAGTTTGCTCAAACTCATGTCCATTGAGTCTGTGATGCCATCCAACCATCTCATCCTCTGTCACCCACTTCTCCTCTTGCCCTCATATTTCCCAGCATCAGGATCTTCTTCGATGAGTTAGCTCCTCACATCAGGTGGCCAAAGTATTGGAGCTTCAGCTTCAGCATCAGTCCTTCCAATGAATATTCAGGGTTGATTTCCTTTAGGATGGACTGGTTGGATCTCCTTGCAGTCCAAGGGACTCTCAGGAGTCTTCTCTAGATTCTTTTCCCATGTAAGTCATGACAGGGTATTGAGTAGAGCTCCCTGGGCTTTTAATTTTAGGGAATGGAGGCTTGTCTTTTGGTGAGGAGCCTGAGAGAGTCAGCTCTTGTACTCCATCCTGTTGGCAGGAGAAGTGGATACAGCGAGGCCTGCACAAGGGCTGTGCAGCATTTTTAGGGGCGAGTGAAGCATACTTCTTGACCCCGATCTGCCTTGGTCCTCAGCTGGCTTCCAGCAACTAGTCACCTTTGAC
The DNA here is from genome assembly GCF_019320065.1 of Cervus canadensis. NCBI lineage: Eukaryota > Metazoa > Chordata > Mammalia > Artiodactyla > Cervidae > Cervus > Cervus canadensis. Next base: position 43,520,484 of record NC_057390.1, read on the forward strand.
CTACCTGATCTCCCCACGAGCAATGCATCTTGACCCCTCTAAAGGTGACCAAAAGATTGGGCATCGTGACCTCACCTCACATCATTGCCCTTTGTGCTGTGGATCCTCAAAGCTGAAGCCACATGGGTGGCCCTCCCCAGTCACCGCTGCAAGATGCTCTTGCCCACGACTTCCAGGCAAGCCCATCTGTTCAGGCTCTGCTCACCTTCATCACACAGCCTGAGACCCTTGGGAATTTTTGGATCTTCTCTCCCCCGTTGCCTTGCGCTACTTGGAAGTGGCAGGAAATGGGTGGGGCTGCTTCTGTCCCTCTCACATGAAACCTCAATGCCAGCATCTCTGCCACCTTCCTGATATTCTTGTAATGTGTGTAGGGCATCTTTTGGGAAGTAGACCTGTTCCCAGAATTTCTATGTAGGAAGCAGGGTGGAAGTCTCCTTTAAAATTGAGAGCGTGTGCTCAGTCGTGTCCAACTCCTTGCAACCCCCTGGACTACAGCCTGCCAGGCTTCTCTGTCCATGGAATTTTCCAGGCAAGAATACTGGAGTGGGTTGCCATTTCCTTCTCGTGGGGATCTTCCTGACCCAGGGATCAAACACATGTCTCTTGCATCTCCTACACTGGCAAGCAGATCCTTTACCACTGAGCCACCCAGGAAGCCCCCTTTAAAACTGGTTTCTCTTAAATTTCAAAGAAAAGTCTTGCACATTCTTCCCACACACTAAGAATTATCTTGTGGAAATGCCAAGAAGAGGGCATGACTCTGACATCCTGCCCTGCTAAAACCATGCAACCCAGAATGGGACTTGAACTTACGGTCTTTTAACCGAGATCAGGCCTGGTCTCAGGGCTTAATGAAGGTCACGTTTTTGATGTCTTATCACAGAAAGAATTCAGTGATAGACAAGGTGATAGGTAAGAACTGAATGTATTTAGAGAGAAACATACTCCACAGACACAGTGTGAACCATCTCAAAAGACCAGACTGGCCCCAGGGTATGGGGATGTCACTTTTTATAGGTGTGGGTAATTTCATGAGTGGGAGGAGTATTCCAGCTATTATGGGGAAGGAGTGGATTTCAGGAACTGGGCCACTGCCCACATTTTGACATTTATAGTCAACCTTGGAATTGTCAGCTTCCCTGATAGCTCAGTTGGTGAAGAATCCACCTGCAGTGCAGGAGAAGGGATAGGCTATTCACTCCAGTATTCTTGGGCTTCCCTTGTGGCTAAGCTGATAAAGAATCTGCCTGCAATGAGGGAGACCTGGGTTCAATCCCTGGGTTGGGAAGACCCCCTGGAAAAGGGAAAGGATACCCACTCCAGTATTGTAGCCTGGGGAATTCAGAGTCGGACACAACTGAGTGACTTTCACTTGGAATTGTCATGGCACCTGTGGGTATGTCATTTAGTTTGCTGATGTATTACAATGAGGCTCAAGGACTAGGGGAAGTCAACTAATCCGCCATCTTGAACCTATTTGATTCTAATCAGTTTATGTTGTGTCCTCGGGCTATGTCATTGTTTTTAAAGATTGTGCCCTGCCGCCTTCTCTCCTGCTTCACTTAGACCTCTCATCCAAAGTGATTTATCAAATGTGATTTGAGGATATGAGAAACTGGTTCTGCCAGCTCACCTTCATTTTCCATTTTCTGTCCCACATCAAGATGATCCCTACAGAACAGTCAAGAATTTGGCATTGGTCCATTTCTGGAAAATGGGGAGAGGAAAAGGAACACACAGAACACTACATATAAATGTGTGAATTGGGGATGAATCCTGGACTTCTGTCATTGTACACTATTCACCTCCTGTGCTGCTACACATTTAGTCACTAAATTTGGGGGAGTCCGGGTGAAGAGCAGGAATTTTTTTTTCCTTCACAAAATTGAATTAAATCAGAGACACTGATAGAGTTCTCTTTCACAGTTGTTCAACACAACAATTGAGACGTCTGTAAGGATAGATGATCTACAGCAGCGTATGGAAATACTGCTGGAACAGACTCTCCTAACTGCTTATGTCAATGTGTCAAGAGGACTTTTTGAACAACATAAACTGATCTACAGCTTTATGCTTTGTGTTGAGATCATGCGTCAGCAAGGAAGGTTAACTGAAGCTGAATGGAATTTCTTTCTTCGAGGTTCTGCAGGACTGGAGAAGGTACCTGTGTAAAGTTTAGACAGTGAATGTTATTAGATAGAGCTCATAAACACCTAGCAATGCTCCAAAGTGACTCTGCTAACTGAAAGTTTTACCTTCAGCTGTGTGGCCCACTGGGAGTCTGGGACCCAGGCTATAACTTAGTCCTGTCTTCAGTAGCTGTGTAGTGACTATAACATTTGACCTCTTTATGCAGCAGTGTCCTCACCTATAGAAAAGGGATGTTGGAAGTAACCAGTGAGGTAGCATATGGTGAAGCCAAATCCAGCCTCTCCACCCTGACACCAAGTTAAATCTTGGAGACAGAGTTTTAGGTGAAGTAGAAGAAAATAGCTTTATTGCTTTCCAGACAGAGGGGGCCACAGTGAACTAACACTGTGTGTCCCAACCTAGAGGGGATGGAGGAGAGTTTTAGAGTAATGGTTCAAAGAGGGTGTGATCAGCTTGTGGACATTCTTTTGAATGGTTGGTGGTGAGGTGAGTGAGAGTCAGCATCATCAGCCTCTGGTTCCAACCCTTCTGGTGTCTCCATGCTTGTGGGCATCTTACCATCATTAACATTTAACTTCTCCCACCTGGTGGGAGTTTCAGTATCTACAAAACACCTCAAAAATACTGCTGTGTATACCCCCTGAAGGGGAACCAGACTTTGCCCCAAGGCTGCACTATTGTTTCTTGACTGTTTCCCCCTTGCCTCCACATCCCCTCCCTTCCCTTATTAGCAGCTGATTGAACCTGCTTCTTTCTGACAACGGTCTGTCTAGTCAAAGCTATGGTTTTTCCAAAGTTACATATGGATGTGAGAGTTGGACCATAAAGAAAGCTGAGCGCCAAAGAACTGATGCTTTTGAACTGTGGTGTTGGAGAAGACTCTTGAGAATCCTTTGGACTGCAATGAAATCCAACCAGTCCATCCTAAAGGAAATCAGTCCTGAATATTCATTGGAAGGACTGATGCTGAGGCTGAAGCTCCAATACTTTGACCACCTGATGCAAAGAACTGACTCATTAGAAAAGACCCTGATGCTGGGAAAGATTGAGGGCAGGAGGAGAAGAGGATGACAGAGGATGAGATGGTTGGGTGGCATCACGGACGCAATGGACATGAGTTTGAGCAAGCTCCAGGAATTGGTGATGGACAGAGAGGCCTGGCATGCTGCAGTCCATGGGGTCGCAAAGAGTTGGACATGACTGAGTGATTGAACTGAACTGAACCTGCTTATTGGAACTCATGGAAGGTTATGGAGGCTGAATGAAGCCTATTTCCTATAATCAAGAAATCAAGGGACACAGAAAGGTTTGGGGCCTATGAGTCCCAAGGGTCCTGCTTGGTTTTGATGAGAACATGTTTTAAAAAGTTGACCATTTACAAATGGGAAGAGTTAAAATCCAGTAAAAGTAGTAATTCACAGATCTGACCATAGTGTTTGTGAAGTCATGATCCTCTCTTGCCTGGACACATCTTTCATTATAAAACATGGGGAAGAATAGAATTTGCTTGTTGCCTTCTGTAATAACATACTATTTGTCTAACTTTCTCCAGTCCCTCTAACTGGCCTAACCCACCCACATACCACAGACCTGGTCACTCACAGATCAGAAGCACAGCCACCCGACCCTTGACTACCATCCAGCCCAACTCTAAACTCTTGGCTTTGTTCTGTCCATCTGAAGCCCTGCCCTTGGCCCCTACAGACCTGACACCTACACGAACTTGCCAGTATTTGAGCCTCAGTGTATCACTGGAACATTGGACTTCATGCTTTCATTTGACCCAGCCCTCTGAGTCAAGCCCAGGCAAGACCTCTCCACCCAACAGTCCTGCTTCCCTGACCCTCACCCTCCCTGCATATATACATATTCTATTAATCCTCTCCTAACACTGTTTTCTTGCCTTTTCCTACTGTTCATGGGGTTCTCAAGGCAAAAATACTGGGGTGGTTTGCCATTCCCATTTCCAGTGGACCATGTTTTGTTAGACTAAAGGTCCATATAGTCAAAGCTATAGTTTTTCCAGTAGTCATGTTCCGATATGAGAGTTGGACCATAAAGAAGACCTTGATGCTTTCAAACTGTGGTGTTAGAGAAGACTCTTGAGAGTCCCTTGGACAGCAAGGAGATGAAACCAGTCAATCCTAAAGGAAATCAACCCTGAATATTCATTGGAAGAAATGATGCTGAAGCTGAGGCTCTAATACTTTAGCCACGTGATGCAAAGAGCCGACTCATTTAGAAAAGACCCTGATGCTGGGAAAGACTGAATGCAAAAAGGTGAAGAGGGTGGCAGAGGTTAGATGGCATCAGTGACTCAATGGACATGAATTTGAGCATACTCCTGGAGGTAGTGAAGGACAAGGAAGCTTGGCATGCTCCAGTCCATGGTGTTGCAAAGAGTCAGACATGACTTAGCAAATGAACAGCAATATTCAGACCAGGCAAATCTATAGGGATAGAAAGCTTTCAAAGTTTAGTTCCCAAGCACTAAATTTTCAAAGAACTAGTTTTAGCTGTTTAAGGCTAGAGGGCATGGGCAGGTGGGAGGGAAATTACTAAACACATCATGGTTTTGTGTGTGTATGTGTGTAAGGATATAAAATATTCTATAATATTCTAAAACTGACTGTGGTCATAGTTACAATAACTGTGAATTTACCAAAACACACTGGATTGTATGCTTTAAATGGATGAATTCCATGGTATCTGTATTGTATCTCAATAAGCTATTTTAGGGCTTCCCAGGTGGCTCAGTGGTAAAGATCCCACCTGCTAATGCAGGAGACGTGGGTTTGATCCCTGAGTCGGGAAGATCCCCTGGAGAAGGAAATGGCAGCCCACACCAGTATTCTTGTCTGGAGAACCCCATGGACAGAGGAGCCTGGCAGGCTGCGGTTCGTGGGGTCGCAAATTCCCATTGAATTGCTTTGACATCTGGGTCAGAAATCAAATGGCTGTATAAATGTGGGTCTGTTCATAGGTTCTTTATCACAGCAAGTACTGCATCAATAATAATAGCAAAATACTCTGATTCTTTTAAACAGGCAAATTATTTGAACAGTCACTTCATAAAGGAAGAATAGCCAATAAATATTTGAAAAAGTGTTAAACACCATAACTCATGAGTTCTATATTAAAACTACCACGAAATGATGGCATCAAAATGACTACAATTAAAACAACAAGATCTCTCTTACGTGTGGAATCTAAAAAGGAAACAAACAAAAGAAAACAAAAACACAGAACTCATAGAAACAGAGAATAGATCAGTACCTGCCAGAAGCATGATGTGGGGAGAGGGCAAAACAGGGACTTCGTGCTTTTAAGCATTCAGTCAGTTCAGTTCAGTCGCTCAGTCGTGTCTGACTCTTTGCGACCCCATGAACCGCAGCATGCCAGGCCTCTCTGTCCATCACCAATTCCTGGAGTTCGCACAAACTCATGTCCATTGAGTCAGTGATGCCATCCAACCATCTCATCCTCTGTCGTCCCCTGCTCCTCCTGCCCTCAATCTTTGCCAGCATCAGGGTCTTTTCAAATGAGTCAGCTCTTTGCATCAGGTGGCCGAAGTACTGGAGTTTCGGCCTCAACATCAGTCCTTCCAATAAACACTCAGGACTGGTTGGATTTCCCTGCAGTCCAAGGGATTCTCAAGAGTCTTCTCCAACACCACAGTTCAAAAGCATCAATTCTTTGGCATTCGGCTTTCTTTATAGTCCAACCCCCACATCTATAAATGACTACTGGAAAAACCATAGCCTTAACAAGATGGACCTTTGTTGACAAAGTAATGTCTCTGCTTTTTAATATGTTGTCTAGGTTGGTCATAACTTTCCTTCCCAGGAGTAAGCGTCGTTTAATTTCATGGCTGCAATCACCATCTGCAGTGATTTTGGAGCCCAAAAACATAAACTCAGCCATTGTTTCCACTGTTTCCCCATCTATTTGCCATGAAATGATGGGACCAGATGCCATGATCTTAGTTTTCTGAATGTTGAGCTTTAAGCCAACTTTTTCACTCTCTTCTTTCACTTTCATCAAGAGCCTCTTTAGTTCTTCTTCCCTTTCTGCCATAAGGGTGGTGTCATCTGCATATCTGAGGTTATTGATATTTCTGCCCCTCCCGGCATATCTTGAATTGCGCAGCTTGTGGCCTTGCCGCTCAGGCAGCCCAGCGTTTGCCATGATGTACGGGCTGCTGGCATAGAAGTTTAAGACAAGCAGGGTGACAATTAGCAACCTTGATGTACCCTTTGCTTTTCCTATTTGGAAAGGCGCAGTCTGCTTGTTCACGTTCCAGTTCTCTGTTGATTCCGTGACACTGCATACCAGGTTTCTGCAAGAGGGCAGGTGAGTTGGTCTGTATTTCCATTCTTCTTTTAAGCCTAAATTTTCTAGCAGTTTATACTGTGATCCACACAGTCAACAGGCTTTGGCATCCATCAATAAAGGCAGAAATCACGATGTTTTCGCTGGAACTCTTGGTTTTCAATGGATGCGCAAGCGGGATGTTGGAAATTTGATCTCCTGGTTCCTCTGGCCTTTTCTAAATCCATGCTTGAACACTCGGAAAGTTCACAGTTCACTCGAAAAATTGGGTTGAAGGCCCTGGGCTTGGAGATTTTGAGCAGTATCTTTAGCTAGCGTGTGAGATGAGTGCATTTGTGTGGTCATTTGAGCATTCTTTGGCATTGCCTTTCTTAGGGACTGGAATGAAAACTGACCTTTTCCAGTCCTGTGGCCACTGCTGAGTTTTCCAAATTTGCTGGCATATTGAGTGCAGCACTTTCACAGCATCATCTTTCAGGATTTGAAATAGCTCAACTGGAATTCCATCACCTCCACTAGCTTTGCTCATAGTGATGCTTTCTAAGGCCCACTTGACTTCACATTCCAGGATGTCTGGCTCTAGGTGAGTGATCACACCATTGTGATTATCTGGGTCATGAAGATCTTTTTTGTACAGTTCTTCTGTGTATTCTTGCCACCTCTTCTTAATATCTTCTGCTTCTGTTAGGTCCATACCATTTCTGTCCTTTATTGAGCCCATCTTTTTGCATGAAATGTTCCCTTGGTATCTCTAATTTTCTTGAAGAGATCTCTAGTCTTTCCCATTCTATTGTTTTCATATATTTCTTTGCATTAATCACTGAGGAAGGCTTTCTTATCGCTCCTTGCTATTCTTTGGAACTCTGCATTCAGATGCTCATATCTTTCCTTTTCTCCTTTGCTTTTTCCTTCTCTTCTTTTTGCGGGTATTTGTCCCATTACTTCATGGCAAATAGATGGGGAAACAATGGAAACAGTGACAGACTTTATTTTCTTGGGCTCCAATATCACTACAGATGGTGACTTCAGCCATGAAATTAAAAGACGCTTGCTTCTTGGAAGTAAAGCTATGACCAACCTAGACAGCATATTAAAAAGCAGAGACATCACTTTACCAGCAAAGGTCCATCTAGTCAAAGCTATGGTTTTTCCAGTAGTCATGTATGGATGTGAGAGTTGGACCATAAAGAAACTGAGTGCCAAAGAATTGATGCTTTTGAACTGTGTTGGAGAAGACTCTTGAGAGTTTCTTGGACTGCAAAGAGATCAAATCAGTCAATTGTAAAAGAAATCATCCCTGACTATTCACTGGAAAGACTGATTCTGAAGCTGAAGCTCCAGTACTTTGGCCACTTGATGGGAAGAACTGACTCATTAGAAAAGACCCTGATGATGGGAAAGATTGAAGGCAGAAAAAGGGGTCAAGAGAGGATGCGATGGTTGGATGGCATCACAGACTTGATGGACGTGAGTTTGAGCAAGCTCTGGGAGTTGGTGATACACAGGGAAGCCTGGCATGCTGTAGTACATGGGGTCTCAATGAATTGGACATGACTGAACGACTGAAATGAACTGAACTGAACTGAACTGATAAAAGCCTCAGGCAAATATTCATTAAATTTTCAAAGACCTAGTTTCAGTCTACAATTATAGCTGTTTCTCTGTCTCTTTTAAAACTATTTACCCACATGTAAGAGCTTCATGAAATATTGCCAGATGGCATATGATACTTTTCCCTGAAATTTCTGGGAATATGTGAAATAATTAGACATATACACTCAGCCCAGCTGGAAGTGGGCTTGCTGCTTATTTTGCTCTACTTCTCAGATTTCCCTGTCTCCTAGAAGTGAGAACATCTAGGAACTGGATTTGAAAACTAGTTCTCTAGGGAAAAAATCATCAATATAAGAATATTTGAGGGGTGGGGAGAGACCGGTGTGGCATGTTGGAGAACAGGCTACAAGTAGACTTTACAGATTTATTGTTAACCCTTCACAAGATCAATGACTTTCAGCACATGTCAACATGAAAAGCTTTCATCAGCTGCACTTAATTTCAAACACCAACAGGTAGAATTGATTCAACAGCATATCTATTTCACCGTATCTTATATCTGTCCTGGGCAAATGGTTATTTTTAATATGCTACTAGAGCTTGATTTTTCACTTAGACAAGGTGAAAGCATATTCTCTGGTTGTCTTTGTGAATTACTATTCACTTTTTTTCTGTCTTCTAACAGGAACGCCCACCTAAGCCCGAATTTCCCTGGCTGGTTACTGCCATGTGGTTTGCCTGCTGTGACTTAGAAGAATTATTTCCAGTTTTCAAAGGACTTACACAATATATAGTGTTATATCCTATTTCTGTACGCATAGGTAATACATCAAAAAGGATCTGCTATAGGAGGTTGTAAACAAATTCATGAACCTTAACTTTAAAAGTCTCCTTTAACCTCTTCTGCAGTATCAGTATTTTTCACTAGGAAAGTCTTCATTTTTAAGAAATTTTGAATTACTTGTTTGCCCAGTTTCTTGAGGTAAATGCTTGGCCCATGAATTTTCAATATTTCATGTTTACAATTATACCCATTTTAAGGAGATGCATTTACTTCCAAGTATTGTTTTAGCTTCACCTCATACTGTTTTTGGCTTCCCTGGTGGCTCAATGGTAAAAAAATCTTCTTGCAATGCAGGAGACACAAGTTCAATCCCTGAGTCGGAAAGATTCCCCTGGAGAAGGGAATGGCATCCCACTCCAGTGCTCTTGCCTGGAGAATCCCAAGGACAGAGGAGCCTAAGGGCTACAGTCCACGGGGTGGCAAAGAGTCAAACACTGAGCATGGCAGGTTGTACTTTTTTTTAACTTCTTACTGAGGGATAACATACATATGGAAAAGTACACAAATCAAAATCAACAGCCTGTTATAAAATACTAATTCTGAGCTACTACCCAAGTCAAGAACTAGACCAGCACTAGTATCACAGAATTCCCTTATACTCCTTCATAGAACCCTTTCCCTCTTTCCCAAAGGTTATGCCTGCTCTGAATTATAACAGTCTATGTTACTTTCCCCCCATGTTTTACTATGTGTATGTAATCTTTGCTGTTGTTGTTTAGTCACTAAGTCATGTCTGACTCTTTTGCCACCCCACGAACTGTAGTTTGCCAGGTTCCTCTGTCCATGGGATTTCCCAGGCAAGAATACCAGAGTAGATTGCCATTTCCTCCTCCAGGGGATCTTCCTGATCCAGGGATTGAACCCACATATCCTGCATTGACAGGCAGATTCTTTGCCACTGAGCCACCAGGGAAGCTCCAAGTAAACTTTAATTCAAACCTATTAATTGTGGCATTTATTTTACTGTTTTTTGCACCTAACCAGTCATTTTCAAGAGAGATATATTAAGGTATACCACTATGACAATTTCTCTGTAATTCTAGAATTTCTCCCATTATATCTTGTGGAATCAATGTTGTTAATTAAGCATCAATAGGTTTAGGGTGATTATCTTCCTAACAAGTAAAATACCTGAATAGTGCTTTTTGCCTTAAAATACATTTTCTAATATTAGTATTACTAAATATTATTACAGCAGGATTGTCTTCATTAGTATTCCCTCTGTATATTTCTACATTCTTTATTTTTATCTCTTCTGGGTCATCATCATGTTTCAGTGTATCTTTAGTAGGATTTTGCTGTTTTGAGCAATGTGGCAGTCTCTTTTTAAACAAGCAATTTTTAATCCAACTATTGTAAAGTTGGTTATACCTCTATTTCAGTGGCTCTCAACTGGGGAAGATTTGTTCCCCAGGGGACATTCTGAAGACATTATTGGATCCCACAACTGGGGTGGTGCTACAGGCATCCAGTAGGTAGAAACCAGAGGTGTAACTAAACATCCTACAATGCTCAAAACAACCAGAACAACCCTCCGCAACAAATGACCACTTGACCAAATGGCAGTAGTGGCAGGGTTGAGAAAATCCTCACTTATTTGGACTTACTTCTGTCACCTTATTTATAGTGATTTTTTCCTTGGCATGCTTTTTCTTTATTTTTTACTTCTTCTTTCTTGCCTTCAGGTCAGTTGTCCACATTCTTTTTTTGTTTTCCTTGTACTGATTTGAAGTTGTGTGTTCTATTGTTATTTTTAGTAATTATTCTTCTACTTCTCATATGAATGGGTTTTTTCCTGAGTACACCCAGTAACTGTTGTGGCTTAAAGGCTGTGTGGACCAGAAATTCTGGGATCTTTATATGCTCATTTAATTTCTAAATAAAGACTAGGGAAAATAAAATACTCTTCAGTAAATAAACCAAATGAAAATTGTGTTTCTATATTATGGACCAATTAAACAAGATGGCTAGAGGAAGAGGTAGAACACAGAAGAAAAATACTCATAGGAGAAGTCTAGTGATGGACAGTTGGGGAAAGACCCAAAGCAGAAGGGGCTAAATGGAGCTTCATGAACATAGAGGCAAAGAAAGAGGTAAAGGCTGAAAGACAAAGTAATTCTGGAAACAACTCATCATGTTTGGATTATTACTGTCATCTGAGACTAAAATTTTAGCACTTTAAAACAACTTCCTTGCTTTCATTTGTTAAATTTCAAGGTTGATTCTGGAAATCCTGCAGTGTTACAAAGGTTTGTATGTGATAGGATGGCTTATGTTCTGAAAGTGAGCTTTAGGTCTTTGCAGGTGAAGTTTAGTAATTAATTTCAAAGCCACTCACCTTCAAAGGCTTCCTAATTGCCTTAATCTTGTGCCTCTGATGGTTTCTGTGTGTTTCATGTTCCATTAGTTGGGAGTTAGAATTTTAAAGTATCCTGCCTTATTAGCCAAAGTCCTAGTGATCATTACATTACAATAATGAGAACCTGAGGAGAAAAGAAGTCCTTTTGGGATAAATGTTTCTACTGCCTGGTTCTCAGAATAACGCATCCACTAAAAAGTGCTGTCCTGTGCTGTACCCTGCGGTCTCATACCATGTAACTGTCTGTATCTCACATCGAAATTAAAAGTCTTACAGAATGACCTACTGCTCCAAGGCCATGGGCTTAAGTGTCACTAAATTTCTGTCACCAGCTCTGTAGCTGCTATTGTTAGGCCCTCAGAGGAGAGCCCCACAGACTAGCCAGAGAAAGTCATTTTCCAGCCTGCCATGGAAGCCAACCATTTTGTGTAACATTCAACCCCAGCAGCCTCTTTCATCACTAGATGGCCGTGTTGGTCTGCGGAGTGGCTTACAGCAGCACTCTGTGCCCCTGCAGGAATTTCGGTGCTAATTCTTGTTCAGTCGCTCAGTCGTGTCCAAGTCTTTACCACCTTGTGAACTGCAGCATGCCAGGCTTCCCTGTCCTTCACTATATCCCTGAGTTTGCACAGATTCATGTCCCTTGAGTTGATGATGTCATCCAACCATCTCATCCTCTGTTGCCCCCTTCTCCTCATGCCCTCAATCTTTCTCAGCATCAGGTCTTTTCCAGTGAGTCGGTTCTTCACATCAGGGTGGCCAAAGTAGTGGAGCTTCAGCTTCAGCATCAGTCCTGTCAATGAATAGTCAGGGTTGATTTCCTTTATAGTTGACTGGTTTGATCTCCATGCAGTCCAAGGGATTCTCAAGAGTCTTCTCCAGCACCACAATTCGAAAGCATCAATTCTTCAGGACTCATGTATAATACACAATTTATTCATATGTTATTTATATGGTAAAAAAGTATATATGCCTGAATATTTTAATTGCTTCATCTGTCTCACACTAATAATTGTGTTATTTTATATCACTGAAAAGTGTTTTTCTGCTTTTTCTTCTGCCTCCAATAGTGATGGGAGTTCTGGGGGCTTTTTTGGAGGTGGGGCTGCACTGGGTCTTTGTTGCGGCACTCGGACTTTCTCTAGTTGCAGCACTCAGGCTTAGTTGCCCTTTGGCATGTGAGATTTTAGTTTTCCAACCAGGGATTAAACCCACATCCCCTGCATAGGAAGGCAGATTCTTAACACTGGACCACCAAGGAAGTCCCAGCAGTGATAGTTTGATGTATTTTTATGCTATTGTCTGACACATATTGATTTATTTTATTGTATTTTTATTATTGAGTTTGTATTGTACTTAATACAACTTGACCTATTTTGTCCCATTTAATTATATTTGCCTTGAATTCTAATATAGCCAATGTTACTCTCATCACTTCTTATCACTTAGGGTTTTTTTTTTTTTTTCTTTTGCTCACATTTGATTGATATATCTCTATGCATCCTTTAATTTGTAACTTCTCTGTCATTTGTTTTAACGTAATGTTTTGTAAGTGGTTTGAATTCATTTTCTGATCCAATTTTGAATTCAGTATTTCCTAATTAGGTTGGGTAGAGGGAGATTAATATATTTACATTTGCAGTAATATAAAAAAATCGATAGTAAACATAGAAATTTCTTCCTTACCAAATATACTTATTTAATGGGTTTCCCCAATGGCTCAGTAGGTAAAGAATCCACCTGCAATGCAGAAGACACAGGAGATGTGGATTCGATTCCTGGGTCAGCAAGATCCTCTGGGAGAGAAAATGGCAACCCACTCCAGTATTCTTGCCTGGAGAATCTCATGGACAGAGGAACCTGGCGGGCTATAGTCCCAAGGGTCGCAAAGAGTCAGACACAACTGAGCAACTAAGCACACACATTTATTTAATATCACGGTCATAGCAACTGTAATTAAAGCATGTTTTAAAATTGTGTTTCCAGGGTCTTTTGAGACTTATATTAACCCACCTGATCGGGACGCCTATTCTATAGTGAAGGAGAGTGATCAACTCATAACAATGGAAAGGGTGCCCTCAAGCTATAATTTTTGGCATCCAGAACTAAGTTCTTTCCATAAGTTAATCCTTATTAAATGCTGTAAAGAAGAAAAGGTAGGATATTTTTCATTAAAGAACTGTGTTATAATTATTTCTGATAAAGCTCACCAGCCAGTTATGATTCATGGACTGATTAGATTTGTTTAGAAAGTAACAATGGCCAAATTTGGGAAGTAGTTTGTGACTTTGTGTTGTTAATAAGAAACGGAGACTTTGTGTTATTAATAGAGCACAATATTTTATATAGGAAATTATGAGAGAAAAGGCTGGAGAGTCATCCAGGGACCCAGAGGAACTTCCTTCATGTTGCCATGGGGAACTTGTGCTTCCTGCCAGGGAAGTCAGGGCTCTGCTGGATGGTGTTAGCAGGGCACTAGTGGGCCTTTCAGAACTTGGCAGCAATGAGAAGGAGGCATTTGAACAGAAAAAAAACATAGTCACCAAGACCATTTTGAAGATAGCTGACATAATTATGTAAGAAATTATGGCAGTTTGCATAAAATAGAATGAAATAGCACCATTTGCAGCAACATGGATAGACCTAGAGACTATCATATTAAGTGAAGGTAAGTCAGACAGAGAAAGAGAAATATCCTATAATATCACTTATATGTGAAATCTAATAAAAAAGTGATACAAATGAACTTATTTACAAACCAGAAACAGACTCATATACCTTGAAATCAGACATATGATTACCAAAGGAGAAATGTGGAGGGAAATAATAAATGAGGAGGCTGGGCTTAGTATATACCCACTACCATATATAAACTAGATAACAAGCACCTACTGTACAGCACAGGGAACTCTACTCAATATCCTGTAATAACCTATATGGGAAAATAATCTGAAAAAGAATGGAGATATATACATATACATACATATATGTGTATATATATATATATATAATTCACTTTGCTGTACACCTGAAGCTAATAAACACTGTAAATCAACTGCACTTCAATAAAAATTATTTTTAAATTATGGCAACCTGAATTAAGATAGAGATAGTAGATCAGAGAGATGGAGGGGGATGTGGGGATGGGGCAACTAATATAGCTCTTGGTTTTTGTGTGGGTGCCAAAGGGGAGAGTTTTATCAACAACTAAGCAAATGTGAAAGGAGAAACATGTCAGATAAAGACGTCACTGAGTCTGCAGTATCTACCAATATCAAAGTGTATAGTAGTCTGGGGACCAATTAATATCTGGGTAGAAAACTTTAGAGAGAAATATAGCTTTAAAAATAGAGATTGGGGAATCATTAACATTGAGTTGGAAAGTAAAATCACAGGAGTTGTTAAAATCATAGAGGAATAATAGGTTAAGAGGACAGATGGGCAAAGGATAAAACCCTGAGGAGCACCAACTTTGAAAAGACAAAGAGAAAGGATAAGGAGCCCTTGAGAAGGAAGAGGCAGAGGGGCAAGAAGAACACCAGGAGAAAGAAATAATGTGGAAGCCAAGTAGGCATAGTGTTTCAATACAGCAAGAATTATCAACAGATTGTAATGAATGGAGGGTGTTCTATGAGAAATGGGAGAAAGAAAACACACTGGAGAAAATCAAACCATAGTTTGGAGATATTGAGGCTATACTGTTGGATTTTCTACCATCTCTTTAGGAAAACAGAAAGGCTGTGGGGTTGGCCTGAACAACTGATAATTTCAATAGATGAATGGAAGATAGAAGGTCATTGAGACTGTTGGTAAAAGTAGTTCTATAAGGGGAAGAGCTCTAAGAAAAAGCTTATAGATTGGAAGAAGAGGGAAAACCTTGAAAGTTTCTTTGGAAGCAAATGTAGTTGGACTAGGAATCTAGCACAGTTAGAAGGACAAGAGAGGTTGTGATCAAAGTTGAGCTTAAAACTTATAATGAGAAGTTCCAAGTGGTGACCGTGTCCTGAGGGTAGCCATAGGTATGGGTGACTGAGAAAGTGATGAGATGATGTGCACTAGAGTTTGAGGTCAAGGCACTGTGCAGTTAGGATATGGGAGGTCCTTCTGGACCCTGAATCTGGGTTGTGTCACCCCAGATGATGACAAGACAATGCCTGAGACACAGTTGATAAATCACTGGAACAGACATAAATGGAGAGGAAGCCATAAGCTAGGTGGCAAGTCTTCAGTGGATATGGGACAGTGGCTACCAGGTCGGATACTGACAAAGATGAAAGGATGATTAAACAGCAGTAGTCCCAAAGAAGGAGTTTTAAAGATTGAGACACAGGCTAGAAAATTCTAGACTATGGGAACTTTTTGTTGTTTTTGTTTCAGGTTCTGTGTCTCTGTGTATGAGCTAAGGTTCTTAAGGTTATAACCATAGAGAACAAATTTAATAAGTTCAAGACTAAAAAGGATATATTAAAATAAAAGGATACTGGGGTAGCTCTTTAAATTTGAGGAAAAGCCACTTAATCACACTTCAGGAGGAGCAGCTCACTGGGCAACTCCCTGAACATAACTCTGTAGTATTGCCATTGATAGCACTCAATTCTCAATGAAATTGTTCCTCTAGTTTCAAATTCTCAAGAGAGAGATTCTGATTGGTCCAGCTCAACTTAAGTTTTGTTCCTGGTCCAATCAGCTACAGATAGGAAAATTGCATCATGCAGTAGAAATATGACTACACAAGAGTTCTAGGGAAGAAAACAGATGCTGGTGGGCTACATCCATGCAAGATTCCACCTGCCATGGGGCCTTGTCTCACAGCCAATATTCCCATTTCTCTGGTCCAGAGAAGATCAGACTCAGGAAAGACCTAAGACTCACCTTCTATCATTTAAAGACCAGTACCTGTCCCTCAGCTTCTGTCCATAAAACATTTAACAAATACCTTGGTGAGCAATTGTTGTATTCCAAGCACTGAGGATACAATTGTGAAAAAGAAAAAATTCTTTTTTCTTATGGAAAAAAAAAAAAAAAACTACTCCCAAAGGCTTGTATTCTAGTGAGAGAGAGAAGGGACAGAAAGAATAAAATACTTTCTGCTTGCAAAAAGTTATTGTAAGGACATGAAATGGAAGTTTCAATAAAAGTAGTAGAGTGGAAACTAGAGTAGGAAGCCAAGGAGGACCTCTTTGAAGAGGTGATAGTCTCAAGTTCTCATATAAATCGTTTCCTGTGTCATACCAACATCCTGTGGGGGCAGACTGGAGAGTGTTGGGGGAGCAGCAAGGAGACCTGGAACAGTGCCCCTGGGTGGAGAAGCCTAGCAGAGACTCGAGAGCAGGCCAGTTGGGAGAAGGAAGAGGGTTCCAGAGGAGAAGGGCCAGGAATAGCTCAGAGCCAGGTCCTTCAAGCTGTGGTTAGAGTGATTGCTCATGGGAACAAAAAAGAAATAAATAGAATGAGAAATGGAGTCCAGCCCTACACCAGAAGTGGTGCACTCCCCTCAGGCACCACCTAGGCTTGGAGAGGGGAGGAGCAAAGGGGCTTGGTAGAAAATTATTTCCTACCCCTCCCAGTCATGAAATCCAGGTCAGCCTGAGGACAAGGATTTTTTTGTTTGTTTTTAATTAATTTTTTATTGGAGTATGGTTGATTTACAGTGTTGAGAGATTTTTTTTTGTTTTTTTGTTTTTTTTTTTTCTTGTCTCTTGGACCCTTTGGAGAATATGATGAAAGTTGCAAGCCTTCTTAGAAAATACACAAATGCTCTTCCACGAATGATTATCTAATTCTAGTTAAGAATTTCAATCTTGGGAAATGAAGTGTGTTCTCTCTCACACACACACACATTTATCTTTTACATTTTTTATTTTTACCTTCTCACCCTCTGCATCCATTTTCCCCTTTCTGGCACACACCAGTGTATGCTCTGTATCCAGGAGTTTGTTGTTGTTGTTCCTAGTTTTTAAATTTATTTTTAATGGAGGGTAGTTGTTTTACAGTGTTGTGTTGGCTTCTGCCACGCAGCAACACAACTCGGGCATAAGTATACATATGTCTCCCCTGCAGAAATTCCCTTCTACCCCCTACCGCATCCCACTCCTCTAGGTTGTCACAGAACACAATATTGAGCTCTCTGTGATATATAGCAATCTCCCATTAGCTATCCATTTTACACATGGCAATGTATATGATCCAGTGCTACTTTCTCAATTCATCCAACCCTCTCTTTCCCCCTCGTTGTCCACAAGTCTGTTTTCTATGTCTGCATCTCTATCCCTGCCCTGCAAATAGGTTCATCAGTACCATCTTTATAGGTTCCATATATATGCGTTAATATGCGATATTCATTTTTCTTTTTCTGACTTATTTCATGCTGTGTAACAGGCTCTAGGTTCATCCAACTCACTAGAACTAACTCAAATGCATTCCTTTTTATGGCTGAGTAATATTCTGTGTATATATATACCACTACTTCTTTATCCATTCATCTGTTGATAGATATCTAGGTTGCTTCCATGTCCTGGCTCTTGTAAATAGTGCTGCAGTGAACATTGTGGTACATGTATCTTTTTGAACGATGGTGTTCTCAGGGTGCATGCCCAGTGCTGGGATTCTTGGGTCACGTGGTAGTTCTATTCCTAGTTTTTTAAGGAATCTCCATACTGTTCTTAGTGGCTGTATCAATTTACATCCCCACCGACAGTGCGACAAGGTTCGCTTTTCTCCGCATCCTCTCCAGCACTTATTTTTTTGTAGATTTTTTGTTGGTGGCCATTCTGACCCACGTAAGGTGATACCTCATTGTGGTTTTGATTTGCATTTCTCTAATAATGAGTGATATTGAGCATCTTGTCATATGTTTATTGACCATTTGTGTGTTCTCTGGAGGAATGCCTGTTCAGGTCTTTCAACCACTTTTTGATTGGGTTGTTTGTTTTTCTGATATTGAGCTGCATGAGCTGCTTGTATATTTTGGAAATTAGTCTTTTGTCAGTTGTTTCACTTGCAATTATTTTCTCCCATTCTGAGGATTGTCTTTTCATTTTGTTTATAGTTTCCTTTGCTGTGCAAAAGCTTTTAAGTTTAATTAGGTCCCAATTGTTTATTTTTGTTTTTATTTCCATTATTGCAGGAGTTGGGTCAAAAAAGATATTGCTGTGATTTATGTCACAATATTTTGCCTTGTTGTTGCTATTTTTAAGATTCCACATATGAAAGATAGTATGTTTGTTTTTTTCTGTCTGACTTATTCCACTTAGTATAATGCCCTCAAGGTCCATTCACATTGTTGCAAATGGCAAGAGTTCATTCTTTTTTATGAGTGAATAATATTCCTATGTGTGTGTGTATCACATTTTATTTATTTATTTATCCATTGATAGACACAGGTTGTTTTCATGTCCTAGCTATTGTAAATAGTGCTGCAGTGAACACAGGGGTGCATGTATTTTTCTCAAGTTATTGCTTTCATTTTCTTAGGAGAAATACCCAGAATTGTGAGTGCTGGATCATATGGTAGTTCTGGTTTTAACTTTTTGCGAAATATAAATACTGTTTTTCATAGTGGAGACATCAATTTACATTCTTAGCAACAATGCCTCAGTTCAGTTCAGTTCAGTTCGGGTTCCCTTTTCTCCAAATCCTCACCAACATTTATTCCTTGTCTCTTTAATAATAGTCATTTTAACAGGTATGAAATGATATCTCATTGTGATTTTGATTTACATTTCCCTGATGATTAATGATGCTAAGTAGACAGATATATGTCTTTTCTGGAAAAGTGCCTATTCAGATCTTCTGTCTACTTTTTAATTGGATTGTTTGGGATCTTTTTGCTATTGAGTTGCATGAATTTCTTATATATTTTTGGATTTTAACACCTTATTAAATGTATGGCTTGAAGATACCTTCTCCCATTCCATAGGTTGTCTTCCGATTTTGTTGATTGGTTCTTTTGCTGCACAGGAGCTTTTTCATTTTGTATAGTCCCACTTGCTTATTTTTGCTTTTGTTATTTGTGCTTTTGGTGTCATATGCAAAATCTCGTTGCCAAAAGCTACATCAAGGAGCCTTTCCCCTGTTTTCTTCCAGGAGTTTTATGGTTTGGGGTCTTATATTTAAATTTTTAATTCATTTTGAGTTTATTTTTATGAGTGGTATAAGCAGGAATGTAAATTGGTATAGCCACTAGAGGAAACAGAATGGGAAAGCATAGTCTCTTCAATAAATTGTGTTGGGCAAATTGGATATTCAGATGCAGAAAAATGAAAATGAACCTGTATCTTGGGTCAAACTCATGTTGTTCGAGGGTTGACTCTATAAGATCATATCATCTGCAAATAAGGACATTTTTAATTCTTCCTTTCTGATTTGGCTGCCTTACTTCTTTGTCTTGCCTAATGGCTCTGGTTAGAGCTTCTGATACTATGTTGAAATGGATATAGTCTTCTAATGTTTTTTTCTTTCAATTTTCAGGTGGTTTTTGCTCTTACAGACTTTGTAATAGAAAATCTTGGGAAAGCCTTTATAGAGACACCACCTGTGGACCTGCCCACTCTGTATCAAGACATGTCATACAACACTCCCCTGGTATTTATCTTAAGCACAGGCTCAGATCCCATGGGTGCATTTCAAAGGTTTGCCCGGGAGAGTGGATATTCAGAAAGGTAAGGTCACATTGTGCAGTTTTAATCATTCATATGAACATCACCTAGTTAAAATTTGCCTTTTTTTTCCTTCCCTCTGTGGAATGTGAATTCCTAATTCAGGTATCCCTAACTAAATAAGTTAAAATACTTTAATAGTTAGCTATGCATGTGATTAAAGTGGTAGTAAATTCATAAAAAGAGATGTAAAGTTCATTTGAGCAAAGGGGAGATTGTTTAAACATTGAAGCATAATTAATGAAATAATAATTAAAACATTTGCTATTTAAGACATTATTTTACTGTAACTGTAAAAGGACTGTAGTTTACACCTTATGCTCAAATGTACAAAAAAATCCCATAGCTCTTTAGGTTGTATTATTAATCTCTTCTTACTCCTGAGCCTCTATTCTGCAGAGTAAGAAAGGGGAGGGGAAGTTTAAACTTGTGAATTTACAATATTATATTTTTTTCAGACTTAAATCTCTCCAGAGTAAGCTGTTTTGACTCCTTTCTCATGAAAACTCAGTCTTCCTGACTCCTTCTTTCCCCAGTCCTCCCCAAGATGGTGTTCTGATGGGTAGGAAAGTACACAAGACCACGGGATAGCAGGGGAGAGTAGGGGTCTCATATCTAGGAGGTAATCTCCAGCTCCAACAGGCCCTTGCATGGAGATTACAAGACAATGAATTCCATCTGTTCTTTGAAGTTCAAAGAGTCGGACACAACTGAGCAACTAAACAACAACAATCTTTATTAGTCAAGCTTCTCTAGAGAAACAGATATATATGGATATATATATACACACACACACATATAATACAAATTATATATATTATGCAAATAACATATATATATTACCCTATTGTTGTTGTTGTTCAGTTGCTCCATCATGTCCAACTCTTTGCAACCCCATGAACTGCAGCATGCCAGGCTTCTGTGTCCTTCATTATCTCCTGGAGTTTGCTCAGACTCATATCTATTCAGTCAATGATGTCATCCAATCATTTCATCCTCTGCTCTCCCCTTTTCCTCCTTCCCTCAATCTTTGCCAGCATCAGGGTCTTTTCCAATGAGTCAGTTCTTTGCATAGGGTATCCAAATATTGGAGCTTCAGCTTCAGTATCAGTCCTTCCAGTGAATATTCAGGGTTGATTTCCTTTAGGGTTGGCTGGTTTGTTCTCCTTGCAGTCCAAGGGGCTCCCAAGAATCTTCTCCAGCACCACAGTTCAAAAGCATCAATTCTTTGGCACTCAGTCTTCTTTATGGTCCAACTCTAACACCTGTACATTACTACTGGAAAAACCATGGCCTTGACTATATTATGCTATATATGTGTGTATATATATTATACATAAAATGAGATATTGGCTTACATGATTATGGAGGCTAATCTCCAAAATCTGCAGTCAACAAGAAAGAAACACAGGAAAGTCAATGCGTAATTCTAGTCCAAGTCCAGAGCTCTGAAAACCAGAAGTAATAATGATACAAGTCCCAATCTGAAAGCCAGCAGACTCAAGACCCAAGAAAAGCAGTGTTTTCATTTGAGTCCAAAGGCAAAGAAATAAAATGACCCAGCTCAGTCAGGCTGAAGGAGTTCCCTCTTCCTCAAGTCTTCTGCTCAAGTCTTCACTTGATTGGGTGGGCCCCATCTACATTAAGGAGGAAAATCTGCTTTACTCAGTCTGCTAATTCAAACATTAATCTCACCCAGAAACATCCCCACAGACTCATTCAGAATGATGTTTGACTTAATGTCTGGGCACTGTGTGACCCAGTCCAACCTCACTAGTAATTAGGAAACAATAAGTTAAAACCATTAAGATATTTCACACTCATCAAATTAGCAAAACCATGCCAAAGATAGGGAGCTATAGAAATATTCATATTGCAAGTGGGAGTGAAAAATTAGTTAAAATCATTTTGAAGAGAAATTAGCAGTATATCAGAGTTGCAGAGAGCATTCCCCATATCCCAACAATTCACTACTGAATTTGCATGTTCAAAGTCAGTCACTGGGCAAAGAGCCATATTCAGGAACATTTGTAGAAACATGTTTATAATAGCAACAACAAAGAAAAACCTGGAAACAACCAAAATGTCCATCTTAAAAAAACTATATAAATTGTGGCATATTCATAAAATTGAATATAATAACAATAGCCATGAAAATAAATAAATTAAGACTATGTTTATTAATATGGATGGGTCACACAAACTAAATTAGGATGCACAAAAATTATACAATATTGGAGAAGTTTGATAATATAAAATTATTAAACAGATATATATTATATACTGCTTATGAATTCACATTTTTGCAATAATTGTATAAAGAAAAATACAAAAGTTATACCAAGTCCAGGAGAGCAGTGACTTTGTAGAAGGTGAAGTTTAGGTAATAAAAAAAGTGAACAGGGAGGGGCATAATGCAAGCTCAGATCATATGGATAATGTTTTACTTCTGAAGCTGGGTATGGGTACATAGATACTTGTATTAACTTTATAACTTTTTTTATAAAGGTGACATAATGTTTTGTTATAAAGGTGTTATGAAGGTAAAATACTTGGCTGATGAAATTAATAGTGAAATGAAGAGCCTTAATCTTTATACTCAACAAATAAAACAAATGCAAGATCTTCAAATACATATGCAGCATTTATAAAATTAATGATTTTCTAAGAGATAGGTATTTCAAAAAGAATAAAACTTATTCCCTGACCACAATAAGTCTTAGAAATCTTAAAAGTTAATTTTTTTAATACTTGGAAAGCAAAGCAATGTTCTTCTGAACAGCTTGTTTGTTAAAGGGAAATCATACTGGAAATTTTCCAATAAATGGACAATGACAAAAACAATATAACCTATCAAAAACCAGGAGGGTTTAGTAATAAGACACTTAATGTAAATTTATATATATGTAATGACTTCTGGTTCCAGAAATGTCAGACTAAGAACTCAGGCTGATATTTGGCCTTGGAGTAGGGAATGAAGCAGGGCAAAGGCTAATAGAGTTTTGCCAAGAGAACGCACTGGTCATAGCAAACACCCTCTTCCAACAACACAAGAGAAGACTCTACACATGGACATCACCAGATGGTCAACACTGAAATCAGAGTGATTATATTCTTTGCAGCCAAAGATGGAGAAGCTCTATACAGTCAGCAAAAACAAGACCGGGAGCTGACTATGGCTCAGATCATGAACTCCTTATTGCCAAATTCAGACTTAAACTGAAGAAAGTAGGGAAAACCACTAGACCATTCAGGTATGACCTAAATCAAATCCCTTATGACTATACAGTGGAAGTGAGAAATAGATTTAAGGGACCAGATCTGATAGACAGAGAGCCTGATGAACTATGGATGGAGGTTTGTGACATTGTACAGGAGACAAGGATCAAGACCATCCCCATGGAAAAGAAATGCAAAAGGGCAAAATGGTTGTCTGAGAAGGCCTTACAAATAGCTGTGAAAAGAAGAGAAGTGAAAAGCAAAGGAGAAAAGGAAAGATATTCCCATTTGGATGCAGAGTTCCAAAGAATAGTCGGGACAGATGAGAAAGCCTTCCTCAGCAATCAATGCAAAGAAATAGAGGAAAACAACAGAATGGGAAAGACTAGAGATCTCTTCAAGAAAATTAAAGATACCAAGGGAACATTTCAGGCAAAAAGATGGGCTCAATAAAGGACAGAAATGGTATGGACGTAACAGAAGCAGAAGATATTAAGAAGAGGTGGCAAGAATACACAGAAGAACTGTACAAAAAAGATCTTCATGACCCAGATAATCATGATGGTGTGTTCACTCACCTAGAGCCAGACATCCTGGAATGTGAAGTCAAGTGGGCCTTAGAAAGCATCACTACAAACAAAGCTAGTGGATGTGATGGAATTCCAGTTGAGCTATTTCAAATCCTGAAAGATGATGCTGTGAAAGTGCTGCACTCAATATGCCAGCAAATTTGGAAAACTCAGCAGTGGCCACAGGAAAAGGTGAGTTTTCATTCCAATCCCTAAGAAAGGCAATCCCAAAGAATGCTCAAACTACCACACAATTGCACTCATCTCACACGCTAGTAAAGTAATGCTCAAAATTCTCCAAGCCAGGCTTCAGCAATACGTGAACCATGAACTTCCAGATGTTCAAGCTGGTTTTAGAAAAGGCAGAGGAACCAGAGATCAAATTGCCAACATCCGCTGGATCCTTGAAAAAGCAAGAGAGTTCCAGAAAAACATCTATTTCTGCTTTATTGACGATGCCAAAGCCTTCGACTGTGTGGATTACAATAAACTGTGGAAAATTCTGAAAGAGATGGGAATACCAGACCACCTGACCTGCCTCTTGAGAAACCTGTATGCAGGTCAGGAAGCAACAGTTAGAACTGGACATGGAACAACAGACTGGTTCCAAATAGGAAAAGGAGTACATCAAGGCTGTATTTTGTCACCCTGCTTATTTAACTTATATGCAGAGTACATCATGAGAAACGCTGGGCTAGAGGAAGCACAAGCTGGAATCAAGATTGCTGGGAGAAATATCAATAACCTCAGATATGCAGATGACACCACCCTTATGTCAGAGAGTGAAGAGGAACTAAAAAGCCTCTTGATGAAAGTGAAAGAGGAGAGTGAAAAAGTTGGCTTAAAGCTCAACATTCAGAAAACTAAGATCATGGCATCTGGTCCCATCACTTCATGGCAAATATATGGGGAGACAGTGAAAACAGTGTTAGACTTTTTTTTGGGGGGGGGCTCCAAAATCACTGCAGATGGTGACTGCAGCCAGGAAATTAAAAGACGCTTACTCAAAAAAAAAAAAAGAAAAGACGCTTACTCCTTGGAAGGAAAGTTATGACCAACCTAGATAGCATATTAAAAAGCAGAGACATTACTTTGCCAGCAAAGGTCCGTCTGGTCAAGGCTATGGTTTTTCCAGTGGTCATGTGTGGATGTGAGAGTTGGACTGTAAGGAAAGCTGAGTGCCAAAAAATTGATGCTTTTGAACTGTGGTATTGGAGAAGACTCTTGAGAGTCCCTTTGGACTTCAAGGAGATCCATCCAGTCCATCCTAAAGGAGATCAGTCCTGGGTGTTCATTGGAAGGACTGATGCTGAAGCTGAAACTCCAGTACTTTGGCCATCTCATGCAAAGAGTTGACTCACTGGAAAAGACCCTGATCCTGGGAGGGATTGGGGGCAGGAGGAGAAGGGGACGACAGAGGATGAGATGGCTGGATGGCATCACCAACTCGATGGGCATGAGTTTGAGTAAACTCCGGGAGTTGGTGATGGACAGGGAGGCCTGACATGCTGCAATTCATGGGATCACAAAAAGTCGGACACGACTGAGCGACTGAACTGAACTGAAAACTTAGTTGTTAAACTCTAGTAGAAGGAAAAAATAATAAGCTAAGAGCAGAAACTAGTGACAGAAAACATACATTCAATAGACAAGATCTAAAAGAACAGAAGTTGCTTTTTTGAAAAATTTAATAAAATATAAATCTCTGTTGAAACTGCTGATACAGAGAGAAAGAAACAGAGAAATTCAAAAAACCTATATCATGAATGAGTAAGAGAATATCACTACAGACCTGCAGACATTAAAATAATCATAAAAGCATATTATTTAAAAAGAAAACTCTGCCAATGAATTTGAAAATGTTGATAAACAGGAAAATTCCTCCAAAAGCACACCTTTTAAAACTAATAGAATAATCAGAATATATAAATAGTTCAATAATTTTTTATTGAATTCATTATTAAAAACCTTCCCAGAATTCTGGGTTTATTTCAGTAATGTAAGCATTAAAATACTGAAAATTAATTTAATTCACCACATTGAAAGAGTAATGGCAAAATACCCTTAAAGAAGAAAACTATTAATTCAACATAAGCAGAAAAAGCATCTGTTAAAATTCAACATGAATTCATGGTGGGAAATGTCCTAATAAACCAAGAATCTGAAAATCATGTCTTAAAAAAAGAAAAACAGAAATAGGACATTCTTCTGTTCTGATAAAATGTATCTTAATTTTTAGTGGATTTAGCAAGGTTACTGGACTTAAAATAGATTGCATTAATGCATACTAGCAACGGAAATTCTCATTCATTGTTGGTGAGAATACAAAATGGTAGAGTCACTTTGGAAGAGAGTTTAGTATTTCATATGATCAGCCATCTGGCATTTACCCAAAGGAATTAAGAACTTATGTTCACCCAAGAACCTACGTTATACTAGAGCCTACATTAAATGCATAGCAGCTTTATTCATAATTGCCAAAACTCGGAAGCAACCCAGATGTCCTTCAGCAGATGAATGGATGAATAAACTGTGTTGTGTCCACACAGTGGATACTGTGCTGTGGTTTCTGTGCTTAGTCGCTCAGTCAGGTCCGACTCTCTGCTACCTCATGGACTGTAGCCCGCCAGGCTCCTCTGTCCCTGGGGATTCTCCAAGCTAGAATACTGAAGTGGCTTGCCATGCCCTCCTCCAGGGGCTCATCCCAACCCAGGGATTGAACCCAAGTCTCCTGCATTGCAGGTGGATTCTTTTACCATCTGAGCCACCAGGGAAGCCCAAGAATACAAGAGTGGGTAGCCTATCCCTTCTCCGGATGAACTTTCTGACCCAGGATTTGAACCAGGGTCTCCTACATTGCAGGTGTATTCTTTACCAGCTGAGCTACCCAGGAAGCCCACAATGGATACTATTCAGTGCTAAAAGAAATGAGCCTATCAAGCCATGAAAAGACATGCAAGAACTTTAAATGCATATTACCAAGTAAAAGAGGCCAATCTGAAAAGGCTATATATACTGGATTGTTCCAAGTATATGACATTCTGGAAAAGGCAAAACTATGAAGACAATTAAAAAAATAATAATAACAAAGAGTTTATATCCAATGTAAAGAACTCTTAGAAATCAATAAAAAAAAAGACAGGTGAACCAGTAGGAAAAAAGGGGAGAGAAGAATATAAAAGCAAATATCCAAATGCCCAATAAATAAACCTATGAAAATGGGAAATAATTTAAAACCTCAGTGAGATACCATTATATATCTATCAGGTGTTAGCAAAGTTATGGAAAAATAAGTACTCTTACCCATTGCTGGTACAAGTGTGCAATGATGGCATCACTCTGAAAAACAATTTGATATTATAAAAAGATTAAGCATACACGTACTCTGTCAAACAGCAGTTCCATTCCTAGGAATATACACAACAAAATGGAGTACACATGTATGCCAAGAGACATCTGTGAGAATGGCTATTGCAGCATTGTTTGTAATAACTAAGAACCAGAAGTAACTCAAATGTCCAGCAAGAGCAGAATGGATGAATAAACTGTGATATAAGCATACAGTAGAATATTATACAGCAATGAAAATGAAAGATGCACAGTAATATGAATTAATCTGAAGAAATAATGTTGATTGAAATAGACCAAATATAAATATACACTTTATGATTCCATTTATATAAATTCAAAAACAAGCAAAATTAATCTATGGTGTTAGAATTCAAAGTAATTGTTGCCTTTGAGACAAAGGGAGGATACTAATTGACAGGGTACAAGTGATGTTCTCTTTTTTTTTTCCCTGGGTGGTGGTTCTTGTGTACATTCTCTTTGAGAGAATTCATCAAGCTAAACACTAATGATTTGTGTACTTTTGTATGTATGTTAGACTTTGGGTTTTCAAAAGCTTTTTAAAAACTGACCTATAGCATTAGAAGTCAGGACAAAGGGTACCTTTGGTATGGAGGAAGAGAAGATGATTGGAATAGAAAGGAGATAGGAGAGATGTCTCTGGGGTGTTAGGGAAGTTCTCTTCTCAAGCACAGATGTTTATTTCCTCTATGCACTTTTATTTGTATATTTGTATACACAGAACTATATTTGTCTTATGCACTTTTGTGTGTTATAGTAAAAAAACAATAGGAAAAAATATTTTTACATCTATCAGAATGAGAATTTGAAATGTATACATATTCTAGAAGCCTACCATATTTACATTTCTTAATAGTTGCATTACTTATAAATAATATGAAATGGCATTTCACTGTTGTTTTTGAATTCAGGGTGCAGTCAATTTCACTGGGACAAGGACAAGGACCTATTGCTGAAAGAATGATCAAAGATGCAATGAAATCAGGAAACTGGGTGTTTCTGCAAAACTGCCACCTTGCTGTTTCTTGGATGTTGGCAATGGAGGAGCTAATTAAAACCTTCACAGATTCAAGTATGTTGAGTATATAGCATTTATATAATAATATAATTTTTATGTGGCCTTTCTTGTTGAGTCCAACCCTTATAATAATTACTATTGGCATTGTTTACCCTATATTAAAAGGAAAAATTTGAGATCTAGAGGGGTTTAGTTAGGTTACACAACCCAGATTCAAATAAAAATGTTCAGACTCCAAGCTGAGGATACAATGAACTGGGTCATTTTTGTTTCATGTTACCTTCTATGGGAGACCATTTGAATTCAAAATAAATAACATCTAGGCATGATATTAATAAAAAAAGAAATAGAAAATGGACTTAGGACAAAAGAAGAAAATTCTATTTTTCACTACAGAATGAGAGAAGTTCAGGAACAGAGTTCAAGTTAACACCAATTCTCAGGGAGGTGTTTTACTACTTTGTATCCTCTATAACCCACATGACAATTAACTTTCACAAGTGTCTCACAGACACACACATCCCCACGGGTGTGCCCAACATCTAAGTCATAATTGCCACCACTAACTATACTACCACTGCCTTCTTTCCCACTCAGGGAAGTATAATGGACTGCAAAGAGAGAAGTGGAATTGGAATTGACTCGTTTTTATTCAGTGGTATAAAAATAGTTGAAACCTTAGGAACTGTATGATAGGTAATAATAATAATAAGCTGGGTGGGACACACTTCCTCACTGTCCCAGGAGGTCGTGGAAGAGAACTGTCCACCTGGGATATCCAGGGCCTTTTCTCTGGTGTCCTCTTTTGTGTCCTGACAGAGGGCTTTCTAGAAAGGTGAGAACTATGCAGATGACTTCCCTTATCGTTGCCTGTTAAGATGAAGACCTTCTCCTTTACAGAGCAGCTAGTGTGCACTGGTCACCAAACCACCAACAGGGCTTAGCAGCCTTCCCCAAAGATCCCTCACTCCCTTATTGCCCCGTGCCCTGCCTTCTACACACTGCTTGCATCAAGGACAGAGTCTGTAGCATCTGCCATCCAGAATCTCCACTCTTTCCACTCTTCGCAATACAAACAAGAGATGGCTTGCTTCCTGTGGGGTCTGTGACTTACTTCTATTTAAATAAGTAAAGAAAAATGATAAGTTGTTTACTACTTGAATCATCAGATTCCTTATCCTGATTAGGATTATGATTAAGAAAAAATACTAGAGAAGGCATCTAAAAAGCAGTTTGCTGCAGAGGTACTATGGGAGCCTTCTGAATGAGGACCAGTCATTCACCTTTACAATGACCTTGCCAGACCTACAAGGAGGCTGGATGGGCCACGGAAGCCACAGAAGTTGTTGATGAAGTTTAAGTGCTTAAGTGGACAGAGAAATCCTCTTCTGGTCATTGTTACAACTGTTTACTAACATAACCATTTGGGTTCTAATGTTTAACTTGAACCAGTATAAAATAAAATACATTCAGGGAGGGACTTCCCTGGTGGTCCAGTGGCTGAGACTCCATGCTCCCAATATAGGGGGCCCAGGTTAGATCCCTGGTCAGGGAACTAGATCCCACATGCCACAACTAAGACCAGGAGCAGTCAAATAAATAAATAAATATTTTTAAAAATTACATTCAGGTAAGAAGTTGAAAAGCAAAAGTGAATGAAAGAAAAAAGAGAGAAAGAAAGCGGGGGGGGGAAGCCTCTGGTCTTGAAATTCTAAGACCTGAGTAGAGTTTGGCCCCCACCACTGCCTGACTGTATATATCACACCTCGTCTCTGGGCCTCTGCTTCCTCAGAAATAAAGTGACTACACAGCCCCACTGCTACAAGTCCCATACTAAGATGTTTTCTATTCTATTCCAGTTCTAAACTTCTATGATGTCTGTAAATGTTAAGATCCTTGATGCTTTTGCAGTCGTGAGAGGAAAAAAGGATTTTTAAGATGCTTCTCTAAGCCTGGCCTTTTTCACTCTTCAGTTTTTTTGTTTGGGGGGCGGAGAGGGGAGTGTTTGGTTAATGAAATCATTAGCCCTAAGATTTTATGATATCTGACTTCTATGCTAATCAGTCAGTCAATTCAGTCGCTCAGTAGTGTCCAATTCTTTGCGACCCCATGGACTACAGCACGCCAAGCTTCCCTGTCCATCACCAACTCCCAGAGCTTGCTCAAATCATGTCTTTCAAGTCGGTGATGCCATCCAACCATCTCATCCTCTGTTGTCCCCTTCCCCTTCTGCCTTCAATCTTTCCCAGTATCAGGGTCTTTTCTAATGGTCAGTTCTTCACATCAGGTGGTCAAAGTATTGGAGCTTCAGCTTTAGTATCAGTCCTTCCAATGAATATTCAAGAGTGATTTCCTTTCGATTGACTGGTTTGATGTCATTGCAGTCCAAGGGACTCTCAAGACTCTTCTCCAACACCCCAGTTCAAAAGCATCAATTCTTCAGTGCTCAGCTTTCTTTATGGTCCAACTCTCATATCCACACATGATTACTGAAAAACTTTTTACCACAGAAACAACTTTAATGTTGCTCTAGAATTGCATTGGGTTGGTCAAAAAGTTTGTTTGGGTTCTTCCCTTGAACTTTTTGGTCCAACAAAAAGTGGACTAACTTTACTAGAACAATACTAGAACTAACTTAATCTTGGCTATTTAATGTAGCTCATTAGTTTAGATTACTAAACTAAGAAGCATAAATACAACTTTAATCTGCAGCCATTCATTTAATAAATATTTGAGAACCTACTGTGTACCACACACTGTCCTAACTACTTAGGGCATGTTGGTGAACAAAGCAACCACAGTCATCTGCCCTCCTCAAGCTTACGTGCTAGCGAGTGGAGACAGACAAACTGCATAACAAATAAGTAATGTATATGGTATGATAGAATGTGGTCGGTGCTTTCAGAAAAATTAAAAGTAAAGTAAGGAGGAACAGGAAGGTCGGGGTGGAATGGGAGTAAGGAAGATGGGTGAAGAGCAGTTTTAAATGGGGTGGTCTGGGTAGACCTCTTTGAGAAGTTGGCATTTGACCAACACTTGAGAAAAGTCAGGGAGTCTAAAGGAAGAGCATTCCAAGTAAACAGAAGAGCTACTGCCTGGGGGCTCCCCCTAAGGAGCATACCAGAGGAACACCATCACTTTTGCCTAGAGACCAATGCCAAGAAAGGCCTCCTTGGATGATGCTTGTGTCTTTCTGTGACAGGAACAGTGGTTTTCACAGTTCTGCTCTGGCCTTTTGAAACTGGAATGCAGCTTGTTCTTTCTTAGGTTCTCTGTGCACAACTCAGAAAGGAAGCATATTGACTTCTTGATGCTACCTGTGAGGTCTCTCTATTTCCCTGCTCACTGAGTTTCCTTTGCTTCTTCTCTGCAGAAGGAACACATTCCTTTATTCTCCATAAGGCTTTCTGACCATTTTCATGCAATTTTCCCTAAGTTGAATGACAAACAAAAACTAAAACAACTTCACAAGCATAAAGACAGTAACTGTCCTTTTTTTCGTTTGAAAAATTACCAATTTCGGAGGAATGACCCTTAACATTTCTATCAAGCATTGAAAATTAACATTCCTGGACTTCCCTGGTGGTCCAGTGGTTAAGAGTCTGCCTGCCGATGCAGGGGACACAAGTTCGATCCCTGGTCTGGGAAGATTCCACATACCTCACGGCAACTGGACCTGTGCACCACAACTATTGAAGCCCTTGAACTTTAGAGCCTGAACACCACAACCAGAGAGTAGCCCCTACTCGCTGCTAGAGAAAGCCCATGCACAGCAATGAAGACCCAGCGCAGTCAAAATAATTAATAATTTTTTAAAAAAAGAAAAGAACAAGTTCCTAATTTCTTTACTCAACTGTGCCAACATCCAGACTGCCAGACTCACCTGGGTGAAGAGCTTCTAGAAGGAGTCCCCTCACCTCCATTTTAGAACATTTTACAACATCAAATATTTTAAAAAGATAAACTAGTCCTTAAACAGAGCTTATCTTTTTCTATCCTATAATAATTATTTCTTATAGAAAAATATTACTAAATTAAGTATTTTCTTTTTTGTCTTTGTTTTAAACAGATGTTGTTATCAAGGACACATTTCGACTTTTTTTAAGTTCCATGCCTAGTAATACATTTCCTGTGACAGTCCTTCAAAATTCGGTCAAGGTAACATATGTTCATGGGTGAACTCTGTGACATGATTGGCCTCAGGGTGCTCCCCGAGTGGATCCAGGGAGCCCACTGGGCCTGTGCAGGGTTGTGTCAGGGTTCGGTCAGCCAAGGTGGGGAGGCGGGAGTCAGCGTCCATTCACCAGAGAGTGAGTAGGGAAACAATTTCCCAGGCCATTGCCCTTCCTGTGTGCCCTTCTGCCAGTCATTCAACACCTCCCTGCTTCCCCTCTTCAAGAAAATGTCTAGGACACAGAGAGGTGAGAATAGAACCCTTCCCAGAGTTAAGAAAATGTTTCAGCATGTGGGAGACAGGAAAGCCCAGAGGCAGTAGGGCTGATGGATTGAAACCTCGATCATCTTTCACGTAATTCAGAAAGCTTGGATAGAGAGACTTACTAAGGAAAATAGACCTTCAAGCTGAGGGCTGGAGACCCTATGGCAAGTCCTAGAAGGCAACTTTTTTTTTTTTTTTCCGGCCATGCTGCACAGCATTCGGGATCTTAGTTCCCCGACTAGGGATCGAAGTTTCCATATATGGGAAGCCTCTGCATGAATCTGGAGAAGGAAATGGCAAGCCCCTCCAGTATTCTTGCCTGGAGAATCCCATGGACAGAGGAGTCTGGTGGGCTACAGTCCATGTGGTCACAAAGAGTCAGACATGACTGAGCAACTAACACATACTTCTGCATATGAATGATCACTCAGGAACCAGTGTTGTCTCTTGCCTGGTGCCCCGTGCCATCAAGGCAAAGTGTGGAGTGATGGTGGACATTGAGATGAACAGAAAATCCAGTGCAGAAGGCCTGAGCATCCTTTCTGGCCTTTGGTTAGAAAAATGGACACCAAATGGAAAGGTCTGAGGTTCTTGTGGAGGTGGTTCACCCACCCACTGTAGGCCTGAAGACCCCGTATTCTCCAGAGGCCAAGGCTGAAAGAGATACAGAGCTGGCAGGAACAGGGCAGGAATGCCTCCCAGCCATCAGTTACCTGCATCCCCTCGCTGGCTTCTATATGTGTTATTTGGAAAAAATGCAAAAATATACAGCTACACTCTCTGCCATGTGTCTCTAAATACAGGTAACCAATGAGCCTCCAAAAGGTTTACGTGCAAATATCAGACGTGCATTTACCGAAATGATGCCTTCATTTTTTGAAGAAAATATACTTGGAAGAAAATGGAGACAAATAATATTCGGCATTTGTTTCTTCCATGCAATTATTCAGGTACACCCAATTTGCTAATTTTTTAAATATAGACAAGGAGAAGTGTATTGGGTTAAAAGTCAACAAGGAGCTTCTATGGTGGCTCAGATGGTAAATGATCTGCCTGCAATGCAGGCGACCCAGGTTTGATCCCTGGGACAGGACGATCCCCTGGAGAAGGGAATGGCTACCCGCTTCAGTATTCTTGCCTGGAGAATTCCATGGACAGAGGAGCTTGGCGGGCTACAGTCCATGGACTTGCAAAGAGTTGGATATGGCCAAATGACTAACACTTTAAATCAATAAAAAGTAAGAATTAAAAGCTTACAAACGATATTGTGAAATGCTGAGGTCTTTGTTCTGTCTGAACTCAAGTTGTTTTAACTCAGTCCCTAGACTTCCCTGGTAGCTCAGATGATAAAGAATTTGCCTGCAATGTAGACCTGCGTTCGATCCTGTGGTCAGGAAGCTCACTTGGAGAAGGAAATGGCTACCCACTCCAGTATTCTTGCCTGGAGAATTCCATGGACAGAGTAGCCTGGCAGACTACAGTCCATGGGGTTGCAAAGAGTCAGACATGACTGAGCTACTAACATGCACACTCCCTGATTTCTGTATGACCCTTGCCTCTGTACCTCACAGCTTTGCTTCCCAGATCTGCTCTGACCTAAGGAGCCACATGGCCTGGACGAATGCAGCAGGTCAAATTCAAAAGCATGAAGTTGTCTCCTCAGCTGTGCTTCACTCACAAAATCTGCTTCCCCTCCAGACTCTACTCCTGAAATCGGCGGTCCCATTTTTTTAATCACCTACCATCAGAATTTCAGGACTGTTTTTATCCTTCCTCCTTTACACATATATATCATGTTGGGCAGCAAGTCTTCATTTTTTATTACAATAATTTCACTCTCACCTGTTTCTGCTTGAGTGGGCTTACCACCCTTAATGGCTTCCTCCCTGTGATTAGATCCCCAAGTCCCCTGACCAGTGACCTTCAACTCAACACTACTTTCTCCTTCCCTCTGTTCAAACTCACTGCCCTAACCTTGTGTCTACTCTGTGGCCTTGTACAGGAACTCTGACTTTAGCTCTGTATCCCTGTCTTGATTAGGTAGGCTGCCTGGTTTTCAAATGTATTTGGTCTGCCAAGAAAGAATTAGTAGAGAAAAAAACAAAGACTAAATATACAAGATATGAAATAAATAAGTAAACAAGACCCTAGAGAAAATCAAAGACTCTGGGATTAGAGGGTCTATGTGGGAGGCCTTTGTTCTACTACAAAAGCATCTGAGATGTAGGAAGTGATTTAAGACTTAGGGAAATTTTGAAATCAAGAGGAGCAAACAGAGTATAATTGCCATTATATGGGAACAACCTAAGTGTCCCTCAAAGATGAATGGATAAAAATGATGATAAATATATGTATATATATATACACAATGGAATACTAATCATCCATCAAAAAGAATGAAATTTTGCCATTTGCAGCAACATAGATGGACTTGGAGGGCCATTATGCTAAGTGAAATAAGTCAGAGAAAGACAAATACTGTATAACATCACTTATACATGGAATATAAGAAATGCAACAAACTAGTAAATATAACACAAAAGAAGTGGTTACAAACTAGTGGTTACAGGTGGGAGGCTATATGGGGTGGGGAAGGAGGAGTGATAGTTTATGATGAATGGTGTCAGATTTGTGACCTCTGGAGGAAAGAATTTAGATCTGGGGCCAGAGACAAGGCTTGATCACTCAGAGCTTTTGTGTAGCAGAGTTTTATTACAGTGAAAAAGGGATAAGGAAAGCTTCTGACATAGATATCAGAAGGGGGTAGAGAGTGCCCCACTCAATAGTTTTATCAAGGCCTTATATACTTTTACAATTGGTTTCTACAATAGAAAGGTCTTACCAGACCCACTCCCATAACATACATCTTAAGATAACAGGATTAGAACTAACAATAGAAAGGTCTTACTAGACCCACTCCCACATAAGATAACAGGATTAGACAGAAGGTTCTCCTTAAGAAAAAGAAACATGTCCTTGAGCAAGATACATTGTTGTTATATAATCATTAGTACAGAGCTTAAGGAAAAACATACCCTTGATCAAGAAGAGTTGTCTTGTTGTGTAATAATTAGCTCTGGGCTGAAAGAAAATAATGTCTTATGTGACTAAGATGAAGGAATGTAGAAAAAAAAAAAACTTGTCCTTTTCTCCTCCTTGAGAGCCAGGGACTCCTTATCAACCTATCTGAGAATTAACTCTCTCAGGAGGTACAAACTGTTGAGTATAAGATAAGCTCAACAATGTATTATACAATATGGGGACTATAGCCAATATTTTGTAGTAACTGTAAATGGAGTGTAGCCTTTAAAAATTTTATAAAAGATAAGTTTCAAAAAAAAAAAAGAAGAGGGAACATGGCACCCATCCTCTGATATAATCAGTAGTTTAGAGTTAAGAAATTAGGTGGAAGAGGGCGATAACAAAGAGCAGGAAAGATTTCCCTGTGGAGAGTCATGAAACAGGAATTGAGATTCTGGATACCAGTTTTTTTAAGAGATCTCTATAGAGAAGTCAGTGTATAATCAACCCATCAGGCATGACTGAAAAGTCTACGTGATGGACAGACTACTGAGAAGATTTAGGGGCAGCTTTCTCCATCAGACAGGTGATTAGCATCAGTATTTTTATACCAAGAAGACTCTAGGGTGGGATATTTTTTCCTATTTTGACGGGGAAATATTTTATTTTACCATAAAGAACAAATGTTCTGTCACGATTTCACATTTTCAGTAACATCTAATTATCTTTTGGAAAATTGGAAAAAGGCCAGAGTTGGAGGAAGAGGTGCCTGCCCTATTTGGTGAAAGTCAAACTGAAAGCCTCACTCAAGTTGAATGGCATTTTGCACAATGAGGATGCCAAACTTCAACAGAAACTCTGGTTTTCAAGTATTTTATGCAGAATTAATTTTATCAAATTTTAAGACCACTTTCATTTTCTGTTCTAGGAGAGAAAAAAGTTTGGCCCTCTTGGTTGGAATATCTGCTATGAATTTAATGATAGTGACAGGGAATGCGCTCTACTGAACCTCAACCTTTACTGTCAAGAAGGAAAGATTCCGTGGGATGCACTGATTTACATCACTGGTCAGTATGCCCACATGGTCTGATGTCCAGCTCTCCACCACATGGTTGTTGGTTTACACCTACCTGGCTTATACCAAGATGGTGTCCTCCCAAGTGTATGGTGAGGGTGGTGATGACTTCTGATATTCCCTTTGAGAAGATAAGACCATGATAAGAATATCATAAGAATGTTTATACAGAGCAGACGGGACAGACATTTTCCCAGATAATAATAGTGAGCTCTTAGATAGTTCTTGCTACATGCCAAGCACATTTCAGGCACAGCCCACGAATTAGAAGATTTAATCCTCATAGGAACCCTATAAGGTAAAGACCATTATATCCCTATTTTACAAATAAGAAAACTGAAGCACAGAGTTTACAAGGGTGAAGGCAAGATTTAAATGCAGGCAGTCCAGCCTCCAGAGTTTGTGCTCTTAAATTCAAAAGAATCTGAACATGGTTCACCAGTAGAGACTTATTGAGTCAGGGGTACTTACAACAAAGGAAAAAATATTTTATTGAGTATAATTTTTAGCAAATGTTAACTGTGGCCCTGTGAGATCTTACTGATAAAACTAGATCCAGTATAGACCATGCAGGCCCAAATAATGAAGAAAAGATTCCCATTAGGAGGTGGGGGAGGGAGAGAGCCTGCAAAGGAGCAGAATGGGAATGGATGGTTTTCATTGGTAAGCAAAGGAAATGAGGAACAGCAGAGAGGGGTAAGCTGATCTAAAGACTTGAACAGCATGTGACACCTTGGAACATGCTTGAGTGAAGGGCAGTGAAACAGGCTGGACGAAGAAGGGTGGGCATGGAACCTGGGAAGCTCCTTTGTACTTCTGCCCCCAGCCACTCCTGTGGGGCCAAGATTGCTTAACATAACAGTGAACTAGACAGTATTCTTCCCTGCCACCCTGTGCATACCCTGAAATTTCTGCTTCCCAACTTTTCTCTGCTTTCTTTCTTTCCTAGAACCTTTGACCTTTCTGTTAGCTCAGTTGTTTCTACTGCCGTGAAAGTAACTGGGTTTTGAAAAGCATAGAAAGGAACTAGACAATGATATATCTTTTCTCTCTACTACTATTCAATGTTGTTGTTTCTATCCAGGGAAATTAGAGAAGGAAAAGAAATAAAAGGCATCAGTTTAGAAAGGAAGAAGTAAATTATTTGCAGATGACAACCTCTTGAATGCAGAAAATCCTAAAGAATTCACACACACACACACAAACTGGAAGTAACAAATGAGTTCAGCAAGGCTGTGGGATACAAAGTCAATATACAAAAATCAACTCCTTTTCTGTACACTGGCAATGAACAACTTGAAAATATTTGTAATTATGTTCATGATAACATCAAAAATAATAAACAGCTTAAGAATAAATTTAATAAAAGAAGTGCAGATTTGTACACTGAAACCTGCAAAGCAGCCAAAGAAAGTTAAAGATAATCTAAATTAGTGAAGAGACATGACATGCTTATGAATTGAGACATACAACATTGTTAAAGTGATAACATTCCCCAGACCGATCTATAGATTTAATACAATCTATAGATTTAACACGGGCTTCCCTGGTGGCTCATATGGTAAAGAGTCTGCCTGAAATGCGGGAGACCTGGGTTCGATCCCTGAGTCGGGAAGATCTGCTGGAGGAAGGCATGGCAACCCACTCCAGTATTCTTGCCTGGAGAGTCCCATGGATAAAAGAGCCTGGTGGGCTACAGTCCATGGGGTCACAAACAGTCAGACATGACTGAGCAACTAAGCACAAGCACAACACAAATTTAACACAATCACTGACACATTTAACAGCTGAAGCTGATCATAAAATCTGTGAAAATGTGAAGGGCCCCAAAAAACAAAAACAATCTTGAAAAAAAAATGAGTCAGAAGAGTTATAATTCCCAATTTCAAAAGTTATACAAAGCCACAATAATCAAGACAGGATTTACTGTATAGCACAGGGAGCTATATTCAATATCTTATAATAAACTATAAAGGAAAAGAATTGGAAAAAAGATATATACACATATATGTATAATTGAATCATTTTGCTGTACACCTTAAACACAATATTGTAAATCAACTAAATTCAATTTTTTTTAAAAAAGACTATATAGTACTGGCATAACGTTAGACATATAGTCAATGGAACAGAATTGAGAATCCAGAAATAAACACTTATATTTATCATCATTTTTAACAAAGGCACCAAAACAATTTAACAAATGATGCTGGGACAATTGGATACCTAGCTGCTAAAGAGAGAATTTGAATCCTTATCTCATAGCATACAAAAAACTTAATTCAAACTGAGTGGTGTATCTAAATGTAAGAGCTAAAACTATAAAACTCTTAAGAGAAAGCATATAAATAAATCCTCATGACTTTAGGTTAATTATGGCTTCTTAGATATGGTGCAAAAGGCACTAGTAATTAAAGAAAAATAATAAATTCAGCTTTTTCAACATGTAAAGCTTTTACACCTCAGCAAACACTATCAAGAAAATGAAAAAGCAAGACATATACTGAGAGAAAATATTTGCAAGTCATGTATCTGATAAGGCATCTGTCTATGAAGTGTGTAAAGAACTCCTACAACAGTAAGAAAAAAAAAATCCAATTTTAAAATGGGCAAAAGATTTGAATGTACATTTCACAAAAAAATACATACAGATGCTTAATAAGCCCATGAAAAGATGCTCAATTAATCATTAGGAAAATGAAAATTGAAACCATATTGAAATACCACTTTATACCTATTAGGATGACTATAACAACAACAAAAAAAAAGACCATAACAAGTGTTATCAAGAAAGTGGAGAAACTGAAATTCTCATATATTGCTGGTGGCAATGTAATGAGGTGCCACTGCTTTGGAAAATATTTTAATAGTCTTACCATGTGACCTATAATTTCCATTCCACTCCTACATATATATCAGGGAAAATGAAAACACATGTCCACACTAAAACTTGTACATAAATGTTCATAACTGTTATTCATAATACCAAAAAGTGGAAACAACCTGCATGTCTATCAACTGATGAATGGATGAATAAAACAAGGTATATTCCATACAATTTAAGATTGACAATGTGTGTGCTCAGCTGTGTCCGACTCTCTGTGACCCCATGGACTGTAACCCACAATCTCCTCTGTCCATGGAATTTCCTGGGCAAGAATACTGGAGTGGGTTGTCATTTCCTTCTCTAGGGGATCTTCCCAGCCTAGGGATGGAACCCATGTCTCCTGATTCACCTGCATTGAAAGTGAATACTTTATGGCTGAGCCACTGGGAAAACCCCACAATATAGTATTGAAAAGTAAAAGTCGCTCAGTCGTGTCCAACTCTTTGCAACCGCATGGACTATACAGTCCATGGAATTCTCCAGGCCAGAATACTAGAGTGGGTAGCTTTTTCCTTCTCCAGGGGATCTTCCCAACCCAGGAATCGAATCCAGGTCTTTCACATTGCAGGCAGATTCTTTACCAGCTGAGTCATAATTGCTCCATAAAAAGAAATAAAGTACTGGTACATGCTCCAATATGGATAAACTTCAAAAACATGCTAAGTCAAAGAAGCCAGACACAAAATATCACATTCTGTATATTCCATTTATGTGAAATTTCCAGAAAAAATCAAGTATACACACAGAAAGTAGAATACAGACAGAAAGAATGACTGCATGGGGCGGAATAGAAAAGGACTGTGACTGCAAATGGGCACAAGATGTATTCTGGGGAAGATGATAAAAATGTTCAAAAATTAGATTATAATGTTACACAATCTTGTCAATTTACTAAAAACTAGTTATACATGTGAAATTTAAGTGATTTTTGTGATGTTCAAGGTATAGCTCATTAAAAAGGTTTTTAAAAAGTAGGAGGGAAAAAGCAATGCTGAGGACTTCCCTGGTGGCCCAGAGTGGTTAAGAATATGCTGCCAATGCAAGGGACACAGGTTCAATCTTTGGTCTGGGAAGATTCCACATGCCTCAAGCAACTGGACCTGTGCACCAGAACTACTGAAGCTCAGAGCCTGTACTCTGCAATAAGAGAAGCCACTGCAATGAGAAGCCCACACACCACAACGAAGAGTCGCCCCCTCTCTAGCTGCAACTAGAGGAAGCCTGAGCACAGCAATGAAGACCCAGTGCAGCCAAAAATAAAATAAATTTAAAAACTTATTTAAAAAAGGCAGTGCTGTATCCAGGCAATGATATTTGCTCATGATGAGATTTTAGGCAGTCATCTATGGATTAATCCAGAAAATACAGCTTAGTTCTACTATGTTAAAGGCTGGAAATACAAAGATGATGTAGCCCCCATCTACCAAAAATTCATGGATGGAGATAATAAATAAACTATAATATGGTATAATTACCAAAATAGAAGTTGTAAGGACAATGCTATGGGAATTCAAAAGGAGCAAATAATGCTACCTGGAGGAATCTAGGGAAGCTCCACCAAGGTGTGATGGTTGAGCGGGATGCTGAAAAGTGGGTTGGGCTCAGCGGAAGAGAAGAGGCAGGAGAACACGCTGGCAGAGAGAACACTGATGGGAAAGCCCAGCAGTGTCAGGATGAGCTATGCCTGCAGACACTGTGAATAGTTCAGTAGTGCTGGAGCAGGCTATAAAGAGATGATGTTGTCTTCCCTGGTTGCTCAGTGGTAAAAAATCCACCTGCCAGTGCAGGAGACACAGGTTCAATCTCTGGTCTACAAAGATCCCACATGCCACAGAGCCGCTAAGCCCATGCATCACAACTACTGAGCCTGTGCTCTAGCGCCTGAGGAATTGCAACTACTGAAGCCCAAGCACTCTAGAATGCATGCTCTGAAACAGGAGAAGCCACTGCAATCAGAAGCCTACGCACCACGACTAGAGAGTAGCCCCTGCTCTCCACTAGAGAAAAGCCTATGCAGCAACAAAGACCCAGCACAGCCAATACTAAATAAATAAATCATTTTTTTTAAAGAGGTGTTGTATGTAGAAGAAAGCTTTACCTTCAATAAAACTAAAAAAAGAAAAAAAAAGTGATCTGCAGGCACATCTTAAAAGCCTGTGTGTGTTCTTCATAAATTTGGACTCTACCTTATAAGCTATGGTTGGCAATTACAGTCTTTTAGGCTGGGAAGAGGTGCAATCATTTACAAAGCTATAGTAAAAGCAAGATGAAGAATTTAACAAGGGGATTATAGCAACACCAAAGGGGAGACTAGACAAGAGAGAATAAACAGAGAAAGATTAAGGAGGCTTTGAATATGAGAAGGTGTTTGGGGTTGGAGGAAGTGGGGGCGGGGGGTCCTTAAAATTTTATAGAGTAAGCCAGAGCAATGCCTAAGTCCAGGAATCAGATCTGAGCACAGAGTGGACAAGGACAAAGCCAAACCTCAGGCCTGTCCAGTTGGATTAGGCCATCCCTGAACCAACTCATGGGGATAAGAATAGAAGAGAAGGGGAAAACCATGACATCAGGATTTGCAGTGAGACCCTTAGGAACCATCATGCCAGGACTAGGACATGTGGTGGGCATGTGTGGTGGACACCCCCTCCCAAATGTTCTTCTAAATCCAGAAGATTGCTGCTTAAAAGTAAGCCTAAAAGTGAGTCAGATACCTTGAGTCAAATTATTCGAGTTCCTGGTTTACTCATATGATCCAACAAAAAAGGTAACACTGAATCTGGACACAAAATCACCAAGCCTCATGTTTAAGGCAAATAATTTCCATGCTGCTTCTCAAAATGTAGATATTTTAGTTTGAAATTTTTTGGCCCTGCTGCGAGGCATGTAGGATCTTAGTTCCCCAACCAAGTATCAACCCATGCTCCCAACAGAGGAAGCATGGAATCTTAACCACTGAATCACCAGGAAAGTCCCTGAATTTTTTTTTTTAGAATAATGCATTTTAGGACAACTCTTCCTCTCACCACTGACTAATTATTGGAGCCTGACTTTTCCAAGCCACCCTCCTTTCCCAGACATCATCATACAACTGAAGAAACTTGACCTTTATATTCCCATCAGCCCCCAGGACCATAAACTGACCACAAAGATTTAACCCAACTTTGTGTTCCAAGACTTCCCAGAGGGTAACTGAAGAATATTCTCAGGAAAGTACAACAGCATCTCCTTCTTCCTTCTTAGAACTGTTGATACAGGGAGTCAGCTACACCCTCACTCTAAGTGGCTAAGCCAATAAGACTGACCAGAGGTCTTGGACAATGTCAAACGCCCCAACATTCAAATCATAGGAGTTCCAGAAGTAGAAGACCAAAAAAAAGACCATGAGAAAATACTTGAGAAGATAATAGTTGAAAACTTCCCTAAAATGGGGAAGGAAATAGTCACACAAGTCCAAGAAACCGAGAGTCCCAAAAAGGATAAACCCAAGGTGAAACACCCCAAGATACATATTAATCAAATTAACAAAGATCAAACACAAAGAACAAATATTAAAAGCAGCAAGGGAAAAACAGCAAATAACACACAAGGGGATTCGCATAAGGATAACAGCTGATCTTTCAATAGAACTCTTCAGGCCAGAAGGGAATGGCAGGACATACTTAAAGTGATGAAAGAGAAACCTACAACCTAGATTACTGTACCCAGCAAGGATCTCATTCAGATACGAAGGAGAAATCAAAAGCTTTACAGACAAGCAAAAGCTGAGAGAATTCAGCACCACCAAACCAGCTCTTCAACAAGTGCTAAAGGATATTCTCTAGATAGGGAACACAGAAAAGGTTTATAAACTCAAACCCAAAACAACAAAGTAAATGGCAATGGAATCATACTTATCAATAATTACCTTAAATGTAAATGGGTTGAATGCCCCAATGAAAAGACAAAGACTGGCTGAATGGATACAAAAACAAGACCCCTATATATGCTGTCTACAAGAGACCCACCTCAAAACAAGGGACACCTACAGACTGAAAGTGAAGGGCTGGAAAAAGATATTTCACACAAATGGAGACCAAAAGAAAGGAGGAGTAGCAATACTCATATCAGATAAAATAGACTGTGAAATAAAGGCTGTGAAAAGAGACAAAGAAGGACACTACATAATGATCAAAGGATCAATCCAAGAATAAGATATAACAAATATAAATATATATGCACCCAACATAGGAGCACCGCAATATGTAAGGCAAATGCTAACAAGTGTGAAAGAGGAAATTAACAGTAACACAGTAATAGTGGGAGACTTTAATACCCCACTCACACCTATGGATAGATCAACTAAACAGAAAATTAGCAATGAAACACAAACTTTAAATGATACAGTGGACTAGTTAGACCTAATTGATATCTATAGGACATTCACCCCAAAACAATTAATTTCACCTTTTTCTCAAGTGCACATGGAACCCTCTCCAGGACAGAGCACATCCTAGGCCATAAATCTAGCCTTGGTAAATTCAAAAAAATTGAAATCATTCCAAGCATCTTTTCTGATCACAATGTGGTGAGATAAGATGTCAACTACAGGGAAAAAAACTATTAAAAATATAAACATATGGAGGCTAAACAACACACTTCTGAATAACCAATAATCACAGAAGAAATCAAAAAAGAAATCAAAATATGCATAGAAAATATGCATAGAAAATGAAAACACAACAACCCAAAACCTATGGGATTCAGTAAAAGCAGTGCTAAGGGGAAGGTTCATAGCAATACAAGCTTACCTCAAGAAACAAGAGAAAAATCAAATAAATAACCCAACTCTACACCTAAAGCAACTAGAAAAAAGAAGAAATGAAGAACCCCAGGGTTAGTAGAAGGAAATAAATCATAAAAATAAGGGCAGAAATAAATGGAAAAGAAACAAAGGAGACCATAACAAAAATCAACAAAGCCAAAAGCTGGTTCTTTGAGAAGATAAATAAAATAGACAAACCATTAGCCAAATTCATCAAGAAAAAAGGGAGAAGAATCAAATTAACAAAATTAGAAATGAAAATGGAGAAATCACAACACACAACACAGAAATACAAAGGATCATAGGAGACTACTACCAGCAACTATATGTCAATAAAATGGACAACTTGGAAGAAATGGACAAGTTCTTAGAAAACTATAACTTTCCAAAACTGAACCAGGAAGAAATAGAAAATCTTA
Organism: Cervus canadensis; assembly: GCF_019320065.1. Classification (NCBI taxonomy): domain Eukaryota; kingdom Metazoa; phylum Chordata; class Mammalia; order Artiodactyla; family Cervidae; genus Cervus; species Cervus canadensis. The sequence goes on from NC_057390.1 coordinate 43,565,200, forward strand.
ACAGACCCATCATAAGCACGGAAATCAAAACCGTAATCAGAAATCTTCCAGCAAACAAAAGCCCAGGACCAGATGGCTTTGCAGCTGAATTCTACCAAAAATTTGGAGAAGAGCTAACATCTATCCTACTCAAACTCTTCCAGAAAATTGCAGAGGAAGGTAAATTTCCAAACTCATTCTATGAGGCCACCATCACCCTAATACCAAAACCAGACAAAGATGCCATGAAAAAAGAAAACTACAGGCCAATATCACTCATGAACATAGATGCAAAAATCCTTAACAAAATTCTAGCAAACAGAATCCCAAAACATATTAAAAAGATCATACATCATGACCAAGTGCGCTTTATCCCAGGGATGCAAGGATTCTTCAACATTTGCAAATCAATCTGTGATTCACCACATTAACAAATTGAAAGATAAAAACCATATGATTATGTCAATAGATGCAGAGAAAGCCTTTGACAAAATTCAACATCCATTTATGATTAAAAAAAAAAAAAAAAAAAACCTCCAGAAAGCAGGCATAGAAGGACCATACCTCAACATAATAAAAGCCATATATTATAAACCCACAGCAAACATTATCCTCAATGGTGAAAAAATTGAAAAAATTTCCCCTAAAGTCAGGAACAAGACAAGGGTGCCCATTCTCACCACTACTTTTCAACATGGTTTTGGAAGTTTTAGCCACAGCAATCAGAGAAGAAAAAGAAATAAAAGGAATCCAGATCAGAAAAGAAGAAGTAAAACTCTCACTGTTTGCAGATGACATGATCCTCTGCATAGAAAACCCTAAAGACTCCACCAGAAAATTACTAGAGCTAATCAATGAATATAGTAAAGTTACAGGATATAAAATTAACACACAGAAATCCCTGGCATTCCTATACACTAACAATGAGAGAACAGAAAGAGAAATTAAGGAGACAATTCCATTCACCATTGCAATGAAAGAATAAAATACTTAGAAATAAATCTACCTAAAGAAACAAAATACCTGTATATAGAAAACTATAAAACACTGATGAAAGTAATCAAAGATAACACAAATAGATGGGAAAATATAGTATGTTCATGGATTGGAAGAATCAATATAGTGAAAATGAGTATACTAACCAAGGCAATCTATAGATTCAATGCAATCCCTATCAAGCAACCAATGGTATTTTTCAGAGAACTGTAACAAATAATCTCACAAGTTGTATGGAAATACAAAAAACCTCAAATAGCCAAAGCAATCTTGAGGAAGAAGAATGGAACTGGAGGAATCAACCTGCCTGACTTCAGACTATACTACAAAGCTACAGTCATCAAGACAGTATGGTACTGGCACAAAGACAGAAAAATAGATCAATGGAACAGAATAGAAAGCCCAGAGATAAATCCACACACCTATGGACACCTTATCTTTGACAAAGGAGGCAAGAATATACAATGGAGAAAAGACAATCTCTTTAACAAGTGGTGCTGGGAAAACTGGTCAACCACTCATAAAAGAATGAAACTAGAGCACTTTCTTAACACCACACAAAAATAAACTCAAAATGGATTAAAGATCTAGATGGAAGACCAGAAACTATAAAACTCCTAGAGAAAATCATAGGCAAAACACTCTCTGATATAAATCACAGCAAGATCCTCTATGACCCACCTCCCAGAGTAATGGAAATAAAAGCAAAAATAAACAAATGGGACCTAATTAAACTTAAAGGCTTTTGCACAATGAAGGAAACTATAAGCAAGGTGAAAAGACAGCCTTTAGAATGGGAAAAAATAATAGCAAATGAAGCAACTGACAAAGAATTAATCTCAAAAATATACAAGCAGCTCATGTAGCTCAATTCCAGAAAAATAAATGACCCAATCAAAAAATAGGCCAAAGAACTAAACAGACATTTCTCCAAAGAAGACATACAGATGGCTAACAAATACATGAAAAGATGCTCAACATCACTCATTATCAGAGAAATGCAAATTAAAACCATAATGAGGTACCATCTCACGCAAGTCAGAATGGCTGCTATCAAAAAGTCTACAAACAATAAATGCAGGAGAGGGTGCGGAGAAAAGGGAATCCTCTTACACTGCTGGTGGGAATGCAAACTAGTACAGCCACTATAGAGAACAGTGTGGAGATTCCTTGAAAAACTGGAAACAGAACTGCCATATGACCCAGCAATCCCACTGCTGGGCATACACACTGAGGAAACCTGAATTGAAAGAGACACGTGTACCCCAATGTTCATTGCAGCACTGTTTATAATAGCCAGGACATGGAAGCAACCTAGATGTCTATCAGCAGACAAATGGATAGGAAAGCTGTGGTACATATACACAATGGAATATTACTCAGCTATTAAAAAGAATGTATTTGAATCAGTTCTAATGAGGTGGATGAAACTGAAGCCTATTATACAGAGTGAAGTAAGTCAGAAAGAAAAACACCAATACAGTGTATTAACACATATATATGGAATTCAAGAAGATGGTAACAATGACCCTATATGCGAGATAGCAAAAGAGACACAGATATAAATAACAGATTTGGACTCTGTGGGAGAAGCCGAGGGTGGGGTGATTTGAAAGAATAGCATTGAAACATGTATATTTTATGTGAAATAGATCGCCAGTCCAGGTTTGATGCATGAGACAGGGTGTTCAGGGCTGGTGCACTGGGATGACCCTGAGGTCATGGGATGAGGAGGGAGGTGGAAGGGGGGTTCAAGATGGAGAACACATGTACACCCATGGCTGATTCATGTGAATGTATGGCAGAAAGCACTACAATATTGTAAAGTAATTAGCCTCCAATTAAAATAAAGAAATTAAAAAAAAAAAAAGACTGATCAGAGGTGCTTCAACAGGAGAAGAAAGATAGATGCCAGTTAGCACATTGCTGTCCTGAAAGAAATAAACTACAAAGATCCAAGCACAAATAACTTTCTCTCAACCAACCATCTCAGCTTGAAAGAGAATGGAAAAAAAAAAATCTTGACATAATAAGAGATGGAGATGAGCAGATAAACATTTAAAAGATTCAGAAGTTGACAACATCAGTATCATAGGTAAAATTCTTCTTGGAGCACTACAGAGGTGAATAATAAATTGTAGCAATGGGTCTGGAATTTTTCCAAGGAATTATATCAGCAGTGGGCTTCCCTGGTGTCTCAGGGGTAAAGAATCCACCCGCAATGCAGAAGATGCAGGGTCAATCCCTAGTTGGGAAAAATCCCCTGGAGAAGGAAATGGCAATTCACTCCAGTATTCTTGCCTGGGAAATTTCATGGACAGAGGAGCCTGGCAGGCTACAGTTCATGGGGTCACAAGTGTCAGATATGACTTAGCAACTAAACCACCACATCAGTTATACAACCATTACAGCACAGAATAACTATATTTCCTATTGTAATGTGGGGGTGACAATGAAGCATAGCTTCTCTGTGGAAAGAGAGACGGGATACCAATAAATTTTAATTCCCCATAATCTAATTTCTGTGAGGTAAATTGTCTCTTGCATCTTGTATCTATCCTTTCCTCCTTGTACATCAATAATGTATAAGGTATGTATAGATTTTGAATGCCTTGTTGTAAATATTTTGGTTCCATTTAGCTTACTGGCCCCCAAAAAAGCAGTCTTTGATGCAAAGTAGGTATGTTTTACAATACTACAGTCAGTGATGGGATAAGGCCAAAAGTCAATATTTCAATATTTTTTAAACAAAGAAAAAAAAAAAAAAACAGGAAGAAGGAAGAAATATGTAAACAGAGCTCAGTAGCTTTAGTTTCAATTATTTGGGAAAGGCAAAATAATTGGGGGGAAGTACATATACCTCCTTAGGCTTCTCTGGTGGCTCAATGGTAAAGAATCCACCTGCCAATGCAGGAGACAAGGGTTCCATCCCTGGGTCAGGAAGATCCCTTGGAGGAGAAAATGGCAACCCACTATAGTATTCTTGCCTGGGAAACCTCATGAACAGAGGAGTCTGGCAGGCTACAGTTCAGGTGGGGGTCACAAAAGAGTTAGACACAACTTATCAACTAAACAACAACAACATATGCTAGTCTTCTTTCTGCTTTTTAAAAATTGACTTTTATTATCTTTAGGGATAGGTTAGTGGAAAGACACTCAATGTGCCAAATGTGTAAATAAATAAACCTATTAGAATGTGGGTATGCATATCAATTAAAAACAAACAACATTTTTAAATGCAAACTCCTTTTCAGGTGAAATTACCTATGGTGGAAGAGTTACGGATACCTGGGATCAAAGATGCCTTCGTACTGTCTTGAAAAGATTTTTTTCTCCTGAAACATTACAAGATGGTTATAAATATTCTGAATCAGGTGAGTGACTTTTCAATACTATCGAAAAAGACCTTTTCCAAGAAGTCATTAACAGCATCCTCAGTTTTCCATCCAGGAGCTGTCTGTGTCCAGTCCTCACCACCTAGATCCCCATATTCACCATCCCCTTGCTTTGTTCCTTTTTCAGTTGCTAAGTCGTGTCTGACTCTTTGCGACCCCAGGGACTGCAGCATGCCAGGCGGCTTCCTTGTCCTTCACTATCTCAAACTCATGAACGTTGAGTCAGTGATGCCACCCAACCATCTCTTTCTCTGTTGCCCCCTTCTCCCCATGCCCTCCATCTTTTCCAGCATCAGAGTCTCTTCCAATGAGTTGGCTCTTTGCATCGGGTGGCCAAAGTATTGTAGCTTCAGCATCAGTCCTTCCAATGAATAGTCAGAGTTGATTTCCTTTAGGATTGACTGGTTTGATCTCATTGCTGTGCAAGGGACTCTCAAGAGTCTTCTCCAGCACCGTAGTTCAAAAGCACCAATTCTTCCGTCCAATTCTCATGTCCATACGTGACTATTGGAAAAACCATAGCCTTGACTATATGGACCTTTGTTGGCAAAGTGATGTTTCTGCTTTTTAATATGCTGTCCAGGATTGTCAAAGCTTCAGCTTTAGTTGTAGGAGTACAAAGATATCTATTGTGTGATAACCGTTTTTAACTATTTCTGGTCTAAAATAGATTGTACTCTGTCTAAATGTGTTTTCAAAGTTCTATCACTTCAGAGCACACCTTTCAGCAGCACATCCCTGAATTCTTAGAATCTTGCAATGTTCTGCAGGTGACACCTTAGGACACTGATAGATGCTAACGGCCTCCAGAAAATGCGAAGGAATCTGACACAACAATGAAAGCTAGGGGGCTTGCAAAAAAAAATCCCTGTTTCTCCATGATGCAGCTGATAATAGCCACCATCTGAACAGACAGAGAAGCACCAAACTTGGCAGTACTCAAAGGTCATCTATTTAAGACATATTTGCCTTCTGTGTTTTCAATAACAGGTATCTATTTTGCGCCCCTGGCTGACAGCCTGCAAGAGTTTAAAGACTACATTGAAAACCTGCCTTTGATAGATGACCCAGAAATATTTGGAATGCATGAAAATGCCAACCTAGTTTACCAGGTATGTGGCCTTTCAACTTAAATGCATATTCATTTTGTGTATATAAACCTGAAACATCCATAATCATCTCACTGCTTATGTAAATTATAATCTTCTTAAATAAATAAAATAAATGTTCACCTCAGCTTCAGCATTTGGTTCCAATTTAGCCACCTGTTGTCTCTGGATCTTTCATGGAATCCTAAGATAGTTAGGTATCTTCTTGTCACTGTCCACCCCCTCACCTTCCAGCCTCTGCCTGGTCCATAATCTATCTGCTAGTCTTCCATAACATGGGGATTTGGATGGTAATCCAGACAGTCCTTTCTCTTTTGCTCTTCTCTCGCCATTCTGGGGATATTTATATCATATTATACAAGGATTTATGGATCCACAGATGAATAGGTTACAAAAGTACAATAGCAAATATCCAAGGCAGATAAATCAAACACTGCTCTTCAAAAGCATGGATCATTGATTTTGCTATTTGCAACAGCAGGTTGGACTTGGAGGGCATTATGCTGAGTGAAATAAGTCAGACAGAGAGAGAGAAATGTTGTGTGATATCACTTATATGTGGAATCCAAAAAATACAACAAACTTGTGAAGATAACAAAAAAGAAGCAGACTCACAGATATAGAGAACAGACTAGTGGTTACCAGTGAGGAAAGGAAAGAGTGGGGGGCGCAAAACAGGAGTAAGAGATTAAGAAGTATAGACTATCATGTATAAAATTAGATAGCTACAAGGACATAATGTACAACACAAGTATGAAATATTTTATGGTAACTATAAATAGTGTATAACCTTTAAAAATTGTGAATCATTCTGCTGTACATCTGTAACATATAATATTGTACATCAACTATATCTCAATTTTTTTGACTCAATAATTTTAAAAAAATTATTGAAGTGTAATTGATTTACAATGTTAATTTCTTCTGTATAGCAGTGACTTAGTTATACATATATATATTATTTTTCATATTCCTTTCCATTATGGTTTGTCACAGGATATTGAATATAGTTCCCTAGCTATTATATCTTAATTTTTAAAAAATAATCTAAAAATTTAAAAATGAAAGCATAGTTCATCAAGGTCATAGGACCAGATCACTAAAATCATGGCATCTGGTCCCATCACTTCATGGCAAATAGAAGACGATAAAGTGGAAGCAGTGACAGATTTTATTTTCTTGGACTCCAAAATCACTGCAGAGAGTGACTACAGCCATGAAATTAAGACACTTGCTCTTTGGAAGAAAAGTTATGACAAACCTAGACAGCATAGTAAAAAATAGAGACATCAGTTTGCCAACAAATGTCCGTATAGTCAAAGCTATGGTTTTCCAGTAGTCATGTATGGATGTGAGAGCTGGACCATAACAAAGGCTGAGAATTCATGCTTTTGAATTGTGGTGCCAGGGAAGACTCTTGAGAGTCCCTTGGACTGCAAGGAGATCAAGTCAATTTCAAAGGAAATCAATCCTGGATATTCACTGAAAGGACTAATTCTGAGGCTCCAATACTTTGGCCACCTGATGAGAAGAGCTGACTCACTGGAAAAGACCCTGATGCTGGGAAAGATTGAAGGGAAAAGGATAAGGGAGTGGCAGAGGATGAGATGGTTATATAGTGTCACCAATTCAATGGACACAAATTTGAGCAAACTCTGGGAAATAGTGGAGGACAGAGGAGCCTGGCATGCTACAGGCCATGGGGTTGCAGAATTGGACATGACTTAGCAACAGAATAACCATTTAACCACAGCAGTAGGTCCAAAGAGCAAAATGGATAATTTTATTCCTCCAACACCCTCTGATGCCACACCATTACTTAAGGGTAGTCCAACCTCCTCAGCATGGCACTCAAGACTCCCCCATGACCGGTTCCTTCCATATCCTTCCAGTTTTATTACCTATCATGTTCTGGAATCTTTAGGTGAACCAAAGCCAAGAAAAGAGGTATGTCCCTGGGGCCCTGGAATATTCTAAATGTTGGAGACCAGATTGGCCTCATGAAGCTGAAGGGAATCACCTTTCTTTGCAATTTAAATTTTGTCTCTACAATAAGAGACAAATTAGAGGGTAAAATCAGCCTAGATATCAAGGAACATGTACAAAACAACTGTGGAACTTCTCAGTGATCCAAAACCTATGTCATGCTCTCTGCCCTAAAAATTGGTTGGCTGTTCAGTGAAGGGCTTCCCTGGTGGCTCAAATGGTAAAAGAATCTGTCTGCAATGCGGGAGACTTGGATTCGACTCCTGGGTTGGGAAGATCCCCTGGAGGAGAGCATGGCAACCCATGGCCATATTCTTGCCTGGAGAATCCCCATGGACAGAGGAGCCTGGGCTAGAGTTCGTGGGATCGCAAAGAGTTGGGCACGACTGAGCAACTAAGCACAGCACATTCAGTGAAGAGTTGGAATATCTTATTTTTCCTGATTCTACTTTCAGGAGGAAAAAGAGGTGGCTAAACCTAGTGTTAATATTCAGTCATCTGACTGTTTGCCCTAGAGTGGGTGGATGTGGAGGTGAGAGAACAGTGTGGAAATGATAGACTTGCTGCATTCAATGAGAAGTCAGGACTTTGGGGAAGAGTAGCGTTCTTGGCAATGTATACCTGTGAATGTAGTTTTTTGTGTTCTCCATCAGTTCTGAATGACTGAGAATGAGACAGTAGGCATGTGGTGAGGCCCCAGGTATATTTTTCTGCCCAGCCTCCCTTCCTTCATTTTTCTGGCACAGTATGCACCTGATTTCTACCTCTTTCCTTTGGGACAGTTTCCACTTACTCATTCTATTAGATTCTGGTAAAACCTCCAACCACTCTTTGCCTTCACAGAGGTGGGCATGTGACCCAGGCATCACAGCATCACCCAGCTACTGGACCTGGTCCAAGGAGCAGGCCCACAGCCCATGCTAGGAGAATGAGAGTCCTTTCCTGAGACAAGATATATAGATGCTGAACTGGGAGAGGGCTGTCTTTCCTCTGGAATGACTGACTAAGATGCTGCATGTCTGCAGCATTCTGTGCCCTTACCCTGATACCCTGACCCCTTCTCCCTACCACATGAAGAAGCTCATCTGCCACAGGAAAGAATGAGAGAAACAACCAGATATGAACAGGAGAGAGAATGCTAGATCCATCCATGCCTGAAACCCACATGACTTGAGTTCTCTTCTTCCCAGCTATATATGCCAACATATCCCTTCTTTTTGCTTTAGGTTAAATAATTCTGTATCATCAATAGAGTCTTAAAGCAAAAAATATGAATGATTCCTTCCTCAGCTCAGCAAACTACACTTACAAAGGTGCATACTAGAGACCAGTAAAGAAAGCTGGGCCTGGCTGTTCTAAATGTTTCAAGACTTTTGACTAACCAGGAAGTCAAGAACTAAAACAGTGTATGTGCTTATTTATGTCCAACACTTTGTGGCCCCATGGACTGTAGCTGACCAGGCTTTTCTGTCCATGGAATTCTCCAGGCAAGAGTACTGGAATGGTTTGCTATTTTCTCCTCCAGGGGATCTTCCCAACCTAGGAATCGAACCCACATCTCTTGCATTTTCTGCACTGGCAGGTGGATTCTTTACCACTAGCAACACCTGGGAATCACAAACTAAAATGGAAAAGTCACTATTAAATGGTTGGCACTGAGCAAGGAAATCAAACTATTTAACTATAGCATTAAGTAAATAACATCACAGTTGTTTAGGACCTAATGAACATGTCAAAAGTAACATTTGAAAGATCTGTCATGTAAAATATAATTTTTACAATCAAGATCTGTAATTCTAGGTTCTGAATTCTTTTCTTGGGTAAGTGAATGATGAGTGTTATGACCAGTATAAAGAAAACCTCTAAGAGATTCCAACAAATATACATCAGAAGATACTATGTTTCTGAATAAAGGAAAAATCTAGAAAAATTAACAATATTAACTGATCTTGGAATAGGAATTTCTAAGCATAAAATCAAAGGAAAAATAAATCACATTAGAAAGAGACAGTGGGGTCTTCCCTGGTAGTCAGATGGCTAATTCAGGGGTGGGGCAGGTAAACTAAAGTTATAAATATTTCTTAAAAGCAAAATCATGAATAATTTTTCTTTTTACTTTTCTGTGTTTTGTAAATTTTTAATAATGTTCTATAATACTTTTCTAATTGAGATAACGTTATTTGAATAAAAGTATGTTCTAAAACTGAATTCTCATTATTTCTTCCTCACTTTCATAACTGCCCTTTAAAGAATTAACCAAAAATTGTTTAACCATTTTTTATTGTGGTAAAACATATAAAATTTATCATTTTAACCATTTTTTAAAATATGATTAAATGACAGTTACATTAAAGTGTTCAACCAGAAATATTTAACTGTAACACCATAGATGAAATACTATGCATTTCCAATGAGCACATTTTACCAACTCTGTCTTCAACATAAAAAATTAAAATGTCCTTGGTTTTGGCAACAGCTATTATTTCTGTAATAAACTGTACATGCTGCAAAATTATATTTTTGAGAATTTGGGTCCTCACTGTTCTGTCTCTCTCACCATTATAGTACAAAGAGACCAACACTTTGATCAACACTATACTTGACGTTCAACCAAGGTCCTCTTCTGGTGGAGAGGGAAAGAGCAACGATGAAATTGTCCAAGAACTTGTTGCTTCTGTCCGGACCAGAGTTCCAGGTAGTAAATAATTGTTGGCTTATGTGGGTAATGGGACTTTTAGGAATAAACTCAGAAAGCTGAGTGATAGGCAGGTGTCCAAATCTGCTTATTATGTAGAATTTTTTCTTTCTGTAGAGAGAGAGCTCTTTCAATGTAGAGGCCTCTATTTATAGATTAGAAGCCTGCAGCCCCTTGACATCTCAACAGCCAGAAGCATGAAGAGCAAGTTGGCTTCTAGCCCAATATAACTTTTTTTTTTAACCAGAAAATTTTTATTTTTTTTAATTTTTTTTCCTTTATTTTTATTAGTTGGAGGCTAATTACTTTACAATATTGAAGTGGGTTTTGTCATACATTGACATGAATCAGCCATGGAGTTACATGTATTCCCCATCCCAATCCCCCCTCCCACCTCCCTCTCCACTCCACCCGATTCCTCTGGTCTTCCCAGTGCACCAGGCCCGAGCACTTGTCTCATGCATCCAACCTGGGCTGGTGATCTGTTTCATAGATAATATACATGTTTCGATGCTGTTCTCTCAAAACATCCCACCCTCACTTTCTCCCACAGAGTTCAAAAGTCTGTTCTGTACATCTGTGTCTCTTTTTCTGTTTTGCATATAGGGTTATCATTACCATCTTTCTAAATTCCATATATATGTGTTAGTATGCTGTAATGTCTTTATCTTTCTGGCTTACTTCACTCTGTATAATGGGCTCCAGTTTCATCCATCTCATTAGACTGATTCAAATGAATTCTTTTTAACGGCTGAGTAATATTCCATGGTGTATATGTACCACAGCTTCCTTATCCATTTGTCTGCTGATGGGCATCTAGGTTTCTTCCATGTCATGGCTATTATAAACAGTGCTGCAATGAACATTGGGGTGCATGTGTCTCTTTCAGATCTGGTTTCCTCAGTGTGTATGCCCAGCAGTGGGATTGCTGGGTCATATGGCAGTTCTATTTCCAGTTTTTTAAGAAATCTCCACACTGTTCTCCGTAGTGGCTGTACTAGTTTGCATTCCCACCAACAGTGTAAGAGGGTTCCCTTTTCTCCACACCCTCTCCAGCATTTATTGCTTGTAGACTTTTGGATAGCAGCCATCCTGACTGGCGTGTGATGGTACCTCATTGAGGTTTTGATTTGCATTTCTCTGATAATGAGTGATGTTGAGCATCTTTTCATGTGTTTGTTAGCCATCTGTATGTCTTCTTTGGAGAAATGTCTTAGTTCTTTGGCCCATTTTTTGATTGGGTCATTTATTTTTCTGGATAGCCCAATATAACTTTAAACAGACTTTTTTCTGATGTCTCGTGTCTCATGTCTCATGTTTAATTTTTTTCCTAATGTCTCTAGATCTGTACTGTCCAAGACAGTAGCCACTAGCCACATGTGTCTACTTAAACTTTAAAATTCATTTCCTCAGTTGCACTAGTCACATTTTAAGTGCTGCCATATTGGACAATGCAGATGGAAAACATTTCCATCATCATAAAATATTCTATTGGACAGCCCTGCTCTAGAATCCATTTCACTTTTTTTCTCCAACAAGAGAAGTGCGTGCATATATGCTAAGTCATTTCAGTCATGTCCGTCTCTTTGCGACCCTATGGACTGTAGCCTGCCAGGCTCCTCTGTCCATAGGATTCTCCAGGCAAGAACACTGGAGTGGGTTGCCATACCCTCCTCCAGGGGATCTTCCTGACTCAGGGATCAAACCAGCATCTCTTATGTCTCCTGCATTGGCAGGCAGGCCCTTTACCACTAAGGCCACCTGGGAAGTGAGAAGTAGAGAAGAATAATTTATTATTTCACTTCATTTTCTGGTGAGTTAAGGAATCTTCCTGAATGATCACAGAGATCCACTTTCACACTTTTCTTAGAGTGGCTATAGATTTAGATGTCTTAATCTATTGTTCATGGTTGGAAATGTCATTATAGGAAAAAGATGAGGCAGAGAAAAAAATGGGTGACTATAAAAGTAAACTGTGCTTCTGTCTCTGTTCACAGTACTCTGATACCAAGTGTATGGGTTACCCCCGTCCCCACATTAGGCAGTTCTCCAACTCTCTGGACACTAACTGGATGTCCTACAACTCAGTTATGACATTAACTATCCAGAGTTGGCACAAATCCCACAGGTTAAGGGCTCAGTCCCATAAGACTGTCCGCTCTTTAAATGTCAACTGGAAGTCCTCAGGCTGTGACCTTTATTTCTGACCAACCAGCCATAGATCAAGGATTCCCACAAGCCACTTCTGGGGTTCAGTAATTTTCTAGACTGGCTCACAAGACTCAGGGAAACAGTTAATTACATTTACCAGATTATTTTAAAAGATATTATAAAGGATAAAGATAAGCAACAAGATAAAGAGATACACAAGACAAGGTCCAGAAGCGTCCCAAGGACAGGAGATTTTGTCCCTGCAGAGTCAGGGTGCACCACCCTCCAGGCACATGGATGTGTTCACCAACCCAGAAACTCTCCAAACCCCTTCAGTTAGGTTTTTATGGAAGCTTCCATACATAGGCATGATTGGTTAAATCACTGGCCTTTAATGAGTAACTCAGCCTCCAGCCCCTGCCCTCTCCCAGGAGGTCAGAGAGTAAAGCCAGAGTGTCCAAATCTCTAATCACATGGTTAGTTTGCCTGACAACCAGTCCCTCATCTTTAGGGTTAGTACTAGAGTCACCTCCTTAACATAAACTCAGGTGTGGTTGAAAGGGGCTTGTTATCAATAATAATAGATGCCCCTTTCACCTTTATCGATCAAGAGCTATCTCAGGAATTAGGATCAAAAACCAATAATTATATAAAAGATGCTCCTATCACTCTTATCAACGAGGAAATTATAAGGATTTTAGGCACTCTGGCCAGAAGATGGAGACAAAGACCAAAATGCATATTTCTTATTACATCATAGTAGCACACCCAGGTGGTGCAGTGGTCAAGAATCCACCTGCCAGTGCAGAAGACTCGGGTTCAATCCATAGGTTGGGACGATCCCCTGGAGTAAGAAATGGCAATCCACTCCAGTATTCTCGTGTGAAAAACTCAATTTCAGAGGAGCCTGGTGGGCTACGGTCTGTGGGGTCACAAAGAATTGGCCACAACTGAGCACGCGTGCATGCAATCACATTAAGCTTTACCAGTACTCTTGAAGTGAAAGTCGCTCAGTTGTGTCCAACTTTTTGGGACCCCATGGACTGTAACCTCTGTCCATGGAATTCTCCAGGCAAGAATACTGGAGTGGGTAGCCATTCCCTTCTCCAAGGGATCTTCCTGACCCAGGGATCAAACCCAGGTCTCCCGCATTTCAGGCAGATTCTTTACCATCCTAGCCACCAGTGAAGTTCCACCAATACTCTAAAGGCCCTCCCCCAAAAAAAGACCTATGTGACCTCAGACGGCAGTTATGTTCCTCCTAAACAGGCCCTCAAAAGAATCTTTTCTTGAGTAGAGAGTTCTATAGATATCAAAGCAACTGAGTTATTTTAGAAAGCATTTTTTAATAAACTTGAGATGGAGAACTGGGTAGAAAAAGGGATGAAGATGGATGGATGGGTAGATGGATGAATAGATGAACAGAGAGTAAAGGTTCTTGTTTCATAGAGTTCCATTGACACCTAGGAAGTTTTTCTCTCCATGTTTCATTAAGTTTGTACTTTTGCTGTGAAATGATAAGCAATGCCACCTGTTGAGACTGAGAGGGCAGGGGTACATTTGGCTCAACCAGAGAACTGAGGTTTGGAATAGCCCAAGGGGACAGACAGAAGGAGAAGAGCAGGGGCCTGTAACCATAGCCCTGTGGAACCAAGGAACCACTGACCCACACTGCTGTGTGATTTTTCTACAGCAGCCAAAATGAGTAGTTAGAAGGAACTTAATGAACATCGCTCAGAACCACTTGTCTTCTCATGCTTTGCTCAGATATGTCAGGAGAATGCAGGTCCTTCTTTGTTCACAGCTTATATGAACCCCCACTGGGTGGATTATAGGAAAAGAGAAGAGCACAATTTTTCACCCAGTTTGAACCACGGACTTATTTCAGAATCCAGCCAGCCCCTTTGAACAACAGTAAGATAAATGCCAAGTCTCTCCTCTCTTGGGGGGGTGTCCTGCCCCCAACCCTTCCTCTCCTAGATGCCTTGATGCAATGTGGAGGGCTTCCCTAGCGGCTCAGTGGTAAAGAATCTGCCTGCAAAGCAGGAGACACAGAGACATGGGTTCAATCCCTGGGTCAGGAAGACGCCCTGGAGAAGGAAATGGCACCCCACTCCAGTAGTCTTGCCCAGAAAATCCCATGGACAGAGGAGCCGGGTGGGCTAAAGTTCATGGGGTCACAAAAAGAGTCAGATAAGACCAAGTGACTAGATGCAACATGGGTGTGCAGGGAAGAGTGAGGCTTACATACCCTGTGTACACCAAGGCAGAGGAGATAACTTGAGACCCCTGGCACCTCTGGTCTCAGGGATGTCCCTTGTCTGCCATGTAGCACCTGCCCCTGAAGTGTGCACAGCCTGACTCCTGTTCATCCTGGGCCCAAGGACAAGAGAAGTTGGCTTTAAGAAAGCTTAAGATAAGTGCAATGTTATAAGGCGAGAAATCAATGATAATCCATCTGATGAATCTGCCGTGTGTATTTCAGAAATTCTGGAGATGGAAAACGCTTCTGAGAGTCTTTTCGTCAAGGATCCTCAAGGACGCCTTAACTCCTTGACCACTGTTCTTGGACAGGAAGTGGACCGGTTTAACAATCTGCTGAAGCTGATACACGTATGAGTGCTCACTTCCATCCTTGCTCTTGGGGATCAAAGCGTTGTGGAGCATGTATATCAATGTGAAGTTTCCATTCCCATCACTTGAACATTTCCATGTGGATGTGCTAACAATCCTTCTAGCCCAACTTGTCTAAACCTTAATTCACCCTCCTCTCACTAGTCTGTGTTCCCTTTCTCTAATAATGGCTTATGACTGCAGGGCATTACAAACCCTTCATTATCCTAACTTACACCCTTAGAATTTGATTGACGCATTAGGAATTTGAGCAGGGACCTAAGCACTCAATTAAGAGAGATTCAGATTCAGTGTTTCTTCCCAGTGTCTGCTTGCATGCTAAGTCACTTCAGTCCTGTCCTACTCTGTGGGACCCTATGGACTCTAACCTACCAGACTCCTCTGTCCATGAGAATCTCCAGGCAAGAACCCTGGAGTAGGTTGCTGTGCCCTCCTCCAGGGAATCTTCCTGACCCAGGGATAGAACCTACGTCTCTTATGTCTAACCTACATTGGCAGGAGGGTTCTTTACCACTAGCACCACCTGGGAAGCCCAATGTCTAGTTAGCATTTAATACCATAGTCTTTCTGAAGACTATGAAAACCAAGTTTCTCTAAGTATGGGCCATAAAACACCTGCATTGGGATCCTCTATGCTGTGTGTTCCAAGTATAAATTCCCTGATTCCACTCCAGGCCTACCGAGTGAGGAATCTTGAGTAATTCCTGCAAAGGTGAATTTTAAATGAATACCCCCAAACGATGTCATTGCAACTAAAATTTGAGAATAACTATTTAAACTTTTGCCTTATGCTCAGGAATACTTTCCAAAGGCCCTTGACTTTGTAATGATGACTACAGGACTTCCTGGTTTCTCTGTGCATGACTTTAATAAGGGAAACAGAGACTGACTACTGAGCAGTAACAGGGGACGTTTTACTGCTAAGCTGGGAACCAAATACCTGGCACAGGATTAAGGCTCAGTGATAAGACTGGAGAGGACAGCCACAGTAGATTTTTTTTTTATGTGAATGAACTTTATTTTTATTTTTGGCTGTGTTGTGTCTTTGTTGCTGCTTATGGGCTTTCTCTAGTTGTAATGCATGGGCTTCTCATCACGACGGCTTCTCTTGTAGAGCATGGGCTCGACACATGGGCTTCAGTAGTTGTGGCACGTGGGCTTGGTAGTTTCAGCTCCTGGGCTCTAGAGCACAAGCTCAGTAGTTGTGGCTGACAGGTTTAGTTTCCCTGTGGCATGTGGGATCTTCCCAGATCAGGGATTGAACCCATGTCCTCTGCATTGGCAGGTAGTTTCTTAACCACTGGCCCACCAGGGAAGCACTAGGGTAGATCTTTTAAAGACTGACTATTCCCTATTAGGAAATCAAGTCTCCAGATGTTTTTGGTTGTGTGACAATACCCAGGCTCGTGGGATGGGGGTGAGGGGAAACTAGGTCAGCTGAATACATGACATCTTCACCTTGGGTCTACTAGGTAAACAGCAGTACCAGACAGCCAGCTAGTCAGGTCAGAGCTTATAACCTTTTCAGTTCAGTCACTCAGTCGTGTCCAACTCTTTGTGACCCCATGGACTGCAGCACACCAGGCTTCCCTGTCCATCACCAACACCCAGAGCCTGCTCAAACTTATGTCCATTGACATCCAATTCCACTGGATGGCTGGCTCTTCCAGCCTCAACGGGTGACTTCCACCTTTGGTACTAAGGGGATTGTTCCAAGTGTTCCCTTTTGCCAGTCACTGAGACAGAGGAAAGGGGGCCAAGGGAGAGCAGCTTCCTCATAAAAATGTCACACAGAAGTGGCATACATCATTTTTTCTTATATCCCTTTAGCCAAAACTTGATCACATGGCAGCACTCCAGCAGCAAGTTTTCCTGGGAAATGTAGTCTCTGTGTTGGATTGTTCTGTGCCCAGCTAAAACTAATGTGATTGTTGTTGTTGTTAGTCGTTCAGTCATGTCCAACTTTTTTGCGACCCCGTGGACTGTAGCCTGCCAGGATCCTCTGTCCATGGGATTTCCCAGGGAAGAATACTGGAGTGGGTTGCCATTTCCTCCTCCAGGGGATCTTCCCAACCTTGGGACTGAACCCACACCTGCTTGGCAAGCGGATTATGCAAAGGAAGAAAAAGAGATAGATGTTGCTCATCTCTGGCCTCTTCCACCTCATGCATGGTCACCCACTTAAGGATGGATGAGTCCAAATGTCACTTCCTCATAAAGTCTTCCTGGAACACCTGTCCTTCCCTCCACCACCAGATGACAGGGCCCTCTTCTCAGGGCTCCGTCACCTGAGGTGTTTGTGTCCATCACTGTATTTGTGTACAACATACCACCTTTCTTTGTAATTACTACTCCATGAGTATGGCTCCCCCAGCAGACAATAAACTTGAAGACAAAGGGACTGGTATTAATACATAATTCATATCTGTTTGGGGGCTTCCCGGGTGGCTCAGATGGTAGATAATCTGCCTGCAATGCAACAGACTTAGGTTTGATCCCTGGATTGGGATGATCCCCTAGAGAAGGGAATGGCTACCCACTCTAGTATTCTTGACTGGAGAATTCCATGGACAGAAGAGCCTGATGAACTACAGTCCATGGGGTCACAAAGAGTCAAACACAACTGAGTGACTAACACTTTCATCTCTGTCTCCCCAGTGCCTGACACAGCCTAAACCTTCCATGAATATTTGAACATGCAAGTGAACTAATGTGGCTCTGAGGAACAAAGTCCCTTCTGGTCAAACAGTAGTGTCCACCACTAATGGAAGAATTCACCTAATAAAAGCAGAAGAAAGAGGAGCCCCGGGAGAAGCAAGCTGCAAGGCAATCAGGAGTCAGAGCTGAACACTCCCATTAGAGGGAGGGTAGTGGCCACCAGGGGTGCTGGGCTCCCTCATCCTGACCCCTGCCCACTCCTGCCTGGCCCTGGCTATGTCGCAGCCTCACCTTCACTTCACCCAGCAAACAGCAAGGCTGCACTGTGGCAGCAACAAGAAAGGCCAAGGGATGGGAGCATCCGGGGCTTTGGGCTGCCATCTTGGTGAGCTCACTGACCTCCTGATGGTACGGGACCATGAGACCAGGCAGGTCCTGGGAGAGATGAGGTCGCTCAGGGCTGCAGGCTTCTAGATGTAAGGGAGAAAGATCTGAAGTGCATTCTTCTCACTGAACATGACTTCTTGTCAGCCACTGCCTCTGGGAGAACTGGTGGCATTGTGACCTCTGTCTACTTTCCATTGATCTAGACCGCAGTGGCAGCCTGGTCCCTCCAGCAATCTGACTCAAGTGTTCTTCAGGCATCTTAGATATGTCTTCTGCTACCTTCTTCCATTTTTGGTGTCTTAAGGTCGAGTGGTGTTTTGGCCCTGGCTAAAGGCCCTTTTCCTCTGCTCTGCTGCATATGGTTCCTCAGATCCTAAGGGCATATCTACTTAAAACTCCTCTTTTCCAGCACTGCCTCTTGTGACAAAAGATGGGAAGAGGGGAAAAACTCCATGAAGGAATAGAAGGATGACTAGCACTGTCTTATCCACATGTCACCTTGTCTCTAGAACTATTTGCATATGGTCCTAGGACTCGGGCTACCTAAGTGGCACTAGTAGTAAAGAACCCACCTGCCAATGCAGGAGATGTAAGAGATGAGGTTTCGATCCCTAGATCAGGACAATCCCCTAGAGGAGGGCATGGCAATCCACTCCAGTATTCTAGCCTGGAGCATCCCATGGACAAGAGGGGCCTGGTGGGCTACAGCCCATGGGTTTGCAAAGAATTGGACACTTTCATCAACATAAATTTGCCCTCTAATATCTTCCTGTAATATTTCCCCCATATATGGCAGCAGTTTTCACAAAACTGGAACCCACGAGAGCCATGTACAAATCTATGTTGTTATTGTTTAGTCACTAAGTCGTGTCTGACTCTTTTGAGATGCCATGGACTACGGCCTGCCAGGCTCCTCTGTCCATGGGACTTCCAAGGCAAGAATACTGGAGTGGGTTGCCATTTCCTTCTCCAGGGGATCTTGCAAACCAGAGATTGAACCCACATCTCCTGCATTGGCTGGCAGATTCTTTACTGCTGAGCCACTGGGAAATCCCTATACAAATCTATACACCCTGCTTTTACCTTTAGCCTGATAGCAGATATTGCTTTGTACTTCCCATGGCTGCTGCTGGCCCAGCGTCTCCCAGGACTGCTGCCAGCCTCTGTCTTTTGTTGAGATGAGGGGATGATAAGGAGTGTATCTTTAAATAAGTATTTCCAGTATAAGGAAGCTCTCTGGTATCAACTGAAAGATTGGTCTCATCTAAGAATCTCCCCTTCCTGCTATAACTGCTGGGGCTGCAGGCATCCTCTGGGCAGAGTTGGAGGTACTTCCCATGTCCCCAAATCCCGCCGTGGTTCCCAGATCACTAACTGTAAGGCTCATTCTTCGTTCAGCCTGGAGGAGAGCTGGACAGTGGCACTTCTCAAAGTGCTTGGGAGACGTTTCTTCACCTTCCCTTCTCCATCCACTTCACTGTATCATGCTACTAACTGCCTAAGCCATGCCCACTCCGAGGTCTTACACCTCTATGTCACAGGTTGTAAAAACTGCATGAAGATTGGAAGGTCTGACCCAGCAGAGGGTCTGCAGAGAGAACACAAGCCACCAAGCAGGCCCTTCAGCCCAAGGCAACACCTGCCACCATGAACGAGGGTCATTCCCACCTGATAACACCAATCCTTTCTTGTTCTTTCAGAACTCTCTAGATACACTCAACAAAGCCATTGCTGGATTGGTGGTGATGTCTGAAGAAATGGAAAAGGTGTATAACAGTTTCCTCAACAACCAGGTTCCCTCTCTATGGTCCAATACCGCCTACCCATCCCTGAAGCCACTAGGGTCTTGGGTCAAAGACCTTATTCTGAGGACTGCATTTGTGGACGTAAGAAAATTTACTTCTTCGGGGTCTGATCAATCTGATGACATGGTTGGCCCTGGGGTCCTTAGGAAGCCCTCACTAACTGAAATATTGACAACCACTGAGGGATCATCTGAATCCAAAGAAACAGAAACTTCTGGAATAGCATCACTTTTAAAATCTTGCACTGATTATAGTATAGTTTGCCCTGTGCCCTTATCCCCACTTTTCATTTTAATTCCAGGCCATCCTTGAGTTTTAGATCTCATTCATGGAATCCCCATCATGAGGTACAGAACCAATCTGACATGGGTCCAAGTGGCCAAGCGTGACCTTGCTGTTATCTCCCTCTTCTAGAACCTCCGTAATAACCAGGTTCTGGGTTTATGGTCAGCCTGGTAGGTGAGGAAGGGGGACAGGGCAGGCAGTAAGAATGGGGCTGGTGATAACTCAGGATCAGTTTAGATTCTGCCTCCTAAGAGACCCTCTGAAATATAACTCTGCTTTAAATGACAGTTGCTATCTCAGACCAAAAAAAAAAGTACATTATAGTATAATGTTTCTCCTTTAGCTGTGGCTCAAAAGAGGACAGCCCAAGTCCTTCTGGATCTCCGGTTTCTTCTTCCCTCAAGGATTTCTAACAGGTATCACTGCTTTCCCTAGAAAAATCCCCATAGGAAAAAATAAATAAGTGTGTGATGAGTCGTGCTGGGTTTCTGGGAACTGGGAAAATGGCATGACTGCTGATGGCCTAAACCAAGGGGAATTGATTATATGGTACCCAACAAGGCCCTGCTCTTCCTCGCTTGCAGAGGAAAAGGATGGCAGAAATAGCAGGTGTTCCCCCAACAACTTAATCCCCGCTGCTCTCAGTTTACAAGTCTAAACGCTGCTTCCCTGAGAACGCACACAGCTGCCCCAAGTCCCCATGGGACCCATGCTCAGGACACCACCTGCTCTCCAATTTCTTTGGTTCCAACTCTGAGAAGCTTCCTTCTCTCTAAAAAAATACTTTTGCTGCTCCTCCAGTGGTCCTCAGGGATTCTGGCCAGAGAGCCCCAGAGGGCATTAAAGCCTCTGGGCTCCTAGATGCTAATTTTGTTGTTGTTTAGTCTGCAAGTCCTGTCGAAATTTTTATGACCGATGGACAATAGCCTGCCAGGCACCTCTGTTCATGGGATTTCCCAGGCAAGAAGTACTGGAATGGGTTGCCATTTCCTTCTCCAGGAGATCTTCATGACCCAAAGATTGAACTCGCATCTCTTGCATCTCCTGCATCTCCTGCATTGGCAGGTAGATTCTTTACTGCTGAGCCACCAGGGAAGCCCTAGATGCCAATTAGCCCAGCTCTTAATCTAGCTCATCCCGAGTCCCTCATACACAGCCCAGAAACAGCCCATACAGGACAAGCTAAGCAAGATGTTAAAGCTGGGAAGATTGGGCTCTGAAACGCCCTTGCCGGCTTGTCTCCCCCATTGGCAGAGCAGTACACTTTAGACTTGGCCCTCTCTTTCCCACCAGGCCCAAAATTCATACATGCTTTGACTCCACCCCTCTCAGTAATTCAGAGTAAGATGTTAACGGTTGGGTCTTCTGGATGGAGAGGAAGCTCGTTAATGCTAGAGCATTCTGGTCCAGGCAAGTGGAAGCTGTGTTTGGATAATAGCAACTCAGCTTTCTGGCTTTCGTATTTACAGGAACTCTTCAAAATCATGCTCGGAAATACAATTTGCCTATAGATGAGCTGAGCTTCAAGTACAACATGGTTCCTGTCTATCGGGATCAAGCCACAGTCATAGAAGCTGCCAAGACAGTGCAATTTGGACAAGAACTGCCCATGGACACAGAGGTACTGTCCCCCTGACCATTGTTACAGCACAGCAGCTTCTATCTACTGTCATCAGGATCTCGAGCAATCTCCCCTCCCACTTTCCATTTGCAGGAGTCGGAGAGGACAGGATAGGTCTACACCTCCAAGCATGCGTGCATGCATGCATACTAAGTCGCTTCAGAAAAAAAAATAATAATAAATCGCTCCAGTTGTGTCAGACTCTCAAGACAAGCTCCCAATTATCAGTGACTGGATGGCAACCACCTAAATTAGTCTGATCTGTAGAAATATATTTTACATCAATACTGCTCATTTCTTTAGTTACTTACAGTAACTTTCTCATTCATGTGGAGGCAATATTTGTTGTCTAGTCACTAAGTCACCTCTGACTTTGTGCAGCCCTGTGGACTGTAGCCTGCCAGGCTCCTCTGTCCATGGGATTCTCCAGGCAAGAATACTGGAGTGGGTTGCCATTCCCGCCTCCAGGGGATATTCCCAACCCAGGGACTGAGCCCACGTCTCCCACATTGGCAGGCGAATTTGTTACCGCTGAGCCACCAGAGGAAGCAACGTAGCAAGAGGTTGAAAACCAGAGTTTCGGCATCAGGCAGGCCTGGGTAAATTCTGCCTTCCCTCTCCCCAGCTGTGTGTGCTACAGCAATGATTAACATGTCTGCACCTCAGTGTTCACATTTGCAAAACAGGGCTCGTGCCACCAACTTCAGAGTTGTAGAGCATTGTCAACGAGACTGCAGGTGTCACGTGACCACCATGTAGTACACTCACAGTACATAACTATTACCAGAAGTTAAACTTACCTGCCTCATTCTCTCAGCTGTCTCCTAGCAGAACTGACATGCTAACTTCACACATCATGTAACTGTAACTACATTACATAACCAGTAGGAATGCACTAAGGAAGCAGTTCAGGCTCTTTGCTTACGTGGTTTACTCCCTCTAGAATAGAGATTCTTGAAGTGTGATCCCCAGACCAGCAGCATCACCTGGGCACTTATTAGAAATGAACTTATTTGCAGAACAGAAAACAGACCCACAGATATAGAAAAGTGGGGAGAGGGGAGAAGGGATAAATTAAGAGGTTGGGATTAAGACATATACACTGCTATATGTAAAATAGATAAGCAACAAAGACCTACTGTGTGGCACAGGGAACTATACTCAATGTTTTGTAATGATCTGCAAGGGAAAAGAATCTGAAAAAGAATATATATACAAGTATATGAGGCTTCCTCAATGGCTCAGTGGGTAAAAAATCCACCTGCAACACAGGAGACACAGGAGATGAAGGTTTGATCCCTGAGTCAGGAAGATCTCCTGGAGGAGGAAATGGCAACCCACTCCAGTATTCTTGTCTGGAAAATTCCATGGACATAGGAGCCTGGCGGGTTACTGTCCAAAGGGTCACAAAGAGCCGGACAAGACTGAGCAACTAAACACATACACATATACAAGTAGATACACACATGTACATATATATATATATATGTATATATGTATGTATGTATAACAGAATCGCTGTGCCTGAAACTAACACAACATACTTAAATTTTTTTTTTAAAAGTAAAGTAAATTACCATTTATTTATGGGTCCCAAGGACCCATTCCAGACAGAATCAGAAACTCTGGACTGGGATCCAGAAATCTATATTTTAATAAGTCCTCCAGGGGGTTCTTAGCCCCTCAAGTTTGAGAACCCCTACTCTAGAATATCTCAACCTGGATTGCAGGTTAGAATCATCTTTGGACCTTTAAAAACATCCTGATGCTCAGACCACATCCAGTTGCATCAGAATCACCCCGATGACATCAGTCATCTACTTGTTAAAGCTCCCTGGGTGCTTCCAGCATACAGCCAGGGCTGAGACTCACTGCTGCCCATCTGAGCTGCCTGCCTCCAATGTGCTGAGATATTAATGGGTCAGAGGAGCCTCCAGAGCACTTGTCCATCCCAGTGGGGCTTATAAATGTCATTTTCTATGTGTGCTATGACATCAAAGATCTGTTCCAGATTGCTTTTGCTAAGAATGTGTTTGCTAGCCTGTCAGTGTAGATGAGATAAGTGACTTTTAGTGAGTTTCCTTAAAATATCATAGTAATAATAGTAATTTCTCCTGGGTAATTTAATCAGTATCCACCCCACTCAGACCTGCTTTATCTAGTCTTTGCTCTGATTAGCAAAAATGCACAAAAGTAAGATTGTTCCCATATTCATGGATTATTCTACAAAATACTATAATTCCCCGTGCCTCTTAATTGCCTGTATCTTAAAATGACAGTGAAAGAGTTTATGTCTTTAAGAACATTTGTTTTAGCCTCAAAATTTTTTTATCTTAAAGTATTAGCATGTAAAAGTAGGGAGGAAATCAATTTAGAAATGCACTCGCTGTTATTTTGAGACCCTTCTCAGCCAGGAGAGTGTCACAGGCCCAGGTCAGGAATAATGAGTCTGCAGAAGGGCAGGACAATACCCACATAAAAGCTTCATCCAGGCCATCCTGGATGTTGGCCCTGCTCTGTGCCTGGCATGCTCTATCTGCCACACAGGCAAACTGACAGACAGAAGTTCACAGTAACTACTGGTGTCTCTGCCCTCCAGCCGCACCAGTACACACAAGTCTCCACGTGGATCATTTACAATGAGCTATAGTGATGCCTGGGAATCCGCCTTCTGTGGAGACTGCATATTGTATAGTCAGCCCATCTCTTGGTCCTCCCAGAAAACACAGCAAGAGATTGTTAGACAACTTGAGTTCTGCTACCAACAACAGGGCCACTGTCAGCCCAGTGCTGCCTTGATGCCATTTAGGAAAAGGCACCCCTCTTGGAGGTGTGTGCAGATGACTCCTACACACAGCCTGACAAGTACATGGCAAGATGGTTTCAGCCTCTACTCAAGCAAACCTGCACGAGTGCATGTGGCAGCCCCAATAACAGGAAGGCCCACTGCACCACGCTGTACCCATGGGACGAACTACAAGATGCTAGAAAGTCAAGTCCAACCAAAAAGAGCCTATCATCCTGTGATTCACTATAAAACATACCACTTAAAACCACACTGCTTAGTCTTCTGTCTACAGGCGTGAAGCTCCAATTGTAAAAAGATCTAGGGCCCCAGGACTGGCCAGATTCACTCAGTGTTTGAGGAAGGATACACAGAGCTCATGCCTGGCAGAAACTAGACACTAGTGATGACATCTAACCACAGGACATTGAGGAATAGGGTCTCTGTCTCTGTCTCTTTCTCTCACAAAATTTCTTTTAA
The DNA here is from genome assembly GCF_019320065.1 of Cervus canadensis. Lineage (NCBI taxonomy): Eukaryota > Metazoa > Chordata > Mammalia > Artiodactyla > Cervidae > Cervus > Cervus canadensis. Next base: position 43,590,166 of record NC_057390.1, read on the forward strand.
AAATTTTTCCATAAGCATTCTGCAAATATTGTCACAGTTATATAATCTATCTTCTGGAAGAGCACTCAGATCTTTGAAAGGCCTTGCTAAACATAACAGATGATAATCAGCCCTCTTGGCCACTTTCCATGAGAAGGGGAAGATCCTAACATCATGGTATCAGAGACTGAAGCCCATCAGTGGGTTTCCCTGGGGTACCATGTACCAGACAGCCTCGTGGAGTGTGAACGAGGAGTGTGAACGTGGAGTGTGAACTCCTCGTGGAGTATGAGATTTGGTAAAAACTGAAAAGCAAATTATTTCACCTTTTGGAGCCTTGGCATTTTCCTCTCTAAGATGTGAGGGATAAGAGAATCTCTAGAATAGTTCTTTGAACTGACTGAGGCCCAAGATGGTGGCCCCTCCTGCTCTTCTCACCTCTGAACCTCTGCGTATCTTTCAGTTGCCTTCTCCTGAGGATGGCGTTCTTGTCCATGGAATGTTCATGGATGCTTCTCGATGGGACAATAAGGACATGGTGATAGAAGACGCGCTGCCTGGACAGATGAATCCAATGCTGCCTGTGGTGCATTTTGAACCACGGCAAAATTATGAGCCAAGCCCAACACTCTACCACTCCCCACTTTATAAGACAGGGGCTCGAGCAGGAACCCTCTCAACCACAGGTGAGGACATTCTTATATCAGCATATAAATAATGACTAAATTCAGACTACAACCAAATCCAAATGCTTTGTTGTAATGTACAAATGGTGGTCTTGGGTCAGTTAGCCAGGCTTAAAATAAGGCCGCTTATAACATACAAATTTATCAATGCTGTAAATTCTATTCATCTTAATGCTGAGTATAGATTAATATTATAAAACCAATGCTTGTTTCTATTAGTCTGGTGGAGGTAAGGAGTTAAAAATAGTTTATTGAGCAACGTCTCCTAATTTCAAAATGATGGACTGAGTAGACACTAAAACATTGCGACTCAGCATAGAAGGAGATTTTAAAATAAATAAATGAATGCCATGGTACAAAAGGGGAAATCTTAGTAGTCCTGAAACTGAGATACAGCCCTGAAAAAAAGGAACCAGATCTTTAAAAAGCCATTATCAACAGATAAGCTGAAAGACTGAATGCAGATAGCTAAAGAGTGAACTAAGAGAATGCACTGAGGAAATCCCTAAAAATACAGCTCAAAGCAATTTTTTTTTAACGTAACACTGTGGAAAAAGTCAAAATTTCCAACATTTATCTAGTACGTAATCTGGAAAGAGAAAAGAGAGAAAAATGGAAGAACAATAATATTTGAAAAAGTGGCTGATAATTTCCCAGAACCAAAGAAACACTTGAGTCCTCAGGTTACAAAGTAGAAGAGGTAATTTTTTAAAATAGACAACAAGCCAATAAACAATCAAATTTTAAAAGAAACCTAGATATATCAAAGTGATACTTATGATTATCAGAAAGAAAATTCTCAAAGAGATAAAATGTATTAATAGGCTGGAAATAAAATTCCAGAAAATGAGAATCAGATTGACTTCAGACGTGTCTCATCATCCACAGTGCACTTAAAAAGATAATAGAGACACCTCTTCAAAGTGTTGAAGATAAACGACCTTAAACTAGAATGGCAAATGCAACCAGATTATCATCTGAAAGGAAAGTTGTAATAACAACTGTCTTGAACATACAAAGTCTCTATATTAATCACTACTGATCCTCTATTTAAAACTCACACACAGAGTTAAATCTTTAATAGTTTGATGATAAAAATGAATTTATAATAACTTAGAACTAAATTTCCAAATGACAGAAATATCAGATGGGGGAGCAGGGCAAAAAGAACTAAAACAGTTGTTCTCATTTCAATGGAGGATGTGTAGATACTGATGATATTTATTTTTCTCAGTTAAAGGATGTCCGTTCAGGGCAAGGTACAGAGTAGAACTAAGGTAGCCACTCATGTCACATGATCTACCACTCCCAAGACAAGTCTAAAACACACATTATTCAAAGGTATTTTTAAAATTAATATGGTATTTACAAGTTTTTGTAGGGATATATGCTTTATTTATCTTGGATAAGTATCTAGGAATGGAATGATGACTCAGGCAGTAGGTATGTGTTTAACATTTTAAGTACAGCCAAAATGTTTTCCAAAGTGACCACAGCACTTAACATCCCCGCCAGCAGTATATGGGGGCTCTAGATCCTCCAGATCCTCACCACTACTTAGTATGATCAGTCCTTTTCATTTTAGATGATAGATGACAGATAGCTTGATGATAGATAGACAATAGAATATAGTGGTATCTAATTTTCATTTCCCTAATGACTAGTGACAGTAACCATCTTTTCTGGTGCTTAGTTACATCTTCTCAGATGAAGTGTCTGTTCCAATCTTTTGTCCATTTTTTAACAGAGTCATTTCTCCTCTTATTTATTACTGGCTAAAATTCCAACAGGAAGTCTGTGGTTTGCAGGAAGAGGCAAAAGTAGTAATTAATATGACAATGCACTGGCACAAGACTCAATGAACAGATCAAATTTTGTACTGGATAGACAGCACAGAAACACACTGTGTATATGGGGAACTTGACATGTAATAGCAGCATCATTTAAAATTGGTCAGGAAGAGGGAGATTATTCCATAAATGATCCTGGGACAACTGGTTTGCCAAACTAAAATCCTTATCTCATATCACTATAAAAATTAAATCACAGGTGGACTTAATCACCATTAAAATTTAAAATTATTAACCTAAATGAAATAATGGCTCTAAGTAGTAATTGAGCTTCCCTGGTGGCTCAGTGGTAAAAAAAATCCACATGCCAATGAAGGAGATGAGAAGATCCCCTGGAGAAGGGAATGGCAACCCACTCCAGTATTCTTGCCTGGAGAAGTCTATGGACAGCGGAGCCTGATAGGCTACACAGTCCATGGGGTCACAGAGGAGTCAGACGTAATTTGGTGACTAAACAACAAGTAATGATTAGCTTCTGTGGACACTCCTTTCAAAGAAAGACAACCAGACACAAGGTGTTTCCTGATGGCAGTGCACACCACTTAGGAAGTATTCTTGCCAAAAAACCTCAACCCTCAATATGATCACACCTCTAGATCTAACCACTCTTACAGGGATAGGGAAACATGTGTAAAATCACCAAAGGGACACTATCAGCAAAAGCCAGACTCCGGGAAACCTTATGGGACAAACAGCCTGGTTGTTCCAACAAATATATTACAAAGGAGTGGCAAAAGAAACAGAGGGAAACTACCAATCAAAAGAGATCCAAGAGACACATCACTGTTGCAAGATGCGGACCTTATTTGTATCTCAAATCAAACAAATGGTTACTATACATATATCTACTGTAATATTGCTATAAAAATGTTACTCAAGCACTCTCCAAGGCACATGCAGGGAATGACATACAAAGATAAGGAGAGGGGAGACGTAGGCATTCTCTGCTGGGGACACCCCCAGTTTTCCCAGCTTCCAGGCAGATGAAGTTTGCTGTGAATGCCAGAAATAGCAGCTCCCATCTTGAGGGCAAGGCTCTCTTCTTCTCATCCTGGTCTTCGTCCCCTCACACAGGCCCATGATAAAGAAACTGCAAAACTGATCTCTTACTTCAGATGTCTCAGAGCTGAGGACAAATTAGGACCCCAGTGCCTACCTGCTGGGTGGAACAAAGTGTGGATGGATGGATGGAGACAAGCAGATGGACAAATGGATGGGTGAATGGAGAAATGGATGGATGGCTGGAGGGAGACAAGCATATGGACAAGTAGATGGATGGGCGGATGGATAGATGGATGGATGGATGGACAGACAAGCAGGTGGACAAATGGATGGATGGATGGATAGATGGATGGATGGATGGATGGACAAACAGAAGGATAGATGGATAGATGGATGGATGGATGGATGGAAGGATGAGTGGAAAAGCAGATGGACAAACGGATGGATGGATGGACAGACAAGCAGATGGACAAATGGATGGATGCCTAACCTACCAACCACGTCCCCTGAGTCTCACTAAAAGCTCAGGCCTCAATCTCCTAATGCAATGCTCAGAGACAGACTGCAGGGAGATTGAAACAATTTTCTAAGGTTATACAAGGTCTAAACTGGATAGGTCCTAAAGGATCATTTGTTCTAACATCTTCATTTTATGGAGCATAAAACTGAACACCACAAAGAATTGTTGCCTCTTTAGAGGCACAGACAGGTCTGGAACCCAAATGTCTTGACTCCTGGTACCATGATTTTTATATTAAGGGGTTGTTCTTTAACAACACTTTTTTCCTTGTATCCTTAACTAGGTCATTCAACCAACTTTGTGGTGACCGTCCTCTTACCCTCCAAGCGGTCCAAAGATTACTGGATTGCCAAAGGATCGGCTTTACTCTGCCAGCTAAATGAGTGAAAACATGCCACCTCTGTGCTCTTCAGAACCAGACCAGAGGTCTTTCCCTAATGGGGAGAAAATTCTGCATAACTTACAAATAAGCAAAAGGGGTTTACTTGTGATCTGACGTAAACGTAGCTAGTGTGGCTTTTATTTCTTTTATAACCTAGAATAAAGTGTTTGAGTTCTTTCTTTCTGCTGGTAATTTAAACTCTGATGTGAAAGCAGTGGGTTTACCCTCACATCTTAAGCCTACTCCCCCTCCCCCATGTGAGAGGCAGCTTCCCATTTGTAAGGAGTTGGGCCCAGCATGAAGGGGCAGAAAGGGGTTGGGCAGAGTCAGAGCCCAGGACTTCCTCATCCATCAGGGCTTCCTTCCTCTTTACATGAACATGAAAGGCCCAGTGTACATGTCAGTCACATGGCCCTAGGTCCTTCATTTTCTAGACCAGATTAAAAGCCCAATGCATGAGATCTGGGCCCACGGTGACATTCCTCCACCCTGTGGGGCTGGATTGCAATTCTTAGAAGAGCCTGTGGTGCTCTCACAAAAGAGCAGGTCACTCCTGTCCAAGTACAGAGGAACTTTCCACTTTAGGATAAAACTACTGGGCTTCCCTGGTGGTTCAGATGGTAAAGATGGCTCAGATGCCTGCAAAGCAAAAGACCCAGGTTGATCCCTGGGTCAGAAAGATCCCCTAGAGAAGGAAGTGGCTCCCTACTCCAGTATTCTTGCCTGGAGAATCCCATGAATGGAGAAGCATGCTGGATTACAGTCCATAGGGTTGCAAAGAGTCAGACACGACTGAGCCACTAACACTTTCATGTGAAAACTGGCCAAGTCCCCCCCAGGTGCACTGGCGTCCCTGACACCTCAGAGGTTGCTGGGCCAGTGCTGACATGGAGCAGCCACTTTGGGGTGGTTTGTTTTTTAAATTTTTATTTATTTGTCTGTGCTGGATCTTCACTGCTGTGCCCAGGCTTTCCCTAGTTGCAGCGAGTGGGGGCTAGTTTTGGTTGCTGTGTGTGGGCTTCTCCTTGCGGTGGTTTCTCTTGTTGCAGAGCACAGACTCTAAGCATGTGGGCTTCAGAAGTTGCAGCACACAGGCTCAGTAGCTGTGGCATGCAGACTTAGTTGCTCTCTGGCATGTGGAATTTTCCCAGACCAGGAATCGAACCCACGTCCCTGAACCCATGTCCCCTGCAATGGCAGGTGGATTCTTATCCACTGTACCATCACTGTGTTTTGCAAACCATTTTGCCAACAGAATCTGTTGCTTCCTTGGCCCTAATATGAGCCAAGAACTTGGGTACCACTCAGCTAGGATGTGGGCCTCTGGAGAAAGCCATGATACCCACTTAACAGGAAGTTGAAAGAACAGAATCAGCCACAGTAATCCTTCCCTCCTGTTTACCTCCCTTCTTCCACCTTCATATTAAAAAACAGAGACATCACTTTACTGACAAAGGCCCGTCTAGTCAAAGCTATGGTTTTTGCAGCAGTCATGTACGGATGTGAGAGTTGGACCATAAAGAAGGCTTAGCACCAAAGCATTGATGCTTTCAAACTGTGGTGCTGGAGAAGACTCTTGAGAGTCCCTTGGAGAGCAAGGAGATCAAATCAGTCAATCCTAAAGGAAATCAACCCTGAATATTCATTGGAAGACTGATGCTAAAGCTCCAATACTTTGACCACCTGATGCAAAGAGCTGACTCAGTGAAAAGACCCTGATGCTGGGAAAGAACTGAAGGCAGGAGGAGAAGGGGATGACAGAGGATGGGATGTTTGGATGGCATCACTGACTCAGTGGACATGAGTTTGAGCAAATTCCGGGAGATAGAGAAGACAGGAAAGCCTGGTGTGCTGCAGTCTACGGAGTGGCAAAGAGTCAGACACGATGGAGCGACTGAACAGCAAAAACAACCCCACCTTCATTCCGCTACCTACCAAAGTTAAGAACAGACTCAAGTCACTGAGAAGCAAGGTGCTTCTTACATCACTGATGATGTAAGGCACCACTTACATCAGTGCAGAAATCAGCAACTCCTCCTTGGTGCTTCAAGAAAGAAGAGGTACTTCCTAAGCTATCGGAGCGGCTACAGCTGCAGAAGTCAGATGGTTGACATTAGGTACCTGAGCAGCTATAATCCGAGATCAGAAAGCTGCAGCAAACTGTGCCAACCTCATGCAGAGCCTAGCCACTGCACAAACTTGTGTCTGCTGGAGCCGGCACACAACTGCCACCACTATTGAAGAAAAAGGTCTTCTGCCCCTTTCACCTTCTGAATCTCCCCCAGTGTATCTCATGAGAAGACTCTCGATCACAGCAGCAAGGGTATCTGTGAAAGTTCCACCCTCCCACCTCAGCCCTCCCACAAGGGGCACGGAGTGGAGCAAAGGTGGTGGACATGGATCCTGAGTGCCATCACATTACTCTTTCTGTGGGACCCCAAAGACATTCCCAGCCCTGGAAATGACAAAGAATGAATCCACAAGAAAGTCTCTGGGACTCATAGACTTAGAAAATAAACTTACAGTTGCCAGGGAGACAAGGATAGGGAGTTTGCGATGGACATGTACACACAACTATATTCAGAATGGGTAACCAACAAGGACATGTATAACACCTGGAACTCTATTATGTGGCAGCCTGGATGGGAGTGGGGTTTAGGGGAGAATGGATACACATACATATGGCTGAGTCTCTTTGCTGAACACCTGAAACTACCACAACATTGTTAATAAGCTATACACCAATACAAAATAAAAAGATTGAAAAAAAAAAGAGAGAGAAAGTCTCTAGAAAGGAAAGCAGAGCTGAAAGCCCAGGCAATCAAGGTAACCAAAACAAGATTAGGAACAAACACATCTGCTGCTTATCGGCCCAGTCCAAGTTCTGGGTAGGCCCTCTGGGTTTCTGTGAGCTGCTCAGAGGCCCAGGAGAACCATAAGGAAACTCAGCCACATGTAGGAGTTCATGGTGGGTAACCAAGGTGAATCCCGGGGAGGAGGATGGGCTGGGGGGGACAGTGCGTGGAGACTAGCTGAAAGTTTCCATTTCAGACTCAATCAGGGCAGTTTGGCTCTTACTCACTATTTAGAGATATTCTCCATAATAGTTTATTTGGAAAACGCAAAGACATATAAATAATAACACACAGGACAAGGGTAGGAGGAGAGTTTGAAAATCACTTTCTCGCATAGCACCTCTGACAAACCCTACCATCCATCAGTCTTTACATGTGGATAAAACAACCTCACACACTATACCTGGTGAAAGCATCAGTCAGAGTGCAGGAGGCACCCTAGTCACCAGACCTTGAACAGAGAGGAGCAGAACAGAAGTCCCAGGGCCTGCTGTCTCCACTGCAGCCAGAACCAGGAGACAATGAGGAGAAGGGTGGCAGAAAGAAGGGGCAGGGTCCATGGCTGCAGGCAGCCCCAGGAGTGGGGCTAGGAGTACAGCAGAGGTGGGATTCAGAGCATGTCAGCAAAAAGAGTTGTCTGATTGATATACACAATGTAGAGGGGGAAATCTACACAAAAAAATGATTTTCATACAATTCATTTACAATTAATTATTATCACACAGCTCATTATGTTACAAAACTATACACTTCCCCCAAGCACTGGTGGATAACCCAAAGTCATTCCTTGGAAAAAAGAATCAGTGCTGGCTTTTATTCTGAGTCTCTTTTGGGTTGTGCCTATCAGGGCCAGCCCAGAGTGTGGAGTACAGGAAGGGCTGTCCTTCAAGTCCAAGGGGTCAGGGTCTTGGCTTGACTCCTCTGGTCAATATAGAAAGTATGTCTCTGTTCGGAAATCCAGCATCAGCACCAAGAATGCAGGAGTCCAGAGAGACAGGCAGGCGCTGCCGGCCACCATCTAGCTGTGGGGTTATTGCCTGGGATGAGGAGCAACAGATCGGTGGAGATGGGCCTGTCCAGAACAGGGACCTGGAGCTGTGGGACTGCAGCACTCGTTGACAAAGAAAAAGAGTCTTTGGGCACAACAGGAGCAACTAGACACTCCGAGGCCCCCAGAGGCCTGCACGGCTTCTTTCCACCTCTCTCTTCCAAAGACAGGACTGGATTTCAGGATGTTAATAGGTTTCCTACATCTCGGCCTTTTTACCCCAGCCACAAGAAAACCAAATGGTACAGATGCTAAGACTAGCACACTGACGACTCTCCCTCAGCTCTCTGCTTCTTGGTTCAAGGATTATTAAAACTAGGTTACTCAGACTTGCTAATCATCAGCATCTGGGCAATGCCAGGCAAGGACCCTGACCACACACAGGCACCACCAAGCCAGTATGATTTCTCCCTGGCTCTCTGGCTCTCTCCCCTATCCCAGCTTGGGTCTGGTGTGAACACCATGCAGCCATCTCAGGTCAAGACAGTAGGAGCCAAGAGGCCCATGACCTCAGGCTCACCTGGTCCTTTCAGCTCAGCTCAGGTGTAAGGTGCCCAACGCTTGCATGGCCACCTTGAAAGAAAAGACCCCAGACTGAGAAGGTAATAAACAGGTCAGTGTATATATCTCCATCAGTGAAGGCTGGTTAAATCTAATCTGGGTTCCCCTCCATCAGAGCGGACAGAAGACGCCCCCCCCCCCCTAGGGCTGTGAGGAACAGGAAAGGCTGCTCCCTAACGGTGGGGACACTCACCCCAACCACAGCCTTGAACCTCTGCCTAAGCAAATAAGACCCACATTCCTGGACTGCTGCTCACCCGCACTTACCGAGTGAAGACCCATCAGGGGATGGGGTTCTGGCCGGCCCAGTTGCCTCACTTCTCTTCCAGTCGGACCCACTGGTCGCTAAACTGCCGGAGGCCCTGCGTTTGCTGCAGCCACCTCCACTTCTTCTGGAACTTTCCTGGTGCTATCCCTGGCAGGTGGGCACTTCTGGACAGAGACACGTGCAGCAGCGACAGTGAGCTCCCCATAGACCCAGTTTCCGGTACTAGCGCTTCAGGGGCAGGCACTTCCGTAGCCAAGATGGCAGAATGGGTTTCTGGAGAGGAAGGGCGAGGGATCGACGGAAGGTCCCACAGCATGATGCCCTCCCAACACCTTTAAGGCTCAGCACCTCACAAAGGCAGATAATGTTAAAGTTTAAGAAGGCTGGGGAGGCCGCCGTCTGGAAGCCACCGGGAGAAGAAGAAACCACTTTCGAAGCTTTGTTTTTCCTTCATATGCCATCATTACATTCTCTCCAGATCGCCTGGCTCTGGGGAAGAAATGTAAGATTCCTTGTTAATTGCTTATAATTACTGCATTTGCCTAACAATGGATCACCACCTTCTAGAAAGTCACTGAAGATTACAGCATTTAAAGAGGGGTGAAAAATATTTAAATGCTATTTACTTAGAACAACTGAAGTGGCCCTTAACCCTGTTAATCCCTCCTGTGTCCCTGTAAGGGCCCTGCTCATAAAAAGGCTCTTTAACACCCACAGAGCCCTGCCCAGATTCAAGTGTCATGTGCTCAGAATCATCCTTAAGAATTATCACAGGGCTGCCAAGAAGGGGAGGAGGAAGGCAGTCTTTCCACAGCCACTGCCCTAGGCCCCCTCACCCACCCCTTAACTGTGGGTGTCTCCCTGGCTCTGGGTTGTTAGTCCCTCATCTCTTCTTCTCCCTGAAGAGGAGCATCTTTGGAGACCTCATGCTCCCTTGGGGCCTCACCTAAGAGAACTCCAGACAAGATCACCACTGAAAACTCTTTGATGCAACCCTCACAGAGCACAGTCAAGACAGCTGCTGCAGCCACATACACCAAACTCCCGAGGATCACATGAGAGGGGAACCCAGGTCTTTGTGCTGGTTCTCACAGACTCTGATAGAATTAGGGGTGGGGGCACTGAATGGATCTGTTGTAGGGAGGGGGACCACCTCTAGGGCCTGTAAGTGGTTGTCTAGTACCCAGAAATGAATTATCCCAAGGAGACCCATGAGCTGACAAAGCAAGAGATTTTATTAGAAAGCGTACCCCAGTGGAAAACAGTAGGGTAAGGGAACCCAGGAGAACTGCTTAGTTCCTGGCTCAAAGTCTTGGGTTTTATGGTGATGGTATTAGCTTCCAGGTTGTCTTTGGCCAATCATTCTGACTTAGAGTTCTTCTTGGTAGTGCATGCATTGCTCAGCTAAGGCGGATGCCAGTGAGAGGGATTCTGGGAGGTGGTAGGATATATGATGTCTCCCTTTGACCTGTCCTGAACTCTTCTGGTTAGTGGTGGTTTATTAGTTCCACATTCATTAACAGAACCTCCTGTCACAAAATAATTCACGCAAATGGTTACTATGGTGCCTGGCCAGGGTATTTCAGTCAGTGTGCTTTCCCTAACAGATCCCGGGCAGGGGAAACTGCATGAACAAAGAGGAAGGGGCTGGAAAGCTAAAAGTATGAGAAGAAAAGGCAGAAAGAGAAGGGCAGTACAAGCAAAGGTTCTGAACTATCTCCTGACTTTGATGAGCTGCATCACCTTCAGTTTTTTCATCAGTAAGAAGAAACCACCACCTCAGAGGTTGGTTTTGTTACAGAGTCCAAGCCTGCTCTGGTCCCCACATGAAAGGCCAATAAATCTGAGACAAGGTGTTAAGACAAGGAAGGGACTTTATTCCGGAGCCAGCTGACCAAGAAGATGGTAGGTCAGAACCTCAAAATAACCATCTTGTCAGGGCCTGAATGCCAGATTCTTTTATGGATCAAAGATGAGGGGAGGTGAGGAAACAAAGTAAAAATACCATTTAATTCCTGCAAGTATCTCCTAGAATGGCAAGCCTCAGATATGGGGATTTGTTAGTTTCACTTCCTTACAGTCATTTCATGGGTGGTGTGAAATGGAATATCTCCTGTCATATCAACAAACAAAGATGTCATATCTATCTGTGATTCTGGCCTCCCGAAATGTGAATTTCTGGGCCACTAAGTGGACAGACAGAGGCACCGGGTGCTGCGCCCTTTGCCACACAAAGAATTCAAGAATGTCACAGTCCTCCACAGGTGGATGGGATAAAGGTATCTCCCTGAGGCAGGTCATTAAGAATGCCTATAATAACAAAAGTGGCAAGGTAAGGGTTAAAGTCACAGAAGCAGATCCTAAGTAAATTCAAAATTAACCCCTCCTGGTTACAGTTTTAAGGATTGACAGTCTGTGTGAACCAGTTAGCACCAATCTATCCATAAATATTCCTTCCACCCCAGGAAGTGTGAGCAGCCCAGTAAATGATAGGACTGGTTCTTAGCCCTCATTGTGTGTCAGAATCTCATGGACAGATTTTTAAAATATTGACTCCTGAGCTCTCTTCCCTAAGGGGCAGGTGTCAGGGTTAGAGGCAGATTTAAGGAGTCTGAGAGCAAGCAGCAATACACACACACACACATACACACACACACACACACACACACTCACTACCACACTCTGACAACCCAAAGAGAGAGTGACAAATCCCAGCCTTGCCAGTCAGCCTGGGGTCAGAGGCTGAGAAATGATCAGAGGGTCCAGTCCACTCTGCTTTGCCCAAGCACTCAGTCCAGGGGGTGAGGAAAGATCCACGGATTCTATTCAGCTCTGGCTCTCCCTGCAGAGCTGAAGGAGGATAGAAGAGAAAGATGGCTGGAGACCTGGGGCCGGATTTTCTCAGTGCGGAAAGGAGAGGAGAAAGCACTGCAGACAATGGAAAGGAAGAGCATTAACAAAGGTGGAGAGGCAACGGCAGGGACATAGGTTTCTGAGGCAGAATATCAGAGGCAGAACCTGGGAAAACATGGGGTCTTGGTGCCAAGGTGTCAGCATGAAGAAACTGGACTTTCGAAGAGAACAACAAGAAACCCTGAAGGCTTCTGAGTAAGAGACACTTGCAAGATGAGTCCCACAGAAAGGTGGAGGAGTGACCAGAGGATGATGACCTTAGGAACAAAGGGGGCAAATCCGATAGAGGTTTTACTAGAAGCCAAAGGCCTGGTGAAGGTGGAAAATGAGAAGTCTTAGGTGGGGGCTTTTGTAAACTAGAAAGTACTGTGTGAGGAACCGTTTTTACTGATACATGGGATGCAGCATGCCTAGAGGGGTGGGGGTGAGACAAGCCCAGGATGTAGCCAAGCTTCCCGCTGAAGGAGACCCAGAGAATCCTGGCTCCTAAGATGGAAAGTGGATTCCCAAGGAGGAACTTCTGGAGTGAGGGGATAGCGGAAGACCTGGTCTGAGACAACATGAGGTGAAGATGGGTCTTCTGAAGAGAAAGAGAGCACCTGGAGAAGGGCAGGCATCAGGTAGACACCACAGCTGGATCCCCCTCTCCACCCGCCTCAGCCCAGCCAACGGCTGGCATTTTCTTCCTGGAGTCCTCTCACCACAGCTGAGGACTCTGCCAGGAGGGGTCGCAGGTGACCACCATCTGGAGGGAGTGAGCCAGGAACGGAAGGTGACCTACAGGCTAAACTGTGTTCCCTCAAAATTCACCTGCTGAAACCCTAACCCCTGAACCTCAAAATAGGACTGTATTCAGAGACAAGAATGTTAAAGAGGAGATTAAGTTAAAATGAGACCTTCAGAGTGGGTCCTAGGCCAATCTGACTGATATCCTTAGAAGAGGAAATGTGGACACAGGGAAACCAGAACTATATTGAGGAAAAACCTCATGGGGATAGTGAGAAGGTGGCCACCTGCAAGCCAAAGAGAGAGGCCTCAGGAGAAGCCAAACCTGCCGACACCCTGATCTTGGATTCTAGCCTCCAGAACCATGATAAAATCAATTTCCACTGCTGCAGTCACCCAGCCTGTGGTGTTTTGTTATGGTAGCCCAGTCAGACCTAAAGAGGGCGGTAGGAAGGGCCACCCAGTGCCCACAGGGACTGGACACTGGGCAGAGACTAGCAGGGTGGCCAGCATGGGGCGGCAGCATTGCTGAGAGTGGGGGATCCTGGCCTCCTGAATTCTTTACAGAAGGTCCACAGGGCAGGAGGCTGACTCTGCATAAAAATGAGAAATAAACAGACCTGGAGGGAGGAAACAGCTCAGAGAAAGAGAAGGGGCTTTGCTGCTGTCTCAGAGATGGGTCTGCAGGCACTCCTGCATCTCTGCCCCACCACCCCACCATCACCCACCACCCCCGCTCCACCTTACTTTATGACTGACTCCACCACATGCCTCCCTACAACTTCACAAATGTCCAGGTCAAAGACAGAGCATTGAGCTGAATCACCCGGCCTGGGACCCAGGACCAAAGAGCAGAATTCCCTTCACCTTCGTGTCTTCCCCAAGCTCTGCTGACAAAAGGCCACTGGAGGCTCTGCTGCCCAAAGTGCTCCGCCAGCCAACTTGTCTGACAGTCCCAGCCACATGGGGGCGCCAGCTGACCCGGGGGCCAAGAGGTTGCTTAATGGCTGTTGCTGGGGCCCTTGGAACCCCTTGGACACCTCTTGCTCTGGTGCCCAGGCAGCCCCGTGGGGTAATTGGCTCCCCTAACTGCTCCCCAACCAGGACTGAAGCACAGGAAGGTTATTTGTTGATGGGTCATCCAGCAGGGGAATGTTCTACTTCACAGCCTTCCTACCACAGAACATGGAAAACTGTACTGTTGCCCATGAAATGCCCTGTGGTGAGAAAAACGATCAGAAATGTGGCAGCTCTTGTGGCCCCTAAACACACCCCCCAAACACATGCCCAAGGACCAAGAAATAACCCTGCCAACCCCCTCCCTCTGTCCAACCCAGAAGTTCAGAAAGCTTCTGCAATGGGGCCACAACGCGCAATAAGCAGTGTCTCAGAGATGAGGACTCGGGATCAGAGGTGGGCAGGGCGCTGCCCTGAGCCAAACAGCTAAGGAGATACTGAGTCCCAACCTTCCACCTCAGAGTCCAGTGTTGAAAGTCCTGACCATTCTGTGTAAACTGAGCATCTCAAAGACCCCAGCCCCTTTCTGCCCTAGGTATACTTATAAATGCATAATAAAATCCTCCATTTAGCAGAAGCCACCATAGCTGGAAACCTCAACCTGGATTTCATATTGCTTTTTTCTTTTTCAATAAAAAGCCTCAAAGATCAACCAGACAAGCTTACAGTGGCATCTTAAAATAAGTGTTTTCAAGGGGTAGATCCTGGGATTTGTCTTCTTCCATTTCAGTCTTTGATGCTCAGAACTGACATGATCTTCCGAGGTCACGATGTCCCCTTCTGTGACAGTTGGCACATTAATGTCCTAAATAGCTAATTAAATTGCACCATACCATCCTCTGATCCAGGAAAAAAAAAAACTTAGATGGATTGTTATTATCTCCACTTGAAAATGGAAAACAGGTAAAACAGGTTCAGGACTTCACACACAAAGCAGCAGCAAAGCAGAACCTAAATGCAGGCAGCTTGGCCCCAGGGTCTATGCAATTTTGACAACAGAATACTTAAGAGCCAGAGACCAGGAAAACAAATGAAGGTCCATCCGTACTCTCCCTTGCTGACTCCACTGCCACAAAAAGCAGAGGAAACTTAGAACCTGGGGAGCCTGAGGGTGGTATTTAGAGGAGAAGGTACTGGGCTGTACTGCATTCTTGGGTCCAGCCATAGTCTAGGAACCCAAGATTGAAGAGGGGCAACTGACTCAGAGCTTCCCAGGTGGCTCAGTGGCAAAGAATCCACCTGCCAATGCTGGAGACACAGGCTCAGTTCCTGGGTTGGGAAGATCCCCTGGAGGAGGAAATGGCAACCCACTCCAGTATTCTTGCTGGGAAACCCCATGGACAGAGGAGCCTGGATGGCTACAGCCCATGGAGTCACAAAGAGTCGGACATGACTGAGCGACTGAGCATGCAAACACGCAAAGGACTCTGAAGTAAAGAACATTGGCAAGGCCCAGTGTAGAAGTGAGCAAGCTCATGTACAGAGTATGCCTAGACTGGGGGAGGGGGGCTGAGCTTGCAGAGTGCTGCAGTGATGGCTTTCACCCACTGCCTCCCTAGCCCTTACCCAGTCCATGTTAACAAGGAGAAACCACAACAATAAAAACAACTACCATTTCCTGAGCATTACAAGGTGTGTGGCACTGTTCTTGGTGCTTTACACAGCATTCTGCCTCCCCACCAGCCATCCTATAAGGCAGGTGTATTATTAACCCCATTATCCAGATGAGGAAGAGGCAGAGACAGATTAAGCAAATTGCAACTCAGACCCAGGTGGTCTGGCTCCAGCGTCCACACTCTCAACCAAATAGGAATGAAAACAGTAATTGTCCAGTGAATGAACAGTCCCTATCAGCAATTGTTATCATTATGGAACATACTATACTGCATGACTTCAATTTCCTCCTACTCCAAAGAGAAGCGCCACATCTCATCTTTCACCTGCAGGTCCCCATGACAAAAGCTGCTGCTTCCTTTTAAACCTCTGAAACTGAGGTGGGCTTATCCTCACTTTACAATTAAAAGTGTGCTAACCACACAGGTTTTTCCATCTCACACTGCCAAGGCTAAGAGTTTGGGAGCAATTTCTGAATTTCTGTGGTTCCCTCTGATCAACTCAGCCTTCAGAAAGGCACCAGGAGAAATGGACACATGCGGGGGAGAAAGCAGCCCCGTGAAGACAGCTCAGCCCTGATGGCTTTCCAGGGCACTCCCAATACCCGGAGCGCCCAGAGACTGTGAGGTCTCTATCCAGAGCTGCAGCTGTATGAAGTAGCACACCTGAGAATCAGGCAAGCCCAGGTGTCCCAGTGTCGCCTGTGCCATCCGTCCAGCACAGTCTCCATCTGGAGGGCCGGCCCTCCTCACATCGGCAGGCCGATGTCATCTCAAAGCCTCTCCTGGTCCCTGCCCGCAGCACCCCATCATCCCAGCACTGGACATCTGGGAAGCTCTTAAAACATCAGCCAAGTCAGCAGGAGTGGGAGGCAGAAACCCACACTAAGGAGGTGGGCAGCCTTGAGCACCCAGCTCTCTCTTGTTTCATCTCTCAGACCTAGCAAGGCTACTGGAACAAATTCACCAGCTCCGAATCCTAACAGAGAGCCTCCACCACCCAACTAGGGGACAAGCCACAGACACCTTTAAGACCTGAGCCTTGTCAGGGTGCCTGCAGGGCAATGGTTGACAGCTCATTGAGACAAGCTTGACGTGGGCAGTACAGCAGTCTGCCATCCAACTACTGCATACACGACTCACGAGGAGGAGACTTGCTCCCAGACCCACCCAGGGCTACCAAGCCATTTGTTTCAAGTAGAACTTTTCAACAAACAAGATGAAGAAATCTGATTATTTTTCCTAAAACAGTTTCATTTGGACATTATATTCATGACATAAAATTCATTGATTCGGGGATTTGGGGGACATTCACAAAGTGTGTGCAACCCTTACCACTAATTTTAAAACATTTTCATCAGCTGAGATTGTGATAGGGCTTGCACTGAATGTGTAGCTCAATTTGGGGAATACTTCATCTTAACACTATTTATTATGTCTTCCAATCCACAAACATGAGATGTCTTTCTATTTATTTAGATCTTCTTTAATTCCTTCCAATGATGTTTTTAGTTTTTATTGTACATCTTGCTCATTACTAAATTGAGTCCTAAAGATTTTTTGTGCTGTTGCATCTGGAACTGGTTTCTTTTATTTTTAACCTTTTTTTTAAATTGAAGTATAGTTAATTTAGAATATTAATTCCAAGTGTACAGCAAAGTGATTCAGTTGTACATAGATGGGTTCTTTCTCTGATTCTTTACCATTATAGGTTATTTTAAGATATCGAATCTAGTGGAACTGGTTTCTTTATTTCCACATTATTCATTGCTAGTGTATAGAAACACAAATAATTTTTGTATTGATCTTATATCCTGAACTCAGTTAATAGTTTTAATAGATTTCTCTGTGTGTGTGTGTACTACTTAGGATTTTCTATACCTAAGATGATGTCTTCTGAAAACAAGAGATACTTTACTTCCTCCTTTCCAATGTGAATAGCCTTTATTTCTTGTCCTTGTCTAATTTCCCTGAAGGCTACAACCTTCAGCACAAGGTCAAAGAGAAATGGTGAGAGCAGACATCTGTGTCTTGTTTTTAGAGGCATTCTGTCTTCTTCATTAAATATGATACCAACTATGGGTTTTTCATAGAAATTTTTTTAACAGGTTGATAAAGTCCCCTTCAATTCTTAGTCTGATGAGTGATTTTATCTGTAAGATTCCATTTTGTCAAATGCATTTTCTGCACCTGTTGAGATGATCTTGTCATTCTTGTCCTTTATTCAATCAGTATGAGCTACTACATTAATTGAGTTTCAGATGTTGTGATAAACTGATTATATAACCCCTAGAACCTGTGAATATCTTATTGCTGTTTTAATCACTAGGTCATGTCCGACTCTGCAACCCCATGGACTGTGACCCACCAGGCCCCTCTGTCCATGGGATTTTCCAGGCAAGAATACTGGAGTGGATAGTCATTCACTTCTCCAGGGGATCGTCCCAACCCAGGGATCAAACTGGGGTCTCCTGCATTGGCAGGCAGATTCTTTACCACTGAGCCACCAGGGAGAAATCTTACATGGCAAAAAAAAAAAAAAAAAAAAAAAGGCAGGTAGGTAGTTTGCAGATATAATTAAGCTAAGAATTGTGAGACCCCGAGATGACACTAGATCACTCACTCTGCCGCTCCAGAAGTGCTTCTCTCCAGTCACTGCATCTGGTAAGAAAAAAACCGAGTAGGGTGACTAGTCCAATTTCAAGAAGCAAGTGGAAGAACTGAAAGAAGAAAGCAAATATTCCTTCTGCATATTACCCGCCTCTGGCATTTCCATCCTTAATTCTGGAAGCTGCCAAAATACGTTAGAATCGCTCAAGAAATACAGGAATATATTTCAATATTCCACAAAAGGAAATAATTTTTCCAGTCTATTTCCATGTACACTACTAATAGTTAATAACAGCTGATGTACCTTAGGCTTGGGAGGCTCACAGTTAGGTAGCACAGAGAAGAAAAATTTTAGGGGAAGTTAAAACACAGAAAGGTGCCAGGAAAAAGTTGGGATTAAGTGCCAGGTAAATGCCTTTCCAGCCAGGGAGTGTATCAGCAAACCCTCGTGGAAAGAGAGCGAACAGGCACCAGCCCATCCAGCAAAATTTCACACCATCAAAGGGACAGTTAGGGAGTTTGGGATGGACAAGTACACACTGCTATATTTAAAATAGATAATCAGCCAGGACATACTGTATGGCAAATGGAACTCTGCTTACTTAATGTTATGTGGTAGCCTGGATGGGAGGGGAGTTTGGAGAACAGATACATGTACATGTAGGGTTGGTGCTCCCAGGTGGCGCTAATGGTAAAGAATCTGCCTGCTAATGCAGGAGACACAAGTGATGAGGGTTTGATCCCTGTGTTGGGAAGATTCCCTGGAGTAGAAATTAGCAACTCACTCTAGTATTCTTGCCTGGAAAATCCCATGGGCAGAGGAGCCTGGAGGGCTACAGTCCATGGAACTTCGAAGAGTTGGACATGACTGAGAACACAATATACATATGTATGGCTGAGTTCCTTTGCCGTCCACCTGAAACTATCACAACATTGTTAATCAGCTATACTCCAATAGAAAATAAAAAGTTTAATTTAAAAAAAGTCAAAGTAGGTGTCACTCCTCTCACACATACCAGGGCCCCCCTCAATATCCCCTCCTTGGCAGAAGCAGCAGAGTCCTGAGTCTGATCAGGGATAACCTGCAACGCACCGGCTCCAAAGGCAAAGAAAAAGCCTCTGTCAAGGGAACTCCTCCAAAAGGGCCTTCACCCACTTCCCTTTCCTCTACTTTCTCTTGTAGATAACCTTCCCCAGAGGAAGTAGCTGTCAATCTCCTGAGCAGTGAAGCGAGCCTACAGTGGTAGTGTGGCGTTAAACTTGAAAACCTCTGTCAATATAAAGAGAAATAAGGACAACAGAGTTATGAATGAAGTTGCTTAATTTTGAGCATCGTATCACACAGCCCAAAGAGTCAAGTTGCTGTCAAGAAAAACAAAAAGATTGACACACCATTCCGGGAGCCCCCTGCCTGCTGTTTTTCCAGACTGTGATATCATTCCCTGTAACCCAAGTGAAAAATATTAAATAAAGTGCCCTGAAAGAACTCTTAGGCTATTTCAAACAGTATTTGTTTTTCCACTTAAATGGTTCTGTTTGATGCCATGTGTTTCTGTAAGGAAACAATTTCTTCTTTTTTTTTTAAACTTTAAACGTTTTATTTTGTACTGGAGTATAGCCGATTAACAATGTTGTGATAGTTTCAGGTGAAAAGCTGAAGGGACTGTATTTAAAATGGATAGCTAACAAAGACCTATTGTTAGCACACGGAACCCTGCTCAATGTTAAGCGCCAGCCTGGATGGGAGTGGGAGTTGGGAAAGAAAGGAAACAATTTCTGTGCACAGCACATCCACAGTTGTTTGGTTTTTTATTTTTTTAATTGAAGTATAGCTGATTTACAACACTGTGTTAGTTTCAGGTATGTAGCAAAATGATTAAGTTATACATATATTTTTTTCAATTCTTTTCCATTATAGGTTATTAGAAGACATTAATATAGTTTCTTGTGCTATATAGTGAATCCTTGTTGTTTCTCTATTTTATGTATAGTAGTTTGTATCTCGGAGAAGGCAATGACACCCCACTCCAGTACTGTTGCCTGGAAAATCCCATGGATGGAGGAGCCTGGTAGGCTGCAGTCCATGGGGTTGCAGAGTCGGACACGACTGAGCCACTTCACTTTCACTTTTCATTTTCATGCATTGGAGAAGGAAATGGCAACCCACTCTAGTGTTCTGCCTGGAGAATCCCAGGGACTGCGGAGCCTGGTGGGCTGCCGTCTGTGGGGTCACACAGAGTCGGACACGACTGAAGTGACTTAGCAGCAGCAGCAGTTTGTATCTGTTAATCCCATGTGCCTAATTTATGCCTCTCTTCTTTCTTTCCCTTTTGGTAACCATAAGTTTGTTTTCCATGTCTGTGAATCTGTTTTGTAAATACATTCTTCTGTATTACTTTTTAGATTCCACATATAAGTGATATATAATATTTGTTCTCTGTATGGCTTACTTCATTCAGTACGATAATCTCTAGGTCCATCCTAGAGATTGCTGCATCCATTGCTGCACATGACATTACTTCATTCTTTTTACGAGAGCATAATAGTCCATTGTATTAAATGTACCATGTCTTCTTTATTCATTCACCAGTGAACACTTGGGTTGCTTCCAAGCACATAGATGGTTTTAGCTTGTTTTATTCACACACAATTTTTTTCATAAAAGTAACTACATATTTACATACTTTAAAATCAACTATTACAATTCAATTACCAAATACATGGGAATTCTATAGACATTCAGCTGATTTATAAATTTTATGCCTTTTTATTTTCCTTATTTCTTTAATTCCTGTTTCTCCCTCATGCTTTCTCCAGTGTTCTTTACCCTACTGGTAAAATATTTCACCTGATTCTGCTGCACATGTGAACCAGTTTCAGTATTTTGGCTAACATCAGGGAGCTGTTACACCAAAACTGTGCCAACCAGGGGTGGTTTTTGCAACACAGTGGCTGTAGGTGAAGCTGACACACCACTTTCTCTCTCCAGCCCCAAACCTCAGCCTCCCCGCCCCGCCCTCCTCTCCTCCTCTTAACCATTGCCCGAGCCCAATACAGAAAAAGACATCTACCTTCCTCCTTCTCCAACTTCCAGAAACCTCCAAAAGACCTTTTGAAAATCCTCACTCTCTGCAAGTGGGTGTGCATGCTCAGTCATTTCAGTCGTGTCTCTCTCCTTGTGCCCCTAAGGACTGTAACCCACCAGGCTCCTCTGTCCATGGGATTCTCCTAGCAAGAATGCTGGAGTGAGTGCCATTTCCCAGCCCAAGGCATCTTCCCAACCTGTGGATCAAACCTGTGTCTCTTATGTCTCTTGCATTGGCAGGAGGGTTCTTTAGCACTAGTGCCACCTAGGAAGTCCTCACTCTCTGTATGAGCCATCAGCTTCAGCTTTATGGATAACAGCTGTCCTGCTATTTCCTTGCAATGATATTCTTTCACTTTCAAGTCAAGTACCTTCATCTTCCCCTTTGTCACCTTTTTTTTTTTAAGTCATGTCATTTACATAAGATCCTCTTGTCTGTTTCCCAAAAATCTCTTCTCTTTCACACAGCACTCCCTCTGCCCCAGTATCCTCTCCACAGAAACAGCCCCGAATGTGCAAGGTGGTTGCCTCCTACCATCCTGCCCCACCTTCTAAATGCCAGACATGACCTAGGATCTACACCACTCAGACACCCGCCTGGCCCTCATTCCACAAGGGCAGGCACCTTCCACACCCCACATCATCCACAGGGGCTGGGAGCAGGACAGGCATTGAAGAGCCACGGGAGAGGAACATATGAGACATCGACCCACTAACGGCTCTGTCAGCCTTGCCATCTGCCCATTGTAACTTGCAAGCCTCACTCCCCGCCCATGTTAACTTCTATTTACAGCTTCAAATTATAATTTCCCAGTTGATCTTGACCCTTCGCCCCACTTCCCCCACCCCCACTCAGAGTGCACCATAAACTCTGCTGTGCTTTCTTGAGTGTATTTCTTGTTTTCCTCTTCCTCTTGTTTGCTTTGCCTTGGTTTTACTTCCTCCCACTCTAGACTCCCTGGAAAGTTCATTTTCTCTTTTGACATTTGCAGGGCAAGTCCCTCTCCCTGGGACATTCCTTTTTCGCATCTTACACTCACTCAATATGACAGGATTCCCAGATCTAACAGACCCACACAGCATCACTCACACCCACCAGCTCCCTCCTCTCTCTCCTTCTCTTCCTCCTACAGGTGGGGGAGACAATACACTCCCCTATATCAGAAGCTCCGCTGGACTCACCACTTTCATTTGATCTTAGTAGAGGAGGGAAGGAAGCCAGGGTCTGTCTCAAGGGACACTTCTTGATCAAAGCATAACAAATATCCATCCACCTCTCTCCTGTAGTGAGGCTGCCATCCTCTGAGGCCTGGCCAACCCCTTTCTTCCCTAGATGGTCCCCAGGTAAGGCCTGTCCTGTGTCTACACTCATGGCACTAGCTCCACCACATTCACTGGAACACTGCAGGATGCAATCCATGTCTGGAAATGCTGGCAGCCTCCCCAGCTTCTTCTGTGTGCCCCCCGACCCCGTTGTAAGAATACCATGAACACTTCCTGTTGTATTGTGCTCACATGTTTCTGAAAGCCACCAAAAACCATAGCCAACACTCTGCTCCATCATTTCTCAAACGTTACCTAAATCAGCCAGGAAGCTTTCAGACTCAGACCCCTTCCCCTCTCTACAGGCTGGTTCATGATGCCTGCTGCCCAGTCCCATGAAGCTTTATCCTTTGACTTCATCTGGAATGAATTCTCATCAATGCCCCCACTGTTCCTCAGCTTCCTAAAGAATGTCTTTTTGACTGCAGCATCTCACTCAATACATACATCGGCACAGTTATTTTTAGAGCCCTTCATGACCTCCATCCTCTGTATACAGGATGTCCCGGTGTTGGCAGGTAACTTCCTTATTCTTGCACTTAAATGTGTGCTGAGCTGGGCGGGGGTCAAGGGCCCTCATCTGGGAGCTGTCATGGCTGAAGATGATGGAGCCGAGGTCCCCACAGTTAAGTGTTTGAGGAGGTCCTCTGTGTATAGGGGACCTGAAGGCTGCCTGCTCATAGGCTCTCTTGCTGCAGGCGGGTCTGGTTCAAAGCAAAGATGATATGAGGGGAGAAAACACAGGTCTCTTTTAAGTCCACTGACGCAGCAAAAATAAGTTCTTCTGTCCGTGGTTGGCAAATAGCCTCACCTGTATTGGTTATGTAAGGACATGGACCCTGCTGCTGAAAAAAGGAACTCAAATCCCTGGATAGTGTCCAAAGAAAAAAAAGAGGACAGTTCTGCCCACATCAGCCCATCAGATGACACCTGGGAGACTGACAACCTGGAACTCTCTCATGAACAAGAGGCGAGGGACCCAAAGAGCTGGCTTGTGAGGACCGGCTGAAGCTGGGGAAGTGAGGCAGGGAGGGACACACAGATACACAAACCAACAGGTTCGAATTACATGAACAACCAGACAGGATTATACACAACGCACACAGGTCTTTCCCAACCATCAGGGCAGCATTTGCAGGCTAATGAGTTTATTAGGTCCACGGGATGTTAATGAAAGTTATTATGGCTCTGTGTGTGTGTGTGTGTGTGTGTGTATCATCGTGTCCGACTCTTTGTGACCCCATGGACTGTATCCCACCAGGTTCCTCTGTCCATGGGATTCTCCAGGCTAGAATACTGGAGTCAGTTGCATTTTCTACTCTAGAGGATCTTCCTGACCCAGGGATCAAACCCACATCTCTTGCAGCTCCTTACCACTAGCGCCAACTGGGATGCTTCCATTATGGCACAAGAAAGGATAAATGAGGGCTACACAAAATCAAACAGGTTTTTATCTTTTTAAATTTTTTTTACTTGATATATAGTTTGTTTACAATGTTGTGTTAATTTCTGCTGCACAGCAAAGTGATTCAGTTATACATATATATAGATAGATAGATAGATAGATAGATAGATTCTTTTTTAATATTCTTTTCCATAGTGGTTTATCACAAGATACTGAATACAGTTCCCTGTGCTGTGTAGTAGGACTTCGTTTATCCATTCTATATATAGTAGCTAATATCTGCTAACCCCAACCTCCCACATCCTCCCACCCACTTGGAATCCACAAGTTGGTCTCTACATTCATGAGTCTGTTTCTGTTTCAAGGACAAGGACTTGTGTCATATTTTAGATCCCACATATAAATGATATCTTATGGCATTTGTCTTTCTCTTTCTGATTTATTTCACTTAGTATGATCATCTCTAGTTGCATCCATGTTGGTGCAAGTGGCATTGTTCTTTTTCATGGCTGAGTAATATTCCATTGTAGATATGTACCACATCTTCCTTATCCATTCATTGGTCAATGGACATTTAGGTTGTTTCCATGTCTTGGCTATTGTGAATAGTGCTGCTATGAACATAGGGGTGCATATATCTTTTCAACTGTAGTTTTGTCAGGAGTGGGATTGCTGGATTATATGATAATTCTATTTCTAGCTTTCTGAGGAACCTGCATGCTGTTTTCCATATTGGCTGTACCAACTTACATTCCCACCAACACTGTGGGAGAAAAACAGGTTTTTATCCTTACAAAACTCCCCAGAGTCTTGACACACCAAAGTGCCCTGAGGGGGAGGGCATGCTGGGTTTCCCAAGCTAATTTCAGGTACAGATCACAAGAGAAGGGTTGCCCAGAACATCTCTGGGGACAATCCAGACTCAAGGAGTTTTACAAAGCTGTGACCTCTCTGTGGCACTGGAGAGCTAGGTCAGAGAGGGAAAGACAGAGAATATGGCACCAGGTGGGAACTGGGTCAGACACCCACCACAGGGCTTCCCTCGTGGCTCAGCCGTAAAGAATCTGCCTACCAACGCAGGAGACATGGGTCCAATCCCTGGGTCAGGAAGACCCCCTGGAGGAGGGCATGGCAACCCACTCCAGTATTCTTACCTGGGAAATCCCATGGACAGAGGAGCCTGGCGTGCTACTCTTTGCAACCCCAGGGCTATTTTGCATCCATGGGGTCACAAAGAGTCAGACATGACTTGGCAACTAATACTACCACCACCCTCCACAAGACTTCTGACAGCACCAGAGATTCTGTGGCTTTTTCTTTCTCATTCACCCAAGTATGGATGCGGATATATCACCTTTGACAGATACCCCAGTAGGCAGTGTATAGGATATTGCCTTTGCTGGAATGCCTGCCCCACCCCCTTGGCTCAAATGCAGGCGGGACCTGTCTGACCCTGAGGTCTTCAGCAGCAAGTTTTCAATTCTCTGGAGATAACACATTGCAAGTCTCAAGCCATCAAATGACACTGCGCAGCCCCCATCCCCTTCCTTCTCCTTCCATGCTTTCTCCTCTTCATTCCGAGTGGCCAAGAGGCCAGGAGTCTTGTCACCTTGCTCCTCACAGGCCACTGTGCATGGGCCTGCCTACCGCATACCCTCCTTCATCATCCTTTCCTCCCTCAGTTACTCTGTCCCCATCAGGGCCTTAACCAAAGAGGGAGGGGGCAGGTCCTTCTTTATAAAATCCCCTCCTCTCCTCTCTTCTTTCCACATGCTCCCTCCATCAGGGACACCTCCTCCACCCGCTCTCAGAGGTCAGCTCCCCAGGGATCTATAGATCAGCCTCTTCTGTCTTGGGACAGGACCCTCTATGGGCCCTGGGGGTTCTCACCTATTCATGAGAAACTAACAAAGCCATACTAGGATGTTTGTCTTTGCTATAATTAAACTTTGAACAATCATGCATACCAAAACTATGCTCTGTTCCCACCCTTCCTACCCCTCTGCTGGTGACATGAGTTGACAGAGGCAGATACATCCATTCATGGACAGGTCTGCAAATTTTGGTTTAAGTGAGGAAACTCAAGATGAGCTTCTGGGTTCCAAAACCTTAAAATGAGGACCTATCCACACCACCAGGAATTGCTAAATGACTTACGATCAGCTGGAGGAAGGAATCTTCAGAGGGAGTGCCAGGAGGCATTTTGAAGTACCTCTCAGGTATGCCACGCCCCAGGCTAAGGTCTCACATGTTCCATCTCAGTATAACTCCTCCAGATCCCCAGGCTCAACTCAAAAACACCTGCTGATGGCTTTGGATGTTCTAAAGACATTAAGGGACAAGCCCAAGTTACCTGTTGCTAGAGACCTTCCTCCAAGAGTTGCCACTGATTCTGAAATGCTCGGTATTTAAAGAAGACTGAGACACTCATTCTAATGGACACAGCTGTCTGCAAATTGGGGAACGCTGTATGGGACATGCATGCGTGTGTGTGCTAAGTCGCAGGGACATCATACATTAAATAGGAACTTTGTTTATTCAGGCCCTTCTCAACATATTCATGTGTCCACCTGTTCATGAGAAGTTTACAAAGACTTGATGGGATGTTAGTCTTTGTTTTTGATGATTAAGCTTTAAAGAAGTTTGCATACCAAAATGAAGCCAATAACATTAATGATTTTCCTCTAAAAAAACTTTTTATTTTTTATTTTGTATTGGAGTATAGCCAGTTAGCAATGTTGTGAATAGTTGCAGGCAGAGAGCAAAGGGACTCACCCATACATATACATTTATCCATTCTCTCCCAAACTCCCCTCCCATCCAGGCTGCCACATAACATTGAGCAGAGTTTCATGTGCTATACAGTAGGACCTTGTTAATTATCCATTTTAAATATAGCAGTGCGTACATGTCCATCCCAAACTCCCTAACTATGTTTTCTCTCTATCCTTCCCCCCAGCAACCATAGTAAAAGTGATTTTCTGAGTGCTAACTATAGACCCTGCTAAATAGTTCACTTCTGTGCTCATTTAATGCTCTCAACATCCTGAAGTAGTAACTATTTTTAAATCTACTTTTAAAAAGAAGAAAATGAGGGGAAAGGAAGTTAAATAACTTGCTTATGATCACAAAGCTTAGCAAACCAAAGTGTCCCCACAAAGTGTGTGAACGGAAACAGTTCAGCACCAGGACTTGAGATCTTCACCACCATGCTATACACGAGATATGCTGCATAACTGACTTGTGTCACATGGTCTAATTTAAATTATTCGGCTTACAGTAAAGACCTAAGCATCTGAAACTGGAAAGAAGAGAGGCAGGGTAGGAGGGAGGGAGAGAGAGAGAGACAAGAGGGAGAAAAGAAGGAAAGAGGAAGGCAGAGAACGAGACAGAAGGAAGGGCACACAAAAGCTTTTTCCATCCAGGTAAGTGCAGCAAGCACACTGTATCTAGAAAACAGAAGATGTTACACAGAAGAAATTTTGAACTGCCGATAATTTCAACACTTGGGTTATAATTGGTTTTAAAACCTGTGAGTATATTTTGAGTTTATTTCCTTCGAGTTTATTTATTTTATGCAATCGATTATATTATATATAAAATTATTGCATGCTCAGTCACTCATGTCTGACTTTGCTACTCCATGGACTGTAGCCGGCCAGGCTCCTCTGTCCATGGAATTTTCCAGGCAAGAATACTGGAGTGGTTTCCCATTGCCTTCTCCAAGGGATCTTCCCCACCCAGCCATGAAACCAACCTCTCTTGTCTTCCCTGCACTGGTAGGTGGATCCTTTAACACTGTGCCACCTGAGGATCCCTATAAATAAAATTACTATATGTGTATGTATGTATATATATATGTATTATATATAAAATTTAGTATCCTACACTTTTTGTGTGATAGTGTAAGCATTTCACCACAGTATGGAGTCCTTAGCATCACACTACATGCTATCATTCAATTAAACTATCATGAATAACACCATCAAGAGAATCCGAGAGCAGAAAGTTCTTTCTATTTTCTAATTATTTCCTTAGTATAGATTCCTAAGACCAGGCCTACTGAGTCAGTGGGTATGAACCAGTCAAAAGATTGTTATTTCTCTTTTTTCTAAAAACTTCTTTTATCTTGTGCTTTTCTTTCTTAGTAAAAATTTAATTCTCCATTAAAACAAATTCAATAAACATTAAGTGGTAACACAGACAATCTCCCAAAGCCAATTTTATACACAAGCTCCATCTCTAATACAATCTGTACCTCCGTACCGACTACCCCCAGTGGCGCACCCGTGCAAACACACTGCTGTGACCGTGCACACGCACTGTTCCCTCCGCCTGGGAGGTCCCTCCTACCCTCGTCCCTATGACAGATAACACTCTTGTCCTTTGGATATCAAAACGGGAACCTCCTGCTCAGGAAGCCACAGTCCTGAGGGCACTCCGGGGCACAGTGAGACCGTCTCCTCTTTGCCCAGAGCATCCTGTGACTATTCTATCACACCACTGATGGCATCGCCCTGTTTTGTCACCCCACGTACAGCAGTCACGCCCTGCTCACCTCTCTATTCTTCCCATCTGGCACACAGGACCTGACATACTGTAAACATTCAATAAATTTCAGCTGAATGAATAAAATCTAGAAATGACTCTGTCAAAAACTGAAGTCTCAGGTGGGCTAGAGACTCATAAAGGAAGCTCAGCAAAATTTCGCCAGCCAAGACAAACAGGAAGCATCTCCGGGAAACCTAGACCCACCAAACTTCTCAGAAAAGTAAATGGGGGTGAGGGCAAGGGAGGAATGCTGGGCTAATGGGGGAGGGGAGTGAGTCTTACCCCCTAGAGACTCACATTTTATTTGAGCTTATCTCTCAGCCAGCTTTGGGACATCTGCATTTGGGCTTATTCCTTAAATGCTTATTCTGACCAAGCCTGAATGCTCTTAAACTCCCATATTCTCCCTTGGTATAAGTCAAGATAGGGGCCTTCCAGGAGGTGCAGTGGTAAAGAATCCACTTGCCAATGCAGGAGACACAAGGGATGCAGGTTTGATCCCTGGATCAGGAAGATCCCCTGGAGTAGGGGATTCAGTATTCTTGCCTGGAAAATTGGGTAAGCTATGTCTCAGTAACAAATTAAACTTGAAATCTCAGTGGCTTAGCAGATTATTTAGCTTGCTCACACAATCTGAGTGAGTTAGTGGCTTTTTCATCCATCTAGTCCCTTGGGAATCCAGTTCTGTTTATCTTGTGACACTGCCCTCCCAATATATGGTTTCCATGGGGTGCCACGGAGTGGACACAGCAGGCGACCTATAGTTTGCCTGGAATTCCCACAACTCATTGGCTAGAAGCAGTCACATGGTCTTGCCTAATCCTTAAGGGTGCTAGGAAATTATTCTTTCCATTTGCTGAGGAAAGAGAATGTCCTTGAGGCATTAAAACAGTTGATTGGGAGTTTAGTGCATGACAGAGATTCATGCTATTAGACGCATCCCTATTCAGAATTACACACAGTCCCTGGTGGAAGGACATCTGGACAGTAACCTGGCTAGTGGTGCTCATCATGAAGGTTCCCTGTCAGCCTGTGGTCCTCAAGCCACAGAAAGACTGGGCACTGCAGAGGCTGAGAATAGGGATGGGGGAGCACAGGCTAGGGAGCAAAATGCCAATCATAATCCTGGGTTAGTGTAGAATTCTGGAAATTGAGTGGATGGTCAGCAAAGCATCATCAAGAACAAGAGAGTGTAACAGATCGTGAAAGGTGTCATGAGAAATGTCAATGACCATTCTTGTGTCAACTAATGAAGAACAGTATCACAGCAGCAAGTATAGTGCTAAAAGTTCCTGAAGCTCATTCATTCCTCTTCCATTCATTAATTCAGCCAATAAATTGTTACTGATGCCTACTTGATCCGAGCACTGAAGATACAGTAATGAACAAGAAAGACAAGATCCTTGCCCTCCTGGGGTTTCATTTTACCTGGAAGTGGGGGAGGTGATGTCAAGAAGACGGGTAGGGGAGAGGGACCTGGGATATCACAGAAGGACATCTTCCTCCCAGAGGTAGCGACCCAAAATAAACTTTCAGTCGATGATGCCAGACTTGCTGGGACAATCCATTCACAGCAAGTCAAAACACTTCTCAAGTTAGCCCTTTGCTGCTTTTCCTTGGCAGGAAGGAGATCATTTTGTGTCACCCAGCAACTCTGAGGAGGCCATACTACAAATCAGTGTAACTTTAAGTAAGTGTGAACAATGAACTGGACATGTGTCTGAGTTGGTGCTAAGTCCTTCTCTTGTTCCTAAAAAAATACACAAATGCCTTTTTGAATCTCTAATACAATTTCCTATAGTCACCGAGTCTTTCCTTTTAGAGCTGCTACAATGATCCTAACTTAACCTTGGAAGCTTTTATATTGTGCTTATTTATAGCCTAACAACTTCCAAGAGGCCTTAAGCATCTTACACATTAAAGGTCAGCACAGGAAAGCTACTGACTACTGTGTCTCAAGCCCCCACCTAGAAGATTTCGTGGAGAGGGCTGTGTTTTCTTGGCTGGGAAGAGGAAGGAGCCTGGCCCACAGTTCTCCCCGGCAGATCCCAAGTGCTTGTTATCTGTTTCATGAAACACATTGAAAGAAACCCAGAGGAAGACTTCCCTGGTGGTTCAGATGGTAAAGAACCAGCCTGCCAATTCAGGAGATGTGGGTTCAATCTCTAGGTCGGGAAGATCCCCTGGAGGAGAAAATGGCAACTCACTCCAATATTCTTGCCTGGGAGACCACCTGGACAGAGGAGCCTGGTGGGTTACAGTCCATGGGGTCACAAAGAGTCAGACACGACTTAGCAACTAAACAACAACAAAACTCGGCCCAGCTAAAGCCACTGAGAGCCAGACGTAGCCTCCTTAGAAACCTGCAGTGGCATCTCCAAAAGGTTACCAACTGTCAATCATCCTCATGTAATTTTCTCTCCTTGCTGTGCTTGCCAGAGGCTGAGGCAGTCTCACAAATGTGGGGTCTCAGGATGCGACTCACAGAGAAGCAGATTCCCCAGAAGCAGCTGTGTTTGACTGAGTTGACCGCAGAGGCCGAGTCCAGGAAGTTCCTCCTGACGGGCATTGTCAGTGACCTGTTGTTGCTCTTCAATTGCTAAGTCGCGTCCAACTCTTTGTGACCCCGTGGACTATAGCATGCCAGAGTTCCCTATCCCTCACTATCTCCCGGAGTTTGCCCAAGGTCATGTCCTTTGAATCAGTGATCCCATTCAGCCATCTCATTCAGATGAGATCATTCAGAAGGAACCTGGAATATTTAGGTCAGTGCTCTAAATTCCCACACCGTGGGATCAGTAACAGGTGGTCACAAGTGGGGCACAATGACTGTTAACTGGACAACAAGAAGGCCCAAGAGCAGTGGGAGGCATGTCCAGCTGGGATGGGGGGCAGGACGGGGTGGGAGGAGGCAACCAGGAAGAGGAAAGGGGCATAGGGGCAGGCAAGGGGTCCCAACAAGTGTCAGTGGCCATGCACGCCGCCCCCCACCTCCTCCCCAAGCAACCCCTCCCTGCCCCACTACCCCTTGTCTCCATTCAGTTCCTTTCTTTGCAGTTTCTGTGAACATTTTCTCACATGTTGCACTTGTTTGCTAGGACTGTCTTAACAAACTGAGGAACTGAAACAACAGAAATGTATTGTCTCACAGTTCTGGAAGCTGAAAGTCCAGGAACTAGGTGCAGGCAATGACACGCGCCCTCTGAAGGCACTAGAGTTCTAGACCTTTCTCCTAGCTTTTGAGAGTTTCTTGGGTTACAAAAACATAGCTCCAGTATTTGTGTGGCTTTTGTTTTTCTTGTGGGTCGCTCTGTGTCTTAATTTATTCTTTTTATAAGGACACACTCATACTGGATTAGTGCCCACCCTGATGACCTCATCTGCAAAGATTCAGTTTCCAAATTAGGTCTCATTCACAGGTCCTGGGGGTTAGTACTTCAACATAAGATCTGGCAACACAAGTCAATTCATAAAACATATCAATCTCAGCTCTACTCTTTTTTTTCAGTTTGTTATGCAGTGTTTATTAAATAGATTCAGTCTTATATATGATACACAGATTCAAAAGCAAGAGGATTCCACTTAATTATGAAATCAGTGCATTTAGCAAAGTAATACCATGGAGATAACAGCTTGATTAACAGCTCATTGGTCTTTTGTTAAGTGAGGGAAGAGGAAACTGGTCTGTGTGAGTCATTCCACAAAAAAAAAAAAAAAAAAAAGAATTGAGTTGCAACTAATAGAGAAGATACATTCTAAGAAATAAAATATTAAGCCACAGTTACTGGAAAAACTCACTATATAAAACACAAGTAATTTTTATAGAGCATTCAGGAACTCCTCACCAGTTTAGAAGAGCCACGATAAGTTGCAAGGACAGCTCTACTCTTTTTTTTTAATAGTTAACATGCATACAGTGGGCTTCCCAGTTGGCACTGGTGGTAAAGAACTCCACTTGCCAACGGAGGAGATGCTGGTTCAATCCCTGGGTCAGGAAGATCCCCTGGAAGAGGGCAGCCCACTCCAGTATTCTTGCCTGGAGAATTCCATGGACAAAGGAGCCTGGCGAGCTACAGTCCATGGAGTTGCAAAGAGTCGAACACGACTAAAGTGACTTAGCACACTCACACATGCATATGGTAAAAACTTCAAAGAGTAGAAAGAAATTAATCTCCCTCCCATTCCTGTTCCCCAGTCACCCTCCTCAAAAGTAATCACTGCTGCTTGTGTCTTATCTCTTTCCAAGATTAGT
This sequence comes from Cervus canadensis, assembly GCF_019320065.1. Classification (NCBI taxonomy): domain Eukaryota; kingdom Metazoa; phylum Chordata; class Mammalia; order Artiodactyla; family Cervidae; genus Cervus; species Cervus canadensis. The sequence continues at coordinate 43,622,812 of NC_057390.1, forward strand.
CTCTGCATGTAAAGCAGTCAGATACATACGTGGACAGACGGTTGAGAGAGAGCAGCAGAGATATCTCCTCCACTTTTTTGTTTTTATTTTTGCTCCTTTGGTTTTTAAGCAGTCAAATAAAAACCTTTCCATAAATAAATACTGAAGTTGTATATTACAATGTAAGGGAAAACCATCAAGGAATAAAATGCCAAATCTCGGCAAACAGCGATACTCTCCACTCTTCTTGAAGTAAATGGAATCTGGGACTTTCTATCCACAAGATAAATATCAGTGACTAAGCTAAATCATAGAAAAGGAAAAGGGAAATTTCTGAGAGCAAGAAGAGACAAAGTTAAGGTTGCCTTTCCAGTGAAAAAGCAGATTGGAATGCACAAGCCCCTTGGAGGCACCCAGGAGGTAACCTCATGGCCCTTAATCCGAAGCTGTCATGGGACCTCTGGGCTCAGGCTAACTCAGGCAGACCCCAAGAGAAATCCAGGCAGAAGTTGACAGTTGAAGATTTCATACAATGCTACAAAGATTCAGACTCATTCCTTCAAGATCTCAAATAAGCCTTCCCTTTTAGATACCCAGATGGTTTGCTTTTTTCCCAGAAACCTCCTAAGCCAATTTCTTCCCAACCATGGTTTACAACTCATTATCCATCATGTCATGGTGGACAGAAATGTTGGCAAGCCCCACCCACTGCTCTGTAACTTGTTCATCTCCTTTCATCCAGATAACAGTCCACACAGTGCACTTCATGGGTCACGTCATGTTTCCTAAGGGCTGCCTGTAGACCAGGACAAGCGCTTGCATCAGTCCCCTAGGCTGGGCCACTTTGTGCTCCTTTGTGCTCCGGCAGTGTCAATCACCGCCTACAACCACCCCCAGATGACTCCAACGCGCAGGCAGGGCTGGGAGCGATTGACTGAATCCAGCCAGGGTCAGAGCTCTAAGAACCTCCAGAGATGCTTTACAGACCAGACTCAACTCGTTCAGATATGAAATGTCTCCTGAGAGTGCAGTCAGTTCCCAGCTCAGTCCTCTGACCCTTACTGACAGTTCGCTGCACCATAGTTTTCAAGGTCTGACTCATGTCCTCACAAGGAAGGATGTGGGCTGTCAGGGTGCTGGCAGGTGGGGCCAGCATGCTTCTGAAACAGTACTGCTTCTATGGGTTTTCCATACCAACGTAGGCATTTCAGTGGACTCAACTTACTGATACATTATTTCAGGGAGGCGGGATGAATTGGGAGATTGAGATTGATATATATACACTACTATGTGTGAAATAGATAACTAATGAGAACCTACTGTATTGCACAGGGAACTTTACCCAATGCTCTGTGGTTTTTACAGGAGAGAACTGACTCCATGTTACACCTGTTTCTTCTACTTTAACATTTGCTTCCTGTTGCTTCTGTCACAAGGGCCTGCCTCAGGGAACCCTGCCCCTCTGCCTGAATGATAAATCAAAATGGCTTTGTTCAAGATGCTGCCCACCTGTGGATGGCTAAAGAAGGAAGAAATGGACACATCCCCTTCCAGAGGCCATTCCAGAAGGTATTAGCAAGATTAATGGCCTTTTTACTTTACTTTCTCATCTCTCCACACTCTGTTCTATAAAAGAACCTGGCATTCGAACCCTGAAAAGATAGTTATTAGTTTGCCATTAGTCTGCCATCTTCTCGGTCAGCTGGCTTTCCAAATAAAGTTGTATTGCTTACCTCAACACCTCATCTCTCAGAATTATTGGCCTGTCATGAGATGACCAGCAAGAACTTAGACTCGGTAACATGTGACAAAAAAGGAATATATGTATACATACAGGTGATTCACTTTGTTGTACACTAGAAACTAACACAACATTGTAAAGCAACCAAACTCCAATAAATACTAAAGTAAAACATTATTTTTAAAAAAACCCCACATTCTACCTTCTCCAGCCCAGCTTTGGGAATGTACCAGGAAGCGCCAAGAATTCCTCCCTAATTTTTCCCATATGGTTGCTCTCTTGCCAAACTACCGGGCTGACACAGCATCAACAGATTCTCTTAAAGGAAAACTGCCGGGGAGCTGACTTCACAGAGGCCCTTGTCACTCACTGTCAATCTGTTCAGAGCACCTGAAAGCAAAGCAAGACGCGTTAGAGCAGAGAGGATGAGGTGGAGGTGGCGGAATCTTAGGACTCTGAGCAACCTGGAGGGGACAACCAGGGGTCAGCCTGATGCAGTTACAATAATAATAATATCAGTAGCGATTTCCCAGGTGGTCCAGTGGCTAAGACTCTGCACTCTCAATGCAGGAGACCCAGGTTGGATCTCTGGTCAGGAAACTAGATCCTACATGCCACAACTAAGACCCAATGCAGTCCCAAATGTATTAATTAATTCATAATGATAATGATAATAGCAGCAGCAAGCCCTCTCCCACCCCGCAGAGTCAGGCTGTCCCCTGGGAGGTGGAGCTGCTTTGGGGAGAAAGAGGGCTCATAGGAAGACTTCTGACCTTTTGGGGAAAACTCATTTATCTCTTGAGGCCACCAATGGAGAGTCCCAGCGGAGCCCAGGGCATCCCAGCTGGGGATAGAGTGGACAGGCCCATGTCTGCAGCAGAGGACAAGCAAAGCTCAGGGAAAGCATCTACAAAGAAAGGGGCTCAGAGAGCTTCGGGATGGGTCCTGCAGAACCTCAGATGTTCTCCAAGCCTTATCTGGAAAATGCACTGCATTTGGAAGGATTCCAGGCCACTGAAGCCACCACTGGGGCACTTGCCTCCTTGGAGAGGTTCCCAGTGCTTCTCCGGAGTGTGCCAAGCTTTACCTTTTGAACACTTGCTACGCCAAGTCAGGGGCTCTGCTCTATTCAGAGACATTTTTAACTACTAGGAAGTCCCTCCTACTTTTTGAGCTCCGTATCTTGTCATGATTACCCTGTACTTGTTTTCTGTGTATATCGATAGTGTGTGTTTTCACGCATGCGTAATTTGTTAACCATCAAACGGAAAATGTGCATGTTCCACTTCTAGGAATCTCTCCCACGGAAACACAAGCATAGGGACTTCCCTGGTAGTCCAGTGGCTAAGATTCTGAGCTCTCAGTCCAGGTGGCCTGGGTTCTATCCCCGGTCAGGGAACTAGATCCCACATGCTGCAGTGCAACTCAAGATCGCGCACGTCACAAGCAAGACCCAGTGCAGCCAAATAAATGAAAGGAAGAAAGGGAGGGAGGAAGAAAGAAAGATGAGCACAAGTATGTAAGAAATATGTGAGTGCATGAGGACGGTCCCTAGGGAACTGTAACGGGGTGCTCCCTGGCACTGGGACTGTTCAATCAAAATGGGAATGACCACACAGAGGGGATTCCTGCATCAAACAGGATGGGAGAGTGGAGGTGATGGCTTCAGATGATCTTCTACTTATAAGCCCTTGAGTTGCTCCATCTCAGGAAGTGCATCTCAGGAAGAGCAGGCGCTCTGGTCTCCCTTTCTGTCCTCTCTGCCTCCCTTGTTTCTCCTCCCCTCGGCACTGGCCATGAGGCTCCATGGAGAAGGGGATCAGGACCACGTGCCCATCAGGAACCTCCAAGTGGTCCCTGAGGTGTCTGGGCCACCTCTTCTGGTTATGCTGGGAGGAGGGAATCCAACATAGCACCAAAAAAACACAGGGCCAGTGTACCCATCCCAAGCACACACATTTCCATAGCTATGAAACCTATAGGGCTTCAAATGGGGCAACCACAGGTGTAGCCACAGAGAATGCAGCAGCTGCTCTGAGCATGGCATCAACCAAGTCTGCCGGCCCAAGACAGACAAACACAGCAACACTAGGAATCTGGGAGGAAGTGCAACCAGCATGACCATGGGGTGGGGCCTGTGAGGGTAAGTGCTGCAAGCTTGTCCTGGGGGTTGCTTCCAGCATGTCACCAGGCGTCAGTCCTCCCCTAGGGGGCAGCAGGGGTGTGGCAACTGCAATGACAACTATTAGGTAGATGCAAAAGTGATTGCAGTTTTGCACTGTTGAACTTTGCCAGTTGATACTGAAGTACATTTTTAAATAAATGTAGTTATGCTACACATCATTTTAATGTGCATTACTCACTTTATGTTTTTTGCTAATGACCTGTTACTTGCTGTTTCAGTGCAGTTCAGTTCAGTTGCTCAGTCCTGTCCAATTCTTTGTGACCCCATGGACTGCAGCACGCCAGGCTTCCCTCCATCACCAACTCCCGAAGCTTACTCAAACTCATGACCATTGAGTCGGTGATGCCATTCAACCATCTCATCCTCTGTCGACCCTTCCTCCTCCCACCTTCAATCTTTCCCAGCATCAGGGTCTTTTCAAATGAGTCAGTTTTTCTCATCAGGTGGCCAAAGTATAGGAGTTTCAGCTTCAGCATCAGTCCTTCCAAAGAATAGTCAGGACTGACTTTTTTTTAGGATGGACTGACTTGATCTCCTTGCAGCCCAAGGGACTCTCAAGAGTCTTCTCCAGCACCACAGTTCAAAAGCATCAATTCTTTGGTGTTCAGCTTTCTTCACAGTCCAACTTTCACATCCATACTTGACTACTGGAAAAACCATAGCTTTGACTAGACGGACCTTTGCTAGCAAAGTAATGTCTCTGCTTTTTAAAATGCTGTCTAGGTTTGTCATAGCTTTTCTTCCAAGGAGTAAGTGTCTTTTAATGTCATGGCTGCAGTCACCATCTGCAGTGATTTTTGAGCCCAAGAAAATAAACTCTCTCACTGTTTCCATTGTTTCCCCATCTATTTGCCATGAAGTGATGAGACCAGATCTTAGTTTTCTGAATGTTGAGTTTTAAGCCAACTTTTTCACTCTCCTCTTTCACTTTCATCAAGAAGCTCTTTAGTTCTTCACTTTCTGCCATAAGGGTGGTATCATCTGCATATCTGAGGTTATTGATATTTCTTCTGGCAATCTTGACTCCAGCTTGTGCTTCATCCAGGCCAGCATTTCTCATGATGTACTCTGCATATACTTGCTGTTTATTTGATATTTACTTTAGATTATAGAAATGATGTTAGACAAAAAGCAAATTCAAGCAATTTGAATTCTAAATGGGTCATAAAGCTGAGGAGACAACTGGCAACATCAACAACGAATCTGGCCCAGAAACTCTTAATAAATGTACAGTGCAATGGTGGTTCAAGAAGTTTTGCAAAGGAGACAAGAGCCCTGAAGATGAGGAGTGCAGTGGCCAGCTATCGGAAGTTGACAACAACCAATAGAGAGCAATCATCGAAGCTGGTCCTCTTACAACTACACCAGAAGTTGCCCAAGAACTCAACGTCAACCATTCTACAGTCGTCGGGCATTTGAAGCAAATTGGAAAGGTGAAAACTCAATAAGTGGGTGCCTTATGAGCTGATGAAAATTTTTAAAGTTATCATTTTGAAGTCATCTTCTCTTATTCTACACAACAACAAACCATTTCTTGATCAGATTGTGATCTGTGATGAAAATTGGATTTTATGTGACAACCAGCTTAGTGATTGGACTCAGAAGAAGCTCCAAAGCATTTCCCAAAGCCAAACTTGCACCAAAGAAAAGTTATGGTCACTATTTGGTGATCTGCTGACTATCTGATCCACTACAGCTTTCTGAGTCCTGGCGAAACTATCCCATCTGAGAAGTATGCCCAGCAAATCAATGAGCTGCACCAAAAACTGCAGTGCCTACAGCCAGCATTTGTCAACAGAAAGGACCCGATTCTTCTCCACAATAATGCCTGACTGCACATTGCACAACCAATACTTCAAAAGTTGGACGAATTGGGCTACGAAGTTCTGCCCTACCCCCCACACATTCACCTGATCTCTCACCAATTGACTACCAGTTCTTCAAGCATCTTGACAACTTTTTGCAGAGAGAAAGTTTCCACAACAAGCAGGAGGCAGAAAATGCTTTCCAAGAGATTGCTGAATTCTAAACCAAGGATTTTTATGCTACAAGAATACACTAATTTATTTCTCACTGGCAAAAATGTATTGATTGTAGAGGTTTCTATTTTGATTAATAAAGATGTGTTTGAGCCTACTTATGACTTAAAATTCATGGTCCAAAACTGTAATTACTTTTTCATCAACCTAATAGTAAGTTTGTGGTGAAGGTGAAAGTGTTAGTTGCTCAGTCATGTCCAACTCTTCACAACTGCACGGACTGCAGGCCACCAGATTCCTCTGTCCATGGAATTCTCCAGGCAAGAATACTGGAGTGGGTTGCCATGCCTTCATCCAGAGGATCTTCCCAACCCAGGGATCGAACTCAGATCTCCTGCATTGCAGGCAGATTCTTTACCACCTGAACCACCAGGGAAGCAGCTAATGTTCAGGTGATGGGACTTCCCTTCTCAACCACGCAGAGGGAAGACTCTATAAGTGAGCAAAATGGAAGCCAGAGTCTGCTTGGCCAAAGCTGAAGCCCATAATGAAAAAGGAAAAAGAAATATAGAGCTCCTCAATGTTATATGACAGCTTGGATAGGAGAGGAGTTTGAGGGAGAATGGATATATGTATATGTATGACTGAGTTGCTCTGCTGGGCACCCGAAACTATCACACCTGAAACTATTACAATTAAACATTGCTAATTGGCTATACTTCAATATAAAATAAAAAGTAAAGAGAAAAAAAAAGATAGATTTAATGATAGGAAGAGTCACCATCACCACAGGACAGGTGAAAGTCACCACAGGACAAGGAAAGCTGGTCAACCCAAAATCCATCTCCTTAACCAGGTGTAGAGCTACTAGACTGGGCAAAAGAGGGTTTATGGATTGAATTTTATCTCCCCAAAAGGCAAGGTCATCCTAACCACCAGGACATACAAATGTGACCTTATTTGGAAATAGGGTCTTTGCAGATGTAATCAATTTAAAATGAGGTCACTGACGTGGGCAACTACTCCATTATGGTATCCTTAAAAGACAGGGAAACTTGGACACAGACAGATATACACATACACACACACACACACACACACACACACACCCAGAGGGAACACAGTGTAAAGACAGTCATGTGTTGACAGAAGTGAAGATTGGAATGTACATTTACAAGCCAAGGATTACTGACAACTACCAGAAACTGGAAGAAGGAAGTAATGATTTTTCTCCAAATTTCTCAGGGAATACAGCCCTGCCAACAGCTTGATTTCAGATTTCCAGGCCCTAAAACTGTGAGAGAATAAGCTTCTATCATTTTAAGCCACCCTAGTTTGTGGCATCACAGCACTAAGAAACTAATACTTGGGGAACAGATCTGTTCCTGCTCTCACCACAGTCCCACCAGGAAGGATCTAGGACACCACAAATGAGACGAGCTGATCTACAGCTACTTCAGGTTCTACCGGTTAAAAACCCAGCTGGGCTGGCTCTCTCTTGAAGAATTTGAAAGAGCTAGTCCTACTCCAAAATTGGTGGGCCCTCAGTGCAATCCTGATCAAAATACCAATGGCATTTTTCACAGAACTACAACAAATAATTCTAAAATATGTAAGTAAATACAGAAGACCACAACTAACCAAAGCAATTTTAAGAAAGAAGAATAGGGCTTGAGGTATCATACGCTCTGACTTTTGATTACTATACTATAGTAATCAAAAAAAGAAAAGAAAAGAGAGAAATTTACAGTAATTAAAACAGCATGGTACTGGCACAAAAACAGATACATAGATCAATGAAATAGAATCGAGAGCCCAGAAATAAATCCATGTACATATGGCCAATTAATCTATGACAAAGGAGGCAAGGATATACAACGAAAAAATGAGTCTCTTCAATAAGTGGTGTTGGGGGACAGCTACATGTAAAAGAATGAAATTAGAACATTTTCTCACTCCACATAAAAAGATAAATAAACTCAATATGGTTTAAACATCTAAATATAAGACCAGAAACCATGAAACTCCTATAAGAAAACATAGGCAGAATACTCTCTGACATAAATTGCAGCAATATTTTTTTGGATCTATCTCCCAAGGCAAAAGAAATGAAAGTAAAAACAAACAAATGGGGTCTAATTAAACTCAAAATCTCTTGCTCAGCAAAAGAAACCATCAACAAAATGAAAAGACAATGTATTAAATGGAAGAAAATATTTGCAAATGATGTGACCAATAAGGGGTTAATATCAAAATACATAAACAGCATACAGAATTGAATATCAAAAAAAAAAACCTAGTTAAAAAATGACAGAAGATATAAATAGATATTTTTCCAAAGAAGATATACAGATGGCCAACAGGCACATGAAAAGATGTTCAACATCAGTAATCATGAGAGAAATATAAGTCAAAACCACAATGAAAGATTACCTCCCACCTGTCAGAATGGTTATCATAAAAAATATCACAAAAAGCAAATGTTGGCAAGGATGTGGAGAAAAGGGAACACTTGTACACTGTTAGTGAAAATGTAAATTGGTGCAGCCAATTTACATTTACTGGAAAACAGTACGGAGGTTCCCCTAAAAATTAAATAGAACTACCAGACACGATGCAGCAATTCCACTCCTGAGTGTGTATCTGAATAAAAGAAAAACATTAATTCAAAAGCATACATGCATCTCAATGTTCACAGCAGTTCTGTTTACAATAGCAAAGATATTAAAACAATCTAAGTGTCCATCAACAGAAGAATGGATAAAGAAGATGTGGTTTATGCATACAATGGAATACAACTCAGCCATTAAAAAAGAATGAAAATTTGCCATTTGCTACAACATAGATGGACCCCAAGGGTATTATACTAAGTGAAATAAGTCAGATAGAGACAAATGCTGCATGTTATCAGTTAAATGCGGAATATGAAAAAAAAAAAAAAGAATGAATATAACAAAAATGGACATCACCAGATGGTCAACACCAAAATCAGATCGATTATATTCTTTGCAGCCAAAGATGGAGAAGCTCTATACAGTCAGCAAAAACAAGACCGGGAGCTCACTGTGGCTCAGATCATGAACTCCTTATTGCCAAATTCAGACTTAAACTGAAGAAAGCAGGGAAAACCACTAGACAACTCAGGTATGACCTAAATCAAATCCCTTATGACTATACAGTGGAAGTGACAAATAGATTTAAGGGACTAGATCTGATAGAGAGCCTGATGAACTATGGACGGAGGTTCCTGACATTGTACAGGAGATAGGGATCAAGACCATCCCCATGGAAAAGAAATGCAAAAAGGCAAAATGGTTGTCTGAGGAGGCCTTACAAATAGCTGTGAAAAGAAGAAAAGCGAAAAGCAAAGGAGAAAAGGAAAGATATTCCCATCTGAATGCAGAGTTGCAAAGAATAGCCAGGCGAGATAAGAAAGCCTTCCTCAGTGATCAATGCAAAGAAATAGAGGAATACAACAGAATGGTAAAGACTAGAGATCTCTTCAAGAAAATCAGAGATATCAAGGGAACATTTCAGGCAAAGATGGGTTAGATAAAGGCCAGAAATGGTATGGACGTAACAGAAGCAGAAGATATTAAGAAGAGGTGGCAAGAATACACAGTAGAACTGTACAAAAAAGATGTTCATGACCCAGATAATCACAATGGTGTGATCACTCACCTAGAGCCAGACATCCTGGAATGTGAAGTCAAGTGGGCCTTAGAAAGCATCACTACGAACAAAGCTAGTGGATATGATGGAATTCTAGCTGAGCTATTTCAAATCCTGAAAGATGATGCTGTGAAAGTGCTACACTCAGTATGCCAGCAAATTTGGAAAACTCAGCAGTGGCCACAGGACTGGAAAAGGTCCATTTTCATTCCAATCCTTAAGAAAGGCAATCCCAAAGAATGCTCAAACTACTGCACAATTGCACTCATCTCACACGCTAGTAAAGTAATGCTCAAAATTCTCCAAGCCAGGCTTCAACAATACGTGAACTGTGAACTTCCAGATGTTCAAGCTGGTTTTAGAAAAGGCAAAGGAACCAGAGATAAATTGCCAATATCCGCTGGATCATGGAAAAAGCAAGAGAGTTCCAGAAAAACATCTATTTCTGCTTTATTAACTACGCCAAAGCCTTTGACTGTGTGGATCACAATAAACTGTGGAAAATTCTGAAAGAGATGGGAATACCAGACCACCTGACCTGCCTCTTGAGAAACCTGTATGCAGGTCAGGAAGCAACAGTTAGAACTGGACATGGAACAACAGACTGGTTCCAAATAGGAAAAGGAGTACATCAAGGCTGTATATTGTCACCCTGCTTATTTAACCTATATACAGAGTACATCATGAGAAACACTGGGCTGGAAGAAGCACAAGCTGGAATCGAGATTGCTGGGAGAAATATCAATAACCTCAGATATGCAGATGACACCACCCTTATGGCAGAGAGTGAAAAGGAACTAAAAAGCCTCTTGATGAAAGTGAAAGAGGAGAGTGAAAAAGTTGGCTTAAAGCTCAACATTCAGAAAACTAAGATCATGGCATCTGGTCCCACCACCTTATGGGAAATAGATGGGAAGACAGTGGAAACTGTGTCAGACTTTATTTTTTTGGGCTCCAAAATCACTGCAGATGGTGACTGCAGCCAGGAAATTAAAAGATGCTTACTCCTTGGAAGGAAAGTTATGACCAACCTAGATAGCATATGAAAAAGCAGAGACATTACTTTGCTAACAAAGGTCCATCTAGTCAAGGCTATGGTTTTTCCAGTGGTCATGTATGGATGTGAGAGTTGGACTGTGAGGAAAGCTGAGCACCGAAAAATTGATGCTTTTGAACTGTGGTGTTGGAGAAGACTCTTGAGAGTCCCTTGGACTGCAAGGAGATCCAACCAGTCCATCCTAAAGGAGATCAGTCCTGGGTGTTCATTGGAAAGACTGATGTTGAAGCTGAAACTCCAATACTTTGGCCACCTCATGTGAAGAGTTGACTCATTGGAAAAGACCCTGATGCTAGGAGCGATTGGGGGCAGGAGGAGAAGGGGGTGACAGAGGATGAGATGGCTGGATGGCATCACCAACTCGATGGGCATGAGTTTGAGTGAACTCCGGGAGTTAGTGATGGACAGGGAGGCCTGGGGTACTGCGATTCATGGGGTCGCAAAGAGTCGGACACGACTGAGCGACTGAACTGAACTGAACTGAATATTGTATATAAGAACATTGTAAATCAATTATACTTCAATTTTTTAAAAAAGCGCCCCATCTTGGTGGAAGGTACTGTGTGTCTAAGACTGTGATGAAGAGCAGAGGAACATCAGAGGGTGGTAAGAGGCTAAAGATCACAGGTTCCTAAATCCTGTGACTAAATCCTGGTCTAAATCCTGTGACCAAGAAGGCAGTAATCTCTGAAGCAGGTTAAAGAAAAGTATCTTAGAGAAGTATCCCTACAGAGTCATTCCAGCTTTCCTTACTTCAGTTCAATTAAATAAAAGGAAATCCATAGAATCTGATCATGAGACTCTCATGTTTTAGAACACAATACCACAATGTTTACAGCAAAATAATTAGAAACAGCAGAAACCTGAAAACAGCTCAAATGTCCATTAAAAAGGGTCAGGATAGATGATGGTATATGTATCAGTGAGATGCCATGCAACAAAGAAAACGAATCGTGGCCACATTTATTGGCATTAATGAAAGTTGCAAAATGTTCAGTAAACCAGCAAGGCATAGAAGAATATATATCATCTAATTGCATGTATAGAACAATTGAAAAACCAACACCAATAACACACTGTTTAGGATACATATGTGGTGACTTCAGGTAATGCATAGGGAGTTTATATGGGACTGTTACAGAGACAGCAGGTATCAGCTGGAATCAGGGCTTCCCTGGTGGCTCAGACGGTAAAGAGTCTGCCCACAGTGCAGGAGACCCAAGTTCGATCCCTGGGTCGGGAAGATCCCCTGCAGAAGGAAATTGCAACCCACTCCAGTATTCTTGCCTGGAAAATCCCATGGACAGAGGAGCCTGGAGGGCTGCAGTTTACAGGGGTCCCAAAGATTTGGACATGACTGAGCGATTAACACAAACATCCCAGCATTAAATTGGCTTAAACAATAACGGAACAGGCTGTCACACAGCAGAAAGTCAAAAGCAGAGGAGCATAGTAAGATCAGGACTCCTCCGGTCTATGTAACTGCCCTTATAACAAGAAAATCCAACACCAGTCTCAGCAAAAAAAAACAAACAAAACAACAACAACAAAAACTCCCTTCCAACCTCTCCTTGACCAGATGAACCCAACAAAAGACACATGCTCACACCCACACCCATAAAAGTAGACAGAGGAATACTGTGTGCTGACTGGCTTAAACCCAGATTGTTGAACCAATCACTAAGAAGATTGGGTCCTGGACCAATCACTCCAAGAGGGACACTTAGAGTAAAAACAAGTAGGATGGCTAGCTGTTGGATTCAAAAACAGAATTCAATCCCAACCCTGTTCCAGTTTCTCTTGCTAGTTTGAAAATAATGCCTAGGAATAAAGAAATGGAATGTGGCAAGGGGAACCGAGGGTTTAAAATGTGTCAGTGAGCCCCAGTTGGATCTCTGGTCAGGGAACTAAGATTCCGCATGCCACATGCCTCAGCTGGGGGAAAAAGTTTTTATTCAGTAAAATGTGTCAGCAAGGATGAGGTATAAGAGTAAACCCACTAGTTACAGGTAAACCCAACCACTTTACAGTAGTAGAAGCAAAGCAACACAAACTTTTATCAAATGTCTTTGATGCACTTTGTAAAGGTTCTCTTATTTATTCCTCATTACAATCCTATGAGGTTTGTTACATCACATCTATTTTACAGATGAGGAATCAGATGTAGAAAGGACTATCTTTCAAGGACTATATGGCTCAAGGTCACAATGCTAGGAAACAGGGAAGCCAGGGCTCAAACCCAGATCTATGGTTTCCAAACTTCATATTCTTTTCACTGAGAAGCTGGGTAGCTGCTGGTGAGGCTAGCAGCAGGACTGACCCTGACCTCTTCAAGGTGTCCAAAGACAACTTCCCCTAAGGCAAGGTCTGACTCCTCAGAGCACATGTACCCCTAAGGCAGGGAGAGGCAGTATGCCTGTTCTTGTTGTTGTTGAGTTGCCAAGTCGTGTCCGACCCTTTGCGACCCCGTAGACTGGGAGCACATCAGGCCTCCCTGTCCCCTCACCACCTCCCAGAGTTTGCCCAAGTTCATGTCCATTGAGTAGGTGATACCATCCAACTATCTCATCCTCTGTTGCCCCCTTCTCCTCCTGCCTTCAATCTTTCCCAGCATCAGGGTCTTCCTCAACGAGTCAGCTATTCTCATCAGGTAGCCAAAGTATTGGAGCTTCAGCTTCAACAACAGTCCTTCCAATGAATATTCAGAGTTGATTTCCTTTAGGATTGACTGATTCTATCTTCTTGCTGTCCAAGGGACTCTCAAGAGTCTTCTCCAGCACCACTTCAAAAGCAGTATGCCTACTTCTCCTGAATGCTCCACCCTGGTTATAACAGTGCCACTCAGGTGTAAAGATTCAAAAACAGCCCCAAATCCACCTTCCGGATCTGTTAATTAATGGCCCTCACCTAGAGCACTGTGTCAGGTCAATTTCCACCTATAGGAGGAAAGAAAAATCCATAAAATCATTCTTTTATTCCAGACCTTTCTTTTCTCCTAGGTGTTCAAGAAATGCCAAATCACCATGCTGCCTGCTCTCCCAAACTGCTACCCAAACCAAAGCCCCTGAAGAAACAATCCGATATAGGACCCGATTCTGCCTGTCCCCTCCCCACCCCAGGCCATGCCAACTGTCTGCCATGCCATGCCAAATGCCCATGTCTGGGCAGACATTTGACTTAAAGATATAGTATGAGTGGATATGCTCATACAAATAGTGTATGAGATGTACACCCAAAGATTTACATCTACCCCATAGGATGCACTCATCTTCAGGCCAAAAAGCCATTGCTTTGTTTCAAGTATCTTAATCTGTATTGGTTGAGACTGTAAGAAGGGTAAGAAACAGCAAGAAAGGAAGAACTATTGTAAATTATTGTGATTGTGATAAAATTCAAATTAGCATGAAGTTTCTAACAGTGCAAAGACATACAGGGACTTACTTTCACCCAGGAAAAAAACACAGCTAGATAAACAGATTTCTGCTTTCACTTTAGTGTTTGCTTTGTATTATACTGTCTTTTCGCCAGCTTCCCCGGTGGCTCAGTGGTAAAGAATCCGCCTGCCAATGCAAGAGATGCGGGTTTGATCCCTGGATGGGGAAGATCCCCTGGAGGAGGAAATGACAACCCACTCCAGTATTCTTGCCTGGGAAATCCCATGGATAGAGGAGCCTAGGGGGCTACAGTTCATGGGGTCGCCAAGAGTCAGACATGACTGAGTGACTCACTCGATTTAGTGACTAACAACAACACTACTGCCTTTTAGGGGAAAAAAGAATTATCAGTTCATCGAAAACCATATCTTGTCAGCTGAATACTCTTCTCCCTCACTCCAATGACACATACTCGTCCCACCTGCACTTTTTTCTGAAGCGTCGTGTTCACTGGGAAAGACAGCAAACTTATTACCCAACCGTTTACTTCCGTGTTCAAATGCTGCTCTTCCCCCCTGCCCCCTGCCCTGTCTCCCTTTCCACTCTCCACTTGCCTCTGCACTTCCTCTCTTCTCTCCCTTTCTTTCTGGGCTGTGGAAAGAATTGATTAAGCTCCTTGTCCAACACTTGCAGCAGTCTTCTTTCTCTTTCCTGAGACTTCTTCAGCTGTGGGGAGACCCAGGTTCCCGATGAGACATTGTTGTGGGAGCCCACAGGATGAAGGGGCAGGCAAGGGAGCTGGAGTCAGGCAGATGCTTTTCCTGTCAAAGACAAAGGCCCCCTCCGCCCGAGCCTCTCCAGTTTCCAGCACTTGCATACCCCTCAGATCAAAGGGCTGCTCTGCATATGAAAAACACCACCCATAATGTGGCTCCCATCAGCCCCAGCCCACCGCAACAGCTGCTGCTCTTAACAAAGACCCTGGCATCTGTTTAGGCACAGCCCTCACCTTCTGGGGCACTGGCTTGTTGCATCTTCATTTTTCTTAGTTCACTTCTGTGGGCGATTCAGTCCGTTGAAGTAGAGTAGGGGAGCAGAGAGGACGCTCTCTCTCACCCTCAGGTCATTCCACTCACATCATTTTTCAAGACACCTTGAGGATTCTGGTCCTTACCTCTCCCACCTCAAGCTCATTTACTTCACCCTTTCTCACACACACTTTTATTTTACTAATTTTTTTTTATTTATTCACTTATTTATTGGCTGTGCTGGGTGTTCCTTGCTGTGCGGGCTTTTCCCTAGTTGGGGTGAGGAGGGGCTACTCTCTCGTTGCAGTGTGCGGGCTTCTCATCGCAGTGGCTTCTCTTGTTGCTGAGCATGGGCTCTAAGGACACAGGCCTCAGTAGTTGCAACTCCCAGGCTCTAGGGCACAGGCCTAACAGTTGTGGCACATGGGCTTATTTGTCCCCTGGCATGTGGGATCCACCCAGACCACGGATCAAACCTGAGGCTCCTGCATCGGCAGGTAGATCCTTTACCACTGAGCCACCAGGGAAGCCCCTCGGCCACTCTTAAAAATCTCTTTTCTTCTTTGCCTAAAAAGGGACCATGCCCTTCAAACAGTCTAAACTGACCCTTCATAGCAAAATGATGGGGGAAATTTGACTCCTTTTCTTGTCATGTTAATAGATGCTGCCAGACTTGGGAACTAAAGCTTCCCCACACTTCACAGGATGTGAGGTCTGCCTTTCAGAAGGAAAAGATGCTTCTCAAAACTTGAACCTGAGAGCACCTCGGCCAACAGATTCAGGTGAGGACCAGAGAAACTGATCTTCAGTGATGTTCCGACCTGAAGAAGTGTCATTTTGTTAATGATGACAATTTCTGAATTCCAGGAGAGCACAGGGAGACAAGCTGGAAGAGAACACTGGGCCTTTCCTCTTTCAACTCCTGCCACCTCCTGCACATCCTCCCAGCCTTCTCCTCCCTTTGATCAGGTCCCCCGACCACCTCTCCTTCCATCCAGCCCACATGTGCCCTGACTTCATGGTGACTGAGCACATTGTCTTCTGTTATGGATGTGGACTGAACTATTTCCCTCATTCCACCCCCCACCATCCCCAGTTCATAGGTTAAAGTTCTCTTGTGAACTTCAACCTCCTGTGACTGTATTTGGAGACGGGACTTTAAGAAGGTCATTAAGATTATGGGAGCACCCATGGGTGCTCAGTCACATCCAACTCTTTGCAACACTGTGGACTGTAGCCCAACAGGCTCCTCTGTCAATGGAATTTTCCAGGCAAGAATACAGGAACAGGTTACCATTTCCTACTTCAGAAGGATCATCCTCCCCAATCCCAGGATTAAATGCATGTCTCTCACGGCTCCTGCATTGGAGGGCGGATTCTTTACCTCTGCACCACCTGCTGCTGCTGCTGCTAAGTCACTTCAGTCGTGTCCGACTCTGTGCGACCCCACAGACGGCAGCCCACCAGGCTCCCCCGTCCCTGGGATTCTCCAGGCAAGAACAGTGGAGTGGGTCGCCATTTCCTTCTCCAGCGCATGAAAGTGAAAAGTCAAAGTGAAGTCGCTCAGTCTTGTCATGACTCTTAGCAACCCCATGGACCGCATCCTACCAGGCTCCTCTGTCCATGGGATTTTCCAGGCAAGAGTATTGGAGTGGGGTGCCATTGCCTTCTCCACTGCACTACCTAGGAAGCCCTAAATGAGGTCATATGGGTGGGGCTTCAATCCAATAACATTGGTGTCCTTACAAGAAGAGTAAAAAACACCAGAGCTTTCTCTTGCTCCCCCTAGGGGCATGTGAGGACACAACAAGAAGCAGCCATCCGCAAACAAAAGAGAGAGACCTCATCAGAAACCAACCAGGCGGCACTCTGATTTGGTACTTGGAGCTTCCAAATCTATGAGGAAATAAATTTGTGTTCTTTGAGTCACACAGTCTATGGTATCCTATGATGGCAGTCCAAGCAGACAAGCATACTTCCTCCCCCCAGATCCCACAGGATGCTGGAGTAACAATAAGAACTGACATGAATCCCTCCACCTCCAAGCCCCAGTAAAAGTCACAAACTCTGCTAAGCCCTTCGGGACTGTCTCAGTCCCTTCCTAGAAATTTCCATTCTTGTTATTTCTACATTGCCCTGAAAGGTGGCTGCTGGTGCTAAGTCGCTTCAGTCATGTCCGACTCTTTACAACTCCATGGACTATAGCCTGCCAGGCTCCTCTGTCCAAGGGATTCTCCAGGCACGAATACTGGAGTGGATTGCCATGCCCTTCTCTAGGGGATCTTCCCAACCCAGGGATTGAACTCAGGTCTCCTGCATTGCACACAGATTCTTTACCACTGAGCCGGGAAAGCCCTGAAAGGTAATTTCCCTTTGAATTGTTTAAAGTTCTGACAAGACAGACAAGCCTTGGGAGCAATAACCTACAAAGAATCATATGAAGAACAAAAAGCTGACTTTACACACTTAACCACGTCTGGACCTGGGACTGGGGTAAGTGGACAGCAGCTCACAGAACAGCCACACACTGTATTTGCTTCTGCCAAGCAAAGAATGTTGCCCGCCACCATCTGGCTCAGGGGCGGGGGGCGAGGGTGCAGAGGGAGGGGGAGTGGGGGTGGTTGAATCACTCACCACAGCAGTCACTGACCTTTAACCCACACTGAGAGGAGTTCAGGGTGGAGATCAGAAACAAAGCATTCTGTGCTCCGGGAAAAACTGGCAGAAGAGGCCTTCAGACAGATATTTTTAGGAGAAATGTTTAATGAACCTGGATTCCAACATCTTCCCATACTTAGAAAAAGCAATAAAATCATTAACAGAGACATCTGTTCCTTGTGACTAGCAGCTATGTTCTTAACAAGATGTGTGCCTGGTTACACATCTTCCCTTCATCAAAATCACATATATACTGACTGCCCCCTGCACCCACATACCTCTTGGGAGCAGTTCTTCAGAGCTGTCTGAGAGGCTGCCGACCAGGCTGTAGTCCTCAGTGAAAAGTGAAAGTGGAAGAGTTAGTCACTCAGTCACATCCAACTCTTTGCAACCCCATGGACTGTAGCCTGCCAGGCTCCTCTGCCCATGGAATTCTTTAGGCAAGAATATTGGAGTGGGTAGCCATGCCCTCCTGCAGGGTATCTTTCCAACCCAAGGATCAAACCCAGGTCTCCTGCATTACAGGCAGATTCTTTACCGTCTGAGCTACCAGCCTCAGTAAGACCCCCAAATAAAACCCAAACTCATAGCTCTCACCTTGTGTGTTTTTACTGTAGTCAACATTCCTGGAGTCCAGGCTGCTTCTGGCCTTTCTCTTATTTTGCATTTTCTCCAATATCAGCAATTGTAGTCAGTTTTTCTTTATACAACAACCTATGTGAGGCTCATGATCAAGTCCAACTCTAAATGACAAGACATCCTCCTCTCCTGCTTCTCTCCCCCAGACCACTGGCATCTCCCTCCTGATGGCCCAAGATCCTGGGCTAACACAACTGAAGCACTCAGCCAAGAGGCTAACTAACACCAACAGCCCTGCAGAAGTGACCAGCGTCTTGGCCCCATCTGGCCCACACTCAACTGCCAGGTGCATGTCCTACAGCCCTGCTCTCTGTGCTCTCACTGTCCCTGGAAAGTAGCCATGTCGTCCCCCTAACATCCCCACCCCTTGGTTGAACGAGGGGGCACTGCCCTCAGGGAGCACGGTGGTTTCCCCACCTCACACTCATTCTCAAGCTTCATCGCCCACCTCACCCCTACAAGCCCAGCCCACTACCATTCAGCCAGCACATCAGGCTTTTGGCCAGGTTTGCCGGTACTGCTGGCTCATCTGAACTATCTCCCTGTTTCTTCCACTTGGGCAAATCCTAGCCTTTCCTTGGAAATCAGCTCAAATTCTCATATGCTTATTAAAGTAAGCAGATAACAATTAGAAAAGAATTCTGTGACAGTAGGAGGAGCTTCCCAGGTGGCGCAGTGGTAAAGACTCCACCAGCCAGAGCAGGAGATGCAAGAGATGCAGGTTCGATCCCTGGACTGGGAAGATCCCATGGAATAAAAAGTGGAAACCCACTCCAGTATTCTGGTCTGGAAAACTGAAGACTTCCAGAGTCTCTAATTCAGGAAGTCTGGAGTTGGGACTAACATTTTGCATTACCTGCATTGGCAGGTGGATTACTTACCACTGAGCCACCAAGGAAGCATTTTACCAACGTTAAAAAACCAGAACATTTCCCAAAAAATTCCAGACTTCTGACTTCTGTTTTAAAAAAACAGAAAATCTGGGAATTGGATGGAAGGTGGACAAAAAGTACAAACTTCCAGTTATAAGATAAATATATGTTCTAAGGATCTAACCAGCAACACGATGATTTCGATGAACATTGCTGCGTGGTGTAGATGAAAGTTCTTAAGAGAGTCAAGGACTTCCCTGGTGGTCCAGTGGTTAAGAATCCACCTCCCAATGTAGAGGATGTGGCTCTGATCCCTGGTCAGGGAACTAAGATCCCACATGCTGTGGGGCAACTAAGCCCACGCCCCACAAACAGAGAAGCCCAAGCGCCACAACAAAGATGTGGTGCCACCAAAAATTTTTTTTAATTAAAAAAAAAAAAGAAAGTTCATGAGACAATCAATCCTAAGAGTTCTCACAAAGAAAAAGTACATTTTTCTTCTTTTTTGTACCAATAGGAGGTGATGTACCATTTTTGTACCATAGTTTGCATCACACACTGCAGTTAACCACAATCAACATACATCTTTGTCACTTGCTCCATCATTTCATGGGATAAATTCATAGAGGTTGGATTACTGGGTCAATTTGATACAGTTCACCCACAAACCCATTTTAAATCAGTTATAACACAAAATGAGAAAAAATCAGCTACCTAAATGACACCTTTTCTACTTGGACTTTTTAAATTAACCAATGGCAGTTCTCACATCTCCTTCCATTTGGGCTCCACCCTGAGCCTTCTAATGTTGTAAATATTAACATCTCTTGAAACTTGCTATTTTATTCCACTACTTCTGCCAGCTGACAACATCCTTTAGTGACATCCTCAAAAATCACGTTGCTACAAGAGATTCAGCCACACTGAAAGTGCCTACAATGTACTCAGTGCTGCTAGACAACCCCTCCCCTGACCATGCACATATAGGTTTTTAATTAATTTATTTCTTAATTGGAGGCAAATTACAATAGTGTAGTGGTTTTTGCCATACATTCACATGAATCAGCCATGGGTGTACATGTGTCTGTCCCCCATCCTGAACCCCCCTCCCACCTCCCCCCCATCCCATCCCTCAGGGTCATCCCAGTGCACCAGCCCTGAGCACCCTGTCTCATGCATTGAACCTGGGCTGGCGATCTGTTTCACATACGATAACATACATGTTTCAATGCCATTCTCTCAAATCATTCCACCCTCGCCTTCTCCCAGAGATCAATAGTCTGTTCTTTACATCTGTGTCTCGTTTGCTGTCTCGAATATAGGGTCATTGTTACCATCTTTCTAAACTCCATATATATGCATTAATATACTGTATTGGTGTTTTTCTTTCTGACTTACTTCACTCTGTATAATAGGCTCCAGTTTCATCCACCTCATTAGAACTGATTCAAATGCATTCTTTTTAATAGCTGAGTAACATTCCATTGTGTATATGTACCACAGCTTTCTTATCCATTTGTCTGCCAATGGACATCTAGGTTGCTTCCATGTCCTGGCTATTATAAACAGTGCTGCAATGAACATTGGGGAACACGTGTCTCTTTCAATTCTGGTTTCCTCGGTGTGCATGCCCAGCAGTGGTATTGTTGGGTCATATGGCAGTTCTATTTCCAGTTTTTTAAGGAATCTCCATGCTGTTCTCCATAGTGGCTGTACTAGTTTGCATTCCCACCAGCAGTGTAAGAGGGTTCCCTTTGCTCCGCACCCTCTCCAGCATTTATTTTTTGTAGACTTTTTAATAGCAGCCATTTTGACCAGTGTGAGATGGTACCTCACTGTGGTTTTGATTTGCATTTCTCTGATAATGAGTGATGTTGAGCATCTTTTCATGTGTTTGTTAGCCATCTGTATGTCTTCTTTGGAGAAATGTCTGTTTAGTTCTTTAGCCCATTTTTTGATTGGGTCATTTATTTTTCTGGAATTGAGCTGCATGAGCTGCTTATATATTTTTGAGATTAATTCTTTGTCAGTTGCTTCATTTGCTATTATTTTTTCCCATTCTAAAGGCTGTCTTTTCACCTTGCTTATAGTTTCCTTCATTGTGCAAAAGCTTTTAAGTTTAATTAGGTCTCATTTGTTTATTTTTGCTTTTATTTCCATTACTCTAGGAAGTGGGTCATAGAGGATCCTGCTGTGATTTATGTCAGAGAGTGTTTTGCCTATGTTTTTCTCTAGGAGTTTCGGAGTTTCATAGTTTCTGGTCTTACATTTAGATCTTTAATCCATTTTGAGTTTATTTTTGTGTATAGTGTTAAGAAAGTGTTCTAGTTTCATTCTTTTACAAGTGGTTGACCAGTTTTCCCAGCACCACTTGTAAAAGAGATTCTTTTCTCTATTGTATATTCTTGCCTCCTCTGTCAAAGATAAGGTGTCCATAGGTGTGCGGATTTATCTCTGGGCTTTCTATTTTGCATATAGGTTTTTACCTTGAGTTGGTTCCTGTAACAAGACACCTTTGAAATGATGCCAAAATCTACCCCCTCTGCCCAAACTATGCAACTTTACCCTGGATCCTATTACAGGCTGAATCATGTTCCCCACAATTTATGTTGAATCCCTAACACCCAGTACTTTAGAATGTGACTCTGGTTTATTGTTCAGTTGCTAAGTTGTGTCTGACTCTTTGTGAACACATGGACTGCAGCACACCAGTCTTCCCTGTCCATCACCATCTCCCAGAGTTTGCTCAAACTCATGTCCATTGAGATGGTGATGCCATCCAACCATTTCATCCTCTGTCACCCCCTTATCCTCCTGCCCTCAGTCTTTCCCAGCATCAGGGTCTTTTCCAGTGAGTAGCCTCTTTGCATCAGGTGGCCAAAGTATTGGAGTTTCAGCTTCAGCATCAGTCCTACCAATGAATATTCAGGGTTGATTTCCTTTAGGATCAACTGGTTTAATCTTGCTGTCCAAAGGACTCTCAAGAGTCTTCTCCAGCACCACAGGTCAAAAGTATCAATTCTTTGGTGCTCAGTCTTCTTTATGGTCCAACTCTTAATTCTGGAGAAGGGTCTTTAAAGAGGTAATTAAGTTAAAATGAGCCAAATTGAGACTGCAGCCTCCCTTGAAGTGTTGCTCTTGTAACCCCAAAGGCAGCCAAGCAGGGTCAGATGCAGGTGAGATCAGAAACCCAGCAGCACATGTGGGATCCAGGCACCTGTACAAAAAGACTTTTTTTTAGTTCACTTTAGACTTTAGAAGGGCCACCGAGATCCAGGGAAAGGCGAGATCAACACCTGCTTTGTCTTTGAATCCTGAAAATGAGAAACAGAAAGTCCAGTCCATGCTGAGTGCTTCAGAAGATGTGTCCCAAATAAAGACTCACAAACGAAAGGAATGATGACTCAGGTCCCAAGCAGGTCTGCGCCCAGGTGGAAACACAGAGCTGAACTCTGCAGCATCTGAACATCACAGCCAGCCATAGGGACACCGTTGATTCAATTTTCCATTACTGGTCAAAAAATAAGGGATTAAAGGGATGGCCAAGGTGAAGAAATGCTGTGGAAAACTTCTTCTTGGCTAATGGACCAGTCCAGACTTCCAATTTCTGAAGACTATGCCCACCTGCAGCACCTGTGTGGATGCTATATGTGAAAGCAGGGACAGGTTAAATCAAGGAAGAGATGTCACCACTCCTGGGGCATTTACAGTAACTTCAACACTTCACCCAGCTCTGCATAAGAACACAAAAATAGGGACTTCCCTGTGGTCCAGTGGTTAAGAATCTGCATCTCCACTGCAAGAGGCACGCGTTTGATTCCTGATCAGGGAACCAAGATCCTGCATGCCATGTGGTGTGGCCAAAAATAATTTTTTTTAACTTAAAAAAAAAGAACATGAAAATATTATGTGGTAATGTGGGGGAAAGAATCTTTAAAAAGCAAAAAGAATTCGATACAAGCAAGAAAGATTGAGCTTAATGTGAATTTTAAGGTGCCAGTCTATATATATTATAAACAGCTGTCAGAAAGACTATATTCAACTTCTGTAAATTATCAGCACACACTCAAGTTGTATCCCAGTTTAGCAAGGTATCCACAAGTTCACTGGTTTCTCGTTGTTCTTTCCAAGCTGTGCCCACTGAGATCGGACTTTCACACCTCCTAGATGGCTGACACATTCAGCAGTAGCTCACTCATTAGCCAACAGCTGTTGATGAGCCCCTCCAAGGCACCAGGTGCCCTTTTAGAAGCTGGGGTAAGGACCAAGAGACCATAGCCCAGCTTTGGAGAAGCCTGAACCTTTGGGGGAGGCAGTTATCAGGGGCAGAGGCTGCCATGGGGACACTGAGAGGACAGCAGAGGGTTCTTTAGGCTTGGGAGGCCTTCACAGAGGACTCAATATGTTAGCTGAATCAGCTGTCGGCCAGAGGTGCAGCATGGCAAAGGTTCCCAGCGGAGGGAACAGTGTGTACCTACAGTGAGCTCACCTGAGTCCTTCACTAGGCTAGGAAATGTGTTCTTTTGTTTTTTCTTTTTCCTTTTCTTTTTGGCTTTCCTGACGAGGGATCAAACCCAGGCCCTACATAGTGAAAGCACAGATTCCTTACAACTGGACCACCAGGGAATTCCTGGAAGGATGTTCTTATTCAAAAGCAAATCTGCCCGTATTTTAGGAACCGGTTCCCTTTCAGAGAGCACTTTCCAGGTGGCTCGGTGGTAAATGATCCGCCTGTAATGCAGGAAATGCAGGTTGGATCCCTGGGTCAGGAAGATCTCCTGGAAGAGGGCATGGCAACCCACTCCAGGATTCTTGCCTGGGAAATCCCACGGACAGAGGATCCAGGCGGGCTATGGTCAACGAGGTCTCAGAGAGTCTAACATGACTTAGTGAGTGAGCACGCACGTCCCTTTCAGAGATTTCACATACTTTTTTCTAGGTCTTTATTGTAAATGAAACCTACCAAGGAAAGATGCAATATCAAGATCTCCACCTTTTTATTAAATTAAAGTGTATAGGTGCACAGCAAAGTGATTCAGTTATACATATATATCTATACATTCTTCTTTAGATGCTATTCCATTATAGATTATTGCAAGACTTTGAATATAGTTCCCTGTGCTTTACAGTAGCTTCTTGTTGTTTATGTGTTTTATATATAGTAGTCTGTATCTGCTAAGCCCAAGATCCAAATTTATCCCTCTCCGTTACCCCTTTGGGAACCATAAGTCTGACTTCTATGTCTGTGAGTCTGTTTCTGCTTTGTAAATAATTTTATTCGTATCATGATCTCCATCTTCAAGCACATTCCATCTCAATGATGGAAAACATGGTCAGTCTCAAAGATAAGATCTCTTGCTTTTACTGGGATTTATGACTTGGGAGCAGCAGGAACTCCCTCAACAAATCAGACTGTAAATCTAGGAGAGTGGCAGTGCTCAGAGGCAGAACTAGATTAGAAAACTGGAGACCAAGGGGGCAGGCCAGCCCTGCACAGTCTCCTGAGACTCCAGCCGGAACACCAGGGTCATTCCAATAGGAAACTGTGCCCAGTGGCTTCTGCTCGCTGACCCACCCTCACTCTTTCCATGGCTTCTGAGAACAGAGAATTGCCAGCCCCACAGGGTTGTTCTTAAGATCCAACACACTGCAAAGAGAACTACAAAGTATGAAACAAGGCACTCTGCAGTATTCCTGCCTTCAGCCTCCCCTGGGCCTGGAGGGTCTGCCTCCTTCACAAAGAATCTGACCCTCTCCTCCAGAAGCTATCTCAAGGGAGGGAGCACCAACCCAACTTCACCAGCACCTCCCAACTTCCCTCTTCTCCAACCTCCACCAACTTTAGCCAAGGACAGAGACATGGGGCATCTTTTGAGGAACTTGCCCAACCTCACCAGCCAGACCATGATCTCCTGGGGGCAGGGGCTGCCTCCCCAACTCCATCCACCTGGACACTTTCAGTGCTTCTTCTATTAACTGACTGACCTGCCTAAAGAGCGCTTCCTCCAAAGAAGAAAGATCTACATCTTCTCCAAAACTGTGACTCAAGAAACGCACCTCCAAATATGTCCACCAGATGAAACCATCATTTAAGGCTTCATTTTGTGAGACTTCCCTGGCGGTCCAGTCGATAAGACTCCACCCTTCCAATGCAGGGGGCACAAGCTAGATCCCTCACTGGGGAACTAAGATCTCGCATGCCATGTGGTAGAGCCAAAAGTTGTTGTTGTTTTAATTAAGATTTCATTCTGTAAAAAAGAAAAGAACTTCTCAGCTGAAAGAGTGATGGAGTTATTAGGTCCTGGGATAAAAAGGACAGGAACTGATAGTGACACAGCTACTGCTGGACCATACTGTAGAAACAGTAAGTGCTGACATGGCAAATACGTTAGTGCCATGTACTGGCAAGAATGAAAAAATGAAAGTGACAGTCGCTCAGTAGTGTCTGACTCTTTGAGACCCATGGACTATAGCCCTCCAGGCTCCTCTGTCCGTAGAATTCTCCAGGCAAGAATACTGGAGTGGGTAGCTATTTCCTTCTCCAGGGGGATCTTCCCAACCCAGGGATGGAAACTGGGTCTCCTGCAGTGCAAGCAGATTCTTTACCATCTGAGACACTAGGGAAGCCCACTGTCAAGAATAAACAATATACAAAGGAACCATTCTTTGCCAACAGCAATTCAGAGAATAAGAACACAAACATATCATCTAAAGAGCACTGTGAGGTTTGCAAGGGACACATATCCCACTAACTGCCTCTTAGGCTACTGGAAGCCCAGAAACAAGGCCTTGCACATGGAACACTGAGGGCAACGCCAGACCTGTTGGCTGTATTCATATCAGCTCTCAGATCCCATGACTCAGACCACAGACCCAAGTGTGATTGGGTCCCAAGGATGGACCCCAATGCCAAGCGGACTGGGGCTGTCTCAAATTCCGACCACACTACACCCTGACAGCCAGTCCCTCACTGGGGAAGCAGGCGGGGGAATCTTGTGGTTGGACAGTCAGTCATTCTGGTTAGTTCCTTAGAGGAAGTACATAATGCCCCATGTCTGGAGCTTGAGCAGAGATGCCTGATGGGATGTGACTGTGGAGATGGAATTTAGAAACATCACTTCTCTAAGAAACTCAAAATCTTGAATGGGAACCAATCTATGCAGAAGGAGAGGGAAGTGAAGTGACACCCATGGCTGAGCTCATGTTAAGAGAGTTAACTTAGGCAGGTTGATAAGGAGTCCAAGCCTAAGCCCCTTTAAGGAAGAGGTGAAGAAAAAAAAAAAGGAAGAGGTGAACATTCTTTCTTTTTCACAGTCTTTTGTCTTAGACATGTAGGCCTCATAGGCAGCAGTATTTCTTGCTCAAGGACAAGCTTTTTTGAGCTCAGAACATATGGGAGAAGGTCTGGGTAAAACTTCCACAGCCTTGAGCTCTGGATTAACCCATTCCTTCTGACTAATCTGGTGCTGATGTCATCCCAGGATGTTTTCATAACCTTGAGGTATTTTTTTCTATTCTCAGTAGCCAGCAGAAAAGTATATAAAGACCTGATTAAACTAACAAAGTGGGCAATCTTTCTACCCACTTCTGATATTTATGTCAGAAACTTTTTCTGTCACTATCACTTTAATAAAATTTCTACTACACAAAGCTCTGAGTGACTGAGACTGCCTTTTGGTCCCTGAGTTAAATCTTCTCCTTCAGAGACCACAAATCCAGTGGAACACCATAAGCTTTCATCTATCATTTCGGGAACTCGCTGGGATCCCAAGAGAAGGTTTTTAGCTATTATCTTGGGGGCTAAGCTAAAGCTATCAATGTGCTTTCTTCACACAGGGAATGGCTATGCTGCCAGGAGTACCAAGTAGGCATGAACTTCGCATGAAAAAAAAAGGAATCAGCCCATGATTACAGAGCAAACACATGGAGGAATTTGCGTTTGATTCTAGATGTGTTAAAAGTCTTGGTGACCTTGAGTATCCAATAGGATATGGTGGCCAATGTGAGACCCTGGAGATCTGAGTTGTAGCAGAGGATTTTGGACTAAGTTGTTTGATGCGTCAGTGACTGGCCATGTAAGATTGGCTGTTGAGTAGTTAAATTGTGGCTACTATGACAAAGGAAGTGAACTTTTAATTTTAATTAATTTGAATTAAAGTTTAAAAGCTGATATTTGATGCATCGAGAGAAAAATTTTTATGTATGTTTGGAACCACTTGAGCACCTGAACATCCTTTTTCAACTCTAAATTTTATGGACCTGAAGGGAAGATCAAGCATGCCTTTTTGTCAAAAAATGATTTATTTATTTTTGGGTGTGCCAGGTCTTCACTACTGCATGGGCTTTTCTTTAGCTGTGGCAAGCTGGGGCTACTCTTCAGTGCTCTGAAGCTCACTGTCCCTTAGTTTCCTCACCTATAAAATAGGGGTGGGGGGAGGAGCCAAGATGGCAGAGGAATAGGACCGGGAGACCACTTTCTCTCCTACAAATTCATCAAAAGAATAATTGAATGCAGAGCAAACTTCACAAAACCACTTCTGATCGCTAGCTGAGGTCATCAGGAGCCCAGAAAAGCAACCCATTGTCTTCAAAAGGAGGTAGGACAAAATATAAAAGATAAAAAGAGAGACAAAAGAGCTAAGGACAGAGATCCATCCCGGGAAGGGAGTCTTAATCGAAGAAGTTTCCAAACACCAGGAAACCCTCGCACTGGCAGGTCTGGGGGAAGTTTTTGAATCTCGGAGGGCAACCTGACTGGGAGGGGAACAATAAATAAAACCGACAAATTACGTGACTAAAAGCAACTCCCAGCAGAAAAGTACCCCAGACGCCCGCATCCACCACCAGCAAGTGGGGGCGGAAGGGAGAGGAGCGGGCGACATTGCTTGGGGTAAGGACCAGGCCTGAGTGCCCTGAGGACAATCGGAGGGAGCTTTTGTGAGTTGCCAACTTGAACTGTGGGACAGCAAAAGAGAGAGAGAAAATTAACTGGCCCGAACACACTGCCAGCCGTTCGCAGAACAAAGGGACCGAGCAAGTCCAGAGAAGAGCTCGCAGGCTGCGGACCAGCCCAGCCCCGCAGGAGGCAGGAGGCAGGGGCGAGGGGAAAGGGGCAGGCTCTGCCCCAAGGACCGCATCCCCTACCGCACTGCAAACAGGCCCCCAGTTTCTAATCAAAGACCTCCTGAGATTCTGGATGGTCCACATCCGCCGGGAGGGTCGCGGCGAGACACAGGGCGCAGGCACCCAACCGGCGCGGGCGGGGACTGGGGCTGGGGACGCAGAGGGCAGAAGGCGCACGCACCCGACTGGCACCGGCGGAAACTGAGACTGGGTCCGCGGAGGGGAGTGGGCGCGCCGCACCTGGGGAGAGTGCGCCCGTCAAGCTCCTGGCTGCCTGAGCCGCTCGGAAGGGGAAGGCACAAAGAGCAGGCGCAGCTTTTTGTTCCTCGCTTTTGTGGAACACCCAAGGACTGGAACCGCGCGCAGCGCAGGGCACGCTCCATATAGAGCAGCCTGGAGCCTGAGCAGCGTAGATAGGGGGAAAAAAGCGCCAGCCCCTCCCCGCAGTGCGATGGAACTAGCAACCTGAATAAGAGACCACCTCCGCCCGCCAGTGTCAGGGCGGAAATTAGGCACTGACGAGACTGGCAGACAGAAGCCAAATTAACAAAGGGAACCGCTTCAGAAGGGACTGGTGCAACAGATTAAAATCCCTGTAAAAAACACCGACTACACCAGAAGGGGCCTGTAGATATCGAGAAGTGTAAGCTGGAACGAGGAGCTATCTGAAACTGAACAGAACCCACACTGGCTGCAACAGCTCCAGAGAAATTCCCAGATATATTTTTACTTTTTTTTTTTTAAGTAAGAAAAAAATTTTTTTTTCTTTTTTATTTTTTCTCTTTTATTTTCTTTTAAAATTCCCTATTACTCCCCCATTACTCCTTAACTTTCATTATCATAGATTTTTACAATTTTTTTAATTAGGAAAAAATTTTTTTCTTCTTTTTTTTTCTTTTTCTTTTCTATTTTCTATTTTTCTTTTTCTCTTATTTCCTTTTAAAGTCCTCTATTACTCCTCTACTACTCCTTAATTTTCATTTTCATTACACTATAATCTTACAAAAAAAAAAAAGAGAGAAGCCCTATTTTTAAACCAAACTTCATATATATTTCTAAAATTTTTTTGTGTGTTTTGGTTTTTGTTCTTAATATTGTATTTTTAAGAGTCTAACCTCTACTCTAGATTTTTAATCTTTGTTTTCAGTATATGATATAAATTGTGGACATTTAAGAATCCAGTATTCAGTTCCCATTTTTATTCAGGAGTGTGTTGATTATTCTCTCCCAATCTTGACTCTCCGTTTTCTACCTCAGAACACCTCTATTTTCTCCTTTCCCCTTCTCTTCCCAATCCAATTCTATGAACCTTTGTGGGTGTCTGGGCTACGGAGAACACTCTGGGAACAGACAACTGCATAGATCTGTCTCTCTCCTCTTGAGTCCCCCTTTTTCTCCTCCTGCTCATCTCTATCTTCCTCCTCCCTCTCCTCTTCTTCATGGAACTCTGTGAACCTCTCTGGGCGCCCCTCACGGTGGAGAATCTTTTCTCCATTAACCTAGAAGTTTTATTATCAGTGCTGTATAGTTGGAGAAGTCTTGAGACTACTGGAAGAATAAAACTGAAATCCAGAGGCAGGAGGCTTAAGCCCAAAACCTGAGAACACCAAAAAACTCCTGACTACATGGAACTTTAAGTAATAAGAGACCATCCAAAAGCCTCCATACCTACACTGAAACCAACCACCACCCAAGAGCCAATAAGTTTTAGAGCAAGACATACCACGCAAATTCTCCAGCAACGCAGGAACATAGCCCTGAACGTCAACATACAGGCTGCCCAAGGTCACACCTAACACATAGACCCATCTCAAAACTCATTACTGGGCACTCCATTGCACTCCAGAGAGAAGAAATCTAGTTCCATGCACCAAAACACCGATGCAAGCTTCCCTAACCAGGAAACCTCGACAAGCCAATCGTCTAACCCCACCCACTGGGTAAAACCTCCACAATAAAAAGGAACCACAGACCTCCAGAATACAGAAAGCCCACTCCATACACAGCAATCTAAACAAGATGAAAAGGCAGAAAAATACCCAGCAGGTAAAGGAACATGAAAAATGCCCACCAAGTCAAACAAAAGAGGAGGAGATAGGGAATCTACCTGAAAAAGAATTTAGAATAATGATAATAAAAATGATCCAAAATCTTGAAAACAAAATGGAGTTACAGATAAATAGCCTGGAGACAAAGATTGAGAAGATGCAAGAAATGTTAAATAAAGACCTAGAAGAAATAAAAAAGAGTCAATTAAAAATGAATAATGCAATAAATGAGATCAAAAACACTCTGGAGGGAACCAAGAGTAGAATAATGGAGACAGAAGATAGGATAAGTGAGGTAGAAGATAAAATGGTGGAAATAAATGAAGCAGAGAGGAAAAAAGAAAAAAGAATCAAAAGAAATTAGGACACCCTCAGGGACCTCTGGGACAATGTGAAATGTCCCAACATTTGAATCATAGGAGTCCCAGAAGAAGAAGACAAAAAGAAAGGCCATGAGAAAATACTCGAGGAGATAATAGCTGAAAACTTCCCTAAAATGGGGAAGGAAATAGCCACTCAAGTCCAAGAAACCCAGAGAGTCCCAAACAGGATAAAGCCAAGGCGAAACACCCCAAGACACATATTAATCAGATTAACAAAGATCAAACACAAAGAACAAATATTAAAAGCAGCAAGGGAGAAACAACAAATAACACACAAAGGGATTCCCATAAGGATAACAGCTGATCTATCAATAGAAACCCTCCAGGCCAGAAGGGAATGGCAGGACATACTTAAAGTAATGAAAGAGAATAACCTACAACCTAGATTACTGTACCCAGCCAGGATCTCATTCAGATATGAAGGAGAATTCAACAGCTTTACAGACAAGCAAAAGCTGAGAGAATTCAGCACCACCAAACCAGTTCTTCAACAAATGCTAAAGGATCTTCTCTAGACAGGAAATGCAGAAAGGTTGTATAAACGTGAACCCAAAACAACAAAGTAAATGGCAATGGGACCACACCTATCAATAATTACCTTAAATGTAAATGGTTGAATGCCCCAACCAAAAGACAAAGATTGGCTGAATGGATACAAAAACAAGACCCCTATATATGCTGTCTACAAGAGACCCACCTCAAAACAAGAGACACATACAGACTAAAAGTGAAGGGCTGGAAAAAAATATTTCACGCAAACAGAAACCAAAAGAAAGCAGGAGTCGCAATACTCATATCAGATAAAATAGACTTTCAAATAAAGGATGTGAAAAGAGACAAAGAAGGACACTACATAATGATCAAATGATCAATCCAAGAAAATAAGGATGATACTGCGCATGTTGTAAAATCCTGAGGATTCAAAGTAACATTACCAACAAGGCCTGGCTCATAGTGAGCACTCTACATTAGGTCTCTTCCCCTTACATCTGCATAGCGAGATCCCACATGCCACCCGGTGACTAAGGCCAAGTGCTGCAATAAAGACCCAGCACAGCCGTAAATAAAGAACATTGAAAGAAGTTAAGTGAACTCCCTCAAAGTCACACCCTGGTAAGTGACAGTGTGGGAATTCTAACCCCAGCTCTTCTGGCTCTGGATCCAGGGCTTCCTCCACTAGCTCAGTCTTGAGCTCCCTATATCCCACAATCCAAGAGGCAGGTGAGGGGCCATGAAGCATAGGCCTCAGGGCTCCTCCCAGTCCTCAAAGGCAAGACTCTGACTCTCCTTACTGCTCTGCTGTTTGCTTCCTTCTGCTTCTCTGGCCTCTTCCTAGTTTGGGAAATGGGCTCAGGAACCTACAGGGTTGCCCATCTCCCTCTCTCAATGTGTAGTCAGCACCCAATGATGTCCTTCTTCAGAACAACAGGCGATTGCTACAGATTAAGGAGAAAGGAACCAGCCAACCCTCAAATGAGCAAGAGAAGAGAGGGGTCCTAGAGAATGAGTTAGGGTTTGTCTTCTACCACAAAGAGGACAAATGATCTCATTTACTGAAAAGGGAGCTTCCATCAACTATCACCCTGAAAGTCAGATGGAATTCTACAATGTGTCACAGCAATGAGAATGGTCCATGGACAACCACACAGAGCAACATGGGTGAGTCACAAAGGTATAGCTGAGTGAAATAAGGCAAGCACCAAAGGGGCATACTGGGTGCCTGCATTGATGTGACATTCTAGGACAGTCAAACTAACTTATGCTCAAAAATTTTCAGGACAAGGGTTATCCCTGGGGTGGGGACGAGGGTAGGACTACAGGGCTTATGGTGAGCTGGAGCTGTTCTGTTTCCTGCCCTGGACAGGGGGCATGTGGCTTTTGTTTGTGAAAATTCATCAAGTGCAATTTTCTGTAGAGTTATGCTACAGTGAAAACTATACAAATTTCTGGGCTGATGGAAATCTTCTTGATCTGGTGGTGAGTATATACATGTGCCAAAACGCATTGAGCTGGACACTTAGGTTGTGAGTATTTTATTGCTTATCTCTAAAAATGAAACATAAGGGAGGTATAGTAAAAGAAAAAAAAAGAGTTTTAGAAACAAGTAATATAAAGTTTCTCCTAAATTTAAATAACTTTAACCTCACTAGCTTAACCTCAAGGTCCTGTAAGAGGAGGGGAGTCAGGCAGGGATGGACTGGGAGTTTGGCGTTGGTATATGCAAACTATTACATATAGAATGGATGGACAAGCGTAAATCATAATGGAAAAGAATATATTGGATTGGCCAAAAAGTTCGTTCCATAACATCTTACGGAAAAACCTAAATGAACTTTTTGGCCAACCCGATAAAAAAGAATGTGTGTATATATGCGTAACTGAGTCACTTTGCTGTACAGCGGAAATTAATATTCTAAGTCAATTATTCTTCAATTTTAAAAAGGTCTTATAAGAAATTTAGTTTATGAATGTACATGAACCTCAGGAAGATGTCATGAAATCAACATGACATCTTAGTGTATAATTATAGTGCTTAAAATGTCTCTTAGACCTATCACTAAAAAGAATGATGCTACACACCTGACTACAAAGATATCTTCCTCAAGCTAATACGTTACTTCCAAGCCTTTTCCCCTGCAACTGGAAGTACAAAAGGCTTTGGCTCAGGTAAAAATGCTCAGAAATTTCAAACTGGTAAGGTCAAAATCAATGAGCCTTTAAATCAAAGCACCTGTCTTTTTCAAAACATTTGTATTAAATGCAGACAATGAAAAAATTATAATATTGGCTTTGGGGGTTTCCAAAACAATGCAAGAAAACACCTTCAGGTCACTGATACAGTCAGTGGTCCCCAGTTTGTCTATAGATCCTAACATGCCAAACAAACACTATATTTTAGCATCTGAATATTTATTAATACTATAAAATTTTAGCAAGGTAGTCTCTAAAAGTTTCACTATCAGGATTTCCCCAGAATCTGCCTTGCAGGGAACTCAGGTTTGACCCCTGGTCAGGAAACTAAGATTCCACATACAGAGGAGCAACTAAGCCTGCGCCCTGTAACTACTGAGCCCGCACAAGACAAAGAGTCCCTGCACCACAACGAAAGATCTCCAGTGCCATAGCTAAGACCCGACACAGTCAAATAAATGAATAAATATTTTTTTAATTTTTCATTTTCAATTCCAGAACACCATTTTTAAGCTGTTGAGAGAGTCAGAGAATGTGTACTCAGTCACGTCCGACTCTTTGGGACCCTGTGGACTGTAGCCTGCCAGGCTCCTCTGTCCATGGGATTTTCCAGGCAAGAATACTACAGTGGGTTGCCATTTCCTTCTCCAGGGGATCTCCCCGACCAGAGATCAAACCCA
This sequence comes from Cervus canadensis, assembly GCF_019320065.1. Taxonomy (NCBI): domain Eukaryota; kingdom Metazoa; phylum Chordata; class Mammalia; order Artiodactyla; family Cervidae; genus Cervus; species Cervus canadensis. The sequence continues at coordinate 43,656,921 of NC_057390.1, forward strand.
TGTCTCCTGCCTTGCAGGCAGATTCTTTACCACTGCACCACCTGGGAAGCCCCTTTTAGGCTGTTGAATGTCCTTAAACCTTTAAATAACAATTCCGTTTCAGCACTTAAAAATTTGCAGGCTGGGATGAATGGGTTTTATTCTGAGAACCAACATACCAAGACAACCAGACTGTCTGCAACACAAGAACACCTATTTCATGTTGCTAAATTTTCACTGGCCCCTAGAGGTATCTAATGCACTTTAACTGACAGGGACTTCCCTGGTGGTCCAGTGGCTAAGACCCCCTGCTCCCAATGCAGGGAGCCCAGGTTCAATCCCTGGTCAGGACACTAAGATCCCATATGCTTTGGGACATAGCTAAAAAGTTTAAAAGCAAAGAAGTTCAAGTGTAGATGTCAGAAATATACATGGAATGAGTCACACATTCAGCAATGCAGAAATGCAAAAATACAGGTTTTATAAGAAAGAAAATTTATAATGCATTCTCTTTACAAAAGCTTCATTTCAGCAGCCTTTTATGCAACATGCTTTCCTGGGTTTTGGGGTTTCAGTTTATGATCAGTCTCATCATTTGTCATAGTTATGTTCTATAAAGTCAGTGTGAAGACTAAATTACCAAATACTCCTAGGGAAAACACAGGGTTACGTTCTCATGTGCCTCTGGTCATGTCATTTTTTGGGGGTGCCTACATTTTTTGGGCATGTAGGATCTTAGTTCCCCAACCAGGTATCAAACCTGTGCCCCCTGCACTGGGAGCTCGGAGTCTTAACTGCTGGACCGCTAGGGGAGTCACTATGGTCATGATATTTTCATCAACAAATCAATACATAAACCTTGTCAAGTGTGCTTCTGTTGAAAAGCAGCTTATTTAATATATTTTGTTGATTCACGAACACTGAACTCACAGCCAACAACACTGTAACTCATGCTTGAATGAAGCTCATCTAACTCATGTCTTTTCTCCCTAAGGCACATCACTGCCTTCTTGTGCTTAAAAACACTAGACAGCACTTCAGTGCTAAGCCTGAATTTATTTTAAACAGTCAAATCACCTCTAAAAAGCATAAAAATGAAAAAAAAAAAAGTGGCACTCAGTGTACCACAAAAAGTCCACTTGTTTACTTGTTCCTAGTTTGAAACGACAAAACACAGCGTTGACTTACTGGACTTCAGCTGGGAGCGTGTGCATCAGACCACTCGAACTTTTCAGTTTTGGGCAGGTCTCCATGTGACTATACATGCATGGAGCGTATACTATACTATAGTATACTGTATATTGTATATAGTATACTCTATACTATACTATACTATATATATATATACACACACACACACACATAGTATAGTATACTATACTATACCTCATGGACTGTAGTCCCACCAGGCTCCTTTGTCCATGGATTCTCCCTGACCCAGGGATCAAATCCAGGTCTCCCGCATTGCAGATTCTTTACCATCTGAGCCACCAGGGAAGCCCACAAATGATGAGGATCGACTATATTTGCATTTCTGTGTGGCTGTTTCAGCAGCAGCAGTCTAGTGTCAAGTGAAATACTTACACAGAACCTCAAAATGTAGGACTGATGAGGGTGGAGCTGGCTGGGGCAGGGGCCCTACTCTCACAGTATGCAGCCTACTCTTTACCACCTGGCCCTCTGCCACCTTCACAAAAACACCATCTGACCACTCAGGTGAGGGCAGAAGCAGGCAGGAAAACACATGGGCTGGGGGTGACATAACAAGGGGGGCCAGTCAGTGGCCCACAACTCTCCACAAAGGACATTGTCTAAGCAGCCCAAGCGGGGCTGGCCACAGGGGAACAGGCCTGGTGCCCCAGAAGGGACTTCTCCACAGAGACTGGAAATCCTGATGTTAAATAAACTCTTCCAGCTGGAAAACAAGGTCTCAATTTTCTCAAACGCCAAGCACACCAGACAGAACTCATCTCACAGGCTTCCAGGCTATGAACCCTTTTTTTTTTTTTTTTTGGCTGCACCAGGTCTTAGTTGCAGCATGCAGGGTCTTCATTGCAAGTGTGGAATCTTTGGTTGCAGCATATGGGATCTAGTTCCCTGACCAAGGATTGAACCTGTGTCCCCTGCATCAGAAGGCGAATTCTTAACCACTGTTAATCTCTAAAATGAAGAAAGTCCCATTCAACTTTATTTTCTCATATTTTCCAATGGGGATAATTATAATTGCCCTATCATTCTGTTGTCAGAAGCGAACAGAACAGCAACATGGAAAACACTTCATAAATACTATGCAGATGTAAGGGGAAGAAAACTAATATACAGTGCCCACTATGATCCAGGCCTGCTGGTAATCTTGCACTGAATCCTCAGGACTTTACAACATGGGCAGTATCATCCCTATTTTATAGGTGAGGAAAGTGAGCATCCTAGCTCAGTTGGGAGCATGGAGTCTTAGCTACTGGACCACCAGGGAAGTCCCAACCTTGTTTTTTAAAGTATTCAAATTATAATTCTGCTCACACACCCATTTTTTTCAAGAATGCACTAATTGAGGAAAAGAAGTCTTAATTCTACTTCTGACTCAGCCACCCCACTAAATTTTTTTTTTTTTTTTTTTTGGCCAAGCTGTGTGGCTTGTGGGATCTTAGTTCCCTGACTAGGTATCGAACCTGAAGTCCTAACCACTGGACAGCCAAGAAATTCCCCCCATTGAAATTTTTTAAAGCCACTTCATTTCTCTATATCTTAGTTTCCTCATCAGTGAATGTCAGTTAGTAACCTTTATCACGCTGTGCTGTCCTCAGTTGCTCAGTTGTGCCTGACTCTTTGTGACCCCATGGACTATAGCCCACCAGGCTCCTCTGTCCACGGGATTCTCCAGGCAGGAATACTGGAGTGGGTTGCCATGCCCTCCTCTAGAACCTTTATTATAGGTAATAGTAATAAACAAGTTAAACCAGTAACAGTTAAATGATTGAACAAATGAGAGAAAGACTACATTTTTCAAATAATTTTTAAAACCTGTTAATGGTCGAATTAGTATTAAGAGATGAACTGTGTAGAGGGTCTCCGGTCAGTACTCAAGAATTCTCTTAGGGAATAATAAGAGTCCCCAGGGTTTAAATACTACTTCAAAAAGCCAAATGGGAACTCTAGTCTACCGGAAAATGGTTGCCAAGGCTAATTAAGCAGTGAAATATCTCACTGTTGGTTAGAATTAGATCAAGTTGGTAGAAAAATACTGCTTAGATGGTAATCAAAAACTGAGGTTGACAGTTATGGCTCTGGTTAATCTTAAATGGGTAACAAAGGGACTTCTCTGGCGGTCCAGTGGTTATGAATCTGCCCTCAAATGCAGGGGACGAGGGTTCGATCCCTGGTTGGGGAACTAAGATCCCACATGCTTCAGGGCAACTAAGCCCCTGTGCACGAGAGAGTCTGTGGGCCACAAGGGAAGATCCTGCATGATGCAACAAAGATCCAAAAACTGCAACTGATTTGCTAGACGTGGCCTTCCAAGCATAGATTTAGTTTGGTTTATCTGTTCATTTTAGCGGGAAAGTCGGTGATCAGAGGAGTCCTGGATGACGATATGATTGGAGACCACTGACCTCTGCATCTGGTCACATAGTTCCACATGATCTACCAAAGGATTTCTACACAGTTTCCAACTGGAAGACACGCTAAAAAGCTGAAATACTATTAAATCCACGTGCACCTGACTCATTGTCATCCACCCAGGTATCATGATAATAAACCAATACATCTCCAGAAAAGACAAACCTCAACTGCAGGATCATAGTGTAGGGGTGGGGTAGGGGAGTGGGGGGTGTTTCATTTCGATTTGGTTTTGGTTTATTTTCACCCAACACACTTAAGCTCCCTAACATCCCATCCTACTCATAACACCTGCACTTCTCTTCAGAAACAAATTCTGTTCAATTATATGTGTCCATTTTTACTTTATTCCTTATTTATTTTATTGTTGCCTTTTCAACTAGTATTAGTCTAGAAATAGGGCCCCTGTATGATATTTTCACTGAATACTGCTCAGAATTTTTTTTAGGTTTTTTTTGCGGAGGGGGGGCACACCCCTTAGCCAGTAGGATCCCAGTTCCCCAACCAGAGATCGAACCACATCCCCTGCACTGGAAGTGCAGAGTCCTAACCACTGGACTGTCAAGAAGTCCCCAAAACTGCTCAGATTTTTTTAAAGAAGATATTCATGTTCTGGCATCTAGCCACGTGCTGACAGTAATGATACTGAAAGCAGCTGGCTGATATCGACTGTGTGCCAGACACCATCCAGGCATGGCACATGGATGGTTCCCTGCATTTGTTCAATGCTCCTTTGTTTCCCAACTTTTGACGCTGTGCCCACCAAGCACCAGGCATAGCTCTAGGCACGTGGCACCAGGAATACTGCAGTAAATGGAGCACAGGTCCCTGCTTCGGGTATTTTAGTGGTAACTGCTGAGGAGAACACAGAAGCAGAAAGCAAGCAGGAAGTACTGGTGGAGGGGGGAGGGGATGTTGTCTTAAATAGGGTGAACAGGAAAGTCCCTAAACGTCCAGTAGAATGCTTAAGCCTTGCCAACAAGGAGATAAGAAGTCAAAGTACAGGGCTATCTCAGAGAAGAGTATTCCCTCCAGGAGGAGGCAACAGCAGTACAAAGACCCTGGGGCAGAAAGGCCCTAAATTTTCTGCAGGAACACAGAGGAGACCAGTATGACTGAAGCTGTGCATTTCAAGAGGTAGGCGGGAGGCAAAGGTCAGAGAGGTCAACAAGGCCTGACCGCACAGGGCCCCTGAACTCCTGGAACAGTGGGGTCTTTTATGCTAACAACATGGAAGTTCGTGCAGGTTCTTATCAGAAAAGTGAAATGAGCTAACGTGCTGAGAGGACCATGCTGGTGGCTGTGATGAACCGACTACAGAGGGCAGACAAAAGAGGGTAGTAAGAAGTTACCAAAATGATCCAAGAGAGAGAACAGAGTGGGAGTGACAGAATTGATGGGAAGTGATCAGAGATGCTGGCTGTACTCTGGAAGCAAGAGCCAATAGGATTTGATGATGAATCAGTTAATTAACAACTTACTGACCAGAGACGTATTAATACATCTGTTGTTACCCAAATATTATTGACCGGAATGTTTCAATATTCACTTACATAACAAATCTCCAGCCACAGGCGTTAGTTTCTGCATAAATCCCCCAGTCAGTAATGTGTTAAAAGGATGAAGTTATCATCAACCCAGATGGAGAATAAGGTGTAGAACAAGACTCAGAGGGAAGGTTAAAAGTTTGGTTTTGGCCCTGTGAGATGAAGTGTCAAGCAGACCATCCATTAGAGTGGGGAAACCAAATGGGTAGGCAGAAGCATGTGTCTGGAGTCCAGGAGAGGTCTGGGCTACAGATAAGAATGAGGATTTTGTCACCATCTTGATGTTATTTAATTGGCTTTCCCAATAGTTCAGCTGGTAAAGAATCTGCCTGCAATGCTGGAGACCCCAGTTCAATCCCTGATTGAGAAGATCCCCTGGAGAAGGGAAAAGCTACCCATGCCAGTATTCTGGCCTAGAGAATTCCATGAACTAGTTCATGGGGTTGCAAAGAGTCGGACAGGACTGAGCTGCTTTCACTTTCACTTTGATGTTATTTAAAGCACAGGATGGGAGGAGATCTCCAAGGGACTCATTGCAAACAGGACAGAATGGGTCTAGAAATGGTTCAACCTTGTAAAGTCAAGGGAAAGAAGAACAGCCAGAAAAAGAGAAGCAGCCTGCCAGCTGGTTGGGAAAATCAGAACACGAAGCCAAAAGAAGAAAGTTTTGGAGAGGAGAAAGTATGCCAGTGGGTTGAGTGTGGCTGGTGAACCAAGCAAGTTGAGGATTTTGACAACTGACCTCTGGCTGCAGCAACACTGAGGTCAGTGGGGGACCGGACAAGAATGGTTTTGGGGGCATGATGGGGGTGAACACCTAAATGGTGTCCCTGCAGGAGAGATGGGGAAGAGAGGAGGAAGGAGGATACACACCTAAGTAAGACACTGGCCATTTTCAGATGGAGGAATTGAGGCTTTGGGAGGTTTATTATGTTACCCCAGGTCTTATCTCTGCTGAGTAATGGATCCAGGATTTGAAGCCAGGCAGATTTGTTCCTGAGCCCCAGGTATTAAACACCACATTATTCTGCCTTAACATGCAACAGACATGCCTTGACAATCAGACTTACATCTTTTTCAATTAGTACTCTAATTAGCCATCACTCGGGAGGACCACCTGACTCTGCATCTACCTTTTTTTTGGCTGTGCCACATGGCATGAGTGAATCCACATTGACATCTTTAAATCCTCAGGGGACCAAGTTTTCCTATCTCTCTTTTCAGGATAACACAACTTGGGGAGACTTCACTTTTTTTTTAAGCCAGGATTTTTAAGTGTTTTTAAAGAAATGATCCTTATCTTGTTCTGTTCTGTTCTGACCCAGAAGGGCACACTGTCTCCCCCACTGGCCACAGATACCTCCCTACTAGCTCATCTAGAGACAAGTAATCAGGGCATCTGATCGAAAAGTCCTTACCTCACCTTTGCAAACAGGTGATCCCCTATGCTGCTGCAGTAACCTTACAGCCGCAGCTGTCCCTGCCTCCCTCACACGGACACCCTCAGGGGAAGGGCTAGTTGTCTCCAAAAAAGCTAAAAACCAAAATGGCTCTACCACTCTACTTGCAATGTAATTGTGGCCCCCAGATACTACTAGACAGAGCCATGTATCTTAAGAGTTTGATGATTTCAAAAAAAAAAAAAAACAAAACATATACCACGAACAGTTTTCTTTTAAAAGAAAAAGACTTATCCATGGATGATAGAGACACAAGAAGTTCTGTTGCCTGAGTCACCAAAGATTTTAACACACACATGTGTAATCCATGCACTGAAACAAAGGCACACAATGACAGCTTGTGTATTATGAGCTAAGACCCTAAACCACAGCCCGTCTCAGCTCCTCCCATCCCGGCTCCGGGACCTGCGATATCTCCTCTTCTCCAAGAGGACCCTTCAGGAGACCAGTTGCAATTACACTGAAGTAAATCGGCTTTGTGTTGTTGTCATTTAGTCACTAAATTGTGTCCAATTCTTTGTGACCCCATGGACTGCAGCACGCCAGGCTTCCCTGTCCATCACCAACTCCCAGAGCTTGCTCAAACTCATGTCCATACAGTCAGTGATGCCATCCAACCATCTCATCCTCTGTCATCTCCTTCTCCTCCTGCCTTCAGTATTTCCCAGCATCACAGTCTTTTCCAATGAGTCAGTTCTTCCCATCAGTTGGCCAAAGTTTTGGAGCTTCAGCTTCAGCATCAGTCCTTCCAATGAACATTCAGGACTGATTTCCTTTACAATTGATTGGTTGGATCTCCTTCCAGTCCAGGGGAGTCTCAAGAATCTTCCCCATCACCACAGTTCAAAAAAGCATCAACTCTTTAGCACTCAGCCTTCTTTATGGTCCAACTCTCACATCCATACAAGACTACTAGAAAAACCATAGCTTTGACTATACAGACGTCTGTCGGCAAAGTAATGTCTCTGTTTTTTAATATGCTGTGTAGGTTTGTCATAGCTTTTCTTCCAAGGAGCAAGCATCTTTCAATTTCATGGCTGTAATCACCATCTGCAGTGATTCTGGAGCCCAAGAATGGCCATAATCAAAAAAATCCAAAAACAAGTGCTGAAGAGGGTGCAGAGAAAAGGGAACCATCCTACACTGCTGGTGGGAATGTAAATTGATACAGCCACTGTGGTGGACAGTAAGGAGATTCCTTTAAACTAGGAATAAAACCACCATATGACCCAGCAATATCACTTCCAGGCATATACCCTGAAGAAACCAAAACGGAAAACAACACATGTACCCCAACGTTCATTGTAGCACTATTCTCAATAGCCAAGACATGGAAGCAACCTAGATGTCCATCATAGATGAATGGATAAAGAAGCTGTGGTACATATATACAATGGAACACTACTCAGCCATAAAAAGGAAGCCCATCTGAGTTAGTTCTAGAGGTGGATGAACCTAGAGCCTATTACACAGAGTAAGTCAGAAAGAGAAAAGTGAATGTCTTATATTAACACATATGTGCAATCTAGAAGGATGGTAATGACAAATCTGTTTTCAGAGCAACAATGGAGACACAGACATAGAGAACAGATTTATGGGCAAGGCTGGTGGAGAAGAGGGAGAGGGTGAGATAAATGGAGAGAATAGCATGAATGCATAGACACTAACATATGTAAGTTGATACCAATGGGAATTTGCTATATGACTCAGGGAACTCAAATGGGGGCTCTGTAATAACCTAGAGAGGTGGGAATGGGTGGGAGGTGGGAGGGCGACTCAAGAGGGAAGGGACAAATGTACACCTATGGTTAATTCATGTTGATGTGTGACAGAAATCAAACCAATATTGTAAACCAATCATCAATCAATTAAAATTAAATAAGTAATTTTTTAAGTCAAAAAAAAATTAAGTTGGAAAAGCAGATAAGAGGGCAGGTGGGTGGAGGGATGGGAATGACATAATCTTTAATAGGCAATCCTGAAGGATCTTCTTGAGAGAATTTGAGCAAAACCCAGCTAGAAGTATGGGAGCATGTGGATATCTGTGGGGAGAAACAGTAAGTGGCACAGACTCCAGCAGGGGCAGTAAAGAACTCTAGAGTTGTGTTTAAATGTTGATAAGGAAAGAAGAAAGCTCATAAAGATGGCTGAGTGCCAAAGAATTGAGGCTTTCGAACTGTGATGCTGGAGAAGACTCTTGAGAGTCCCTAGGACTGCAAGGAGATCAAACCAGTCAATCCTAAAGGAAATCAATCCTGAATATTCATTGGAAGGACTGATGCTGAAGCTCTAATATTTTGCCACATGATGTGAAGAACCTACTCATTGAACAGACGCTGATGCTGGGCAAGACTGAAGGCAGGAAGAGAAGGGGGCAATAGAGGGTGGGATGGTTGGATGGCTTCACTGACTCAATGGACATGAGTTTTAGAGAACTCTGGGAGACAGTGAAGGACCGGGAAACCTGGTGTGCTGCGGTCCATGGGGTAACAAAGAGTCAGACAGGACTGAGCAACTGAACAATATCAACAACCTGTGCCGTGCTCTGGGTCAAGCCTGCCTTGTCTGTGGCTGAAGTTGACTCAGAAGATCTCCCTAATGATTAATGAAAGTTGAAAACCAAGCCAGCTCTCAAGCCACAGTCCTTCCAGAATGTAGCAGGAAGCAGCCACACGGGATGGGAGGCTAGATTCCAGAGCCTGACTCTACAATCTCATCGCCTGAAGAACCCATCCACAGCGCTCTCTACAGCCTGCAGGTGTTCAAACAGCCTTGCCACTGACTGACCTCCACTAGATGGACAGCTTCCCCAGGTCCCTAGCTCAGGGCGTCATAGGAACACAGTGTGGCTTCCTAGGCAACCCGTGCGCCAGGAATGGCTCAGTGAGGTCACCCTCTCCCTCGCTGAGGTTAGGACAATGAATAAAATCACGCGACCTCTGATGCTGCGCAGGAATCACGGAAGGTGGGCAGATACCCGAACTCTGGCCCTCGGCTTCAGAGGGCGCAAGGTCTACGACCACCCACCACACCAGGGCTCCACAGAGACTGAAACCACTGATGCAAATTCGCAAAATTCAACTTCCACACCGCTCATAAGAGAGGGACTTTAGAAAGGCAGAAAATTCCGAGAGTAAGAAAATTGATCATGAAAAGGAAACGCTCTCCTGGCAAGAGGTCCAGCGCCGGAGACGCCAGACCTACGGGGTTTCCGCTCGACTTCTGCTCCAATAGGGCTGGGTGGGCCGGAGCAGGTCACGGGGCCTCTCTCACCTAGGTTCCCCTCACCCCAAAACGCTGATGTCAAGTTCTAACGAGGCGCACAGTGCGTGTCAGACCCGGTCTCTCCAGGAACGTGCTCCGTGACCTGAAGTCCAAATGTCCCTCTGTGAGCCTCAGTTTCCCATATCAGTAAATCAAGGGGGATGACTTCAGTTCTCCCAAATCCCTCCTAAGTGAAAGTGAAAGTCATTCAGTCGTGTCTGACTCTTTGCGACCCCATGGACTGTCCATGGAATTCTCCAGGCCGGAATACTGGAGTGGGTAGCGTTTCCCTTCTCCAGGGGATCTTCCTGACCCAGGAATCGAACCGAGGTCTCCAGCATTGCTGGCGGATTCTTTACCAACTGAGCTATCAGGGAAGCCTCCAAATCCTTTCTAACTCAGGCACTGAATAGACAAAGGTTAAATCAAGCAACTGCTGCGGGCTTGTTACCATTTCCGTAAGAGCATAAATGAAACGCTACGGAAGAGCGGGCAGAACAAACTTCAAAGTAAATGAGCCCAAGTTCCGGGCCCACCGGGTCTTCGCAGGTTCGAGCCCCAATCTCCAGCGAAGCAGGCTGGCGAGACTCAGGAGATCTGGCCCGAGACTCCCTTCGGTTGACAGACGGCGGGGCTGGGGGACAGTCTCGTCTGGCCGGAGGGCTGCGCCCCCACCGGAAAGAGAAACCGGGGGCGCGGCGAGAAGTGCGAGCTAGGAGGAACCGCCGAGGCAGGGGGGAGCCTGGCCTGCCGAGTCGGCTCGGGGTCCGAGAGCGCGGAGCTTGGCGAGGATGGGAGGTAACCACCCCACCCCCCGGGAGGTGCCAGGAGGCTGCAGCGTCCGCGCCTACCGCGCGCCTTATTTGGGGGTTTGAGCTCGCAGAGGCGGGCGCGCTGCGCGGAGGGCCTGAGCTCACCGGCAGGAGGCAGAGGGTGCGCAGCAGGAACCAGCTCCAGGGACTTACCCTCCTCTCGGCGACTCCGAGGCCCGGGACGCAGAGGCAAGGAAGGACTCAGCAGTGGCCGCCCAGCCCAGCAGTCGGCGATCTAGAGGCTGCGGACTCGCCGAGCGCCGGCCGTGGAGCACTGGGGATCCTGGGAGCCTCTCGCCGGCTCCCTTCACAGTTGGCGCCGCCGCCTCCGGGCGGGGCTGGGGCGAGCCGGGTGGCGGCCACGAGAGGCTAAATCCCGACCCCATTCAACCGCTCTGCCGCCCACCAGCCCCGCACGGAGTCGGTCTCGGGAGCTCTGGCCCGGCTTCTCCCGCCCAAACCCAGCCCTGGCCACCTGACACCTTGTGAGCCGGGTAGAAGGGAAAAGTGAGACTCCAGGACTGTCTTCTAAATTCAACCGAAAATCCTACTGCCTCCTGCCCTGTCTACGTTCCTGCTGCCAATCCTGAGGGTGACTCTTGTTAGAAAGAAATAGACCAAAGAAATAAATGAAAGGCTGTTTTTAAAGGCAGTTTCATTTAAACGAAGGGAATCGCAGAAGTCTTGTGTGAGTGTAAAAGAGGGGAATAATCAGTGTGTGCATTCACTTAAAACCCGGAACCACGAAAGCCAGCAAGCACTCCATTAAGTACCTTCTTAAGGGATTTGGAGAGGTAATAAAAAGGATTACTACAAAGATTAAATGAGGACATTTAGGAAAAGCACCTCCGTAGAGCTTCCCAGGTGGCGTTAGTGGTAAAGGAGGAGACGCCAGAGACACAGGTTCAATCCCTGGTTTGGAAAGATCCCCTGGAGGAGGGCATAGCAACCCACTCCTGGAGAATCCTACGGACAGAGGAGCCTTTCAGGCCACAGTCCATGGGGTGGCAGAGTCAGACGCGACTGAACGACTTAACCAGAACGCAGATGCACGCAGTAGGTCTGCAAAATTTCCACTCCAAACTCCCCAAGGGGCTTTTCACAGCAGGGACCGTGGAGGGAAAAAAAAAAAAATTATAAAAGCAACTGGCTGTATCCGGCCTTTCCCACCTCCCACCCAAGGCCTGAGGGTACTCCACCTCCTCTCTTGACAGCCCAGACTCCTGCTTGATTAACTTATTAGTGGTGTTTAATGGCTCGTTCTTAGGCAGGGGATCTTAATTGTTTTAAGTCCGCTGCACTACGTGCGTTTGGGAAATCTGATGGAAATTTAGAGTGGCGGTGGGGGAGAGGGTGGTCCTGATTCGCACACAATGGGAGGAGTTTTCTTAGCCTCAGGTTCCCACCTACAGTACTTCCAATTAAGTGGGGGAGGGGGGTTGTTTTGGGGTTCTTTGTTTTGTTTTGTCTTGGGGGTAGCCTCACTCTGTGGCAAGCATTGTCTTAGTTCTTCAGCCAGGAATGTAACCGGAACAGCCTGCATTAGAAGCCTGGAGTCCTAACCACTGGACCACCTGGGAAGTCCCCCAGAAACCCAGGTTTTAAAGGGCAAGTGTTTCAAACTTTGATTCCACGGGGATTTTGGCTTAAGCACTCTGCATGTGTGTGTTTGTGCATGTATAATCTCTAACTTCCCTGTTCTAAAAGTGAGGATTTACTTTCCAGAACTGACTTCTCCTATCTTGAAATATTGCACTCATCTCACATGCTAGTAAAGTAATGCTCAAAATTCTCCAAGCCAGGCTTCAGCAATACATGAACTGTGAACTTCCAGATGTTCAAGCTGGTTTTAGAAAAGGCAGAGGAACCAGAGATCAAATTGCCAACATCCGCTGGATCATCGAAAAAGCAAGAGAGTTCCAGAAAAACATCTATTTCTGCTTCATTAACTATGTCAAAGCCTTTGTGTGGATCACAATAAACTGTGGAAAATTCTGAAAGAGATGGGCATACCAGACCACCTGACCTGCCTCTTGAGAAACCTGTATGCAAGTCAGGAAGCAAATTAGAACTGTACATGGAACAACAGATTGGTTCCAAATAGGAAAAGGAGTACGTCAAGGCTGTATATTGTCACCCTGCTTATATAACTTATATGCAGAGTACATCATGAGAAACGCTGGGCTGGAAGAAGCACAAGCTGGAATCAAGATTGCCGGGAGAAATGTCAATAACCTCAGATATGCAGATGACACCACCCTTATGGCAGAGAGTGAAGAACTAAAGAGCCTCTTGATGAAAGTGAAAGAGGAGAGTGGAAAAGTTGGCTTCAAGCTCAATATTCAGAAAACTAAGATCATGGCATCCGGTCCCATCACTTCATGGCAAAGAGAGGGAAAAACAGTGGAAACAGTGTCAGACTTTATTTTCTTGGGCTCCAAAATCACTGCAGATGGTGACTGCAGCCATGAAATTAAAAGATGCTTACTCCTTGGAAGGAAAGTTATGACCAACCTAGATAGCATATGAAAAAGCAGAGACATTACTTTGCCAACAAAGGTCCCGTCTAGTCAAGGCTATGGTTTTTCCAGTGGTCATGTTTGGATGTGAGAGTTGGACTATAAAGAAATCTGAGCGCCGCAGAATTGATGCTTTTGAACTGTGGTGTTGGAGAAGACTCTTGAGAGTCCCTTGGACTGCAAGGAGATCCAACCTGTCCATCCTAAAGGAGATCAGTCCTGGGTGTTCATTGGAAGGACTGATGCTGAAGCTGAAACTCCAATACTTTGGCCACCTCATGCAAAGAGTTGACTCATTGGAAAAGACCCTGATGCTAGGAGGGATTGGGGGCAGGAGGAGAAGGGGACGACAGAGGATGAGATGGCTGGATGGCATCACCGACTCGATGGGCATGAGTTTGAGTAAACTCCGGGAGTTGGTGATGGATAGGGAGGCCTGGCATGCTGTGATTCATGGGCTCGCAAAGAGTCGGACACGACTGAGGACTGAACTGATCTTGAAATGACGCTTTCCTTTCAGCCCCAGGCTATCTTTGGTCCTCAAGCCAACCCAGAAGGCAGCCTGTCCTGATTTTCAAGGTGAAAGTGCCGCCACCTACTGGCAAAAAAAGTTCTCTCTGGTTGTGAGATACAAACATCAAGAACTCCAAAGGAAGGAATTAACTATTATTTCATACTCTTTCCCCACTCCAAATGAATTCTCATCCAATGTGCTGTGACTAGAAGGAAGAGGGAGGGGAATAATGTGTCAGAAAACATGATTGAGCTTGTTAATTTTCTCTTGTCTCTTTTCTGAGTGAAAGTGTTAGTCATTCTGTCAAGTGCGACTCTTTGTGACTCCATGGACTGCAGCCAGCCAGGCTCCTCTGTCCTTGGGATTTCTCAAGCAAACATACAGGAGTGGGTAGCCATCCCCTTCTTCAGAATATCTTCCCCACCCAGGGATCGAACCTGGGTCTCCTGCATTGCAAGCGGATTCTTTACATCTGAGCCACCAGGGAAGCCCAGTCTCTTTGGAAAAGAAAAGTTTCTTTTCTATTCCTTTGATTTCTACTCTTACCTTTACTATGTCCTTCCTTCTACTTACTTTGGATTTACTTTTCTCTTCTTTTTCTGTTAATAACTTCTTAAGGTGGAACCTTAGATCATTGACTTTTTAAAAAAAAATATTTATTTGGCTGCTCAGGGTCTTAGTTGCAACATGTGAGATCTAGCTCCCTGACCAGGGACAGAACCTGGGTCCCCTGCATTGGGAGTATGGAGAGTCCTGGCCACTGGACCACCAGGAAGTCCAAATCATTGACTTTTAAACTTTCTCCTTTTCTAATATAATTATTTACAGCTATCAATTTCCCTTGAAGCACTGCTTTAGCTGCATCACACAGATTTTTGAAAAGCTTTATTTTCATTACCATGCTGTTGGGAATACTTTCTAATTTCCTTGTTGATTTTTTTTTTTTTTTGATCATGGATAGTTTAGCAGAATGTTATTTAATTTCCAAGTTATGAGTTTTTCCCGGGTATTTTGTTGTTGTTGATTTCTAATCTAACTCCATTATAATCAGAGAACAAACTCAGTATAATTTAAAATATTTTAAATTTACTTGGATTTGTTTCATGGCCCAGGATATGGTCAGACACTGAATTTGAAACATCTGGTATATAGATAAATTTGTTTGGTTCTAATACTTTTTTAGTGGGACTTCCTGCCTTTGTTAGACCCATCATTGAGTGCGTGCTAAGTTGCTTCAGTCATGTCTGACTCTTTGAGGCTCTCTGAACTGTAGGCCACCAGGCTCCTCTGTCCATGGGATTCTCCAGGCAAGAGTATTGGAGTGGGTTGCCATGCCCTCCTTCAGGGATCTTCCCAACCCAGGGATTGAACCCACATCTTTTTTTTTTTTTCATGTCTCCTGCATTTTCAGGTGGGTTCTTTACCACCAGTGCCACCTGGGAAGCCCAAGACCCATCATTACAGAGGACTTATTCTACAAGTCATTCTGTGTTTAAAAGTTCAGTAGAATCACATATACCCTACATACATTGTCCCCCATCACTCTAGGATACTACCTTTGACCTGGTGACCAGCAGGTGGGGATGGCCTGGTCCTCACTTACCTTCTAAAGGCAACTGGGCTGAAGGTCTTCCTTGCTTTCGCTTCATGGTCAGGAAGGAGATGCTAAAGATCCCTGGAGCCTGTTCTCTGCTTCTCCAGAAAGTTTTTGTATCTGGTTCAACTCCCTCACTTGAACATTTCTCTTGATCCATACCACTCACATCCCACTGTCAGAGACCCGATTTTAAGTCTTTCCCTGCTCCTTTGTGTTTCTCCTTCAAGTACAGTTGATACCCCAGCAACCCTCCTTCTGTCCACCTACTCTTAAATTCTTTTGTGCTCCTGCTGATGGCTTCCTGAATTTACACCACCCTGTGAGTCTTGGTCCCTTCATAGAAGTCACCTGAGGAAATAATGCCCTGGATATCTTCTTGTTCTTTCCCCAAAATCAGATCTTTCCTCAAAATCAAAGCTTTCAGGATACACAGAAGATTTGCCATGGCTTCCATTGCATCTCTGTGCCTTGCCCAGCCTGGCTGTGCCAAACCTCAACCATCTAAGTTCTGAGTCACTTACTACATGACAGATTTACAAAACTGGTCCAAACAGCTGCCTCCTGGTATTCATACTTCTGTTCAATCCCCTGTCCTAAGTGTGAGCGGGACCTGTGACTTGCTTCTAACGAGTGGAATGTGGCAGAAGGGATGGAATGTGGCAAGAGGGATGTGATATCCACGGAGTAACAAGCTTGCTAAAATCTCCCTTGGTGTCTTTGAAAAATGAGTTGCCATGAATCCTACAGCCTTGGGGGAATGATTTCTGCCAACAACCTACAAGAGCTCAGAAACAGAGCCCCTGTTGAGAAGTCAGTCCCGGGTAAACCTTGACTGTTGCCTTGTGAGAGGATCCAGTTGAGCTATGCTTGAACTCCTGACCCAGAGAAACTGCAAGATAAGTGTGTGCTCTGTTAAGCCACTGAGTTAGAGATGCTTTGTTACACAGTAACAGAAAGCAAATATACCAGGTGAAGTGGGGTGCCAAGGAATTCCCAGAAGTTCCAGCATGGCACTCCACCATCAGGGTGTGTTTTAGAAGTGGGCAGCTGAAGACTGATTCCCTACACTTCTTGGTCTCCAGGCTCCATGCATTCCTGGGAGGGGGCTAGAGTCTTGCCATACTCTTGGTCACCCAAGTGTGGTACCAGAATTTCTAAATGGGAAAGGGTGGCAATCATCCCAAAGCTGCATTGGCTTAGTAAGTACACAGATTTCAAGAAAGAAGAAACATCTCCTGACAGCCAGGAGCTGACCTGGTTCTATCAACAAGGACTTGGTGTTGCTGTACAATATCCACAGCCAGATTGTGGTGTTCCCCTGCTGAGCATAAATAGTTCACAGAATATCAACATCTGCCCAGGCTGCACTGTGACTATGATGGATAAAGACAAAAACAAGACCACTCCACAATTACTGTACAACACAGACAAAATGTGAGTATTATCCAAACCACAAAAAGAACTAAACATCACCTATCCTGATGAATGAGTAACTAATGCTTTTTTTACCAATCCCAGCTCTGGTCTCCATCATTTTCCCCACTTTATAAATAAGATGTATTAAGGTGCTATTACAGGGTGAACTTTGGTCCCCCTAAATTTCATATGCTGAAGTATATACCTCAGTACCTCAGGAGGTGACTGTATTTGAAGATAGGGTCTTTAGGAGGTGATTGTGTTAAAGGAGGTTGTTATGGTGTGTCCTGGGCTTCCCAGGTGGCACTAGTGGTAAAGATCCACCTGCCAATGCAAGGAGATGCAAGAGACACAGGTTCGATCCCTAGATTGGGAAGATCCTCTGGAGTATGGAATGGCAACTCACTCCAGTGTTCTTGCCTGTAAATTTCCATGGACAGAGGAGCCTAGTGGGCTATAGTCCATGGAGTTGCAAAGAGTCAGAGACTGCTGAGCACAGACACACACAGTGTTCCTAATCTAATCTGACTGCTGTCCTTATAAGAAAAGGAAATTTGGACACATGATAGATTTGGACACATGGGCACTTGGGTTTGGAGGGACAACCATGTGAGGACACAGCAGGAATGTGACCATCTTTGAGCCAAGGAAAGAGGCCTCAGGAGGAACTAAATCCACCGACGTCTTGATTTTGGACTTCTGTCCTTCAGAACATGAAAATTTTTAGCTTCTGATGTTCATGCCACCCAGTCTATGGGGCCCTAGCAAACTCTTACAGATGCTCAATCAGAATTTCAGAATTACACTGACTCCCTGAAAACACTCAATCCAGAGCAAAGCCCTGCTTCCTTAAACCTCTCCCAAGATCACTTAACAACAAAGCCAAATCCTTTAATAAGCCCTCCCAACACCCTCTTTCTGAGATGGCACACACATTCCTCAAAGTATGCATTCTTCCTAGTTGCAAAGAGCAAGAAATCCAACTAATTCAACTTCAGCTGTGTCTCTGGTGGTCTGTGCCTGAAGGGTGTTGATAACTACTGTTCTGCTTGAAGCCACTTTGGCCAGCACCGCAAGCCATCCCTTGTGTTTTCACAAGGGGCTTAAGTCAGACCTGGTGTGGGGAGAAGCTCTCCCAATGTTGGCATATTTCCATTCTCTGCCCCTCTTCCTCTTCTCCAACCCCTTCCCTCCCTTCGTCCACATGGGTGACTCAGTGATGAGGTGAATGATACCTTGTCCCCAGAAATCTGGCACAGCAATGGTGCCTGTGTGACTGATTTTTGACAGAAGGGGCTTAATGATATATCTGGATGAACTGAGGCCTCCTGGGAGAGTGCTGGAGAAACTGAGTGATCACCACTCAGCCAGCTTCTAGCTCTGGTTTTCTCAGTGGAATATGCAGACAGAGGCAAAAAGCTGGACTGCTGGACATTGGAGAGAAATTTATTTTTCAGAGATGGGAGGAAAGATGAAAAGACTAGACACAAGGAAACCACAAAAGGCTATTGGGGAAGAAAGAAACTCAGGGTGTTGGTCAGGGGGGGTTTCATCATGTTTTATTGTCCATGAGTAATGAAAAATTCAGGACATTTTCAGTAAAATTTAAATTACATACCAGTCTCTGGGAGGTGAACTTTGGGTTCTCTTGACAGTGCAGCATTTGACTTCAAGGAGGCCTGGGGAGGAGAGAAGGCTTCCAAAGAAGGATGAGTCACACACATGTGACAACAGTCTGAATGTCATTTTTATTATGAATCTAAACAAAACTACAATTTTTTTTAAGTGATCTGAATAATTGGTGCATTTTTTCATGACAGGTGAGTGATTGTTCTCTTGTTGTTGTTGTTGTTGTTGTTGTTGTTCAGTCGTGACGTTCATGTATGATTCTTTGCAACCCCATGGACTGTAGCCCACCAAACTCCTCTTTCCATGCGATTTCCCAGGCAAGAATACTGAAATGAGTTGTCATTTCCTTCTCCAGGAGATCTTCTTGACTCAGGGATTGAACCTCTCAAAAACTCTTAACTTGCTACCCAGCCTATGTATGGTGTGCATTGTCTTTTGTCTCCAGTGGTTCCTGCATCCCTTCTAGAAACCACTTCATTCATTTCTTCAACACACTTACTAAATATTAATACAAGAGCATTTCAATGTCAAGTGAAGAGTTTAGAATGATGATTCTGACAGGACTCTTGGCCCCACGATGGAACAATGTTCTCATCCACAGATGCACATCAGACTCACCTGGAGGGCTTCCAAATCTACTGAAGCCCAGGTCCCACCACTGGTTAGTTAACTCAGAACCTTCTAGGGCCCCAGCATCAGTATTTTTTTTTTTTTTTTTTTGGCCACGCCATGTAGCTTGCAAGATCTTTATTTCCTGACCAGGGATTGAATCCACGCCCTCAGCAGTGAAAGTGCAGAGTCTTAATCACCAGATCGCCAGGGAATTCCCCAAGCATCAGTATTTTAAAAGCAGCCCTGGTGGCGCTACATGCAGCCAGGATCAAGAGACAGACTGACAAAAAGAAAATTACAAGGTAGTGGAGGGTACGTGACAAAGATCTAAGGCAGCCCGTAACCAGGCCCTCCCTCCAAGGAGGGCCTCCCAGCTGAATGTTATCGCAACAGAGACCTATGTTTTGAGTAGGAGTTAGTAGGATAACAGAATTCCAAGGAGAGGCCTTGAGGCACGAGTGAGAGTTACCTAGTCCAAGGAATTCAGCCTGATGGACCCATCAATGGAAGCAAGTGATAGGGAGGCAGAGAGATAAGAGTCACCAGTAGGTGAAGGGCCTGTGCGCTGGGCGGAGTTGGCCCCCATCCACAAGGCACTGCTGAGTACCCACGAGTCCTAAGCAAAGGAGTTGCACAATCAAATGTATGCTTTAGCACCAAAAACATTTTGTGTTGGGGTATAGCCAGTGAACAATGTTATGATAGTTTCAGGTGATCAGTGAAGGGACTCAGTCATACATCACATGTATCCATTCTCCCCCCTCCCATCCAGGCTGTCAAATGTGAGTTTTAGAAGGATCCCTCACGGCGGGAGGGGAGATTGGAGGGACCCAGAATGGAAATGTCAAGACCAGTTAGGAGAGACGATGGAGGCCCCTGGCCAGGCCCTGGCAGAGGATGAAGAAAAGTGAAGTGATAACAAGGAAGTGAAACCCCACTGCACTAGATGGTGAGTTGAGTGGGGGAGAGGGACAACAAGAAACTTCCTGTAATTAGCACCCAGAAAGGACCTCCTGACCATGCCCTCTGGCTTCTACTCAGCAGCCACAAGACTCTCAATTCTAAGGTCCTGCGGTGACCCTTCACACTGTAAGAGCAGTAGGGGAACAGAGGAGCCTGTCTCTTATTTCCTCCACGCTTAGAAACACCCACTTCTTCTAGATCCGCCCAGACTCCTCCACCACAGCCTCCCCCTGAAGTCTTTTGAACTCCTCCTGCTGCCCCACCCTTGCTGCTGCTGCTGCTAAGTCGCTTTAGTCGTGTCCGATTCTGTGCGAGCCCATAGACGGCAGCCCACCAGGCTCCCCCGTCCCTGGGATTCTCCAGGCAAGAACACTGGAGTGGGCTGCCATTTCCTTCCCCACCCTTAGCAGAGTCTTACTGCGTCAAGCAGCTTCCCTTTGGCCCCAAACTGAAAAAGCCAGAGACCTAGAGTCCCATCTCATTTCTGCCACCTGTTACCCTTATGGACTTTTGCAAGTCAGCTCATGGAAACTCAGTAAACTTTAGCTGCTTCCTCTGCAAAATAGGAATAATAACACTTGTAAAGATGTGAAGATTAAGAACTAATGTAACATAGAAGGAACCAAGCAAAATGTAGAAAACTAAAAATAGATGATACTGGTAATATAGAAAATCTCATCTCTTTTAAGGGCTTCCCTAGTGGCTCTGTAATAAAGAATCTGCCTGCCAATGCAGGAGACTCAGGTTTTATTCCTTGATCAGAAGATCCCCTGGAGAAGGAAATGGCAACCCACTCCAGTATTCTTGCCTTGGAAATACCATGGGCAGAGGAGCCTGGTGGCTACAGTCCATGCGGTTGAAAAGAGTCAGACACAACTTGGTGACTGAGCAAGCCCAAATACACATCTCTTTAAAAAAGAGAAGAAAGAAAAAAGGATAAGCCAGGTTAGGAAATCTGCAAAGATCATAAAGAGGCTGAAGAAAGAAACAGAAGGAGGAAGGGAGAGATGGAGGGAGGAAAGAGAGAAAAAGAAAAATACAATAGTGAATGGATAAATGAGAAGCCCCTTGTTAACTAATCAAAAACAAATTACTTCTGCTGAAGGATGGTGGTAATGGTCTCACAACAATAAACATAAACTTAATTTCACAGAAATGTACACTCAAAATGATTTAAAAAAATTATTAATATGGTAAATTTTGTTAAGTGTATTTTACCACAATTTGAAAGATATAATATTCCTTTAATTAAGCAAAATAAAACAGCTAAGGATTACATTTTTTCACCACTTAAATTGGCAAAAGTAAAAGCATGGCAACATTCAGTCGAAATGTACAGGTTTTGTGTAACGCTGTCCAGCACCATTTAAAATGTGGATGCCCCTTGACCTAGAAATTCCAGTGCAGGAATCTGTCCAAGGGAAATATTGACACATATGTGCAAACACACATGCACATACACGCACTCACACACACACTCTGAAGCATTAGAAGTGAAGCTGGGCTCACTGGAGCATTAGAACAATAAAAAACAATCTCAAACAGTCCTTAAAATGAAAAGTTACATGGCTGTTTGAACAAATGAGGAAGATCTTCATGTTCACACCAAACTCGTGACTTCTGCAGAGGGACTTCCGTTTTGATTCTCTGTGCTTCTATATTACTTCCCTGGCAGTCCAGTGGTTAAGACTCTGAGCTTCCACTGCAGGGAGCTTCTATATAGCTGATTATTTTATACCAAGCACAACTCTTATAATTCATTTAGTTTTAATGATTTTTTTTAATTATTGATTTTTTTTTTTTTGGCTGTGCTGGGTCTTTTTTGCTCCGTGGGCTTTCTTTAATTGCATCAAGCTGGAGCTATTCTTTATTACAATGTACAGTCTTCTTGTTGCGGTGGCTTCTCTTGTTGTAGAGTCTGGGCTCTAGGGCACTTGGGCTTCACTAGTTGTGGCTTCCCAGCTCTAGAGCACAAGGTCAGTAGTAATGGTGCACAGGCATAGTTGCTCCATGGCATGTGGGATCTTCCTGGACCAGGGACCGAGCCCACATCTCTTGCATTGGCAGGTGGATTCTTCATCACTGAGCCACCAGGGAAGCCCTTAATGATTTTTTTTTTTTTTTGATTGAATGCTTCTTGAGCACTCACTCTGTGGCTTGTCCAGTTGGGAACATTCCTCCACTGCAAAATCTAAGCCTTGTTCTTCCCAGCAGCTACAGGGCTCTCCACAACAGGGCCTCCCTGTCGTTTCTCATGATCATAAATAATTCTGCAGGGAAGAGTGCTGGGGAGAGAAGCAGGGCAGAGGAAACCATGGGTATTCTTGTGACTCTGACTTATCTATTAGGAGCAGTGGCCCTGAGTGGCTGGCCTCTTTCAAGAGATGCATCATGCTACCAGCATTCCCAGCCATCTTCTCTCTGCTGGCCTCTGCCATGACCCCAAGCTGGTCCCTGAGACCCCACCAGCCTTTGAATGCCACTGCCCTGACATCTGATATTTTCACGATGGAGAGTGGAGGCTTCTCGTCTTTGCTTCTTCATTTCTTGCCAGAGTTTGGCTGCCCCCCAGCATCCCGAGGTCTTTTAACCTGCAGCCTGGCTTCACAGACTGTTGGTAGCCTTAGTGAGGAAGCGTCTCTGCTTGCATCCCCTCTCATCTGTAGGCCATAAGTCATCCTTCCCAGGGCCTCAGAGATTTATTTTCCTTCTTCCTAAGAAGGAAACTCACTTCTTTGTGAGTTTGAATCTAACAAAGTTTAGATTCTAATCTAATCTCCCTTGTGGCCCAGAATTCCAGTCCAAGGGTCAGCTTCTCTCCATGTGTGTATGGACACACTTAGTCCAAAACCAGAGGTACATCTACAGAGAGAAATGTGTTTTACAGTCTCCCAGAAATGAGGCATCTATAAAATTATTTTCTTCAGTTGGCCCTTGTATACACACATGTACAACTTTGAAAAAAAAAAATACATCCTGGGCTTCATATTTGATATTTTTTCCACAAAACAACCACGTGGATATGGACAATGTCCCCATCTGTCAAGACCCGCCCTCCTTGTTCAGGGAAGCAGAGTACAGCATATGGAGGTTAAGTCACTTGTCCGAGTCACTGCCTCTGGTAGGTGCTGGAGTCAAACTCACATACTCTGACTTCAGAATCCAGACTTTCACCTGCTTCACTATACCTCCTCCTCTCATTACCAGCTCATATTTTCTTTAAGGACATATATTTGTTTATATCTTCCATTATGAAGATTTTTTTTCAGGAATAAAAATAGTTTTATTCAGGTAATTACATTAGATCATTATTTTTCCTACTAGATTTTTTTTTTCTTTAAAATACAAGGAACACAGAAACATGTTAAACAACACCACCAGAGATGCAAATAGCAAAATTCAATTAGTGTGGTCACTAACTCTACAGGACAAATGATCAGTTTTCTTCAACAAATAAATTATAAGGAAAAAAAAGAAAAGAGGAAGAGGAAACTAGAGGTTTAAAGAGACTTAAGAGACTTGTCAGGCTTTCCCAATATCTCAGCAGTAAGGAATCTGCCTGCAATGCAGAAGACACGAGTTCATGTTGGGTTGGGAATATCCCCTGGAGGAGAGCACAGGCAACCCACTCCAGTATCCTTGCCTGGAGAATCCCATGGACAGAGGAGCCTGGCAGGCTACAGTCCAGAGCATCACAAATAGTCTGACATGGCTGAAGCAACTGGGAGCACTCAGGCGTGCAAGAGACTCGTCAACCCATTAGAGTAATTGGGCATTATTTGATTCCCAATCCAAACAAATGAATTATAATGACAACATTTAAGAGACTTTGGGGAAATTTGAACTCTGGGTTTTTCTTCATTATAAGGAATTATTATTTATGTTATTAAAGATGATAATGGTATTGTGGATAATTATTTTCATTTTTATTTTGTATTGGAGTATAGCTGGTTATGGAGACAGTGGAAACAGTGTCAGACTTCATTTTTCTGGGCTCCAAAATCACTGCAGATGGTGACTGCAGCCATGAAATTAAAAGACGCTTACTCCTTGGAAGGAAAGTTATGACCAACGTAGATAGCATATTAGAAAGCAGAGACATTATTTTGCCAACAAAGGTCCATCTGGTCAAGGCTATGGTTTTTCCAGTGGTCATGTATGGATGTGAGAGTTGGACTGTGAAGAAAGCTGAGTACCGAAAAATTGATGCTTTTGAACTGTGGTGTTGGAGAAGACTCTTGAGAGTCCCTTGGACTGCAAGGAGATCCAACCAGTCCATCCTAAAGGAGATCAGTCCTGGGTGCTCATTGGAAGGACTGATGCTGAAGCTGAAACTCCAATACTTTGGCCACCTCATGCAAAGAGTTGACTCATTGGAAAAGACCCTGATGCTGGGAGGGATTGGGGGCAGGAGGAGAAGGGGATGACAGAGGACGAGATGGCTGGATGGCATCACCGACTCGATGGGCATGAGTTTGAGTAAACTCCGGGAGTTGGTGATGGACAGGGAGGCCTGGCATGCTGCGATTCACGGGGTCGCAAAGAGTCAGACACAACTGAGCGACTGAACTGAACTGAACTGATAGCTGGTTAACAATGCTGTGACAGATTCGAGTGGACAGTAAAGGGACTCAGCCATACATATACAAGTATCTATTCTCCCCCAAACTCCCCCTCCCATCCAGGCTACCACATAACATTGAGCAGAGTCCCCAGTACTATAGAGCAGGATCTAGTTGGTTATCCATTTTAAATACCCACTGTGTACTTATCAATCCCAAATTCCCTATCTCTTCCCTCTACCCCTTTCTTCCCCCCTGGCAACCGTAAGTTCATTCTCTAAGACTGTGAGTCTATTTCTGTTTCGCAAATAAGGTCACCTGCATCATTTCTTTTTAGATTCTGCATATAAGAACTGTCATACAATATTTCTCCATCTCTATCTGACTTAATTCATTCAGCATAACAATGTCTAGGTCTGTCTACGTTGCTGCAAAGGGCATTACTTCATTCTTTTTAAGGGCTGGGTAATATTCCATTGTATGTATGTACTACATCTTGTTTATTCATTTCTCTGTCGATGGACGTCTAGGTTGCTTCTATGTCTTAGCTATTGTAAACAGTGCTGCAATGAACACTGGGGTGCATATATCCTTTCAGACCATGTTTTTCTCTGGGTATATGCCCAGGAGTGGGGTTGCAAACACATACAAAAGAAGGGGGAGGAGTATGAACCTGTGTGTACATATCACCCAGCTTGTGAAGATCATGCTAGCATCTCTCGTATCAGTATCCCACAGAAGGGTTTGGGAATCCCAGACCTAGGTCATTGTGAGTAGCTCCTCCAGGACTTGGTCAGAAGAACACAGTGAGGGTGATCCAGGTAGTGCCCAGGAAAGAGCAGGCCAGACCCAGAGAGGAAGCACAAGGATCATGAAAACTGTGGGGTGCTCAAAATTCCCAGGGGGCTGCTGGCAGCAGTCAGGTTCCAGCCCGAAGCCATTCTTACCCTAAACCTCCTGGGATGGACACTTTGAAGCACAGTCGAGACCCCAGTTCAAGGGAGGGTTAGCTGCCCTAGCTGGCTGAGGGCATTGTCTGCAGACTTGGGTCAGGTCCTTCAGTATTGCCTGAGCAGCAGAAGGCACCTGCTCAGCCCCTCCTGGGACAACTCTAGTTCCAGAGCCCCAAAGGGAGACTGAGCCATCTTAGCTCTCTTCCCCTTGCCCAGTCTCACTTCCTTCCTCCCCTTCCACAGGAGGTAATCCTAGGGCACTCCTTAACAAACACCCTGCGCCTTAAACCATCTCAGAGTCTGCTTCCCCGGAAACCCAACATGTGATACTACTTGTCTCTAAAAAGTTTTACAGCCCTGAGCCCTAGTGGCTCAGGGGTAAAGAATCCACCTGCCAATGCAGGAGACACAGGTTTGATCCCTGATCCAGGAAGATCCCATGTGCCTCAGAACAACTAAGCCCATGTACCACATAGCTATTGAGCCTGTGCTCTAGAGCCCAGGAGCCGCAACTACTAAAGCTCACCTGCTATAGAGACCATGCTGCACAACAAGAGAAGCCACTGCGATGAGAATCCCACGCACCACCACTAGAGAACAGCCCCTTCTCACTGCAACTAGAGAAAAGCCTTCACAGCAACGAAGACCCAGCACAGTCAAAAATAAACGGATAAATTTTTAATAAAACAAATAAAAAGCATTATTAATACAGTCACCCAGAGAGTCATCCTATTCGGACAGTAAGGACTGCTACACCTTATTCACAGAAAACACAGATATCAGGACAGGAGAGTGAAAGAGAAAGTCATTCAGTCATGTCCAGCTCTTTGTGACCCCATGGACTCTATAGCCTGGAATTCTCCAGGCCAGAATACTGGTGTGGGTAGCCACTCCCTTCTCTAGGGGATCTTCCCAACCCAGGGATCAAACTCAGGTCCCCTGTATTGCAGGCAGATGCTTACCAGCTGAGCCACAAGAAAGACAAAGCAAATAGGAGAGATGTTTACATGGTATGTGTCTGGGGAAGTTGCAAAGCACATGTGAGGGGAGGGGGACTCAGCTTGCTTTCTTTCTCTTGGAGGGCTGAGGAGCCCACTCCAGCAAATAGTGAGTGGGTGAGTCAGTTAAAGGTAATTCAGTCTCTTCCTGATCAAAGCAGTCTTCTAGGACTTCATTCAACCCCCCACACTCCCACCTGCCAGGGAGAAATGCTCAGTGTTGGGTGGTTCTTTCTTTTTGCCTCCTCCCCAAGGAGGTCCAAGAGCCAGAGGCTCACCTGTCACAGAAGCATCTGCCGCTGATGCAGCCCAGAGCCTGTTTTCCTGGCTGATCTCCTGACTTGCACATTACCTGAAATCTGAAGCCCGCTTTACTTTCATCTCTGGCTTGGGCAACCTTCCCTGGGGCCCTCTTTATGAGGTCAGTTAGCCCCTGCCGTAGTGATACCCTCATCTCTGCAAACGTATCAGTCAATCCCTCAGGGAGCTTCTGTATTTCTCCCTGAGGCCCTGGGGCGTTCTTGGACCTCTGTACTTGCTGAGCTGATCATGCAGGTAAAAGGAACTAGGTGCTCTCTAAGGCCAGATTGCCTAATTTCCGTGATGTCTTTTTTTTTTTTTTAAACTGCTGCATGGCATATGAGATCTCAGTTCCCTTACCATAGACTGAACCTAGGCCACAGCAGTGAAAGCGCTGAGTTCTAACTACCGGACCATCAGGGTCCCTGGGATGGGTTTTTTTAATGTGTCACCTTCATTCTTGATTAGGCTATAGTCTTGGCTATTTATTAACTATGTATCTACACACACACACCCATTCATAAGTTACATGGTATGATAAATTTTATGAAAAAAATAATCAAGCTGGGTGAGGCTTTGGACACACAGGGAGGGACATTTAGCACAGAGCCTAACACACAGTCTTAGTTATTTCTGTTCATGTCGCTACGTCACATGAACCTGCTAGAAACCTCTTTGCCTGGAGAATTCCATGGACAGAGCAGCCTGGTGGGCTACAGTCCATGGGGTCTGCAAAGAGTCAGACACGACTGAAGCGACCAACACTAACATATCACACCCACCACTGCTTATTTTCTGTGGTGATCAACTCTCAGATTCTTCAGTTTTTTTATCCCTAGCCCCACTCTGTGAGTCAGCGCCTCTTGATCTCTTACCTGGACAGTCTCTTCCACCCCTCACTGACTGTTTCCATGCTCGCCTCTGCCTAAATTCTGTCGAGATTTATATCAACATAGATTCAGATCGCTGCTCTGTCACTTAGGACCGAGAGAGCCTGGGCTTGTTCCTTTGGTTCTATCTTAGCTTGGGCTGTCATAACAAAACACAGTAGACTGGGTGGCTTAAATAAAAGTCATTTATCTCTCACAGCTCTGGAGGCTGAAAAATTTAGAATCAAGGGACAAGCCATTTGAGCTCTTGGTGAGGGCCCCTTCCTGGCTTACAGACAGCCACGTTCTTACTGGTGCCCACATGGCCTTTCCTCCCTGCACATGCAGAGGGAGGCGGGAGGTTTTCATGTTTCCTTCTTTTCTTAGATGGGGGATTTCCAGGTGTCTCAGTGGTTTAAAAAAAAAAAAATCCACCTGCCAACGCAGGAGACACAGGAGAAACAGGTTCAACCCCTGGGTCAGGAAGATCCCCTGGAGGATCTGGCAACCTTCTCTAGTATTCTTGCCTGGAGAATTCCATAGACAGAGGAGCCAGGAGGGCTACAGTCTATGGGGTCTCCAATCCAAGAGATGACACAGTTGAGCACAGGCCCACCCTTTCCTTAGATTAGAGCACTAATTCCATCATGAGGTCTCCACCCTCATGGCCTCAGTTCAGTTCAGTTCAGTCACTCAGTCGTGTCCGTCTCTGCGATCCCATGAACTGCATCATGCCAGGCCTCCCTGTCCACCACCAACTCCCAGAGTCCACCCAAATCCATGACCATTCAGTCAGTGATGCCATCCAACCATCTCATCCTCTGTCGTCCCCTTCTCCTCCTGCCCTCAATTTTTCCCAGCATCAGGGTCTTTTCAAATGAGTCAACTCTTCACATCAGGTGGCCAAAGTATTGGAGTTTCAGCTTCAACATAAGTCCTTCCAATGAACACCCAGGACTGATCTCCTTTAGGATGGACTGGTTGGATCTCCTTGCAGTCCAAGGGACTCTCAACAGTTTTCTCCAACACCACAGTTCAAAAGCATCAATTTTTCGGCACTCAGATTTCCTTATGGTCCCACTCTCACATCCATACATGACCACTGGAAAAACCATAGCCTTGACCAGATGGACCTTTGTTGGCAAAGTAATGTCTCTGCTTTTTAATATGCTATCTAGGTTGATCATAGCTTTCCTTACAAGGAGTAAGCGTCTTTCCTGGCTGCAATCACCATCTGCAGTGATTTTGGAGCCCAGAAAAATAAAGTCTGACACTGTTTCCACTGTCTCCCCATCTATTTCCCATGAAGTGATGGGACCAGATGCCATGATCTTAGTTTCCTGAATGTTAGGCTTTAAGCCAACTTTTTCACTCTCCTCTTTCACCTTCATCAAGAGGCTCTTTAGTTCTTTTCACTTTCTGCCATAAGGGTTGTGTCATCTGCATATCTGAGGTTATTGACATTTCTCCCGGCAATCTTGATTCCAGCTTGTGCTTCCTCCAGCCCAGCATTTCTCATGACGTACTCTGCGTATAAGTTAAATAAGCAGGGTGACAATATACAGCCTTGACGTACTCCTTTTCCTATTTGGAACCAGTCTGTTGTCCCATGTCCAGTTCTAACTTTTGCTTCTTGACCTGCATACAGGTTTCTCAAGAGGTAGGTCAGGTGGTCTGGTATTCCCATCTCTTTCAGAATTTTCCACAGTTTATTGTGATCCACACAGTCAAAGGCTTTGGCATAGTCAATGAAGCAGAAATAGATGTTTTTCCGGAACACTCTTGCTTTTTCAAGGATCCAGCAGATGTTGGCAATTTGATCTCTGGTTCTTCTGCCTTTTCTAAAACCAGCTTGAACATCTGGAAGTTCACGGTTCACGTATTGCTGAAGCCTGACTTGGAGAATTTTGAGCATTACTTTACTAGCGTGTGAGATGAGTGCAATTGTGCAGTAGTCTGAACATTCTTTGGGATTGCCTTTCTTAGGGATTGGAATGAAAACTGACCTTTTCCAGTCCTGTGGCCACTGGTGAGTTTTCCAAATTTGTTGGCATATTGAGTGCAGCACTTTCACAGCATCATCTTTCAGGATTTGAAATAGCCCAACTGGAATTCCATTACCTCCACTAACTTTGTTCATAGTGATGTTTCCTAAGGCCCACTTGACTTCACATTCCAGGATGTCTGGCTCTAGGTGAGTGATCACACCATCGTGATTATCTGGGTTGTGAAGATATTTTTTGTACAGTTCTTCTGTGTATTCTTGCCACCTCTTCTTAATATCTTCTGCTTCTGTTAGGTCCATACCATTTCTGTCCTTTATTGAGCTAAACCTAATTCCCTCCCAACAGCCCCACCTCCTAATATCAGTGCTGTAGGCTATAGACTTCAACATATGTATTTTGGGGGGGCATAAACATTCAGTCCCTAACAAACTCCCTAGATCTTTGTTTCCTCATTAGTAAAATGAAGGTAATAATACTTCCCCCATGTTAGTCATAAGGACTCAACAACCCAGTAGTAATTGTGGCTGAGATGATTATTATTGAGATAACATAATTAAAACTTAAGCCACATAGAAAAGATTGCATAAATATCAGTTATTATTGGTGGCATTACACATTCCTTCAGACTCAGCTCAAATGTCCACAGCCATGTGGATCAGCCCATGTCACCAATGAATCTTGTGGAGTTATTCTGTTATATCCATCACATGTCATCACATCCATTTATTTATGTGTCTATTTCCCATTAGAAACCACAAACACGTCAAAGTTAGAGGTCCAGATGCCTGCACCCGGTCTGTTGCCCAGCACCTGACGGGCACTAGGAAATGCTTGTTGAATAAATATATGAGCAAATGAAAGAATGAGCAGGGGCAAGTGACACTCAGATTCTCAGGTGAGGGCTCCCTGGTTTCCTCAATTGCTTACAGCATGTATTGGCCTATGCTTTGCGGACAAAAATTTGTATGTTTGCTTCAGTTGACCGAGAGCTAGGAGTCAGAGTTCCTGTCCTGGACAAAACCTGGCACCTGTACAAGCATGTGATTTAAATGTTGATGGGCGTTATGGACTGAATGTGTCTCATCCCCAAATTCATTATGTTGGAAGTCCTAATCCCCAGCACCTCAGAATATAACCGTGCTTGCATATAGAGCCTTAAAAGAGATGATTAAATTAAAATGAGGTTGTTAGAGTAGGGCTCAAATCTAGTCTGACTGGTTCCCTTATAAGGAGGAATATGGATACCCAGAGAGACATCAGGGATGGACATGCTCAGAGGATGACCATTGCTAGGGTACAGTGAGAAGGCAGCCATCTACAAGCCAGGGAGAGAGGCCTTGGAGGAAGCCAAACCTACTCACACCCTGACTTTGGACTTCCAGCATGCACACTGTGAGAAAATGGACTTCTGTTGTTTAAGACACAGTCTCTGGTGTTCTGTTATGGCAGCCCTAGCAAACTAACACAATGGGCGAGTTCCGGTTCCTGTTTCCCCTCCCACTTCTATATTGGAACTCTCCCATAACTTCCTGGTAAACATTTTCTTTTTCTTTTTTTTTTTTTTTAACATTTTCCCATCAGTTCCAGATGTCATCTAATCTTAATTTCAGGACTCTGACAGTTTATTCCACCCATCATCACTATGCCCAAAATGACCCTGTCCCTTTAACATGTCCAGAAACCTCTTGTGAAGAATTCATATTCAGCTTGGGAGCATTTATTGGGCCACATGTAACGATGCAAATAGAACAATACTGAAAGTAGCTCAGAAAATGCTGCAGAGAAGTAATTAGCCTAGTGTGGGGAAAAATGATAAAAATGAACTAAAGTAGTTGAACCACTCCCTTTCATATAATACATCTCACCTACAATATTCTTTCACATACTTGATCTCCCTGATCCTCATGACAGCTCAATTACTATCTTCATTTCTTAGATGAGAAAATTGAAGCTCAGAGAATGAAGTGATTGGCCCAGAGCCCAGGGTTAGTAGGTAATGGTACCACCACTGGGACCCAGGTCTCCTGACCTCACGTGCTATCTGAGGTGCTTTATTAGAAATGAGGAGTTTTACCTGAAATTCATGTACAGATGTAAGAGCTTGACCGTAAAGAAGGCTGAGCGCATAAGAACTGATGCTTTTGAATCGTGCTGCTGGAGAAGACTCTTGATAGTCCCTTGGAGTTCAAGGAGATCAAATCAGTCAATCCTAAAGGAAATCAGTCCTGAATATTCATTGGAAGGACTGATGCTGAAGCTGAAGTTCCAATACTTTGGCCACCTGATGCGAAGAGCCAACTCATTGGAAAATACCTTGATGGAAAGATTGAGGGCAGGAGGAGAAGGGGGCATCAGAGGGTGAGATGGTTGGCTGGCAACACTGACCCAGTGGACATGAGTTTGAGCCAACTCTTGGAGATAGTGAAGGACAGGGAAGCCTGGTGTGCTGTAGTTCATGGGGTCACAAAGAGTCGAACACAGCTTAGCAACTGAACAACAACCTGAAAGCACACATTTGCCGCGTTCCTTTCTGGAGGTACAAAGATAATAAATAAAACCTTTTTTTTCTACTTGCCTGTTATAAATTGTTATTCCCTTCCCAGTAAGCTTGTAATTGGCTTTTGGTAAGTCTTCACTGGGAGGAAGCTGTTAAATTTGGCTCCAAGCCAAAGAGGAACACACTGCATAAAAGAGACAGAAAAAGAATATGAATTTTCAAATGAGCAAATCAGCTAAAAAGAAAATAGAAATTTTGGATGTTCTGTAAGTAGGAGGGTAAAAAAAAAGAGTATGCAGAAGGGGCCAGTTTTCTAGTAATTATGCAAATTAAAAAGAAATTAGAAATGAATGAAAATCGGTGACAACTACAACAATGATTCAAAAAAGTGGAGAGAATTTATCCTTCACAGAAGCTTGCGCGGGTTTTGTTTGCTTTAAATCATTGCAGCATCCTTTCTGGTGGTGCTTTCCATAGACCCTGGCAAGGGGCGCTGGCACTTAGCAGACGCCCCTCCACACACAGGGCTTCCCCGGTGGCTCAGTAGGTAAAGAATTTCGCCTGCAATGTAGGAGACCCGGGTTCGATCCCTGGGTGGGGAAGATCCCCTAGGGGAGGGCGTGGCAACCCACTCCAGTATTCTTGCTTTGAGAATCGCATGGACAGAGGAGCCTGGTGGGCTACCGTCCGTGACGTCTCGAAGAGTCGGACACGGCTGAAGCCACTTAGCACACACGCACACTCCACACACAAGCACCAACAGACTCCTCACAGGCTTCCTCGGCTCTAAGTCCCGGAAGCAGAGGGTGACCGCATCTCAGAGCCAGGGAGCTTTGTGGGCTGTGCTGCTGACAGCACCGAAGATGATGTGCTATTGTGTTTAGGGATGACTGGAATGATAGAGGCACTTACCCAGGCACTTCTGTCACTCAAACTTTTTCTCTCATAGATTCTTGCTTAACGATGATTCCCAGGAGTACCACGCGCCCATTATCTCGCTTCTTTTCCTGTTCCAGTCTGCGCCTCCAAAAATTAGCACAGGAATTCCTGCAGCTGCAGGCATTGCTCACAGATTAGCACAGTATTCCCAATAGTTGCATGTGACAGCTAAGGAATAATTTGCAGTAATGAACAACTCATATTATTCTTTAATTTGTGCATCTGTAGGTCCGGACATAATACTTATGAAGCAAAATACAGATTCTTTCTAATGGCCACGAGATTGACTTTGAATGCCATAAATGCAAATAGTTTAATTTTTATAAAATTCTTCTTTGAATTCAATTATGCCTACAAAAATATTAATTATTTTATTTTTTAAAATGCTGACATGACTTTGAAATTTATTAATAATTATTTTGTATTTTGCTTTAGAATAAAAGAAAATATTTAAAACATGAATGAAATTTTGTTGTTGTTTACCTCTTGAATTCAGATGTTTTATGAAAATAAAGTTGGTCCTCATTATTTATGGATACCATAGTTGAGAATTATGTACTTGCTAAAGTTCTTTTTTTAAAAAAAAAAAAAACTGGGTGACTTAGAACAACATATTTATTTTTTCACAGTTTTCGAGGCTGAGAAGTTCAAGATCTTGTCTCCAGCGATTTTGTGTCTGGTGAAGTGAAGAAGTGAAGTGAAGTCACTCAGTCGTATCTGAGTCTTCGCGACCCTGTGGACTGTAGCCCACCAGGCTCCTCCATCCATGGGATTCTCCAGGCAAGAATACTGGAGTGGGTTGCCATTTCCTTCTCCAGGCTAAAGTTTATTTTTAACCCCCAAATCAAGCTCACAGCGATTTTGTAGTCACTTGAAGACACACACACAGAATGCTGGAATATTTGAGCTCCCAAGGCACATGTTCCCCAGAGGAGGCCACACAAGGCAACACTCTGCCTTCTTATTTCAGCTCTTATACTATAAATAAGTATTCTTTTTGCAGTCTATTTAGTACCTCATTTTTCTCATTTTTGTTGGTGATTTCATTGTTTAAAATGGCCCAACCAGAGTGCTGAAGTGCTGTCTAGTGTTCTTGAGAATAAGATTGAGACATGTTTTAGAGAGAAAAATGCACTTGTTACATAAGTTTTGTCCAGGCATTTTATGCTGTTGACTGTGTGCATTCAACATTAATGAATCAACAATATATCCTAAGTAAGGTGTCTTTCAACAGAAACACACATAAAACAAGCTTACGTATGGATCAGCTGATGAAAATGTTCTGACCAGATGTTTACAGGAAACTGACTATCTCTTGGAACAATAGTTTGATATTTACCAATTCAGCTTTGGCAGAGACTTTATGGTACAAAACTTCCCTGAATAAGGAAAATCACCTGTGTGTTTAAATTTTGTACACTTAGAATATAATTATATTACTTATATTATATTACCATATTACTTATATATTTGTATATAATATATAATTATATTACTTATATATTTATAATATATAAATATATTAATTACTATCTTTGGAACATAAGTTATGTAAAACTCTTGATACCAACACAGTTAGTAATTATGCTTAAGCGAGAACAGAAGAAAAATTTGTGGAATAAATTTCCAGTAATTTATTAGAAATGTTTTTATTAGTATATCTTAATTGTGGTCTTCTTTTAAATGTCCCAATTTATGAATAGAATGCCCAGAGCTGCATACTATTTTTCAAATTCAATTATCTGTGATAGTTTGTCCACTTTCACTCAAAAAAACCATCACTTATCACATTTTCTAAATTATATTATGAAATTGAATCTCTTATGCAGGGGAATAAAATATATTTTCTTCATCAGTATGCTAATTTGCTTTATAAATTAAATATTTAAGCACGTGGCATGTGAGTCTCCATTTATATTCTTGCCCTGGGATCTGCAAACATTAGGGGTAGTAGTTTGTAGTAGCAAACTACTGAAAACAATGTAAATGTAAATCAATGTGTATTAATTAAATACTATATGATTCACCCATTTAATATTGTAGAATCTTCAGTTCAGTTCAGTTCAGGCACTCAGTCGTGTCCAACTCTTTGTGACCCCATGAACTGCAGCACACCAGGCCTCCCTGTCCATCACCAACTCCCAGAGTCTACTCAAACCCATGTCCATCGAGCAGGTGATGCCATCCAACCATCTCATCCGCTGTTGTCCCCTTCTCCTCCTGCCCTCAATCTTTCCCAGCATCAGGGTCTTTTCAAATGAGTCAGCTCTTCACATCAGGTGGCCAAAGTATTGGAGTTTCAGCTTCAACATAAGTCCTTCCAATGAACACCCAGGACTGATCTCCTTTAGGATGGACAGGTTGGATCTCCTTGCAGTCCAAGGGACTCTCAAGAGTCTTCTCCAACACCACAGTTCAAAAGCATCCATTCTTCGGCGCTCAGCTTTCTTTATAGTCCAACTCTCACATCCATACATGACCACTGGAAAAACCATAGCCTTGACTAGAGGGACCTTTGTTGGCAAAGTAATGTCTCTGCTTTTTTTTATGCTGTCTAGATTGGTCATAATTTTCCTTCCAAGGAGTAAGCGTCTTTTAATTTCCTGGCTGCAATCACCATCTGCAGTGATTTTGGAGCCCAAAAAAATAAAGTCAGCCACTGTTTCCACTGTTTCTCCATCTATTTCCCATGAGATGATGGGACCAGATGCCATGATCTTAGTTTTCTGAATGTTGAGCTTTAAGCCAACTTTTTCACTCTCCTCTTTCACTTTCATCAAGAGGCTCTTTAGTTCTTCTTCATTTTCTTCCATAAAGGTGGTGTCATCTGCATTTCTGAGGTTATTGATATTTCTCCCAGCAATCTTGATTCCAACTTGTGCTTCCTCCAGCCCAGCATTTCTCATGATGTACTCTGCATATAAGTTAAATGAGCAGGGTGACAATATACAGTCCTTCCAATTAATATTCAGGTTGATTTCCTTTAGGATTGACTGTTTTGATCTCCTTGCAGTCCAAGGGACTCTCAAGAGTTTTCTCCAGAAGGACAATTCAAAAGCATCAATTCTTCGGCGTTCAGCCTTTTTTACAGTCCAGCTCTCACATCGGTACATGACTATTGGAAAAACCATAGACCTTAGTCGGCAAAGTAATGTCTGCTTTTTAACATGCTATCTAGGTTTGTCATAAATTTACTTCCAAGGAACAAGTAAAAAGTAGCACCAAGAACTCCCTTTGTGGTGATGGAATATGTCTGTATCTGGATTGGGGTAGTTGTACAAATCTATGCATGTGATAAAATTGCATAGAACTACATACAGCAAAGTGCATATAATTATTGGTAAAATCTCAAAAGTGAAAGTGAAGTCGCTCAGTCGTTTCCAACTCTTTGTGACCCCATGGAATGTAGCCTACCAGGCTCCTCTGTCCATGGGATTTTCCAGGCAAGAGTACTGGAGTGGGTTGCCATTTCCTTCTCCAGGGGATCTTCCCAAGCCAGGGATCAAACTCTGGTCTCCCTCATTGCAAGCAGATGCTTTACCGTCTCAGCCACCAGGGTAAAAATCTGGAAAATCTGTAAATCACAAGCATGTCAGTGTCCTGGGTTTGATACAGTATTGCAGTTGTACAAGATGTTACCATCAAGTACACAGAGGACTTCAGTGTACTATTTTTGCAACTTTCTATGAGTCTATAATTATTCCAAAGTAAAGGTTTTTTAAAATGAAAAGGAGGCAGAGAAAGAGGGCACTCACAGAAAAAGTATTGTTCTGGTGAAACTTTTATTTCACTTGTGTGCTCTTGTGAGTCCTGGGTCACCATGTGAAATGTACTTAATGTACTTCTTGGGAGGTGGGAGGGTGGTCATCAAGGTCAAAACCAGTTTGAAAACAACTGCTCTACAGCAAGCTTGGAGACTCAAAGATCTAGAAGGAGCCAGGCAGCCAGTATGAAGAAGTCAGACAGGCCTGGTTAAGATTGTCATCACTCCTTTTCCCCATGTATCAGTCATAGTTCTTACTATAGTAGGTTTCATAACAATATAAATATCCTTTACTTCTACAGATACATGTGCTCTTTCTTAACTTTTTTAACCACATGGCACTCTTGATCTATGTGTTGTCACCACTTTTGAGAGTGAATTAGTTTTTCTGTTGCCCAGTGACAAATTACTCCAAATCATAGCAACATACAACAACATTCATGGTTTCTAGAAATGATTTAGTTGGGTGGTTCCCGCTCAGGATCTCCCAGGAAGTTGCAGTTGGATTATCAGTCAAAGCTGCAGCCTTCTGAAGGCTCAAATCTGCCAGGGAATCGACTCCCAAGCTCACTAGTTGACAAGCCTCAGCGCATCACTGACTGATGACGAGACTTGAGCTCCTCACCACATGGACATCTCCATAGGACTGTTCCCAACATGGCAGCTGGCTTCCCCAAGAAGGAGAGATAGGAAAGAAAGAGCAAGAAAGCCAGGCATCAAATTAGAAGTTCATCTTTTATAACATAATCTCAGAAATGGCATACTGGGACTTTCCTGGAAGTTCAGTGGTTAAGACTCTGTGCTGCCACTGCAGGAGATACAGGTTCAATCTCTGGTCAGGGAACTAAGATTTGGCATGCTGGGAGGCACAGCCAAAAAATAAAAAATTTTTTAAAAAGAGAAAGAAGTGACATACTATCATGTTACCATATATCTTTGGTCACACAGACAAATCCTGGTACAATAGAGGAGGGGATGACACAAGAATGGGAACAAGAGGTAGGACCATTAGGGGCTATCTTGAAGGCAGATGTCCACAAATAGAGATCTGGGGCAAGAAATATTTATCTACTATAAGTAAAACACCCATACATATATAATAAATGGCAACTAACACCAGTCTCCACGCTGCAAAGACATTAGAGTGTGGTGGAGAAACCAGTAAAAGGAAGCAAACATATCCCATTTCAAGGGGTAGCTGCTAATCATGATGCTACATGAGAAAAAAAATATAGATCCAGAGTTGCTGGATCTTCAACTTGGAAATCTTCCAATATTTGAGTACTGGCTGAAGTTTTTTGTTAACTTTAATGTGACCAAATAAAATATATAAACCATATGGATCTAGTTTACAAACCCTGCTGCCAAGTCCAGGCAAGGGTGGTGTCATGGTTAAAAGCTCAGGGTTTACTATCAGGTAGAACTGGATTCAAGCTCTAGCCATGCCAGTTACTGGTTGTATGACCTTGATGAAGCCTCAGAGCCTACCCTGTAAAGCAGAGTGGATCAAAATAATGCCATTTCACACTGCTTTGCTGAGGTTTTAGTGACACAATACATGAAATCCTTTTCGCAGGGCCTGGAATATGACAACTCAAAAAGATTAGTTTTATTATTGCTATTCTAACACCAAAGGTAAAAACTGAAACAATAACATCCTCACCCACACTGTGACTGTTAGCCACTTGGGTGATCTCAGCAAGTGCCAAGCTTGATTTAGGGGTTCATTCACACATCTCCAGAGCAGGACAATCATTACTGAGGCTGAACCTCAAAGGCCCGCTTTGCTTTCTTCACAGTTTTATCTTGGGGAGTCCTTAAACTCCAAAACAGTGTTTTGATGATATGGAAAACACAGACACAACTTGTTGATTTCTTTGCTTTCTCAACCTCCATGGTGTGAGAGTCACACAGCTCTTTTCAGGCTGCCAGAACTGACGGCCAAAAGGAAGTTTGTTTCACAACTGGAACAACAGCTTGAAAAGGACCAGGGAGGTCATCTAGGGAGAAGCAGTTGTACTCATTGTACTCGAGTGAACCTACTCAAGCCCAAGGTCTGAATCATCCCTATCATAGTCCACACCCCTGGCTATGCACTTCTCATTGAATGCCTCCAGTGACAGGGAACTCATCACTATCCCCAAAGTAGCTTAGTCCATTTTGGTTAAGAATTTTATGCATGTATTCCAGGAATATTGATTGAGCACTTACTATATATCAAGCATTGCATTTGGTGCTGGTGGTAAATGAGACACATGAGGTCTCCCATTTCCTAGTGAGGGAGACAGACAAAAACAAAGAGATGAATATATGTTTGGTAGAGATAGCTTAGTTGATGAAATAATCAATAAACAACCTGTAATAGGAATAGAAAAGAGTTTTATTGAGCCAAACTGTGGACTATAACCCAGAAGACTGCCTCTCAGATAATTCCAAGGAACTACTCCAGAGAAACATGGTTTTCAGTACAGTTTTATTTCTTGTCACAACAAAGACCATTAAACAAGTCGGTATACTATTCCTTCCAGATTTAAACAAACAAACAAAAATTCAGCACATGCACAGTAAGTCAGTATGGCCTTGACACCTGGGAAGGGAATCTTTTCATTGAAGAAGTACCAACACTGGTGACCCAGGAAGGGAAATATTTCATCTATATTTTTAATATGGGGATTCTTTACTTCCCATCAATGCACCCTTTTCTTCAATAATTAAAACAGATGTAGGGACTTCCCTGGTTGTTCAGTAGCTAAGACTCCACACTCCCAACACAGGGGGCTTGGGTTTGATCCCTGGTCAGGGCACTAGATCCCCAAGGTGGCAACCAAAGATCCTGTGTGCAGCAACTAAGACCCAACGCAGTCAAACGAATAAATAAATAAAAACATTTTTTTAAAAGATGTACAATGTATGTTTGATGGAAAAGGGAATGGCAACCCACTCCAGTTTTATTGCCTGGAGAATTCCAAGGGCAGAGGAGCCTGGCGGAATACAGTCCCTGGGGTCGCGTAAACTCAGACATGACTGAGCGACTAACACACTCACAATGTATGTTTAATAGACCACAAATAGGCTACTGGAATTAACATAAAATTCAACTTAATGCATGTGTAAGCCAGAATGACTTCCCCATACCTGAATATAAACTTTTATCAGATTTTAAGAAGAAAAATGAAACAAGGTTAAATTTAGGGAATGATAGGAGTGGGCAAGGAGGATCCTCTGAGGCAAGGACACTCAAGCAGCTTTCTTCATGAAAAGAGAAAGGACACAATGTGAACACCTAGACTAAGAAGAACATCTCACATGAACATTTCAGCCTGGAGTGAACAAAGTAGGTATAAATGTCTTCCTTATATTCAAGGAAATCTGGACTGAACTCTTTCTTCCTGTTTACACTGCCACAAATCTCCTTGACACTTGAGAGTTAATCCTGTTACTCACGCCTCCCTGTACTTGTAGAGTTACTGGTCAGGTTGAGAAGGCTCTGTGTCTATCCTGTTGGGCCAATGTCGTCATATTTTGTCCATTCTCCTGCTTGCTTTGGTGTTTACAGTGTTTCATCCTATTATTAACATACTCAGCATTCTATCTGCATTTCCATTCAAGTCCCTAAAAATAAAGTCACAATGGCCAGTTCTGAGGGCTGGAGTCCTCCGGTAAATCTCCAAAGGCTTCTCCCAACCCCCCACAACAAATTGACAGTCATCAAGACTCCCTTTGGGGGACTTCCCTGGTGGTCCAGTTTTAAGCCTCTGCGCTTCCATTGCAGCAGGACCTGGGTTCGATCCCTGGTCAGGGAACTAAGATCTCGTATAAAGAAGAAAAGACTCCCTTCTGTTCTTCTTATCACTGCTTCAATTTCCAGCACTTCCTTCTCAATGGAAATACAATTGGAGTTGAGTGGTTCTGCTTTCTCTATACCATCTGTGAACAGAATAAAATCTGCTCCAAGCAGCAGACTGATATGTTGTCAGACAAATGATGCCCCAAGACATAAGGAAACACAGGGCACGTGCAACAGCTTGTTGACTGATTCAGAGTTATTTAGTTACTACACTAGACATCAGTAACAGTCTCATCATCTTTCTATCTTCCACACCCAGAACACTGCCAGATACTTCATGGACATTGATAAATCGTTGTCGAAAAGTATGTGTGTGAGTATTATGGAAGATATTTAGGGGAAAATTCCCCAATAAGACCAAAGACCCTGGCATCCCTAAGTTATGATTTTTCTGTTGCTGTTGTTGTTCAGTCGCTCAGTTGTGACACTCTTTGCAACCCTATGGACTGTAGCACCCCAGGCTTCTCTGTCCTTCACCATCTCTTTGGGCTTGCTCAAACTCATGTCCATCGAGTCGGTGATGACATACAGCCATCTCATCCTCTGTCGTCCCCTTCTCCTCCTGCCTTCAATCTTTCCCACCATCAGGGTCTTTTCTAATGAGTCAGCTCTTCCCCTCAGGTGGCCAAAGTATTGGAGCTTCAGCTTCAGCATCGGTCCTTCCAATGAATAATCAAGATTGATTTCCTTTAGGATTAACTGGTTTGATTTCCTTGCAGTCCAAGGAACTCTTTTTTCTATCTCATGGGAAAATGAATTGTATTGCTACAGAACAAAAATTCCCAAGACTTTAGTGACTTATAAAAACTGCAACATGTATTTCACTCGTGAACCTACAATGGGACCTGAGACAGCTTGTGTGGTCCTCTCTGCATTACCTCATGGACTTGTGTGCTTGGTGGTGGATGCTGGCTCAGACCTCAGCTGTGGCTTGTGGCTAGAACGCCTGCAAGCGACCTACCCTTATAGGTGCTTAGTTTTCTGAGTGTGGAGGCACCCTGAGAATCAGGCAGAGCTGTGCGGCTCCTAAGTGGAAAAGCATAATTTCTGGAATTTTATTCTCTAGAATAAAGTCACCAAGGATAATCTACACTCAGGAATTGGAGGGACAAGTGTCAAGGAAATATACAGATGTT
Organism: Cervus canadensis; assembly: GCF_019320065.1. NCBI lineage: Eukaryota > Metazoa > Chordata > Mammalia > Artiodactyla > Cervidae > Cervus > Cervus canadensis. Next base: position 43,698,721 of record NC_057390.1, read on the forward strand.
TTAAAACCACCATCAATAGGACTGAATTAGACAAACAAAGGTTTGACCTTTGTTCTTAAGAAACAAATGCCTAAGAGGCTCACTGCTTTCTTAGAGATGAGCCACAGAACTGAATAAGTGAGAATAAAGAACGTGGGGCCTTCCCTGGAGGTCCAGTGGTTAAGATTCTGTGCTTCTGCTGCAGGGGGTGCAGGTTCAACTCCTGGTCAAGGAACTAAGATCCCGCTTGCTACCCAGCACGGCCAAAATAACAAAACAAAACAAAAAAGAATGTCTGCAAGTTTACTCAGAGCTCCTTAGTCTGGAAATCCTACAAGTTTGATATGTTTGAAACATGCATCTCCACAACTGTATCTAGAAGAAACAGATTCCTTTGTTTCCCAAATAAAAAGAAGCTGGAATTGTACTTCCACATGGGACCAAATTAGGACAACTTCACAGGCCAAAGTTGGGGCCCAGGAAGGTAATACCTAAATAACACTTGGCAATGCATCTGAAAAGGAATCCAGTGCCACCAAGACCCTCCGAAGAGTCGACATCTCTGGATATCTGGATATTTTCATGCTGAAGTTTGGCAAATCCTTCCATCGTGTATGGCAGAGTCTGCTCCCAAGTCTTTTATTCCTGGGCACATAGCTTGACTACATTTCCCAGCCTCCCTTGCATTTAGGTGACATCATGTGACTGAGTCCTGGCCAAAGAGATGACGCCAGAACTGATGGAGACTACTTCCAAGCCTGGAATATGCTTCACTGGTGGCTCAGTGGTAAAGAAACCATTTGCTAATGCAAGAATCACAGGAGATGCGGGTTTGATCCCCGAGTCTGGAAGATCCCCTGGTGAAGGAAATGGCAACCCATCCCAGTATTCTTGCCTGGAAAATCCCATGGTCAGAGGAGCCTGGAGGGCTACAGTCCACAGTGGTCACAAAGAGTTGGACAGGACTGAGCACACATGCACTTCCAAGCCTGATCCCTAAAAACTCTAGTGCAGTCCTCTCTTTTCTCCTTTCCCATCCACTGCCTGGATGGAATAAACATCCAGGACCTAGGGGAGGAGCCTCAGATGAGAGAGAAGCCTGAGTACATGAGTCACTAGAAGGAAGAACACAGTCTGAACAGAAAGAGCAAAAATGTTGCTACGTGAATGGAGAATAAACTTTTACTGTATTAAGGCCGTTTGGGAACTGTTTGTTATGGTTGTTTGCCAACGCTGTGAAATTGGATGTTTATTTAAGAAAGTTCATTCCTCTCCCTCTCCCACCATGAGTGGACTACACATCTCCATTTCAGTGATGGTTGGTTTGGCCTGTGGGATGTTAACAGACAAGAGGTGACATGGTATGCTTTAATACACACTTCAGTAATTCTGCACTCTCTTACGCAACAGCCCTCTTGCTCTTTTCTTATCTCCTTGAGAACAAGCTCCAGCTAGATCCTGGGCCAGAGCACGAGACACCTGACAAGCAGACCTGGATCCCGAGAACACGGTGGAACCAGGCCCAGCTGAGCCCAACATACCAGCTCCTACATCCAGAGGAGTGAGCGAGAACAAGTGATTATTGTTTTAGCCACTGACTTTTGCGATAAGTCTGTTACACGGCATACTGTGGCAACAGTTGACTGATACACAAATGAAGTGTGTGTGCCACTCTCATGGGGCTGCCATGTTAAGCTTCCACTTGATGGCTGTTCTTTATCTCACTTAAGTTTTATGCCAAAACTCTTATAAATGAAGAGGTATAAGAAAACACTTGCCCAGGGGCACACAGGAAGTTTGGTATATCAAATTCATAAGCCGAAATTTATTTCCTTCTGTGCCAAATGCACTGAGGGAATGTGAAAAAAAAAAAAAGCAGACAAAATCAGGAAGGTCTGGAACAGAACTTAGATGTTTCCACAAAATGCCAATTTAAAAGTGCTTGTCTGGTCTTTCCTGGTGGCACAGTGGATAAGAATGTGCCTGCCGCTGCAGGGGACACAGGTTCAATCCCTGGCCCAGGAAGATTCCACATGCCACGGAGCAACTAAGGCCATGTGCCACAACTACTGAAGCCCATGTGCCCTAGAGACTGGGCTGCACAACAAAAGAAGCCACCACAATGAGAAGCTCTCGCACCTCAAGAGAAGCCCCTGCTCACTGCCACTACAGAAAGACCTGACAGCAACAAAGACCCAGTGCAACCCCCTCAAAAAATAAAATAAAAATAAAAAAATAAAAGGGCTTAGTAATGCTCCTGGACATTTGGAAAGTTCAGAGCAAATAAACAGTGACCAGCTTCGCCCCCTGGGCTGTTCATTTATGGAACTGAAGATGTTGGACGGAGTGAAGATACAACTTTTCTAAGAAAGACTTGAATAGTTGCAGTATACTACTATAATGGGTTGAAAACGAAAGCAAGAACCTTTGTAGGGACATATTCAAGGTTAATTCAAGGAGAAAAACCGAACCTTGGGACACTACGTCCCTAGGAGCCCTGTGAGAAAAAGAACACAGCAAGCCTCTGGGGGCTGCCTGCTCCCACCATCGCCTTTCAGACAATGTTTGTAACAAGCGTCCTAAAGGAGCATCAGCGGTGGGGCAGGAACTGCCCATCTCGAAAAGAAGGGAGACAACGGGCCCCCAATAGCAGCAAAGAGCAGTGGAAACCTATCTGTATCTCCCTGTGTTTCATCTCTAGGACCCCTGGTTCGGATTCTTTAAGTGTGAGCCCCGCAGGCGTTCACCTCCAGAAGAGGGAAAGGGGGTGGGGGATTTCCGGGAAGCTAAAGGCAAAACACGTGGGGACTGCACTGGGATGGGTGTCTCCTGCAAGCTGGGACTGCTGTAAAGCGCGCGAGCACGTCTGCACATCCATACTCAACAACGATACACTGCACACTTAGTACACCCACACCCAACCGTACGCCCTTCCCCCCGCCGACCTCCCACGCCCCTGCTGCGGCTGAGCAGCGAATTTCCGGAGAGGAGTGAGTGCAGCCCCCTAGAAAACCGAGGGCGTGGCACCCACCCTGGCGGCTCCTGCTGCCTCCACCTCGGGGTCCAGGGAGCTGGGGGAACTGGGTAAAGGGACCGCGCGCGCGGGAAGAACGGGGTCCAGCAGGGCGGGCAGCAGGGCGGAGGGCGCGGTGGGGGAGTGAGCGACCCGCGATGGCCCCGCCCCCCGGCCGCCGGCCCCGCCCCCGCTGCGGCGGGCGAGAGGAGGGGAGTGGCGGGCGCGGCCTATATAAGGCGAGGGGCGGGCGCCGCTCTTTTGTCTTTTGCTGCAGCAACGCGAGTGGGAGCCCCGGGACCGCGGACTGCAAGCGGAACTTCTCGGTGAGCGGCTCTCTGGGGCGGAGGCCCAGTCCGGGTGGGGTCAGAGCGGGTTTTCCTGGCGGGTGCGCGGGGGCCTCGTCGGGCGCCTTTTCCCCGACGGGATGCCGGGGCGGGCGGGCCACACCCTGGGGTTGCGGAGCCGGGTGCGGGACGTGCCCAGATCCTCGGCTTCGGGCTGTCGGGAACGCCCCAGCCCGAGTGCCACGTCGTGGAGCGGAGGCGGGGAGGGTAGAGGGGGCCGCTGGCTTCCGGCCAACCGCCTTGATTTGCCCGCTAGAATTGTTTTAAGAAAATGGCAGACAAGCCCGACATGGGGGAAATCAACAGCTTCGATAAGGCCAAGCTGAAGAAGACTGAGACGCAGGAGAAGAACACCCTGCCGACCAAAGAGAGTGAGTCCGCCCCCGCCTCCGGGTCCGCGGGCTCCCAGCCCAGTCCCCACCCCGCCCTTCCCGTTAACCCAGCCCCACACCCCATCCGGCAGTTGCTTCCCATCGGGCGGCCTCAGCCCCTGTTTCTGTTGCACAAAGCGCCTCTCTCTTCCCAGCCCCACGCCTCTTTCTTAATCCCTAGACCTCGTGGGTGCCTTGCCCAAACCAGGTTTGCAAGCGCCCCGTTTGGGGGGGTTTGCCAGGGGTCCCCATCCCCCCAGTGTCCATTTCCTGCTCTCTCCACAGCCATTGAGCAGGAGAAGCAAGCAAAGTGAAATTTCCCGCGAACCTGGAGGATTCTCCACCGCATCATCTTGGAGACCTTAGCCGTGATGTGGAGGAAGAGCCACCTGCAAGATGTACACGCGCGACAAGCTGCACTGTGAACCCGGGCACACCGTGCCGTCGCCACCGGCCCGCGGGTCTCTGAAGGGGACCTTCCAATCGGACTGCCAAATTTCTCCGGTTTGCCCTGGAATATTATAGAAAATTATTTGTATGATTAATGAAAATAAAACACACCTCGTGGCATGGCTGGCGTGCTCTCTCTCTTAGTTGAGTATGCGTGGGTAGTGCCGCTGCAGCGAAACCCCGGCGGCGCGCAGGAATCGGGAGTTCCTGCCGCAGAGCGGGGGAGGGGGTCGCAGAATGGGCTGGCTTGGAGGGGACCATTTTTTAGTTTTGGATTTGCCTGTTCCTCCGTAAGATTTCATAGGTTATTAGCCACTTATTCTTGCTTATAATGCAATCGATGCAAAATTTAACCCCACTTTTAAGTTCCTGGAAGCTGTCTTGGAAAATGCTTTGGCAAAAGGACATAATTGTTTTTGATAAGCTTTTCCAGTCCCACCGTTTTTTGTTTTTGTTTTTGTTTTTCTGGCCGCCTCTTAATTCTGATGACCACCAGGAGAGAACAGAGAGTTCACGTCAGAGAAGAAAGGGGGGAAAAGACGGAATCCAGAATGTTGGAAATTGGGCGAGGTCACCAAAGTACCCCGGTAGCTTTCTCTTGGGGCCTAAAAGAGGAGGCATGGGAACAAACAAAGGCGGGATCCAGGGAAAGAATGCCAGACTATCAGAACTGGAGGAACCAGCACCAGAACTAGAGGAGCTATGGGGGACAGCCTAGCTTTTTGTCTTTTAACCCGAGCTCAAAAGCGTTAGCCATTAGAGGGAGTGCTGGGCTGAGCAGCCTCGGGTGCTGTGATCAGCAGGAAGGGTGGGGATGTGGAGGGAGGGCTGGCGCCGGCAGGGGCAGCAGAACCCTGCTGGGTCACACCCCTGGCCCCATAGGGAAGGGCCGAGCCAGCCGCAGGCCTTAAGGAAGGAGGAAAGCCTGATACGGTGGGGCTTTCTGAAGCTTAAGAACAGGCTTGTGATTCTGGGTGGGGGAGGAGGTTGGGGGGTGGAGTTCCTTCAAAGGAGGGTGGTGGTAACACATTGTATATTGATTTGTCCCGTCAGGCTTTCCTAGTAGCTCAGTGGTAAAGAATTCGCCTGCTTATGCAAGAGACACAGGAGATGCAGGTTCAATCCCTGAGTTGGGAAGATACCCTGGAGGAGGGAATGGCAACCCACCCCAGTATTCTTGCTTGGAAAATCCCATGGACAGAGGAGCCTGGCGGGCTATATAGTCCATAGGGGTCCCAAAGAGTCAGAAACTGCTGAGCATAGAGTGCACTGCCTGACAATCAGTGGCTGAATGGTGGGTGAGGGCAGGTATTTGAAGTGTGACGCCTGTCCAAAGGGACCTTAAAATCCAGTGGGTAAGACCTCTGGGACCACAATCAGGGACACCTAGGCTGAGGGAGTTATTGCCCCTTTGACATAGAGGGGCTTGACAGTGAGACCTGTGCTATGGAGGCTAAGTGGGCCTGGGAAAGAGAAATAAGGGACACACACAAGCCATCAGGCCAAGGGACACTAATCTTTACTGGATGTATGCTATGGGCCAGGCACTGTGCTCAGAGCTTTAATTTTCAAAAACTATTAAGGCAGGATCACTGCCTTAATGCATGCGATCCCTGGGTTGAGAAGATCCCCTGAAGGAGGAAATGGCAAGCCACTCCAGTTTTCTTGCCTGGGAAATCCCATGAACAGAGGAGACTACGGGCAGGCTACAATCCATGGGGTCACAAAGAGTTGGACACTACTCAGCACGCTCATGCATGCATGCACGCATTAAGGCAGAATGATTATCATCCCATGTTACTGATGGAGAAACCAAGATTCAGAGAGACAAGGAATTTGCTAAAGACACACAGCCAGTGAGTAGTGGAGCCATAATGTAGGGCCAAGGGGGTTCTTTGGGGGACCTTAACAACCGGACGTTCAATATATCTCTTGTGTCTGTTTCATGAGCATCCACTCCTTGAAACATTAATAATTGCACCAGTTGGGGTCTATTGTTGGTAGACTGAGGAAAAAGGAAATAAGAAATCACTACCACCTTCAAAAAACAGTAGCACAGTTGTCTGCGGGGCAAGAGGGCTTTGGAGGAAGATAAAGCTGGATGGGGGATCAGTGGGCTGGAGTGAGAGAGATTGGGAGTGCCTCTGCTGTTTTCCGTGGGATGGTCAAGGGGGGAGTCTCTCAGAGAAGGGGGCCTGCAACAAAGATCTAGGGATTCGAGAAGGAGAAAAGTAAACATCTGGAGGGATAAGATAGGCATGTTCCCTAGGGGAGGAACAGCAAGTGCACGCTCACCCAGTGGCCGCTGAGGAAGAACAAAAAGCTGGGCTGGAATGGGCATGGCCTAGGGAGCTGAGGTGTGAGAGGCCAAGAAATGAGGGGGCAGGTCTTGACATCCTTGGGCTGTTGGAAGGTTGACTGCTGAGGGATTCCGTGCCCCCATCCCAAGGTGCTGCATAGGCACCCCTCATGGGGATGAAGCATCCTGTCTGGCCACACCCCACTAAGGCCCTTTCTGGACCAGCCTGCTCTCCAGGGGCTCCATCTGGGACATAGGTCGCAGGCCCTCTACTCCCCAGATCCCACCGACTCCTCGTCCCCAGTGGGGTCACCCAGGAGAATAGCTTCAGATTCCCATTCCTGTGACCCTCTTCTTCTCAGAAGATTCCTATGACTTTCTCACCTCCTCCCCAGGAAATCCTTTCTGTTCTGAGGTGGTGGGGAGCCCACGATAGCCTTGCTCTTCCTAAGAATTTAAGAAGACAAAAATAAGGAGGAGATTTAAGACACTTTTGCTTTTCCACTCAGAGACAGTGATCGAATGGGGCCCGGCCCTGGTGGGGAAAGGAGATGCGGATGGGCAAAGCGGGTGTGAGTTATCATTTCAGAAAGCTGATCACACTGCATTGGTTTACGGGGCAAGGCTGCCCTTCCTCACCCCATCCAGGCTCCTGAGCTGTTTCAAGGAGTGCTCATCTAGATACCTCTCAGCCTGAATGGTAGAACCCCCAGAAGACAGACCCAGAGGGCCAAGTACTGGCCAAGAGGCCCACCTTCCTAGGCCCCATCTCTTTCCCCCCGGTTGATCCCAGGAAATCCTACGGGTGTCAGAACCAAGAACTGGGGTATCAGAGAACACTGAAGCACCTCAGGCCTACCCTCACCCCCCTCCTCCCTCCCTTATCCCACCATTTTTATTCCTCCCCACCTGGGAATAGTGACACCTTTGAGAAAGTTATACTGAATTACTGGTTTCTGCCCTTTTCCTCCTATCTAAGCATTCAGGAACCAGTTATTGATCCAATAACAAAATGAGGCTTGCTTTGAAACTAGAATACAATTTGTAATGTTCCTTTTTAAACACACCTGAATTGAATTTCTGGTTTCGTTTCCTTTTTAAAAAAAAAAAATTATTTTTGGTTGCACTGTGTCTTCATTGCTGCACACGGGCTTTCTCTAGCGGTGGTGCATGGGCTTCTCATTGCGGTGGCTTCTCTTGATGCAGAGCACGGGCTCTAGGGCACACAGGCTTCAGTAGTTGCAACTCGTGGGCTTTAGTTGCTCCCCAGCATGTGGAATAATCCCAGACCAGAGATCAAACCTGTGTCTCCTGCACTGGCAGGTAGATTTCGATCCACTGTACCACCAGGGAAGTATTTATTTACTTATTTATTTGACTGCGCTGGGTCTTAGTTGAGGCATGTGAGATCTAGTTCCCTGACCAGGGATCGAACCTGTACCCCCTGCATTGGGAACATAGAGTCTTAACCACTGGACCACCAGAGAAGTCTCTCATTTTCTTATTTCATTTCTAAGACAAGCTTTGATAATTAGGCTTCCATGTTGTGAATAGGGCTCAGGGCTTGGGACTTTCCACTGTCATAGGGTGCACCAGAGTGCTCAGGAAGACAGAAGGCCCCACACACACACTCCACCTTCTGTTCACTAAGCATGTGCTCAGTGCCTTGTATGTACCCCAGGCTGCTGCAGCTGGGAAACCAGATGGAGGCCACCTCAGGGAGCACCTAGGCTAGATCAGAAGGAAGTCCCAACACTTCCCAATCCCCCAGATTGCTCCCCCACCCTCTTCTCTCACCCTCAGACAAACACTTTCTCTTCTCAGGCAATATTAGATGCCTTAAAATAATAGTCTCTCTAGATCCCTCACTCAGCTTCCCCTAATGTTAGCATCTTACTTCTTCGTAGTCCAGGTATCACAATCAATAAATTAATGTTACACTATTATTAATCCCACTCCTGGGCACATACTCAGACAAAACTACAATTTGGAAAGATACATGCACCCCTATGTTCATAGCAGCACTATTTACAGTAGTGAAGACATAGAAACAACCTAAACATCCATTGACAGATAACTAGATAAGAAGACATGGTACATATACACAATGAAATATTCCTCACCCATTAAAAGAAATGAAATAATGCCACTTGCAGCAAAATGGATGGACTGAGAGATTATTGTACTAAGTGAAGTAGGTCAGAAAAAGACAAATGCCATATGATATCACTTATATGTGGATTCTAAAATACAACACAAATGAACTTACCTATGAAGCAGAAACAGACTCACAGATACAGAGAATAGACTGTGATTGCCAAGGGGGAGGTGGGGGGAGGGGAGGGAAGGACTGGGAGTTTGGGATTAGCAGATGCAAACTATTATATGTAGGATGGATAAACAAGTGCCTACTGTATAGCACAAGGAATTGTATTCAATATCTTGTGATAAACTGTAATGGAAAAGAAGGAAACGGCAACCCACTCCAGTGTTCTTGCCTGGAGAATCCCATGGACAGAGGAGCCTGGCGAGCTACAGTCCGTGGGGTCGCAAAGAGTCAGACACAATTGAGCAGCTAAGCACACATGGCATGTGTGTGTGTGTGTGTGTGTGTGTGTGTGTGTGTGCACGCGCACTAGGTTACTTCAGTTGTGTCCCATTCTTTGCCACTCCATATATATTTAACTGAATTACTTTGCAGGACACCAGAAACTGACACAGCATCATAAATCAACTATACTTCATACTTCAACTATACTATATTTTCTCAAAAATAAACATTTTAATTATCCTACTATTAACTAAGTAAAGATCTTATTCAAATTTCACCAGTTTTTCCATGAATGTCCTTTCTCTGTTCCAGGATCCTATCCAGGATCCCACATAACTTTCAGTTATTTCTCTTTAGTCTCCTGTAATCTGTGATCGATCCTCAGTCTCTCCTTTTTTTTTAATGACCTTGACACTTCTTATAAGTGTACTGTCAAGTCTCTCCCGAATGTATCTCAATTCAGGTTTGTCTTGTTTTCCCATGATTCGACTGATGTCCTAGATGTATTTTTGTAAGCTGCTTCACATTCTTTTTGGAGTGGAAAGAAAATGCTAAGTGCCTTTGTTCCCATGCTTTTCCCCACCTTCTGTCATTTCCCTTGAATGGGAAAATCCCTCCTGTGTTTCTCCTCTCTACTCTTCCTGCACTGCTCAACCAGATGTTCAGGAAAAACTCTCCTGTTTCTTCTTTACTGCAACACTCTACTCAGAGAATACCCTACCTCGGGTCACCAAATGGATGGGTTTTCCACACCAGGCAATTCTCTGATTCTCCAGACACCAGCTGGGTGTCCCACAGTTCAGTTCAGTTCAGTTCTGACGTTGCCTACCCAGAGTTAGCAGCAGAGCGCGCAGGCTATGGGCTCAGTGCCACAAAACTGCCCTCTCCCCCAACTTCAGACACCAACTGCAAGCCTGGCTTGACAGTAGGCATTTAATAGACTGAGGCTGAGCAGAGCACACCATGACCCAGTGACCCCAGGCCTAGTGGTGCATTCCAGAGAAATGTGTTCACCAAAGGACATGTCCAAGAATGTTCCACTCATATTAGTAAGAGCACAAACAACCCAAATGTCCATCAACAGAATGAATAGACAGATCCGATGTATTCACACAGTCAGTCATTGAGTTACTCATCAGTAAAAAGGGGCCAAGTGCTGATACCTAATATTGTGTGATTAAATTTGGATGACATTCTAGAAAAGGCTAGAATACCTTTTGATCATACAAGTAACAGTACCTTCTGGGGTGATGAAAACACTGTATTCCTTGACCAAAGTGGTCACTATGTGAGTGTGTATGTGTGTAAAAAGTTATCAAGGTGGACACTTACCATTCATGCTTATATGTACTTCTCCATATGTATGTTTTATTTCAGTAAAAAGATTTTATAATCCTATGAAGAGCTAAGGGTTCCCAGGTTGTAAGACTGCATACTATTAGCTCAGAGGAAAAAGCAGAAAATTATATAAACAGAGCCCGTATCTGGTTCCAAGGGGCAAAAGGAAACCACGTTCCTCTGGCCGTCTCCTTCCTTCTTCCCTGCCTTTGAGTGTTTTCCCCACTTTGAATGACCCTCCATCTCTTTTCTAATTTGTCAAACATTAGCCATCTTACAAAACCTTACAAATCACCACCTTCTCCAGTTAATCCACCTGGATTTCCCACCAATGGCATTCTCTCTGTCCTACCTGCCTCTCTCTACTGGTTCCCGCACACATCTACCACCTTCTTCCTTAGACTGAAAAGAAGATATGTATTCATTGATACTGGTGACTCCCACAGTAGCCAGTATAATAAACACTCAATAAACCTTATTGAACTGTCACTGAAATACCCCACCCTGGCCACCTCACCTGCTCCATCTTGGCCACACTCAAGCCAGGCTGCTACCAGGCCCTCCGCTGTCTTACTGTGGATTCTCTTGTGCATTGACAGGGCCTAAGCATGATGGGTGTGTGGTGCAGGGAAGCCAAACAGCTTCATTTCCCTCCCAGAACCAGAACAGGATGCAGTCCTATGACAATGAGGGGAAGTACAGTGAATTCACAATGAGGCTGTTGGTGGAAAGCTATTTATTAATTACCCAGATGGTAACTGAGTCTCAACCAGTTCAAAGATTTTAGATATTGGGTTGCTGATTTCTGTGAAATGCAGAGGCTGTGTTCTTGTTCAGTTCAATTCAGCTGGCATTTTTTGAGCACTCAGTGAGTGCTTATCACTGTACTAAGCCTATGGAAGCTGTAAAAGACAAAAGCCAACAAACTATGAAAGATGCAATGAAGTAAATGGTAAAGAGAGAGAGAAGCCCAGCACCATGGGAAGTTACGTGAAGCAGCTGTTAACTCTGGACAGGAGGCTGCTTCATGGGGAAGAAGCATTTGAATGAAGACCCAGAGGAGCAAGAATGAGAGCAGGGCTTTCTTAACAGAAGGAGGAGTAATGCATAATGATACCATAGCACTTCCATGGGGAGAAAGAGCAATGGTTCAATGAAAACAGAAGAAGCTTCAAAATTACCCTAGAAAGGTAAGTTGAGCTCTTTATCCTGTAGACAGTTGAGAGCCATTGCAGATTTGAGGTTGGGGCAAAGTGATCTGGAATGTATTTGGTAGAATGTAAAGGATGTTGTGGCAGACACAGAGGGTTATCTACCTGACCACTGTCATCACCTCCACCATCATCACCACCCCCACCATCACCACCACCACCACCATCACCACCATCATCATCACCACCACCACCACCATCACCACCATCATCATCACCACCACCACCACCACCACCATCACCCCCACCCCCACCACCACCATCACCACCACCATCACCACCACCATCACCACCATCATCATCACCACCTCCATCACCATCACCACCACCACCACCACCACCATCACAACCACCACCACCACCACCACCACCACCATCACCACCACCATCACCCACCACCATCAACCACCACCACCACCACCACCATCACCACACCATCAACCACCACCCCATCACCAACCACCACACCAGTTTCTACCCTACCACCATCACCACCACTACCACCACCCACCACCAGTTCTACACCATCACCACCACCACCACCACCACCACCATCACCACCACCATCACACACCACCACCACACCACCATCACCATTCACCACCCCACCATCACCACCCACCACCACCACCACCACCACCCATCACCACCACCCACCACCATCACCACCACCACCACCACCACCACATCACCACCCACCACCACCACCACCATCACCACCACCACCACCACCACCACCATCACCACCACCATCACCACCAACCACCACCACCTACCACCACCACCATCTACCCTCACACCATCACACCACTACCACCACCACCACCAGTTCTACCCTCATCACCACCACCACCACCACCACCACCACCACCACCACCACCACCACCACCATCACCACCACCACCACCACCACCACCAGTTCTACCCTCACCACCATCACCACCACTACCACCATCACCCCCACGTCTAACATCACCACATACTTCTCATTCTTTACCATCCTGCCTTCTTCATGGTCAATGGAAGCTCAGTTGTATTTAGATATGAAGCAGCTGATGAGCTTCAAGGGACACAGCCCCAGGAGTGAGTCTTGATTATGTAAACCTAGGGATCCAGGGGTTCAGCATCACAGAAATTTGTGAGGTTGTTTTGTTTCTGTGTGATTGTCACAGGGATTAGGGGACACTGTTGTCAGTTCATGGACAAGGATCAGAAATGCTTGACATCATGCAATGCACAAGACAATCCCACACACCAAAGATTTGTCCTATGCCCTGCATGACTTTTTAAAAGACTCTTCATTGTAGTGTAATTATGTATAGAGAAAAACACACAGGTCATAAGCCTGATTAATCTTCACAAACTGAACATACCTCAGTGCCTACTTCCAGTCATACACTGACCCTAACTTCTGATAGAATGTACACCAGTATGCCCACTTGTGAACTTTACATAAATGAACCCATGACTTGTGAGTAAACCACTAGGCATTTCTGTAGATGAATATCTCTTTATAATCATTAACTCCAACAACAACAAATTTTGCACAATTTTATTCTACATTGCATTTTCTGAGAATGCAACCATCATGTAAATTTAAATTAAGGGATGTGATGCTGTTTTTTAAAGCTCAGAGTTTTACAAATAGTTGATCGCTACTGCAGAAAATCAATGCACTGAGAGCAATACCTCTTCTGGTTTTTAATTGTTGATACAGCACAGTTGTGTCAGTTTTCATCTGAAGCTGCTGGGTTCAAGGTAATGCTACATACAGGTCAAACATACATAAAGTGCAGACTGCTTTTTTATGTGCAGAATATTTTTGTGCTATATTTTTTCATTTTTTTTAAATTGGAGAATAATTATTTACCATGTTGTGTTGATTTCTGCCATACAACAATGTGAATCAGCCACAAGTATACATATGTCCCTTCCCTCTTGAACCTCCCTCCTCACTCCCACACCATTCCACCCCTCTGGGTTGCCACTGAGGACTGAGTTGAGCTCCCTGTGTTATGTAGCAACTTCCCACTAGCTATCTATTTTACATATGGTAATATATATATTTCATTTCTACTCTCTCAATTCATCCCACCCTCTCCTTCCTGCACTGTATCCACAAGTCTGTCCTCTATGTCTGTGTCTCTATTCCTGCCCTGCAAATAGGTTCAACAGTACCACTTTTCTAGATTCCGTATATACGCATTAATCTATGATATTTGTTTTTCACTTTCTGACTTACTTCACTCTGTATAACAAGTTGAGTTTTATCCACCTCGCTACACTGACTCAAATTCACTCCTTTTTATGTGTGCCATATTAGTCAGTTTTTGACAGCTTGTGCTCCTGCAACAAACATCTCCAAAAATGTCGAAGGCTTACAATGACAAAAGATTTGTCTTTGTTGTTCATATATACACCAGCGGAAGCTCTGCTCCTGTTCCATACGTCTTTTTCACTACGAAAGCCAGGCCAAAGGAGCAACCTGTCATGGCAGAAGGAAAGAGGAGTGGCAGAACCACACAATGGCTTTTCAAGCTCTTCTCAGAAGTGACACTTTTATTCACATTACATTGACCAAAGCAAATCATAAAGCAAGCCTGACATCAATTGAGCGAGGCAATATAAGCCCCTTGCCATCAGGCTGGGATATATAATTCTGATATAGCGAAGGCAGGGAATAATTTGGAGTCCTAATATAATTTACCATATATACTGAAATGTATATCCGTATAATTTTTGTAAATTATCTTTATTTCACTTTTATATTTCCAATGAGGACTTGTAAGGATTTGTTTTTTGAGTATGGGTGTGGATAGATTATATTATCTTTGATTTTCATTTCAGGAAAGAGGAGTGCTATAAATTATTTACACAAAAGGAGAAGTTGGTTCTAAGAGGCTGAGAACCAGTGGTCTGAATCAATCATGGTAATTCCATTCCCTTGCAGAAATTGACTAAAGAATACATATGGGTTGCAATTCTGGCCAGGGAGACTCAAGAGGAAACTCTCAGGAGGACTTCTGAGATGATGGTAATTGTGCTTTGAGGAAATAAGGGAAAATTGCACATGTCACTGTGTAAACGTGTTAACCTTGAACCACAACAGTCATCTTAAAGCCACAAAGGGCCACGCCAAAATGCTGAGAGTGGAAAAATGAAAAGAATCTGGGTAACTGAGGAGCTGCTAAGTTTTCCTGAAAATGTCTCATCTTTGAACTTTTTGTTATATGAAACAATACATTTTTCTGATATTCAAGGAAATCTGTAGTTGAGTTTTCTGTTCCTGGTAGTCAAAAGTATGCTACAATCACCTGGAATGGGAAGACTCTGGGGGCAGAGATGTTAGTATGTAGAATATTGTAATAGTTCAGGCAAGAGTTAATGAGGGCACTTCTCCAGGGGTCCAGTGGTTAAGAACCCATCTTCCAATGCAGGGAACGTGGGTTCCATCCACAGTCTGGGAACTAAGATCCCACCTGCCACAAGGCAACTAAGCCCCAGAGCAGCCAAAACAAAAAACAAACAGAAACAAAACAAACAAAAAGAGGAATGAGGCCTTGAATGAGAGGAAGACCTGCACATAGTGGTGTGTTGGTAAGTGCTTCACAACCAGTTCTCACTTCAGGGTGGAGGTGGATAGGAGCCAGGTTTGTAACATTTGTCAACATCTATTGGCTTCCATGGCGGCTCAGATGGTAAAGAAGCTGCAGCAATGAAGGAGACCTCGGTTTGATCCCTGGGTTGGGAAGATCCCTTGGAGGAGGGCATGGCAACCCACTCAAGTATTCTTGCCAGGAGAATCCCCATGGACAGAGGAGCCTGGTGGGCTACAGTCCACGGGGTCGCAAAGAGTCAGTCATGACTAAGAGACTAAGCACAGCACAGCAATTATTGCCAACACCAAGCTACCAACAGTTTAACCACCAGCTTGTCTGCTTTCCGAAAATTCAACAATTGGATCTTTGCAAGATGGCACCAGCTGGCTTCAGCACACCCCTGGCTGTGTGCATAGGAAACCCGGACGAATAGGCGGGACTAGTAAGACTCCAGATTATGTGGGCAGTTACAGAAGCCATAATCTGACAAACAGGCAAACAGAAACAAACTTTTGCTCATCTCTGCAACTTCATTTCTATGCTTCAAGAGTGGAAGATCAAAGCATCCGATAACCGGGGCATTTCCCATGAAGTGCACTGGGAGACACAGTATCACTTTGGAGGGCAATTTTACAGTCAACAAATAAGTGAAAGTCCCTCAGTCGCGTCTGACCCTTTGCGTTCCCACGGCCTGTAGCTTGCCAGGTTCTTCTGTCCATGGAATTCTCCAGGCCAGAATACTGGAGTGGGTAGCCATTCCCTTCTCCAGGGGATCTTCCCAACCCAGGGATCAAACCCAGGTCACCCGCATTGCAGGTGCATTCTTTACCATCTGTGCCACTAGGCAAGCCCCAAATAAGGATCATAAATTAATTTTATGACCAGCACATTGTATAGAGATACAATAAAACGAGGCCATGATAAAGTGGGTGTCTCTGGCACTGAGCCCTGGGATGGGCAGGGTGAACTTGTAAGACATCTCAGTGTCCTAAAACCTACATCAGGCAAAACACCAATGGGAGTCTGGGGGGAAGCATATGGTGGGAGGAGAGCAGGCTAGGTTGGCCAGAATCAGCAAGCTATTGGGGCCAGTCAGAGTGGAGATACTATAGTTCAATCCATGGATGCTATTATCAATCTATGGTGCATGGGCATGCTCAGTTGCTAAGTCAAGTCCCACTCTTTGCAACCCCATGGGCTTTAACCTGCCAGGCTCCTCTGTCCATGGGATTTTCCAAGCAAGAATACTAGAGTGGGTTGCCATGCCCTCCTCCAAGGGATCTTCCCCACCCGAGGATGGAACCCATGTCTACTGTGTCTTCTGCATTGGTAGGCGGATTCTTTACCACTGAGCCACCTGGCAAGCCCAACTGATCCATTACTTTCTCCATTTATTCAACCACAATTTATTAAGCATCTGTTAAGTACTGGGTCCTAGGCTAAGTATGCTGGGGATAAACAAAAGGAATTTCTCAGACCTCATACCCTCAAAGGTGAGATGAACAGGTAAGCTAGAGTAATGACAAAATACAGGAACTCCATATTCTGATTTAAAACTAAAAGGACACTAGTCTTATTTTATTTAACTTCACAGTGAATTTCAAAAGACTGAACACTTAACACTGAGAGATGGCCCTGCTGGCTCTTCCCTGAGGTTTCTCAGCATTTACTCTGAATTTCTGTAGCATTTCTCTCTCTGTATTAGTCAATTGATGCAGTTCGTACAAATCAAAAAGATCAGAAGGATTTTGTTATGGGTGAGCAGATAAAAACCACTGGCCCCATGGATGTTATGCAAGATTACGGAGCACCTAAACCGCAGTTGAGAAAACTTCCTACATTATGGAGAAATCCTCTTCTCTAGGAAACAGAAAAATTCTCACTCTCCTATCAGTATAGCCCCCAAATCTTCATCTGAGGTATCTGTGGCTAAAAAGAACCTATTCTTTGAGTTACTTTTTTCATCCAAATGTTACCTCCTGCCAGGCTGTCTCTGACTTTGTTTCCTGCTACTAAGATGCCAGGTTATTTGTATATGGCTTGTTCTTAGAAAGAAACCAGTGAAGTGCATGATCGTATCATGAGGGTTCTTTGGTTTTTTATTTTTAAAAATCTTATCCAACCTGGCTTAAGCAAAAATAATTTTTCATTGAGTCATACCAATGAAAAATCCAGGAAGTAGGTTTAGGTTCTGCTTCAGGTATGTTGATGTGACAACAGTCCCAGGGACCTGCTTTCTCTCTCTCACAATCTCTCACTTCAGACTTCTTTTCAGACTGACCCGTGCCCTCATGATGATAATACAGCTGCTGGAGCCCAGCAACTACATCCTCTCAGGGGTAAGAACATCAGAGAAGAGAGAGCCTCAACCAGTTCAAACAAAAACCCTGGACCTAATCTTCAACTACCCAAGTTAGGTCAAGTGGCCATCCCTGACATGATTACACTGGCCAGGATAAGGCAAGACAGAGCCTGGTTTAAAACTAGGTCCCATAATCACCTCTGTGGAAGAAGAATCTAAAAACAGTGGGTGTATGTATATGTATAACTGAGTCACATTGCTATACAGCAGAAACCAACACAACATTGTAAATCAGCTATACTCTAATAAAAATTAATTTTCAAAAAGTAAAATAAGGTTAAAAAGCTAGATCTCATGCTAGCCCTGGAGAGAAAGTTTTTAAGGAATTGGCTCACAGGATCATGGAGACTAGCAAATGCAATCTCTATACTGCAGGTTGGAAACTGGGACAGTTCTTCTATGTTATAGTCTTACAGCAGAATTCCTTCTTCTCCAGAAAATCTCAACATTTGCTCTTCATGCCTTCAACTGATTGAACGAGGCCCACCCATATTATAGCCATAATCTCTTTTACTTTAAGCTTGTTGTTGTTCAGTCATTAAGTCAAGTCTGACTCTTTGCAACCCCATGGACTGCAGTATGCCAGGCTCCCCTGTCCTTCACTATCTCCCAGAGTTTCCTTAAATTAATTACTTCAAGTTAATTGATTGTAAATGTTAATCACATCTACAAAATGCCTCCACAGCAACTTCTATGTTTGACCACATAATTGGGCATCATAGACTAGTCAAGTAGAAACAAGATATTAACCATCATCACAGGCTTCCCTAGTGGCTCAGATGGTAAAGAATCTGCCTGCAGTGCGGGAGACCCAGGTTTGATCCCTGGGTTGGGAGGATCCCCTGGAGAAGGAAACGGCAACCCACTCCAGTATTCTTGCCTGGAGAATTCCATGGACAGAAGAGCCTGATGGGCTACAGTCCATGAGCTTGCAAAGAGTTGGACACGACTGAGGAACTAATACACACATACAATGCCTGAGGTTGATTGTCCATTTCATCCTCTCAAGCACCTAGATTCTAGGAGGTATTGTCTCCTTGGATCTGGGCACAGGTCCATGCAGTACCAAGCCTTGCTGACTGCAAGGAATAGCCGATACAGAAATCTGGATCCCACCCGACCCAGGGCCAGGAAATAAACTATATGCTGGATGGCAGAGCAGAAAGCTGGGAGAAGCCTCTGTTTTGAGCCTGGAATCTCCTAGCCTCCAGGCCTGAGTTGCTTACTTACAGGCTTCTTTTGAGGGAGAAGAAAAAGCTTCTATGATATTTAAGTCATTGCATTTGGGGGGATTTTCTGTTATATGAAGCTGTTATATTAGCCTAATTCTATGAGATACAAAAACCAAACAACATGCAACTCATTTAAGATGATAAACAAAGTACTAAACAAGGAACCATCTTTTTTAAAATAAAGCATAATTCAAGATGACAGAAATAAGGGACTATCCTGGTGGCCAAGTGGTTAGGATTCTGGGCTTTCACTGCCATGGTCCAGGTTCAATCCCTGGCTGGGGAACTGATATCCTACAAGCTGTGCAGCACTCCATCCCTCCACCAAAAAATGATGGAAATAAGACTAGAGAAAAATTTTTAACTATAAATATAAATTCATTTCTTAAATCCTTCTAACTTAGACTGGGTCAAAACCAATTTTGGTCACCTTTTTTTCCCCCCCAGGAAAAGCACATCAGCAACAGTTTTCAAAAAAGTTAGGGCGTTAACAAACAAAGTAAAATTCAAGCCAGAAGATAGTAAACAATTAAAGAGCATTGTGTAATATTGCCACTATCTTAAAAACCTTCACAAACTTTTATGCACTGAATAACATCTCTCTCTCTCTCTCTCTCTGTCACACACACACACACACACACACACACACACACACACTGTTACCACTTAGAAGAGTGCCAGGTCCAGATGGTTTCACAGATGACTTCTTTCAAAGCTGCAAGAAAGCAGTAACTTCAATACCTCAAAGTGTGTTTCAGTAGCTAGAAAAAAAAAACAAACATATGTCTACCCAAACATTTTACACAGCCAAAATGATCCTATAAACAAAAGCTACTATGAATATCATTACAAAATTCTAAATAAAAATACTAGCAAGATTAATCAGGAAATACATCAAAATAATACTACAACAATGCTGCTAATTAAAGTTTACTACAAGAATGCAAGGATATTTCAATATCAGGAAGTCTATTGTCATCATTCAGCACATTCATTGGTAAAGGAAAAAATATGTTTACCTTGATATGAGCCTCAAAGTTTGTTGTTTATAATTTCGAGAGCTATATCTGATTTTTTTTAAGTTCTTGGTAAACTAATAATAGATGAGTTCTTTCTTAAAAGAACTAAAAATATCTGGCTCATATTAACAGCCAACATCTTATCTAATGGTAAAACATCAGAATGGTTCCCTTTAAAATCAGGAAAGATATAAGCTTGTGAATTAGCCCCACAGTGTTTCAACATCATCCTGGAGGTCTTAACTATCACTTTAAAGTAATAAAAAGAAATAAGAGGAATTTATTATGAAAAATAAAAAAGAGAAATGTCATAATTGCAAATAATATAGTTATCCAAAGTAAGATTTGGTAAATAAATGTTAGAATTATTCAGAGAATCTGGTGAGGTTATTTAGATCACAAAGTGAACATAAATCAATTGCAGCAATAATTAGAATATATACAGACAAATGTCATTCATAAAGTAAAAAGAAAACCTAGAAGACTATATTTTCAATAAACTATGGCAGACTGTAGTTTTTAAATTCTCAGCAGCAGTAAATCCCATTCCACGTGCTTTCCCTCAGTGTGTCCTGGCCACTCCCCCATAGGAGACAGAGTTCAGGTCCCTAGCCCTTGAACCCAGTCTGGCCTTGTGACTTGCTGGGAACCAATAGAATTCAGCTGATTTCTAAGGCTAAGCCAGAAAAGGTCACGCCTGTTACCATCCATATGCCAGGTAAGAAGTCTTATCCTCTGTGGCCACCAGGTTGGAGGGACCACTCTCAGCACTCCAGTTCACAGCCCCCCACAGTCCCAGTTGAGCCCAGCCTTCCCACAATACCATCAAGGGGGCAGATGTGTGATGACACCACCTTGGAACTTCTAGACCACCCCATTTGCTACCTGAGTACCAAGAAGTGACCTCAACTGATGTGACAAGGAGCAGCATTGCCCAGCTGAACTGGCTCAAACTCTTGGCCCTCAGAATGCAAAATGGTGCAGCCACCAAGGAAAACAGCTTGGGGATTTCTCCAAAAGTTAAACATAGAGCAATCATAAGACCCAGCAATTCTACTCTTCTCCTGGAGAAGGAATGGCAACCCACTCCAGGAGGTAGAAATGGCAACCCACTCCAGAATTCCAGGGACAGAGGAGCCTGGCGGGCTACAGTCCATGGGGTCACAAAGAGTCAGACACAACTGAGTGACTAAACAACAACAACTCCACTCTTACATACATATCCCAAAGAACTGAAGGCAGAACTTGATGTTTACACACTCATGATCATGGGAGCAATAATCACAATAGCCAAAAGGGGGGGAACAACCCTAAATTCCAACAACAGATGAATGGATAAATAAAATATGATATACATGAATATTAGAATATTTATTCAGCCATGAAAGGGAATGAAATTTTTTCCCTTGATTTTTATTTATTTTTTTTCATTTATTTATATTAGTTGGAGGCTATTTACTTTACAATATTGTAGTGTTTTTTGCCATACATTGATATGAATCAGCCATGGATTTACATGTGTTCCCCATCCCGATCCCCCCTCCCACCTCCCTCCCCATCCCATCCCTCTGGGTCATCCTAGTGCACCAGCCCTGAGCACTTGTCTCATGCATCCAACCTGGGTTGGTGATCTGTTTCACAATTGATAATATACATTCAATGCTATTCTCTGGGAATGAAATTTTGATACCTACTTCAACATGGATGAACCTTGAAAACATTATGCTTAGTGAAATAAGCCAGACACAGAAGGACAAATATTGTATGGTTCCACTTGTACGAGGGACTTAGAATAGGCAAATTCACAGAGAAAACAGGAAATAGAACAGCGGTTACCAGGGCCTGGGGGAAGTGAGGTAACTAATAGTGCGTGCTTAGTCACTCAGTTGTGTCTGACTCTTTTGCAACCCCGTGGACTATAGCCCTTCAGGCTCCTCTGTCCATGGGATTTTTTAGGCAAGAATACTGGAGTGGGTCACCATTTCCTACTCCAGGGGATCTTCCAGACCCAAGGATCTAAACTATGTCTCCTGTGTCTCCTGCATGGCAGGTGGATTCTTTACCCACTGAACCATTGAAGGAAGGGAGGAGTGCAGAAGTTATTGTTGATGGGTACAGAGTTTTTGTTGGGGATGATGAAAAGTTTTGGGTATAGATAGTGGTGGTGGTTACAAAATACTTTGAACACACTTAATACCACTCAATTTTACACTTAAAAATGGCTAAAATGGGAAATTTTATATCATGTACACTTTACCACAGTAAAAAAATTTCCCTGATCCACAGACTACATCAGATAGAAAAATAAGCAGAGCCACTAATTTGAGTTTTTTGTTCAGCAGCAAAGCAGAACAAAACACGCTTAGGAAAAAATTCTAGCAAGAAATGTACAGAACACGCCAAAACTCTACTGGTGAAAACTGAGTAAGATTTGAATAGGATAGGAGAGAAATTAGTCAGAGTTCTGCAGTCAGGGTTTTTAGAGAAACGGAAGGTCCTGCCACTTCCTCCCTGTGTGTGCACGCATGCTCAGTCGTGTCCGACTCTTTGCAACTCCATGAACTGTAGCTCACCAGACTCCTCTGTCCATGGGATTTCCCAGGCAAGAATACTGGAGTGGGTTGCCATCTCCTTCTCCAGGGGATCCTCCTGGACCAGGGATTGAACCTGCCTCTCCTCCGTCTCCTGAATTGACAGGCGGATTCTTTACCACTGACCCACCTGAGAAGCCCCTGTCACTTCCTCCCTAGCCTCTCTTTTGGCATTAATCTACATAATCTCCGTGACTGTCTTTAGAATGGTCCACCACCTCCCCAACCCCCACCCCTTACCCTTCCCTCCTGGGATGGCCTGCTGCTCATTTGCTCAGCTGTGTTCAACTCTTTGCAGCCCCATGGACTACAGCCTGCCAGGCTCTTCTGTCCATGGGATTCTGCGGGCAAGAATACTGGAGTGGGTTGCCATGCCCTCCTCCAGGGGATCTTCCCAACTCAGGGATGGGACCCAGGTCTCCTGCATTGCAGGTGGATTCTTCACTGTCTGAGCCACCAGGGAAGCCCCCTGGGATGGCCTAATGGATGCTAAATCCATCACAGTTTGCTTCTCATCAGTGTTGCTTACCAAAACATCTGTCACCCAGAACATGGTTGGTACAAAGGGACGTTTGTCCCACTATAATCTTTGTGTGTGTGTGTGTGTGTGTGTGTGTGAGTCACTGGCTGCACTGGGTCTCTTTGTTGCAGCACGTGGGATCTTCAGTTGTGGTGTGTGGGATCTAGTCCCCTGATCAGGGATCCATCCCTGGCCCCCTGCATTGGAAGCACAGAATCTTAGCCACTAGACCACTAGGGAAGTCCCAACCCCACTATAATCTTTATCAAAGAAAGAAGTGAAAGAAAGTGAAGTTGCTCAGTCGTATCTGACTCTTTGCGACCCTGTGGACTGTAGCCCACCAGGCTCCTCCATCCATGGAATTTTCCAGGCAAGAGTACTGGAGTGGGTTGCCATTTCCTTTTCCAAGGAATCTTCCCAACCCAGGGATTGAACCTGGGTCTCCTGCATTGCAGGCAGACACTTTAGCACCTGAGTCACCAGGGAAGTCCAACCTTTATCAAACTAGTATACAAACACATGTAAGAATATCCTTGGGGCTTCCCAGGTGGCATTAGTGGTAAGGAATCTGTCTGCCAGTACAGGAGACATGAGCTCCATCCCTGGATCAGGAAGATCCCCTGGAGAAGGAAGTGGCAACCCACTCCAGTATTCTTGCCTGGTGAATGCTATGGACAGAGGAGCCTGGTGGGCTACAGTCCATGACGTTGCAAAGAGTCGGACAAGACTGAGCATCTGAACAAGAATACCCTTATGTACATGTAATAAAAACAATACTAGAAAATCTTATTCTTTTTATTAAGCTGCAAAAGGGAATCCTTGCAAAGCAAGTCTATAGGCGCCTCCCTCATTCCCATGCTATAGGCCACCCTCTTCCAAACAGATTGCTGCCTAGCTCCTTCTTTTTAGAAATTCCAGAGGTCTTAAAGGTCATAGAGGGGCTTCCCTGGTGATTCAGATGGTAAAGAATCCTCCTGCAGGAGGAGGGTTTGATCCCTGGGTGGAGAAGAACCCCTGGAGAAGGTAATGGCTACCCACTCCAGTTTTCCCGCCTGGAGAATTCTGTGGACAGAGACGCCTGGAAGGCTACAGTCCATGGGATCCCAAAGAGTCTGAGACGACTGAGTAACTAACACTTTCACTTCAAAGAACATATACACAAGGCAGATGAATGGCCCTTTAGACAAGGCTGTCCCATTTCTTACACTCAGCTCGCCGCCTGAAGGTGCCAGACTGTTGGAAGCCCAACCACGGCTGTGTCTCCCTCTTCTGCCCGCAGGCTCAGAGTGCTAAGAGGGTCTTTCCAAAACCCCTCGGTCACACTCTGGGGGTGGGGGGTAGGATGTCTGCCTGGCCTATCTAGATGCCAGTCCACTTAGTCCACTTCCTCAAGCCTGGCCACCCCCAGGGGGATACCGGGCAGGTCTAGGCAAGTGGAACGCGCAGGGCTGTTACTGTCAATTTCAGCATCATGAGCCGGTCTGATGACTCCAATAACCAGTTCTTGAGTCAGCACCACCGTCCACGTGGAAACGAATTGAGCCTGGGGTGTTTAGAATCAACCATGGGGCAGAAAGGAGGAGAAAGCACCCTAAATCCGGTCTCTAGTGGGCTCAGGGCTCCAGGGCCATGAGGGGCAAAGGGCGGCTTGAGATTCAAAAGCGCCACAGACCTGCCTCCCTGGTCCTCCGCCGCCGCAGAGCCCCCGAGGGGAGGATGAGCGCCGACTGGCGGCCGGCCGTGGAGGCGGCCACAGACTGAGTGACCCGGGTAACTTGTCACACCGAGAGCCGGCTCCGTGCCTGGCGGCGGCGTTGCACAACTTGCCCCGTGGGACACCGTTCTGACAGAGTCCAATGGAAAGTTGCCCCTTGGAGTGAAGCTATGCAGCGGTCCTGTCTCAGCCTGTGAGGACCCCACAAGCCAGCGAGGAGCAGGCACGCTTGAGCAACGGATCTGGACAACGGATTTGCCCCAGGGCGAAGATTGTGGAAGGCATGTAGGGTCTGCCTAGAGCCTAAGTGCTTGAGATGGGGATGGAAAAAGAGGGCAGGGATAGCTGTGAAGGGTCCCCAGGGTCATACTGGTGAATTCAGGCTTTATCCCGGGCCAGATATTTTAAATATAAGTGGCTTGGAGATTGGCAGTATCAGGCCAGCACAGCGTTTAAAGAACTTCTGAAGGACTTCCCTGGCGTTCCAGTGATGAGGACTCCGGGCTCCCAGTCCAGGATTTGGGGGTTCACTCCCTGGTGAAGGAACTAGGATCCTGCACGCCAAGCGGTGCGGCAGAAGGAAAAGAAAGAATGAAGTTTTGAGTTGGGCTGCCACCAGAGCTTGTTCTCTCACCAGACCCCTCCACCTCCTGTAGTCTGCAGTTATGCCCAGCTTCACCCCTGTGCATCACTTTCCCAGCCATGAAACATGTGGGATCGTGACCCTGCAAGGTCATGGGGTGCTGATTCTGGACAACACACCTAGGAACTTGCAGAGGAAAGAGGCATGCCTGCCAGAGGCAGGAGGGGGTGCCATCAACCTCCATTCCTTCTCACTGGATGATGTGGGGGGTGATGTCCCCTCCCCAAAGTGACCATCAGCACTGTATGAGGTGCTCAGGTTCCCAAGGAAAGGCTTGCCCTGGTCCCTTGGGACTGGACGCTGGACCTGCGCGTGTCCTCAGTCACTTCAGTCGTGTCTGACTCTTTGAGACCCTATAGATAGTAGCCCACCAGCTCCTCTGTCCATGGGATTCTCCAAGCAAGAATACTAGAGTGGGTTGCCATTTCCTCCTCCAGGAGATTGTCCCTACCTAGAGACTGAACCCACATCTCCTGTGTCTCCTGCATTGCAGGTGGGTTCTTTACCACTGAGTCATCAGGAAGCCCGTGGACCCTGGACACAGAACTTACCGACCTTACTGCAGGGTCAGCTTCCCTGTCCTTACTTAGATCAACACTGTCTGGACTGCCCCTATTTCAAGGATTGCCCCTTCCTCCCTGGTCCTGGACTCCCCATTCTCGGTGCCTCTGTCATCCCTCCGGAAGCCCTGGATGTGTTAGAGGGAGAGCAGACTTCTTTCATGCAAGATTGGAGGGACACGAAAGAACTCAAACCACCAGCCTGCAGGCAGCCACAAGCAGGTTCCGGGTGCAGCAGGGCGCAAGTGGTGGCTACTGGGCGGAAGGAACACTGAAGACCCTAAAGAGGGAACAAGCGCCATCTTGTGGCCATTTCTGGAGTAGCAGTAGAGAACTGGGACACGTTTCTGTATTTTGCTCCAATTCTGTCTCAGGTCTTCAGCAAAGCAGAAAAAAAAAAAAAAATCCAGAGAGTAGTGTAGTATCTGGGGGCTTCCTCAGGTGGCTCAGTGGTAAAGAATCAGCCTATAATGCAGGAGATGTGGATTCGATCTCTGGGTCAGGAACCCTGGAGAAGGAAATGGAAACCGGCTCCAGTATCCTTGCCTGGGAAATCCTACGGACAGAGGAGCCTAGCAGGCTACAGTCCCCAGTCACAAAGAGTTGGACACAACTGAGCAACTAAACAGCCTAAAGGCCAGAAACAACAAATTCAACACATTCCCTCTTCTCTGATCACAACTGACCTCCATATTTCCCAAACAGTTCACTCTGGTGGGAGGGTTGGGGATGGAGGATCCTTTATGAGCTCTTAACCTTAGAAAGCTTCCTGCTTTGACTCAACTTTGGAGTTAAGTTTGGGTTCTCAGGAGGTCTCCTACTTTCCAGGGAGCTTCCCTACCAGATCCCTGCTCTCTACGCATTCTTATTCAACACTGCATAACTTGTTTACCTTTAAGCTTGAGAGGCATTTAGAAGTAAATGGAGATACAACTTCCCTAGAGGTGGTTTTCAGAGGACCCTGACAAGAGAGTGTTAGTACAGTTATCAGGGCCTCGGCAGGGTCTACTCTGGGGCTTCTCCTCCTTTCCAAAGCCACACTCACACACGTGAATTGGGCATCTCTCAACACAAGCCTGATCTGAGTGGGTAGAGTCCCAAACCCAGACACATGGGTCCTTTTTATCACCCTTACTGCTGACCACCCCTAGGAGACAGATGTGAAGGCAGGTCTGAAGGCGCTTTGAGAAAAGCAGATCTAGGATCAATGACCACTCCCCAAGTTCTTTGTAAGAGGTGAAGATGCCTCAGAGCTTCAATATTTTTTTTAATTAAGGATTATTAATTTGCATGGAATATTTGTGTTTATGATCCTTGCAATTCTCTCCTTGGCCAATGTTTTGTCTTCTTTTTTATTTTGTTTCATTGTACATATCTTTTTAAATCACCTTAAATCTATGGTGGCATAAGTTGTGGTGTACATATTTATGAATTTGTCTTAAGTCACTTCAGTCATGTCCTACTCTGTGTGACTCTATGGACTATAGCCTACCAGGCTCCTCTGTCAGTGGGATTCTCCAGGCAAGAATACTGGAGTGGCTTGCCATTCCCTCCTCCAGGGCATTTTCTCCACCCAGGGATCAAACCTGTGTCTCATGTCTACCTGCATTGGCGGGAGGGTTCTTTATCGCTAGCACCACCTGGGAAGTCCATAGATATGTATACTGGCAAATATGTCTTGAATCCATGAATGAGTGATTAGTGAGGGAAGGAAATACCCAGGTTGGAACAGGCAGGGGTGGAAGTGAGTGTGAGAGTTGTGTTCAGGTCATGTGTGTGTGTGCTGAATCGCTTCAGTCATGTCTGACTCTGTGAAACCGTATGGACTGTAGTCTGACAAGCTCCTCTGTCCATGGGATTCTCCAGGCAAGAATGCTGGGTTGCCATGCCCCGCTCCAGGGGATCTTCCCAACCCAGGGATCAAACCCGCATCTCTTATGTCTCCTGCATTGGCAGGTGGGTTCTTTACTACTGGCTCCACCTGGGAAGCCCCTCAGATCATAGAAGGGGACGAGCAAAAGCAGCAGACAGAAAACAAGGCAGGTGTTGGTGTACAAAGATTGCTTCAGCCAGGAGCTAGTGGCAAAATGGACCTAAACTCACAAGAGTTGCCAGGTACAGTAAGAGTGTTTTCTGAGTAAACATTTTCAGAAATATTGTTTCGTGTAGAAAACTTGGTTTAGGACTATTTCAATATTTAATATTAAAAACATTTTTAAAAATCACATTTTAATTTTTAAAAGAAAATGCTTCAGCCATCAAATTTGTCAGCAAAATGAAACAAGAAAACTATGTGCTAAAAAACCGAAGTTATGTGAGCAAAATCACCAACAACTTGAAAAACCTGTTTTGTTTTGGTTTTTTTAGAGCTTCAAACTGATTGCATACTGATTGATGTCTAGTATTTGCTGTAAACTATTTCCAGAGAGACTAAAAGAAGCAAAATGCAAAGGAATAGATGAAGAGACAAAACAAATGTGGGGAAATGTTCGTATATTTTGAAACTGAGCAGTGGGTTTGTGGTTCCTTTTCTTTTCTCTGTACTTTTGAATATGTTTGTTTTCATTTAAAAAAAAATATGAAGACTTTCAGTTTCAGCTAGAACACAAACACCTGGGAAATTGTCACCCTATCCTCTAAACAAGAAAAAAATAAACTCAAAATTAGCAACTTTTCTTAGATACATCAAAATACTGAGGTGGTAGGGCAAATGAAAAAGGAAGAGAGGGACTTCCCTAGTGGTCCAGAGGTTAAGAACTCACCTTGCAATGCAGGGGACATGGATTTAATCTCTGGTCCATCAGCAGATGAATGGATAAAGAAAATGTGGTGTATACATACAGTGGAACATAACTATCCATTCTTTAAAAAGAAGGAATTCCTGTCATATGCTATTAATACAATATGGATAAACCTTGATGGCATTATGCTAAGTGAAATAAGCTTATCTCAGATAGACAAGTACTGTGTGATTGAACTTATATGAGGTCTCTAAAATAGTCAGACTTATAGAAATAGAAAGAAAATGGTGGTTGCCAGTGGCTGAGGGGAATAGGAGGTAGGGAGCTGGTGTTCACTGATGTAGAGTTCTTTTTTTAGAATAGAGAAGTTCTAGGAATCAGTTGCATGGCAATCTGTATGGGGTTGGCAGTATTGTAGTATACTCTTGAAAATTGTTGAGGGGGTGAATTTTACATTTTATGGGGGGTTTTGCCACAGTTTTTTACAAGGAATTCTCAGATGGGACTTTCTTGATGGTCCAGCGGTTAAGACCCCACCCTTCCAATGCAGGGGACACAGGTTCAATCCTTGGTCAGGGAAATAAGATCCCACATGCTGCACAGCAGGGCCAAAAAAAAAAAAAAAAACCATCTCAAGAAAAAGGAGTTATCAGAGACGACGAAAGACAACAATGAAAGGGGAAAAATTAAGGATATTACAGTAAACTGTAGCCTCTGGCACCTACAGCTTTAGTATACATTAAACAAAGCCCAGCTTCACCTCTCCAGATTAATATAAACATTTCACATAAAAGCTTCCTTCTTTCTATCACCTCACCGATACCTCATGTCTAGCTTTCAACAAAAACTGTAAGTCATCCTAAAATAAATTTTTTTAATACAGTTAAAGGAACAAAGAAAAGAGATTCAGATATGACACAGATCTTGAAATTAACAGGGAATTTTAAATAGCTATGAATAATATGTTAAGAGTTCTGATGGAAAAGGTAGACAACAGGCAAGAACAGGTGAATAATGAAGCAGAGAGAGAGAAACGCTAAGAAAGAATCTAAAGAAAATGCTAGAAATAAAAAACTATAATAGAAATGAAGACTGCCTTTGATGGCCATATGAATAGTAGTGTGTGTGCTCAGCCGTGTCTGACTCTTTGCAGCCCTTTGGACCGTAGCCCACCAGGCTCCTCTGCAGATGGGATTTTTCAGTCGAGAATACTGGACTGGGTTGCCATTTCCAAACTTTCTGACCCAGGAATCAAACCCATGTCCCCTGCATCTCCTGCGTGGTAGGTGGATTCTTTACCACTGAGCCATCAGGGAAGCCAAATCAATGGGCTTAAAGATATGTCATTAGATACTTCATAATGTAAAACAAACAAAGAAAGAAAAACAAAAACAGAAGATCCAAATATTGTGGGACAATTTCAAAAGATGTAACATACAGGTAATGGGAACACAAGAAGAAGAGAGAGCAGAGGAGAGAAATAGCTGAAGTAGTAATAGTTGAGAATTTTTCAAAATTGATCCAAGAAGCTTAGCAAATACCAATCATTATTAATACCAAAATGTCTACACCTAGTCATATATTCAAGTTGTGGAAAATCAAAAATAGATCTAATTGATAACTGTTCAAGGATATAATAGCAACAATGTATTTGGCAATTATAGCATCTGGGTAAATAAAATGAATGACAGCAAATTTACAAGGGACAAGTGGGAAGAACTGAGAGTACTCTGTTTTAAGATATCTGCACTATTCGTGATACTCTTGAAGCAGTATAATCTTATTTTAAAATAGGCTTAGATTAATTGTAAATGCATACAGTAAACTCTAGAGTAATCAGTAAAAAAAAAATTTTTTTTAAAGAAATATACTTGATATGCTGTGAGAAGTAAAATTTAGCAAATACTCATCTATAGGTAGTTGCAGTGTTCAGGCTTCTCTAGTTGAAGTGTTTGAGCTTAGTTGCCCCAAGGCATGTGGGCTCTTAGTCCCTGACCAGGAATCAGAGCTGTATCTCCTGCATTGGAAGGCAGATTCTTAACCACTGCACCACCAGGGAAGTCCCAGAGTGGATTTTAAAAGAGACCCAAATATATGTTGTATAGAAGAAATTCATTTTAAGTATGACGATACAGACAGATTAAAAGTAAAAGGATGGAGAAAAACATACCATGCTAAGCCTAATCAAAAGAAAGCTAGAATAGTTATGTTATTTTTGGACCAAGCAGACTTCAGAACAAGGAAAATTATCAGAGATAAAGAAGGTATTATGTAAGGATAAAGAGGTCAATTTTCCAAGAGGATGTAACAATACTGATCTGTACATACTTAACAGCAGAGTGTTAAAATTCATGAGACAAAAACTGATGGAAATGCAATGAGAAAAAGACAAAATCACTCTTTTAGTTAGAGACTTCAGCATCTGTCAGGAGTTGACAGATCTATCAGGCAGAAAATTATAAGGATATATTTGATCTGAACAGCACCATCAATCAACTGGATCTAATTGACATTTATAGAATAGTTCATCCAACGACAGCAGAATATACATTCTTTTCAAACTCACGTGTAACCCTTACCAAGATAGACCATATTTGGGCCATAAAACACTCCTCAGTGGATTCAAAAGAATACAAATTGTACAAAGTATGCTTTCAAACCCCAGTGGAATCAAACTGGAAATCAGTAAGAGTAAAAATAGCTGGAAAATCCCCAAATATTTGGCGTTTAAACAGCACATTTCTAAATAATGAGTCAAAGAAGAAGTCACAAGAGAAATTTCTAAATATTTTAAACAAAAGTGAAAATATAATTTATCAAAATTTGTGGTATGCAAAAAGTGGTTCTTAAAGGGAAATTTGTAGCAGTGAATGCATATAATAGAAAAGAAGAAATATCTAAAAATAAAAAAATCAAAGGTTCATATTATAAGTTTACAGAAAGAAGAACAATATAAGCCTAAAGGAAAGAGAAGAAAAGAAATAATAAAAACTAGAGCAAAAATCAATGAAATTGAAAACAGGAAATCAATAAAGAAAACCAATGAAGCCAAAAGCTGGTTCTTTGAACACATCCAATAACAGATAAACCTCTAGCCAGGCTAAGCAATAAAAACAAAGAGAGAGAGGAAAGAAGAAAAGACACCAACCACTAAAAATAGAAATAAAAGAGGAGTCATCACTACTGATCCCATCACTATTGATTATTGTAAGGATAACAAAGGAATATAATGAACAACTTCACCCACAAGTTTAGTAACTTAGATGAAAATAGACCAGTTCCTTGAAAGACATAAACTACCAAAAGCCACACAAGGAGAAATAGATAATGCTAATAGGTTTGCAGCTATTAAAGAAATTGAATCAATGATTAATAACTTCCCAAAAAAGAAAGTACCAAATTGAGATAGTCTCACTGGTGAAGTCTACCCCAATATTTTTTGAAATAACATCAATTCTCAACAATCTCTTCCAGAAAATGGAAGCAGAGAGGACACTTCTGATCTATGTTTTCTTAGATTTTGCATTTATCTATATGTCATCCGTTAGTCATAGGGACAAACTAATGACTAGGGTTACTTATATCTCCCCTTCAATCTAGAGCCTGTACCCTTTACCTAGTTCTCACAAATTAAGACAATGTTCCTCCATCCCTAAGTCAATACAGGGCCAAAAACTGGACAACTAGAAACAGCCCTGACGTCCAAAGCCCACCAGGATTATTCAAACTGGCCAATCCTAAACTGTTTGCTTTACTTGCCTTTCTTTTTCCATGGAAAACACAATAAAACCTCTGCCCCAGGCTTTCTCACTCCCTCTGCCTTCTGACCAACCTTGGTACTTCCTCATGTGGCCCTGCCTGAGGCCACTTCAACAACCATTCATAATAAATGAACACCCAATCAGCAAACTAGAAGCAAGAGAACTTCCTCAAGTTGATAAGAATATCTACAAAAAACCTATAGCTAACATCACCTCTTGATGAAAGTAAAAGAGGAGAGTGAAAAAGTTGGCTTAAAGCTCAACATTCAGAAAAGTAAGATCATGGCATCTGGTTCCATCACTTCATGGGAAATAGATGGGGAAACAGTGGAAACAGTGTCAGACTTTATTTTGGGGGGCTCCAAAATCACTGCAGATGGTGATTGCAGCCAGGAAATTAAAAGACACTTACTCCTTGGAAGGAAAGTTATGACCAACCTAGATAGCACATTAAAAAGCAGAGACATTACTTTGCCAATAAAGGTCCGTCTGGTCAAGGCTATGGTTTTTCCAGTGGTCATGTATGGGTGTGAGAGTTGGACTGTGAAGAAA
Source organism: Cervus canadensis (assembly GCF_019320065.1). Taxonomy (NCBI): domain Eukaryota; kingdom Metazoa; phylum Chordata; class Mammalia; order Artiodactyla; family Cervidae; genus Cervus; species Cervus canadensis. The sequence goes on from NC_057390.1 coordinate 43,731,574, forward strand.
GCTGAGTGCCAAAAAATTGATGCTTTTGAACTGTGGTGTTGGAGAAGACTCTTGAGAGTCCCTTGGACTGCAAGGAGATCCAACCAGTCCATCCTAGAGGAGATTAGTCCTGGGTGTTCATTAGAAGGACTGATGCTGAAGCTGAGACTCCAATACTTTGGCCACCACCTCATGCAAAGAGTTGACTCATTGGAAAAGACCCTGATGCTGGGAGGGATTGGGGGCAGGAGCAGAAGGGACGACAGAGGATGAGATGGTTGGATGGCATCACTGACTCGATGGACATGAGTTTGAGTAGACTCCAGGAGTTGGTGATGGACAGGGAGGCCTGACATGCTGCGATTCACGGAGTCTCAAAGAGTCGGACACAACTGAGCGACTGAACTGACTGACTGACTGAACATCATACATAATGGTGAAAGATAAGATGCTTTCCCCCTAAAATCAAACACAAGGAAAAGATAATCTGTTCTCATCAATCTTATTGAGCATTATACTGGAAGTCCTAGTTTGTGCAATAAAATAAGGAAAAGAGGGAGAAGGGTATATGAATTGCTAAGGAAAGGATAAAACTATCTTTGCTTACAGATGACATGAGGGTCTATGTGCCCAAAGAATCAACAACAGCAAAAAGTTCCTGAAACTAATAAGCATTATAGTAAGGTTGAAAGAAGGTTAATATACAAGTTGATTACTTTCCTATATGGTATCATGAAACCATTCGAATTTAAAATTAAAAATGCGATACCATTTATATTAGCATCTCCAAAAGATAAAGACTTAGGAATAAATGTAACAGAATATGTACAGGATCTATTTGAGGAAAAATGAAAAACTTTAGGGCTTCCCAGGTAGTGCTAGTGGTAAAGAATCCTCTTGACAATGCAGGTTAGATGTAAGAGACACAGGTTCAATCCCTGGGTCACAGGTTTGATTCCTGGGTTGGGAAGATCCCCTGGAGGAGGGCATGACAACCCACTCTAGTATTCTTGCCTGGAGAATCCCATGGACAGAGGAGGTTGGCAGACAGCTGTCCATAGGGTCACACAGAGTCAGACATGATTAAAGCAACTTAGCACGCATGCACAAAACTCTAATGAAAGAAATCAAAGAAGATTTTAATAAATGGAGAGATATGTTCGTGGATAACAGTTAATATTAAGATGTCAGTTTTTCCCAACTTATCTGTAGATTCAAGGCAATCCCAGTCAAAATCCTAGCAAGTTAGTTTGTGGATATCTTCAAACTGATTCAAAAGTTTATATGGAAAGGCAAAAGACCCAGAACAGTCAATGCAATACTAAAGAGGAAGACCAAAATCAGAGGACTGACACTACTCAGCTTCACAACTTACTTTAAAGCTTCAATAATCAAGTCAATGTGTGGTACTGGCAAAAGAATAGACAAATAGATCAATGTAACAGAATTGAGAACCCAGAATAAACCCTCACAAATGTAGTCATCTGACAAAGGAACAAAGCTATTCAGTGGAGAAAGGACAGTTTTTTCAACAAATGGAACTAAAATGAATGGACATGAGTTAAAAAAAAAAAAAAACACAGACCTTACATATTTTACAAAAATTAACTCAAAATGTATAATAGATCTAAATGCAAAATTATAAATCTTCTAGAAGATAACATAGGAGAAAATCTAGATGATCTTGAAAATGGTGATGACTTTTTAGATACAACATCAAAAGCACAATCCATGAAAGAAATAAAATGATAAATTGGATTTCATTAATGTTAAAAACTTCTGCTCTGTGAAAAACACTAAGAGAATGAAAGATAAGTCACAGATGAGAAGAATATATTTGTAAACTGCACATCTGATAAAGGATTTGTATTCAAATATACCAAAAGTCCTTAAAAGTCACCAATAAGAAAACAAACAACCCATTAGAAATTGGGCAAAAGATCTAAACATACCACATCAAAGAAGGTATACAGATGGCAAATAAACATAAAAAGATGCTCAACATCATATATCATTGCTGCCGCTGCTAAGTTGCTTCAGTCGTGTCTGACTCTGTGCGACCCCATAGACAGCAGCCCACCAGGCTCCGCCATCCCTGAGATTCTCCAGGCAAGAACACTGGAGTGGGTTGCCATTTCCTTCTCCAATGCATGAAGGTGAAAAGTGAAAGTGAAGTTGCTCAGTCGTGTCCAACTCTTCGCAACCCCATGGACTGCAGCCTAGTAGGCTCCTCCATTCATGGGATTTTCCAGGCAAGAGCGCTGGAGTGGGTTGTTATATATCATTAGGGAACTTCAAATTAAAAAAACAGAGAGAGCACCACACATATGTCAAGAGAATGGCTAAAAAATGTTTTCAATAAGAAATAAACCTGACAATAGCAAATGCTGGCAAGAATGTGGAGCAACAGGAATGCTTATTGATTTCTGGTAGGAATGCAAAATGGTACAGTCACTTTGGAAGATAGTTTGGCCATTTCTCATAAAACTAAACACAGCCTTACCAGGCAATCCAGCAATCACAGTCCTATGTATTTACTCAGTTGAGTTGAAAATTCTGAACCCAAAAGGCTATACATAAATGTTTATGGCATTTTTATTTATAGTTGTTTATAATTGCCAAAGACTTGGAAGCAAGGAATATAATATTTATTGAAGTACAGTTGATATACAATGTTGTGTTGATTTCTTCTATACAACAAAGTCACTCAGTTACATATATATATATATATTATACATGCACATCCTTATATTCTCTTCCATTATGGTTTATCCCAGGACATTGAATATAGTTCCCTGTGCTATAAGGTACGACCATCCAATCTGTATATGACAGTTTGCATCTACTAACCCCAAACTTCCAGTCTATCCCTCCCCTACCCCACCCCTATAGGCAACCACAAGTCTGTTTTCTATGTCTGTGAGTCTGTTTCTGTCTCACAGGTAGGTTCATTTGTTTCGTATTTTAGATTCCACATGTAAGTGATATTATATGGTATTCCTCTTTCAGACTTACTTCATGATAATCTCTAGATCCATCCACATTGCTGCAAATGGCATTATTTCATTCTTTTTCATGGCTGATTAGTATTCCATTGCTTATATGAACCAAATCTTCCTTATCCATTCTTCTGTCAATGGACATTTAGATTATTTCCATGTCTTGGTTATTGTGAATAGTGCTGCTATGAACATAGGGGTACAAGCATATTTTTAATTATAGTTTTGCTTGGATATATGCCCAGAAGCGGAATTGTTGCATCATATGGTAGCTCTCTTTAGTTTTCTGAAGAGCCACCATATTGTCTTCCATAGTGGCTACACCAACTTACATTCCTACCAACTGTGGAAAAGGGTTCTATTTTCTCCACACTCCAGCATTTCTTATTTGTATGCATTTTATTTATTTTTTTTTATTTGTATGCATTTTAATGATCAACATGTTGACTGGTATGAGGCAGCACCTAACTGTAGTTTTGATTTGCATTTCTTTAATAATAAGCAATGTTGAGCATCTCTTCATGTGCCTGGTAGCCATCTGTATGTCTTCTTTGGAAAAATATCTATTTAGGTCTTCTGTCCATTTTTTAGTTGGGTCACTTGCTTTTGTTTGCTTGTTTTTGAGTTGTATGAACTGTTTATTTTGGAGATTAAGCCCTTGTCGATCACATCATTTACAAGTATTTTCTCCCATTCCGTAGACTGTCTTTTCATTTTGCTCATGGTTTCCTTTGCCATGAAAAAGCTTGTAAGTTTGATTAGGTCCCATTTGTTTGTTTTTGGTTTTTTTCTATTGCCTTGGAAAACTGACCAAAGAAAACAGTGCTATGATTTATGTCAGAGAATGTTTTGCCTATGTTCTCTTCTAGGAGTTTTATGGTTCTCTTCTAGGAGTCTTATCTTAAAAGTCTTTAAGCCAGTTTGAGTTTATTTTCATGCACCGTGTGAGGGTGTGTTCTATCTTCATTGATTTACATGCAGCTTTCCAAATTTCCCACACTACTTTGCTGAGGAGACTGTTTTGTTTTCCCATTTTATATTTTTGTTTCAATGGAATATTATTAATGGATAAAAAGAATTGAGCTATCAAGTCAAGGAAGTATCTGAAATGCATATTACCAAATGAAAGAAGCCAATCTGAAAAGGCTGTATGATTCCAACTATCTGACATTCTGGGAAAGGAAAAACTATTAGAGATGGTAAAAAAAAATATCAGTGGTTGCTGGGGGCTCAGGGGTAGGGGATGAAAAGATTGATTAAGCACAGGAGATTTTAGGATGGCAAAGCTATCCTAAATGATGCTTTAAGGGTAGATACAAGACATTATATCCTTTGCAAAACCCATAGAACTGTAGACACAAAGAGTGAAACTTAATATAAACTAGAGACTTTAGCTACTGATAATGCATTGAAAATATTGGCTTTTTGGTTATAGCAAATGTACCACATTAACGCAAGAAGTTAGTTATAGGAGAAACTATGCAGGAGGTTGGTATTGTGGGAACTCCCTTTGCTATCTGCTCATTTTTATATAACTCTAAAACTGTTCTAAAAGTGATCTGTTAATTTTTTAAAATATGAATATTTAATTGATGGATAGCATTGTGATATGTGTGGTCAGTTGCTTCAGTCATGTCTAACTCTTTGTGACCCTACGGACTGTTGCCTATCAGGCTCCTCAGTCCCTGGGACTCTCCAGGCAAGAGTACTGGAGTGAGATGCCATGCACTTCTCCAGGGGATCTTCCCAACACAGGGACTGAACCCACGTCTCCTGCATTACAGGCAGATTCTTTACCGCTGAGCCACCAGGGTAGCCCCAGCAATGAGATATAAGTAGCCATAAATGTTTTCCCCTGTGATTTCCTGATACCTGATGAACCTCTCTGTCCAGCAGCTAAACCAAGAGTATTCCCCCTCCTTTGGTTAATGTCTGTGCTGTGCTTAGTCACTCCATCATTTCTGCCTCTTTGGGACCCCATGGTCTATAGCTCACCAGGCTCCTCTGTTCCTGGGGATTCTCCAGGCAAGAATGCTGGAGTGGGTTGCCATGCCCTCCTCCAAGGGATCTTCCCAATCCAGGGATCAAACCCAGGTCTCCCACTTTGCAGGTGGATTCTTCATCAACTGAACTACCAGGAAAGCCCAACGTAAAGAGTGCCAAGGAAACTGTAAGCCGATGAGAATGGGATTCGAACCCATGGGTGCAGAGCACAATGGATTAGCAGTCCATTGCCTTAATCACACAGCCCTTTGGTTAATGGCAGAGCAATTATAGAGAAATGAAGAAAAGAGACTGAGTTTTGGCTTTGGGGTTTTAAAAATCCAAAGATGATTTAGAAGCCTATTCAGTCCATTTGGTAAGGTTTTTCCATGGAAGAATAAGGGAGGAAGAAATGTCTTGGAGTGAGAGAGAAAAGCTGAAGGGGAAGCAGGAGAATTAAAAAGACCTGAGAGTCTCAATATCTCAGTCCGCCCAGGTGACCTTAACAAAACACCACAGACTGGGTGGCTTAGATGACAGATATTGATTTCTCACAGTTCTAGAAGCTGGAAAGTCCAGCATCAAAGTGCTGGCAGGGCTTCCCTGATGGCTCAGTGGTAAAGAATCCGTCTGCCAATGCAGGAAACATGGGTTTGACCCTTGATCTGGGAAGATCCTACATGTCGTGGGGCAACTAAGCCTATGTGTTGTAACTACTGAGCCTGTGCTCTAGAGCTCTAGAACCACAACTACTGAAGCCCCTGCACCCTAAAGCCCATGCTCTGCAAAAAGTGAAGCCACCACAATTAGAAGCCTGAGCACTGCAACTAGAGAAATGCCCACTCAGCAGTGAAGACTCAGCACAGACAAAAATAAATAAATTAATTAAATTACTATTATTTAAAAAGGTGCTGATAGATTCTGTGACTGGTGAGGGCCCTCTTCCTGGATTACACATAGTAGCCTTCTTCTTACATCCTCACATGGCCTTTTCTTGGTGTGTGCACAAGGAGAAGGAAAGATCTCATGTCTCTTTCTCTTTTTATAAGCACACTAATCTCATCATGAAGGCCCCACCCTCATGACCTCATCCAACCCTAAATCACTTCCCAAAGGCCCATCTCCAAATACCATCACATCAGGCATTAGGTCTTCAACATATAAATTTGGGAGGGACACAGCTTTCAGTCTGCAGCAGCCCCCAAGCTTCAAGAGAAGTCAAGGAAAGGGGGTAATGCAGAGAGGTGTGTGATGGTCCAAGGGCAAAGTGGCCTACCTTTCCCTTCCTGGGGAAGGAGGGGCTCTGCGGTTCCCCAGTGCCCAGCATGACAGGAACACGGATTGGGAAGAGGCCCAAGGGGACCCTGACCTTCCAGGCTGGTGCTGAGGAAGCATGGCCAAATTTCTCCTCTGCAGGAGCTGTGATAGAACCAGACCTGCGGGGACCCTCAGTCAGCAGAAGCAACGACACAGCAGTGATCTTCATGGACCAGAAAGACAATGCCCACCACAGTGGGCACCAGCCTGACAGACAACAGCAAGGATGGACTCCTTATCCAGATCCCTACCTGATGCCATGATCCCCTCCACGTTCCTCAAAAATCAAACTAACTCTAAAAATTAATCAAGGAAACCTAACTGAAAAATAGAAGTTAGGTTGAATTTTTAAGTACAGATAATTACACTTCAGGACTTCCCCAGCACTCCAGTGTTCCAGTGGTTAAGATTCTGCATGCACTTCCACTGCAGGGGACATGGGTTCAGTTGCTGGTTGGGGAACTAGGATCCCCACATGCAACATAGCAAGAGATAAAAAGAAAATTACATTTCTTGTGTACCTGAGTTTGTGGTTAGGATTCACTCACACAAAGACTAGCTAAACCTTCTTTGTTTCAGCCTCCATGTTGAGGATGGTCTCTCATTTCTTTCTTTTCTCATCAAAAACATTCATTAAATGCCTTAAAGAAAAAAGTGTTTTTTCAAATGCAGCATATTAATGATTTCTCTTTTAAAACAGGGTGTATGTACATCTATATACACTTCTTAGTGTGCTAGAGTTTCATTTATCTCCTTTATACCACCATCTACAAAGACTATTTCCCCAAACCCTCAATATAGTTATTTAATAATTGAGTAGTAAATATTTATTTTAAAAATCTTATTATTACTACATAAATATGATTCACAACAAAGCAGTATAGCATATATAAGAATTACATTTCCTTTCTTGATCAAATGTTTATCCTGTAATTAGTCATTGCTGCATATTTTCCTTACTTAGTATTCTATCAATTCATTCTGAAGCTTTCAAACCTCTCAATATGATCAAATTTATTATCATGTTTAATTATTTTCTGTTTTCATTTTTATTTTTTAACAACTTATTGAGGTTTAAAGAAAATAAACTGTACAACTTAAAACATTTAATTTGAGAAATTTTGGCATTTGTATATACACCTGTGAAATAATCACCACAGTCAAAGAAATGAACAACTTCATTCTGTTCTTTTGTAAACCCTCCTCCCCACCTTTGCTTAAATTTATGCTTCTTCCCAAAACAAAGTGATCCTCTTTCTCTCACTATAGATTAGTCTTCCTTCAAAAAATTATATAAATGGAATCACGTATTAAAAAAAAACACAGGGTGGGGACTTCCCTGGTGGCCCAGTGGCTAGGAATCCTCCTTGCAATGCAGGCAGCATGGGTTTGATCCCTGGTGGAGGAAGTAGAATCACACATGCCCTGGAGAAACTAAGCCTGAGAGCTTCAACGGAATATCCTGTGTGCTGCAACTAAGACCCAATACATCCAAATTAATTAATTAAGAAACAACAGGGTGTGTAGCAACACATTCAGAGATGCATGTTAAATCAGCATTTGAAATGTCTTCCTAGATAAAACAAGCTACCCAGAATCATCAGTTCTTCCAAATGACATTTCTGATATGCAAATAGAGTGGAGAAGAAAACTCAGTTAAATCGATTTGCTCTCTTTGGTAACAAGAATGATCTGAACAGATTGCTACCCTACACAGAAACTTCTCAGTGTGGACTGCTCTACCCACCCAAGAGTATTTTCTCTTGCATGCACGCGTATTAAGTCACTTCAGTCATGTCCTACTCTTTGTGACCCTATTACTGTAGCCCTTCAGGCTCCCCTGATTCTTTAGGCAAGAATACTGGAGTGGGTTGCCATACCCTCCTCCAGAGGATCTTCCCGACCTAGGGATCGAACCTGCATCTCTTATGTCTCCTGCATTAGCAGGCTGGTTCTTCACCACTAGCACCACCGACCCTCCATCTCACCCCATCTCACACCCACTCCAAGCTTCCCTTGTGCACCTGGAACTTGAAACTTCATTATCTTTCTTTACCCTATATAGAGCCCTGACTGGAGGGTTATATAATAACTGTATATACATATATATAAATAGATAAGATTACATATTATCTATATATAATTATTATTTTATTTTATTTTTAGAGGATAGAAAGAAATATGAGATACAGAGCTAACCACTTGAATGTAATGAAAAATAGTTATTGGGTGATTACTATGTGCTAGGTTTTCCATTTATTAACCCTTTAATCCTCACAGTCCTATGAAAGAGGTGCCATTATGATTCCAATTTTTTAAATTAAGGACAATGAGGCACAGAGAGGTTAAGCAATTTGTGAACCAAGGCCACACACATAGGAAGCCAACTCCAGAGGCCATGCCAATAGTGAGGACTGTGGTTTACTGCCTGCCATCATGTGGGTCTCATTTACTGATATTTATATATGTTATTTACTCTTATTATAATACTACAAGTTAGACATCATCCTCAATTTTCTGATGAGAAATTTGTGGCCAACTATTAAATGGTAGCAGTGGAATTTCACTCTCAGAAAATTTTCCATCACGCTGCTAGAATGCAAGATCAATGAAGGCAGACATTTTTTTTACTTTTGCTCATGGCTGTTTCCCCAGCACTGAGAACATTGACTAGCACATAGCAGGCACTGAATATACATGTGTTGAATAAATGACGACTTCCACTGCTATTAGTACCGAGACAAGCAATAATTACTGTCAGATTAGAATCCCTTACCCATGCAGACAGTCTTGGCTTCATTGTGCAAGAACCAGAGGTCTCTCACACCATCTGTAGCTCAGGCACTTCAACTTACATATGAGGGGGAGTTACACTGCAAGGAGATCCAACCCGTCAATCCTAAGGGAAATCAACCCTGAACATTCATTGGAAAGACTGATGCCAAAGCTCCAATACTTTGGCCACCTGATGCAAAGAACTGACTCATTGGAAAAGACCCTGATGCTGGGAAAGATTGAAGGTGGAAGGAGAAGGGGATGAAAGAGGACGAGATGGTTGGATGGCATCACTGACTCAATGGACATGAGTTTGAGCAAGCTCTGGGAGTTGGTGACGGACAGGAGAGCCTGGTATGCCGCAGTCCATGGGGTCAAAAAGAGTAGGACACAACTGAGTGACTGAACTGAATTATATGATATACATCTACTCATCTAACTGCCATCTTCTTCCAGAAAGGGTCTGAGGCAGTTTTCAGTCTTATAACCAAAGAGAAATTTAAAACTTGGGCAAAAAAAAGAAAACCCAAGATGAAGACAAAGTAAAGCCAAGAATAGGGCTCAATAATTCAGGGCCTAAGAAAACTCAGTGCTTGCTTTGTTGTTCAGTCACTAAGTCATGTCTGACTCTTTGCAACCCCAAGGATTGCAGCAGGCCAGTCTTCCCTGTTCTTCACTGTCTCCCAGAGTTTGCTCAAATTCATGTCCTTGAGTCAGTGATGCTATCTCACCATCTCATCCTCCACCACCCTCTTCTCCTTTTACCTTCAATCTTCCCCAGCATCAGGGTCTTTTCCAGTGAGTCAGCTCTTCACATCAGGTGGCCAAAGTATTGGAGCTTCAGCTTCAGCATCAGTCCTTCAATGAATGTTCAGGGTTGATTTCCCTTAGGATTGACTGGTTGGATCTCCTTGCAGCTCAAAGGATTCTCAAGAGTCTTCTCCAGCATCAAAATTAGAAAGCATCAATTCTTCCTCACTCAGCCTTCTTTATGGTCCAACTCTCACATCCGGACATGACTACTGGGAAAACCATGGCTTTGACCATATGGACTTTCATCTGCAAAGTGATGTGTCTGCTTTTTAACATGCTGTCTAGGGTTGTCGCAGCTTTCTTCCAAGGAGCAAGTGTCTTTTAATTTCATGGCTGCAGTCACTGCTGCAGTGATTTTGGAGCCCAGGAAAAGAAAATCTGTTATTGCTTTCACTTTTTTCCCTTCTATTTGCCATGAAGTGTTGGGACCAGACGCCATGATATTAGTTTTTTGAATGTTGACTTTTAAGTCAGCTTTTTCACTCTCCTTTTCACCCTCACCAAGAGGCTCTTATTTCCTCCAAATTGGGAAGAAAAAAAAAAGGCTCTTTAATTCCTCTTCACTTTCTGCTTTCAGAGTGGCATCATCTGCATATCTGAGGTTGTTGATATTTCTCCTGGCAATCTTGGTTTCATCTTGGTATTCATCCAGCCCAGCATTTAGCACAATGTACTCTGTGTAGAGGTTAAATAAGCAGGGTGACAATATACAGCCTTGATGTACTCCTTTTCCAATTTGAACCAGTCAGTTGTTCCATGTAAGGGTCTAACTGTTGCTTCTTGACCTGCATACAGGTTTCTCTGGAGACAGGTTAGGTGGTCTGGTATTCCTGTCTCTTGAAGAATCTTCCACAGTTTGCTGTGATCCACATAGTCAAAGGTTTTAGTGTAATCAATGAAGCAGATGTAGATGTTTTTCTGGAATTCCCTTATTTTCTCTATGATCCAACAGATGTTGGCAATTTGATCTCTGGTTCCTCTGCCTTTTCTAAATCCAGCTTGTACATCTTGAAATTCTCAATTCATGTACTGTTGGCTTTAAAGACTTTGAGCATAACCTTACTAGCATGTGAAATGAGTGCAATTGTACAGAGTTTGAATATTCTTTGGCATTGCCTTTCTTTGAAATTGGAGTGAAACTGACCTTTTACAGTCCTGTGGCCACTGCTGAGTTTTCCAAATATATCAGCAAATTTGCAAAACTCAGAAATCTCAATAAAAGCTTTAAATTGGGTGGTGGTTACAAGTTCAAGGTCTAGAGTCAGGTAGGCCTGCTAGTTACTAGGTCTGAGATCTGGGTCAACTTACTTGAAACTGCAGTTTGTACTCATTGCTATGGCTACTGAGAAAGTTTCTACTTGTTGGCCATCTTTGCGTCAGTCTTTTTAGATTTTTCTGCCTGAGGGGAGCTCTGGAGTGGCTGAGCCTGTCACATGACAGCAACCTGGCTGCCAGGGGCAAAGCATCTGGCCACCTTTCAGGTTCTACTTTGCTCCCTATTAAAGTGCATACATTGAGGGGAGGGAGATAAGATGGCAGAGGAATAGGACAAGGAGACCACTTTCTCCCCCACAGATTCATCAAAAGAACATTTGAACGCTGAGCAAACTCCACAAAACAACTTCTGAACGCAGGCAGAGGACATCAGGCACCCAGAAGGGTAGCTCATTGTCTTTGAAAGGAGGTAGGACAAAATATAAAAGATAAGAAGAGAGACAAAAGAATTAGGGATGGAGATCCATCCTGGGAAGGAAGTCTTAATAGAGGAAGTTTCCAAACACCAGGAAACCCTTTCATTGGCAGGTCCAGGGGAAGTTTTCAAATCTCAGAGGGCAACCTAACCAGGAGGAAAAATAAATAAATAAAACCCACAGATTACATGCCCAGTAGAAAAGTACCCCAGACGCTCGCATCCGCCACCAGCAAGTGGGGGCTGAACGGAGAGGAGCCAGCGGCATTGCTGAGGGGAAGGACTGGGCCTGAATGCCCTGAGGGCAATCTGAGGGAGCTAACGTGAGATAGCATACATTGGGAGATGCCCCCAAAATAGGAAGGAATAGGACTAAAATGATACTTAGTATATATTATATATGGTGGTGGTGGTGGTTTAGTCGCTAAGTCATGTCTGATTCTTTGTGACCCCATGAACTGTAGCCCTCCATCCAAACTCCTCTGTCCAAGGAATTCTCCAGGCAAGAATATTGGAGAATACTGTTATGGATAGTCATTTTCTTCAGGGGATCTTCCCAACCCAAGGATTGACCCTGGGACTCCTGCATTGCAGGTGGATTCTTCACCAACTGAGCCACCAGGAAGCCCTCCATATTTTATACACACACACACACACACACACACACACATACATACAAATGAAAAAATAAGGTGAAAAAGCTAAAAGTGGGTACCTCCAGCAGGATGGTAGGATTATGGGTGGTTTTTTCCTCATTTGTGCCTTTCTATCTATCCCAAATGTTTACAGAAGTCAATAGAACAGCCACTGGGCTGGCTATACGCAAGAAACAGATAATAACAAGTGTTGACAAGGATGTGGAGAGATTGGAACCCTTATACACCACTAATGAGAATGCAAAATGTGCAGTCACTTTAGAAAACAGTCTAGCAGTTCCTCAGATGATTACAGAATAACCACAATACCCAGAAATTCTACCCACAGGTATATTCCTTATAGAAATAGAAATATGTGTCCACATACACACTTGCACATAATGAATGGATAAGCAAAATGAGGCATATATCTATGGTGGAATATTATTCAGCCTTAAAAAATAATGAAATTTTGGTACATGCTACAACATGAGTGAAATTTGATGACATGATAAATAAAATGTCAGTCATAAAAGGATAAGTATTGTATGATTCTGCTTAAATGAGGTAATAAGAACAGGCAAAGTCACCAAGGCAGAAAGTAGAATGGTGATTATCAAGGGCTGGTAGGTGGGTAGAATGGGGAATTATTGTTTAACGGATACAGTTTCAACTGGGGAAGATAAAGAAAAGTCTGGACATAGGTAGTGGTGGTGGTTGTACAACAATGTGAAAGTACTTCAGACTTCATGCTTCTGAACTGTACACTTAGAAATGACTAAAATGGCAAATTTTATGTTTATGTCTATTTTATCATAATTTTAAAAATAATTACCAAAAGCTTTTAAAAGGAGTGGATATAGGCTCCCCCGTCCCTGGGATTCTCCAGGCAAGAACACTGGAGTGGGTTGCCATTTCCTTCTCCAATATATAAAAGAATACAGTTCTATAAATGTAAGCAAATTATTTTATACACTTAAAATTCTACAATAATTTAAAAATGTTAAAATGGTAAGTTTTCATTATGTATACTTTACCACAATGAAGAAGAAACAGGACATGAATGTTCACAGCAGCACTATTCACAATAGTCAAAAAGTAGGAACAATTCAAACGTCCAACAACTGATAAAGAGATAAACAGAAAACACAGTCTACCCAGGGAGCTTCCATGGCTGCCCAGTGGTTAAGACTCCATGCTTCCAATGCAGGGGGCATGGGTTCGATCCCTGGTCAAGAAACTAAGACTCCGCATGCCACCAGGTGCAGCCAAAAATATATATATAGTAACAAACTGTTATTCAGCAATAAAAAGGAACAATGTACTGATGCATGTCACAACACTGATGAAACTTCAAGACATTATGCTTAAGACAAAGGCCATGTATGGCCTAATTCCATTCACATGGAACAACAGAATACACAAATCTATCTATAGGAAATGAAAGTGGTGCCTGGGGCTGGGGAACCTTTCTCCCAGGGAGTAAACATAAATGACTACCCACTTCAGTATTCTCCAGTGGAGTTCTGCTGGCTATGTTTCTTTTGGAAATGATGAACTTTCTGATTGTGGTGGTTGCACAACTCTGTGAATCTACTAAAAGCCATGAGTTGAATGATCTAAACAGGCAAATTTGGAGGGTATGTGAATTTTGTCTCAATACAAGTGTTACTAAAAACAGTAAATGGTGTGGGGGCGGAAGAAGCAATCTTAAAAGGCATAAGCAATTTTAAATAATTTTGAAATGCTGAAAGGTAGAGACACAGATTAAACAATAAAATAAACCAAAACAAAAATTAAAACATTCAAATCTAGGGCTGATCTCTGTTTGAGACGCCATATTCATAAAATAGCTTTTGGTTTCATAGGGCACTGGGAACTTGCCCGGTATAAGGTTTCTGTGGTCTGAATGTTTGTGTCCCTCCCAATTCATATGCTGAAATCCGAAACCCCAAGGTGATGATATTAGCAGGAAAGGGCTTTTGGGAGGTGATTGGATCATGAGGATGGAGCCCTCATGAATTGGATTTAGTGCCATATAAAAGACACCCCATAGATCTCCCCAGCCATATAAGTACACAGCAAGAAGACAGGTATCTATGAACCAGGAAGCAAGCCCTCAATAAACCCTGAATCTGCCAGCTCAATGAACTTGTACTTTCCAGCCTCCCAGAATGGTGAGACATAAATTTCCATTGTTGGGGCTTCCCTGGTGGTCTGATGGTTAAGAATCCATCTGCTAATGCAGGGGATACGGGTTCGGTCCCTGGTCCGTGAGGATCCCACATGCTGCGAGGCAACTAAGTCCATGTGCCACAACTACTGAAGCCTTAACTACCTGGGGCCCATGCTCAACAAGAGAAGCCACCACAATGAGAAGTCCCTGCTCTCGGAAACTAGAGAAAGCCCACCGCAGCACCTAAGACCCAGCAAGGCCAAAAATAAATAAACATATAAATAAATACACTTTTAAAATTTCCATTGTTTATAAGCTACCCAGTCTATGGTATTTTGCTCTAGCAGCCTGTATGGACCAAGACAGAGGTCAAGTATCATGCAACCATCCTAAGACTAGTCCCAGAATAAAGGCTTCCTGCTTAGGGACTTCCGAGAAAGCTGGCAGAAACAGCAGCTTTCCTAGGGAAGAGCATGCGCTCAGGAGGCCTACGCTGGATTGGGACATTCATAATGTTTTAAAGATGCATGAAATTTCATATCAAAATCTCATGTGCCTCCACCTTTCAAAAAAAAAATCCATATACCCAGATGGGATGGAACAGGGTAGCAACTGCCTCCTGTGTAAGGCATGGCTCTCAGATCTTCCACAGTGTCCCACCACCACTCTTACCTGACTCCTGGTGGCTACTTGCACTTGCTTTACCTGTCTGGCCCCAAAGGTGCATCCCAACCCCTCAGTTAAGGTTTCTAATAGCAATGAGGGAGTTGGCTCATCAACTCACCTCTTTGGCTTGAGAGAGAGAGAGGGGATAAATCTTCCTGTGGCTTCTTTTCTCCTTTAAAAACTGTTTGGCCAGAGCTCTAATACAGAATTGTTGCATTTGCATTCTAGTCATCTTTATGAGCCATCTTCTCATTTAGACCATGAAACCCTGAAATATCTTTAATATTCTTATTTAAAACTCTACATATTTTCTAGGCAAATATCTGCCACACAGTGTTAATCACTCAGTCATGTCTGACTCTTTGCAACCCCACAGATTGTAGCCCACCAGGTTCCATGGGATTTCCCAGGCCAGAATACTGGACTGGGTTGCCATTCCCTTCTCCAGAGGATCTTCCCGATCCAGGGATCAAACCCAGGTATCCTGCACTTCAAGCAGATTCTTTACCATCTGATATTTTTAAAATCAAATTTAAAAAATGCTCTCTAATTCTTGGCTAAATTTAAAATGTGAATTAGTAAAGAAAATGCTTAGTGGGGAGAGAGGCAAGGGGCAAAATTCCTCCCTGGAGGGAAAACAAGTCTAGATTTCAAAACTACCGGGAACTGGGTTCCTCGAGCTACCTTGGGCTTGAGCGTGCTACCAGAGCTGGGCATCAGTGAGGTTTAGAGGGTACTTGAGACTTCCACCCAGGGCCTCCCTGGTGGTTCAGCTGGTAAAGAAACTTCCTGCAATGCAGGAGACCTGGGTTCGATCCCTGGGTCAGGAAGATCCCCTGGAAAAGGGAATGGCAACCCATTCCAGTATTCTTGCCTGGAAAATTCCATGGACAGAGGAGCCTGGTGGGCTATAGTCTGTGGGATCGATCGCAAACAGTCAAGACAGCACGAAGCGACTGTCACACAGACCCCGCCCCGGTGGTGACCTGTGGTTGTTACACTTTGGTTTCAGTTTTAAGCACGTGGCTTAAGAGGGGACTTTCCTCATCAGAGTAGGAAGAGTTGACAATGGGAACAGCCCTACAGCAAGGACACAGGGAGCTGAGTTCAAACAGCTGGCGAGCAATAAGCCTGAGATGCTCAATCGTCCACACAGCTGCCAGCAGCTGGAACCAGCCAGGGGCCCCTGAGATCAGAGACTCAGGACGTGATGCAGACCAAACCCTGAGGCTTGTGAAAGCACAGAGCCTTTTATAGGGAGTGGAATAGGAAATGAAAGCTGACATTAGACTGAGCAGCTACGGGTAACACTGAAAGTTCAGGCCAAGTCCACGTGAAGAAAGATGCCCCAGGTGGCCTTTCTGCTGCAGAATAAAGCGATCATTGCAATAGACTCACCCAGAGCAATAGCTCACCCTCCCGGAGACACAAATTGCCATCCCCATTCCCGTCCTCACCTTAGGAAAAGAAGGAGAGGGGTGTCTTTTTAAAAAAAAAAAGGAAAATAGACAATATATTGAAATTTTAAGTGATAAAAGTACACACTACGGGCTTCCTTGGTGGTCCAGTGGTTAAGAATCCGCCTTGTAATGCACGGGACACTGGTTTGATCCTCATTCGGTCCGGGAAGATCCCACATGCTCCGGAGCAACCAAGCCCATGAGCCACAACTACTAAGCCTGTGCTCTAGAGCCTATGCCTCGTAATAAGGGAAGCCACGTCAGTGAGAAGCCAGTGCACTGCAACAAAGTGTAGCAGCCCCCACTTGCTGCAACTGTGGAAAGCCAATGTGCAGCAACGAAGACCCAACACAGCCTAAAATACATAAATAAATCTTAAAAAAAAAAAGTACACACTGAAACTTCCCTCTCATTGTCCCAGTTCCTCTTCCCAAAAGAACTATGCTTCTTTTGTTTCCTTCTAGAGCTAGTTTATACATATACAAGACATATATATATATATATATATGATTTAATATACTTAAATATTTTTTTTTCTTAAAGGGTAGCTTATTATAACACAGTTCAGACGCTTGCTTTTTCACTTCTCAGTGTATCATGAAGAATGCTCCCGATCAGCACAAATACAGTTCCTCTTCGATTTTATAGTTGCATAGGATTCTTTTGTGTGGTTGCACCATCTCTTTTATTCATGTCGTACATTAAGATTATTTTCAGTCTTTGTTATTACTGACAGTGTTACAGTGAAAAAACCTGTGCATAGGTAACTTCTTATGCGTACAAAGAAAGGTACATTCCCGGAAGGGAAAATTCTGGGAAAATTTTTGCTCCTTACTGTCAAATTTACCTATACAAAATCCATGCCAACTTTAACCCCCACTTGCAATTCAGAGCTCATGTTCCAGGCAGGAATTGAGATGATTTCAACCCCACTGTGCTGAGAACCTGCCCAGGCAACTCAGCCCCAGGGGAACAGGGGATTCCTTCCTTCCTAAACTCTTCCTTTATGCCTGGAATATTCGCAGACATCAAATGCCAGATAGGGTCAGTCTCTCCAACTCTGGCCTTTGAACCCCACAAGAGCTAAAACTGGGCCTTATCCACCTTTGTGGCTCCAGGGTTTGGTCCTGAGCAGGTGATCAATAAATGTTTATTAGATGAGTGAAGAAATAAATAAATTGGGCTCCTAGCTTCCATCTAGGAAGAAGAACTGGAAACTGTAGAATAAGGACTAAAGCTGTATTAACCTTAAGAGATTTCTTGACTCTACAACTTCCCCATGTTTGAGGGTTTTGTCTTCGCATCTGTATTTCCCTGGGGAGATTAACATTTAAATATCAAAACCCCTCTATTTGGCTGTTGCTGAGTCACATCCTTTATAATAAACTGCTGGAGACAAGTAAAGTGTTAGAGATCTCTGAGTTCTATGAGCCACTCTAACAAATTACTGAACCTGAAAGGTGGGGTGGGGGCGGGTAAAAAGCCACGATGCATAGCTAGCTGGTTGGTCAGGCGTACAGTTGGGAACCTGGGCCCTGCTACTGGCATCTGAAATAGAGGCATGCTTGCAGGACTGAACACTTAACTTGTGGGATCTGACACTAACTCCAGGTAAATAGTATCAAAATTGAATTGAATTGTTGGACACCCAGCTAGTGTCTGGAGAGCTGGAGAATTGGCTATTGTGAGGAAAACACCTACACACTGATGTCAGAGAATCCTAAGGAAAAACAGCTCAGGCCTCCCCAACTCCCAAACCAGAAAACCTGGCATGATCTTAGATGCCACACCACACTGCCCACCCTTACCACAAACCCTGCACAATACCTTGTCAAATTATCCTGATTCTACCTCCCAAATATCTCTCATCTCCCATCTTTACCTTTTATTCATCGATTTACTTATCCAGTTCAATATTTACTAATTACCTTTTCTGTGCCAGTTTTTATACCAGGGATTAGAAACCAAAGACTAGTGAGACCTGGCCCCTGCCTTAGGACAACCACACTCTAGTGATTTAGGAACAAAAATACAATCATAAAGCAAACGTTTCACGCAGAAACAAAAAAATGCTTCAGGCCTCATGTAGCCCAGAGCAGGAGGCCGGCTGGGAGTGGTGGGGATGTCAGTGAATGTTTCTTTTCTTTTTAAATAATTTATTTATTTATTTTTGGCTGTGCTGGGTTTTAGTTGTGGTATGCAGGATCTTTGTGGTTGCAGAATGAGGGATCTAGTTCCCTGACCAGGGATCAAACCCAGGCCCCCTCCATTGGGAGTGCAGAGTCTTAGCCACTGGACCACCAGGGAAGTCCCTCAGTGAACTTTTCTTAGTAGGATGATACCTGCATTTTAAAAGTTTAAAGGAGAACTGACTATGCCAAGAGAAGGGAAGGGGATGTAGTGAGTAGAGTAGGCAGCTTTGAGAATGGACCAGAGGTAAGGGCAGCGTGGACAAGAGATCATTAATGGATCTCCCCACCCATTCTCCCCCGCCAGAAAATCTCTCTAAAGCTCACATTTGACTTCCTGTCTCCCCTGCTCACAACACTCTGCTAGTTCCCCTTCCTGATCTGTGGCCTCCTCTCAGCCTCACCTCTGTTCATAAAGTTCTCAGGGTGCCCTTGACAGTATTTCCTGTCTCTGGACCTTCACCTCTGCTCTTCTGTCTGCCTGGAATTTCCTGCCCTGCTTTGGCTGACGTGGCGAACGCCTATGCACACTCCAGAGTGACTCAGCTGTGACTCAGACGTGACGTCTTGCACACAGACCCCCTCCCACTCGCGCTCACCTCTGGGGTGCACGTATTCCAGGACTGCGAACCTCACTCATTCACGAGTTCTCCTTCCTGCTCCAACCGCGGGAGTACAAGACCTTCTGCAGCCACTGGCTGGCCCACAGCAGCTCTTCAGCGAATGAGGAAACAAACGAGGGCTTCTGATCAGTGAATGTGCCGCTGATGACCCAGAAAGCAGAAACTGCTGGAACATTCCTGAGACCGTTTAGACCTAGAAGAGGTTTGATGTCAGGGGGAGACCGGGGACGTCGTGCTGACTAAAGGAGGCCTGAGCTGAGGCTGACACCTCGGTCTTCAGACCTGCCTCACCACCTGGCTCCAGACACAGACTGGTGCCTTCCTACAAAGGTTCTGATCTGTCTTCTCAACCAGCCTGCCTCCTCTTTGTCCATGGATCCCTGTAGACTCTCATATATACCCATGAGATGCCATGCCTTAGACATATTGCGTAATGGAGATTGTGTGGTTACTACAGTTATGAAACTTGTTCTATCTTATGTAGCATACAAACGTATTTGCATTATGACTAGGACTAGAAAAATTCTTTTGTTTAAAAAAAAAAAATCCCCATTGAATTTTACTTAATTACAAAAGCAAAGCTCTCTCAGCGCACAACTTTCAACAAAGTCAAGAGGGCCTTCCCTGGCAGTCCAGGGGTTAAGACGCTGAGCTTCCACTGCAGGGGGCATGGATTCCATGCCTGGTAAGGGAACTAAGATCCTGCATGCCAGGAGGTGCAGTCAAAAACAAATAAATAAATACATAAAGTCAGGAAAAGAGCTCATCTATTTTAACCTCCCACTTCCCCAGCCCTAATCACCAGGTGTGACAACTATTAACAGTTGGGTGTGTGTCTTAGAGACTTTCTGACCCAGACAAAGGTGTGTGCAATTTTACCCCCTCTCCCCACAAAAATATACATGTATACATTTAAATAACTTGATGGAAATCTTTGTCAAAACACCTAATTCTATTTGATTCTCTTTAATAGCACATAGCCACATATCATATCAGACTGTCAGCAAACCGTGGACTCCAGGCAAAGACAGCCCAGCACCTAAATAAAGCTTTACTGGCATACAGGCAAGCCCATTCATTTACATATTGTTTGTGGCGGGCTTTGCACTACAGTTGCTGAGATGAACAGTTGCATCAGAGACTCTATGGCCCACAAAGCCTAAAACATTGCTATCTGGTCCTTTGCAGAAAAAGTGTGCCAAGGAATTCCTTGGTGGTCCAGAGGTTAGGGCTCCATGCCACTGCAGAGAGCACTGGTTCTATCCCTGGTTGGAGAACTAAGATCCTTCAAGCCAAGCAGCGTGGCTAATAATAATAATGATAAATAATAATAATAAAGGGTCTCTGAGTTGACAGACCAAGTGGATGGCATGAGACGATTCGATTCTGGGATTAGGAGTAATTGAGAGTCCTTGAGATCTTGTTTTCATGAAAAAGAACCAGAACACCCACCAAAAAGCATCAAAGCACCCTCCAGGGGCCAGGATTAGGTGAAAACTCAGGGATATAAGACAATGAAAAAGAGATACTAGCAACTCTTGGAGATGATAGAACTCTGGCGTACTCTTGGAGATGATGGAACATAATAGAGCCCCAAAATAGAAGGAAAGAAAAAGAAAGTTAACAATTACCAACCCTACACCAGACATGCAAGCTGAATCCTCTATATACAGGCATGGTGATCCAAATATTAAATAACCATTATGGCATGGACATCAACCAATCAGAACAGACACAGACCCTGCTGTTGTTAGTTGTCTAGCCACTAAGTTGTGTCCAACTCTTTGTGACCCCATGGACTGAAACAAGCCAGGCTTCCCTGTGCTTCACAATCTCAAGGAGTTTGCTCAAACTCATGTCCATTAAGTCAGTGATGCCATCCAACCATCTCATCCTCTGTCACCTCCTTTTCCTCCTGTCCTCAATCTTTCCCAGCATCAGGGTTTGTCCAATTAGTTGGCTCTTCACATCAGGTGGCCAAAGTATTGGAGCTTTAGCTTCAGCAAAAGTCCTTCAAATGAATATTCGGGGTTGATTTCCTTTAGGATTGTTGGTTTGATCTTTAAGTCCAAGAGACTCTTGAGAGTCTTCTCCAGCACCACAATTCAAAAGCATTAGTCCTTCAGCACTCAGTCTTTTTTATGATCCAGCTCTCACATCTGCACATGACTACTGGAAAAGTCATAGCTTTGACTATACAGAACTTTGTCAGGAAAGTGATGTCTCTGCTTTTTAATATGCAGACTAGGTTTGTCATAACTTTTCTTCCAAGGAGCAAGCATCTTTTAACTTCATGGCAGACCTTATTCATCAATAACTGGTATCACTGACCAGTGTGAGCTGCTGAATATCACACTATCCATATTAACTCCAAATTTAATCCCCCCAGTAATATGCCACCTGACAGCCAAGAAAAGCAACCTTGAGGAAAAATATCAACCCACACAAAACTCCTCTTCCTTCCAAGAAGCCTCAGGGATAATCCCTTTCCCTTGGACTGCCAATGAAGCAATTATCAGAAGTTGTGCACAGTTTCAGACTATAATGGGGAATATAAATATATATGTGTAGAGTTAAAGTTATACATTGTTATAGGTATTTTCCCACAAATGATATACTAGCAGCCAATAAATGTATGAAAAGATGCTCAACATCACTGGCAATTAAAGAAGTACAAATCAAAGCCACAGTGAGGTTTAGCTTTACACTCAATAGGATGACTCTAGTAAAAAGATGCACAATGACAAGTGTTGGTAAGAATGTGTGAACACTGGAACCCTCATATACTGATGACAGGAACATTAAATTGTGCAGCCACTGTGGAAAACAGTTTGGTAGTTCCCCAAAAAGATAAACCTAGAACTACCTACCATAAATGACCTAGAAAGCCTATTCCTGGGTATATACTCAAGACACATAAAAATGTGTCCACACAACAACTTGTACACAAATGTTCATAGTAGTATTATTCAAGTAGCCAAAAGGTGGAAGCAACACAAACATCTAACAACATACGAATGGGTAAACAAAATGTGATATATCCACATAATAAAATATTATTCAGCCATAAAGAGAAACAAAGTCCTGATAAATGCTACAACAAGGACAAGACTTGAAAACACTGTGCTGAGTGAAAGAACAGACCTGAAAGACCCCACACATATTGTATGATTTGATTTCTACGAAATGTCCACAATAGGCAAATCCAGGGACTGGAAGTAAATTATTGGTAGCCAGGGGCTGAGGGAAGGGGGAATGGAGAGTGACCGCTAATAGACTCAGGGTGATGAAATATTCTAGAATTAGATAGTGGAGATGGTTGCACAATTCTGTGAATAAGTAAAAACTGGTAGGGTCACCTTTTAAAATGGTAAACTTCTTGGTATGTGAAGGAAATATTTTAACAGCTACACATTGTTAGATCAATAGACTTCATTGTGGATTTGCCGTAACTGTTGATGCCAAAGAGAGAATTTTGGTACATTCCACCTGAACCTTCAGTCCAGCTAATCCTGCTAGTTCCTTTATGAAACCAAGCTCTGTGCTCGGCCCTGCTACTAAAGGGGCCTGATTCAGCCTCTGGTTCTCCCTCCTGTGGGCCCCACGTCACACACATCAGGCCCAGCCCTCTGGCTTTCCTCCTGTACACAGCGCACTACTCAGCCAGGCTGCCAATCTGGTGGGGACAAAAGTTAGAGCCTCTCCAGGATGGAAAATAACCTCATTAAAGAAAGAGACAGAGGGACTTCCCTGGCAGCCCAGTGGATAAGACTCTGTGCTTCCAAATCAGGGGGCCAGGGAACTAAGATCCCACATGCCACGTGGCATAGCCAAAATAAATTTTAAAAAATAAATAAATAAACATGATTCTAACATATGAACAAGGTCAATTTAAAAAAAGAGACAGAGACTGAGAGAGAGATTGAGGGGGTAGAGGGAGATGGAGAGGAGGAGGGAGGCAGGGAAGGAAGGTCCCAGGTTACTGGAAGCCAGATCTTGCTATGACTCATTTACTTATTTGATTTGTTAGATATTTTCTTTTTTATTTTATCTTTCCTTCTCTCCTTTGAGCCCATTCATCCATCCAGTCTGCATCGCTCTTATGGTCCAGGCACAGAGCCAGGTCCTAAGGAAGCTTCATGAGTTCTCTTTCAGGTTTGCTCTTCCCTTTGGTGAAGCTTCTCCTCCTTCTCTCTCTCTCTTTTTGAACCTGCACCCCCTGCATTAGAAGCACTGAGTCTTAACCACTGGACCACAAGAGAAGTTCCTCCTCCTCAGTTATTCCCAGCTCACATCCAGGCTGACTTTCCCCAGTGGCCATGTGACCTCAACAGTGGTCTTTCTCCCTTCCTGGAATCTGTCAGCAATGCCTCAGCAACTCCTGACAACCCGAAGACCATTCCTCCTGTCTTCCTATTTCAAGGCCTGTGTTCACTGGAGTCCGGATTCCTGCCTAAGAGACACCTCTTTCCCACAGTCTATTTACAGTGAAAGAAGCCAGGGGATGTTAGGCGCTCTCCAAGTCACCAGCTCCTCACACTGTCCAAAGTCATTAGGGGAAGGACAATTAAGAATTTTCAGTCTTCAGACAGAGGATCGTCTGTAGTGAAGAAGAGGAGAGATGACTTCATAGGGGTACAGGATTGGATAAAAGGGTCATTCATTACAAGCTGAGAAAAAAGAGGAAGAAATAGACCAAGAGAGAGCACTTGGTTTGTGAAAGGCCGTTAGTCCTACAATCCAAATGCATGGAACATAGTTTGAGGCAACATGGCAGGGGTAAGGGGATGTCCAACTTCCTGTGCAGTAGGCTTTTTTTTGACTGAGATGCAAGGCTTGAAGATCTTATTTCCTTGACCAGGGACTGAACCTCAGGCCCCAACAATGAAAACTCCGAGTCCTAACCAATGGACTGCCAGAAAGCTCCCACAATAAGACTATTATTATTTTTTAAATTTTTATTTATGTATTTATTTTTGGCTGTGCTGGGTCATTGTTGCTGCACCAGATTTTTCTCTGGTTTCTGTAAGCAGGGGCTACTCTCCAGTTGCAGTGCACAGGCATTTCATTGAAGTGGCTTCTCTTGTTGCAGAACATGGGCTCTACGGCACATGGGCTTCAGGAGTTGCAGCTCCTGGGCTTTAGAGCGCAGGTTCAATAGTTGTGATGCACGGACTTAGTTGCTCCAAGGCATGTCGGATCTTCCCAGATCAGGGATCAAACCCGTGTCTCCTGCATTGGCAGCAGATTCTTTACCATTGAGCCACCACAGAAGCCCAGATTATTATTTTTAAAATTAATTAATTTATTCTGGGGGGCAAGTGGTATCTTTGTTGCAGTGGGCAGGCTTCTCTCCAGTTATGGCATGTGGGATCTTAACTCCCTAACCAGAGACTGAACCCGTGTCCCCTGTATTGGAAGGTGAATTCTTAACAGCTGGACCACCAAGGAAGTTCCAGGATTATTAACTGCCATGTAGGTCTTCCTCTTCCGGGGTCAAGCCATGCCTAGTTTAATTATATGATGATAATAACAACAACCTGGTTAGATGGTTAGGTAACATCACTGTTAATCATAATTAACAGGAGTCTGAGCAAACTCCAGGAGATAGTGAAGGACAAAGAAGGACAGAGAAGCCTAGAGTGCTGCAGGCTGGCATTCATATTTAGGATTTGAAATAGCTCAGCTGGAATTCCATCACCTCCACTAGCTTTGTTCACAGTGATGCTTGCTAAGGCCCATTTAACTTCACACTCCAAGATACCCAGCTCTAGGTGAGTGATCACACCATCGTGGTTTTCTGGGTCATTAAGATCCTTTTTGTGTAGTTCTGTGTATTCTTGCTACCTCTTAATATCTTCTGCATCTGTTAGGTCCATACTGTTTCTGTCCTTTATTGTGCCCATCTTTGCATTAAACGTTCCCTTGGTATCTCTAATTTTCTTGAAGAGAGCTTTCCCATTCTATTGTTTTCCTCTATTTCTTTGCATTGTTCACTCAGGAAGGCTTTCGTATTTCTCCCTGCTACTCTTTGGAACTCTGCATTCAGATGGGTATACCTTTCCTTTTCTCCTTTGCCTTTCGCTTCTCTTCTTTTCTCAACTATTTGTAAGGCCTCCTCAGACAGCCATTTTCCCTTTTTGCATTTATTTCTGTTTTAAAATAAATATTCATATTTACTTATTTGACTATACTGGATCTTGGGGCTTCCCAGGTGGTGCTAGTGGTAAAGAACCAGCCTACAAATGCAGGAGACATAAGAGACTTGGGTTCAATCTCTGGGTCAAGAAGATCCCCTGGAAGAGGGCATGGCAACCCACTTGAGTAGTCTTGCCTGGGAAATCCCATGGACATAGGACACTGCTGAGCTATAATCCATAAGGTCGCAAAGAGTCAGACACTACTGAGATAACTTACCACACACACATGTACTGGGTCTTAGTTGTGGCATGTGGGATCTTTAGTTGCGGCATGTGAGATCTAATTCCTTGAGCAGGAATTGAAGCTGGGCCCTCTGTATTGGGAGCATGGAGTCTTAGCTACTTGACCACCAGGCAAGTCCCCAGCATGATAAATTTAATCCACTTCTACATCAAGAGTTCTTAGGACTGCATATGGAATAAGATTGAGGTCTAGAGGTATTGAGGGCGGGGGGCGGGATGAGGCACAGATCTGGATGTAGATCAGAGACGAGGCCAGTATGGATTTCCAAGCCTGGCTTTCTCATGAGTTCTGACGTGGCGCTGCCTGGAAGAACAAGGGCAAGAGCTGATGGTGGTGTTCAGAGTCCAAAGGGAAAACACAGGAGAGAGCAAGACGGCACAGTAACACCTTAAAAAAGGCCAAGCCCAAGGATGGGGGATCGTGGACAGGGCAAGAAGTGATTTCAGAAACACATAGGCACAGTGGGTGGCCGTAGGCCAGAGTTTCCCGGGGCCAGATTATTGAACAAAGGCATGGGGGACAGCAACACAAGAGCTCAGGGAACAGCCCAGGGCTCAGAGAGCTGCCTCTGCTCCTAATGTGCCCCCAGAATGAAGGTGTGCCCTGTGGGCTGCATAACAGGAAGGGACGAGCCAGAAACCAAGTATCAGAGAGTAAGGCAAGGACAAGGACATTCTGAATAGAGAAATGAGAGAGTCCTGGAGAAATTCTCCCATGACCCTTGGAGCAGCTCAGATGTGGTTGTCTGCCCCCTGGGAAGGGGGTTCTGATGACAGCACATCACACGCTGGTTCAGACATAGACTGGGTCTTCCCTCCCTCCTCTTTCAACCCCGTGACCTGGTCTTGGGAAGGACTGGCTCAAGAACTGGATGAGAGGAACTTTCCTGGCAGTTTGGTGGTTAAGACTCTGCGCTGCCAGTGCAGGGGGTGAAGGTTCAATCCCTGGGTAGGGGACTATGATCCCACATGTTGTGCTTATTGAGCTTTTATTGTGGCCAAAAGTGGTGCTAAGCATGACTCTTTAATTTGTTGTTGCTGTTTAGTCGCTAAGTCATATCTGACTCTTTGTGACCCCATAGACTGTAGCCTCTCAGGCTCCTCTGTGCATGGGATTTCTCAGGCAAGAATACTGTAGTGGATTGCCATTTTCTTCTCCAGATCTTCCCAAACCTGGAATCAAACCTTCAAACCTGTGTCTCCTGCATTGGCAGGTGGATTCTTACTGCTGAGCTAGCGGGGAAGCCCAACTCTTTAGTTACAGTTCATCTATCCAGACTTTCCATTCTTTCTTCCTTAAATGAAATTCCCCTTTTACAATTTTTATCAACTACAACCTCTACAAGAGCCTTTGTTTTAGGCAAAATGACAAGCATCTGTTAATAGGGTCAGTATACGGGGGAGAAAAAAAAGTTAGGTTGGTTTTTTTTCTATTCTTAGGAGGAAAAAAAAATCATAGATACTTGTCAAGCACTTCAGGAGTGGGACCTTGGTATACTTGTTATTCTTTGTTCAATTTGGGTTTTGTAGGTTTCAGTCACTGAGATTTGGGGGTTTGTTACTGTGGTGTAACTGACCTTATCTTGATTGATCTCAGAGTACAGAGAAAGGACATCAGGACAGGTTTCACAGAGATGCTTGGTAAGATGAAGCCAAGGAGCAGCAGAAAACAGAGAAAGGGACATTTTGGAGGTGGGTGGGGTGTAGAGTCACAGAGCTACACAAGCCACGGAGTTGTGACGTGGCTGTTGTACAGGACACAGAGAGGAAAGCGAGTAGGGAGAGAGAGGCTGCAGGGAAACATAGCGGCCAGATGCCAACAAATTTTAAAAATACACAAAGAAGTTGCAGAAAATGAGGCTCCAACAGAGGTTTCATTGAGTAAAACCTTAGTAGGATCATATATGTTAGGAAAACAACTAGCTGCAGAATAGAAAGAGAATAGAGTGGGAGGAAGAGCAAAGACCAGTTAGGAGGTAACTGCCAGTTGAAAGTAAAGAATCCACCTGCAATGCAGGAGACACAGGTTTGATCTGTGGGTCTGGAAGATCCCCTGGAGCAGGAAATGGCTACCCAGTCCTGTATTCTTGCCTGAGAAATCCCATGGACAGAAGAGACTGGAGGGCTATACCCCATAGGATCGCAGAGTCAGACACGACTGAAGTGATTTAGCACAGCTCAAGTTGAGAGTAAAGTGATGAAGGTCTAGATTAGAGACTGACAACATTTTAAGCTTTGTTTCCCATGCAGTCTCTTTCAGCACTACTCAGCTCTTCTGTGGTAGCACAAAAACCACCAGAGACAATATGTAACAAATATACATGGCCATGGGTTTCCTAGGTAGCGCTAGTGGGAAAGGATCCAGCTGCCTATGCAGGAAACAGAAGAGGCATGTTTGATGCCCAGGCTGGAAAGACCCCCTGGAGAAGGAAATGGCAACCCACTCCAGTATTCTTGCCTGGAAAGTCCCATGGACAGAGGAGCTGGTGGGCTACAGTCCAATGGGGCCTCAGAGCGTTGGACACGACTAAGCGCGCGTGCATGCGTGTGCGTGCACACACACACACACACACACACACACACACATGGCCATGTTTCAATAAATCTTTATTTACAAAAAAGGAAATGAAGTGAAAGTCACTCAGTCATGTCCGACTCTTTGCAACCCTGTGGACTATATAGTCCATGGAATTCTCCAGGCCAGAATACTGGAGTGGATAGCCTTTCCCTTCTCCAGGGGATCCTCCCAACCCAGGGATTGAACCCACGTCTCCTGCATTGCAGGCAGATTCTTTACCAGCTGAGCCACCAGGGAAGCCAAAAAAAAGGACGTAGGGGCCATATTTGGCCCATGGGCCACTGTTTGCCTAGGCTTGACCTAAAGTAATAAGAGGACAGCTAGCATTGAGACCTACCATGTAGCAGGCAGTTTTCAAACATTATTGCTGATTCTCCCAAGCTTGCACAGAGGGATATTGGATCCATTATAAAATGGAGAAGGAAACTGAGGCTGAGAGATATCCAAGGCTGGTATATGGCAAAATTAGGACTCAATGTCAGGTTCAACTCTAGAACCCAGGTTCTCATCCCATGTCACCTAGAGGCAGACAAGAAAGAAAGGGTAGGGGATAAACAGGACTTGTCATTTCTTTGCGCCTGAGAGACTTCATTCACGCAGTTATTCATTCATCCATTCATCCCTTCAATAGGTATTTTGCTTTATGCTGTTTGTGAGAATTCCCTGGACTGCAAGGAGATCAAACCAGTCAATCCTAAAGGAAATCAGTCCTGAATATTCATTGGAAGGACTGATGCTGAAACTGAAACTCCAATACTTTTGGCCACCTGATGCCAAGAGCCAACGCATTGGGAAAGACACTGATGCTGGGAAAGATTGAGGGCAGGAGGAGAAGGGGACAACATAGGATGAGATGGTTGGATGACATCACCAATTCAATGGACATGAATTTGAACAAACTCTGGGAGATAGTGGAAGACAGAGAAGCCAGTTAGTTGGACACGGCTTAGTGGCTGAAAAACAATAACAAAAAATTTGTTAAGTACTAGGGCCAAAGTACTGGAGTTTCAGCTTCAACATCAGTCCTTCCAATGAACACCCAGGACTGATCTCCTTTAGGATGGACTGGTTGGATCTCCTTGAAGTCCAAGGGACTCTCAACAGTCTTCTCCAACACCACAGTTCAAAAGCATCAATTCTTCGGCGCTCAGCTTTCTTCACAGTCCAACTCTCACATCCATACATGACCACTGGAAAAACCATAGCCTTGACTAGACAGACCTTTGTTGGCAATGTAATGTCTCTGCTTTTTAATATGCTATCTAGGTTGGTCATAACTTTCCTTCCAAGGAGTAACCGTCTTTTAATTTCACGGCTGCAATCACCATCTGCAGTGAAGAGTTGACTCATTGGAAAAGACCCTGATGCTGGGAAGGGTTGGGGGCAGGAGGAGAAAGGGGTGACAGAGGATGAGATGGCTGGATGGCATCACCGACTCGATGGACATGAGTTTGTGTAAGCTCCGGGAGTTGGTGATGGACAGGGAGGCCTGGCGTGCTCCAATTCATGGGGTTGCAAAGAGTTGGACACGACTGAGCAACTGAACTGAACTGAGGGATTCGATGATGAATGGGAGGTGATTTCTGTCCTTGAGTATCGAAGAGCCTAGCATTTGAATCTATAACCAGATGTGAGTATGAAGAAAGGGAAGTGTGATTTATCAATAAGATCAAGGAGGTAAAATATTTAAGTCACTATCATCCTGGGCTGCTTCTTTCCTCTAAGTACCCTGCTACTGCTAAGTCACTTCAGTCGTGTCCGACTCTGTGCTACCCCATCCCTGGGATTCTCCAGGCAAGATCACTGGAGTGGGTTGCCATTTCCTTCTCCAATGCATAAAAGTGAAAAGTGAAAGTGAAGTCGCTCAGTCATGTCTGACTCTGCGACCCCATGGACTGCAGCCAACCAGGCTCCTCCGTCCATAGGATTTTCTAGGCAAGAGTACTGGAGTGGGGTGCCATTGCCTTCTCCGCTAAGCATCCTGAGAAGCCTCCAATTCTTTGGGATCAGAAACACCAAATATTTTTATATTCTAGCATGAACATGTAGGTGGTTTACCATGAAACTATCGAACCTCATGCTTCAGGGTCCCTGGGTCCCTAAGACCCTGTGTCTAATCTTGTATTTCATTCTTAAGAAACAGGTAGGCCTCAGGTTCCAAAATCTGGATCTGCCTTTGAGTGAATGTTTCTCAGAGCCATGTCTATGAAACACTGTTTTTAGGAATTACAAGCAGCTTAGGATCCTGGTTTGGGCTCTCAGGGTTTCTCTCAAGGCAACTAAGAACCCGGGGCTGCCCTCAATGTCACAGGTGTGGCCGTTCAAAATCATTCCTATTACTTTCATTCTTCACTTAATATCAGCTGGTTCGGGGCTTCCCTAGTGACTCAGTGGTAAAGAATCTGCCTGCCAGTGCAGGAGACAAGGTTCAGTCCCTGATCCGGGAAGATACCCCTGGAGGAGGAAATGGCAGCCCATTCCAGTATTCTTGCCTGGAGAACTCCATGGACAGAGGAGCCTGGTGGGGTACAGTCCATGCGGTCCACAAAGAATCAGACATGACTTAGCAACTGAACAACAACAACAAATAGCTGGTCTTGCTCCCTTTGCCTTTTAAATCAACCCGGGGGCGCTGGGGGGTGGGGTGGGCAGCAAGCAGTGGTTTCTGCTGGCTCATCGTTTTGGAATTTAAGACACCCAGTAATTAAAAAAGATCCTCCCAACAACCTCTTAGTGGGCCACTGGGGCGGGAAAGTACACAGGCAATCCTAGCGGTGCTGGGGGTGGGGCTGAGGCTGTGCGGGAACTGAGAGCTACTAAAGCCAGGCTGCTGGCCATCACAGGGCTTACCAGGCCAGGAATATTTGTCCAGCTCATCCACAGGTCCAGAGGAAATCAAACTCTGAAGAACTGGCTATTTTACTCTCATCTGAGTCATTGTTGTTGTTGTTCAGTTGCCCAATCCTGTCTGACTCTTTGTGACCCCACGGACTTGAGCACGCCAGGCCTCCCTGTCCCTCATCTGAGTCTAAGTGACTCAAAACTAGAATGTTATTAATGTGAGAACAGGAGGCCTAATTGCAAAATAATTGGCTCTGGTCATTTGCTCAGAGTTCTCTCCCCTTACCAGGCCAGTCCACAAAGTGTTCCTAATGACAGGCTGGGAGCTGAGTGAGTGAAAACGATGGTGAGACTCTTCAAGGGCAGGTACTATGCTTGTGCTGCCCACTGTTACGTCTCCAGCAGCTGGTATAGCCCCTGACCCATGGGAAGTGCTCCATAAAGACTTGTATAAAAGAAAGTGGATGAGCTGTTATCAGGGTATACACCCATTTCTCCTAAGATGAATTGGCTGTCCTTTGAACAATTCTCTCTAAATGAAGAGCTCTGACCAATCAGAGCATCTTTGTCCTTGGACAGTATGGGAGACACACTATAATTTCTAACCTTGTGGTCATCCCTCTTCTGGATTCCGTGCAAGCCTTCTGTTATGACTCATTGCCTGCTGAGCACTCACCTTATTAACTGTTACATTCCAGAGCTCTTTTCCAGAGCTTGTTTTAACTCCTTGATGGGTGTTGCGGGAGACAGGTGACACTCTTGAGAGGCCCCACCGGCGGCAGCAGGGGCTGACTCATCCCTTTGGTGTGGATTGCACTCACTTCGCTTTCAAAGGGTCACATTTTCTGACTTTCCTTACAGCTACTCATTCTCTTGAAGTCCCATTCTTCCCAATATCTTCCTAGGTGAGTCCATGAGGTTTTTAGTTAGCATATGATTTTTTTGGCAAAGTTGAAGCAGGAAAGGTTCTCAAGAAGCATTCAGCGGTCTGTGGGGATAAACCATGATGTGAGAGGAGCAAGTGTGGACCTGGGGATCAGGACACCTGGGCTCGTTTTGGACATATCAGTCATTTCATAAATTAGCACCCAAAACCCTCCGTGGTGGCCAAGTGCAGGGCTGTGCTCACTCCCTCCCAAGGGTGGCAAGCTGGTAAAAGGGAATAGTTTCATTCCAATTATAGAGAATTACAAAATGAATTGGGAGCACTTTGTGGGGCTAGTCTCCAACTGTGCATGATGGCCAGGATCCTCGTGGGTGTTCTTTCAAATGCAGATCCTTGGTCCCTACCACTCAGAAATTCTGCTCCAGTAGGTCTGAGCAAGTGTTCACCCCCGCACCCCCCACCCCCCGCCGCCCCACACACACACGAAGGTGATTTTACTGCAAGTGGGCCTAGCACACCTGAGGGAAGGGGACAGGAAACGGTTCCCAAGGGCAGAGGTCTACTGTTGTTTTGCTGGTTTTGGCTGCACAGCAGGGTGCAGCTTGTGAGATCTCTGTTCCTCCACCAGGAATTGAACCGGGGACCTCGGCAGTGAAATTGCCCAATCCTAATCAGTAGGCCATCAGGAAACCTCCTCTTTGGCTGATTTTTAAAGGAGGAAGAAGTAGAAACTTACTCAGCACAGAGCCACAAAATGGTGTGATGTTACCTTTACCTTGATTTTGAGAAAATGAAGGCCAAGAGACACAGCTCTACCTAAACTGATTTAGTTCTTCACCTGGGCTCCTCCTCTCTCCCACTTAGGCACAGACAGGAACACACACTCACACACAGACATCGTATCCTCTAAGCCTCTAAAGACACTGGAGTCTCCCCCATCCCCCAAACCGTAAGAACTGCCCCTTTCACTCTGGACCCCTCCATTTACCACCTTCTAGCTCCCATTTATTTCTTTTTAAAATATTTTATTTATTTGACTGTTCCAGGTGTTAGTTGCATCATGTAAATTCTTAGTTGTGGCTTGTGGGATCTAGTTCCCTGACCAGGGATCGAACCGAGGCCCCCTGCATTGGGAGTGCAGAGTCTTAGCCACTGGACCACCAGGGAAGTCCCTCCCATTTATTTCAGTGAGAAGCTTCCTTAAACATAAAAGAAAAAAAAGAAAAAGAAAGAAACAAAAGGGCAGGAGGCAAAAGGGCCCTTCTGAGTCTAAAACCAGTACATGTTCACTTTAGAAAATTTCAAAACTCAGGGGGAAAGGCCCTTCTTAACCACATCATAAACTCTCAAGACACTCTGAACACTTACCACAATGGCAATTCAATTTTTTCACTAGAATGTAAAGGCCTTGAGAATAAGGACATGATTTTCTTTTTTATCCTTGTATCCTCAGTAGACACAGAAGAATCCCAATAAAGGTGTATAAATTGAACAAATAATATAAATCATTTATATTATCCATTCAGTCCTTATGTATTTGCTTTACTAGAAAACAAAAATGACATCACGCTATATATACATCATTTAGAAGAGGATCAGTGTATGTTTGAAGTCTGATTTTTTTATTGAAAACATACCACAAATATATTTCTAGCTGCTTTGAGTTTGATAAATCATAATTTATTTAGGTTGTCTGCAATCTTAAATATTAAAAAGAACATTGTGATAAACGTCCTTGTATCTAAAATCTTTGCATGTATCAATCATGATTTAAAGAGACCAAGTGGGTCCAACTGGGATTGCTGTACCAAAGATTGGGCAAAACTCTACAGCTCTTTGAAATCCTGTTTTGGAATGGTTGTAATAATTTATGTGAATTTCTATTAATAAAATAAATAAGACTTAAAAAAAAAAGAAACCTGTGGTGCGGGAAGGACCTTATATCAGATAATGTGGTCAGGAAAGGATTCCCTAAGGAGATGACTTTAGGCTAATGCTGTTCCGAGAAGAATGAGGTACAGACATTCCAGGGACAGGAAAGAAAGGAAACTACTCTGTAGACAGATTGAGGACAACCTAAATAAATTATGGTTTATCCAGACTCAGAGCAGCTAGAAATATACTCGTGGTATGCTTTCAAACTGTCTAACACGAATTATATCGTGGAGGCAGACCCTGTCAGGACTTATACTTTGGTAGGAATTTGAGTGATTTTAAGAGATGAGAGCATTGAAGGTAAACCATTTGAAGGGCTCTAAGCTGTAGAATGAAATTAAAGGATGCTTGCTCCTTGGAAGAAAAGTTATGACCAACTTAGACAGCATATTAAAAAGCAGAGACATTACTTTATCAATAAGGTCCGTCTAGTCAAAGCTTTGGTTTTTCCAGTAGTCATGTATGGATGTGAGAGTTGGACTATAAAGAAAGCTGAGCACAGAAGAATTGATGCTTTTGAACTGTGGTGTTGGAGAATTCTCTTG
Source organism: Cervus canadensis (assembly GCF_019320065.1). Taxonomy (NCBI): domain Eukaryota; kingdom Metazoa; phylum Chordata; class Mammalia; order Artiodactyla; family Cervidae; genus Cervus; species Cervus canadensis. Next base: position 43,766,107 of record NC_057390.1, read on the forward strand.
AGAAACCCTTGGACTGCAAGGAGACACAATCAGTCAATCCTAAAGGAAATCAGTCCTGAATATTCATTGGAAGGACTGATGCTGAAGCTGAAACTCCAATACTTTGGCCACCTGATGTGAAGAACTGATTCAATGGAAAAGACCCTGATGCTGGGAAAGATTGAGGGCAGAAGGAGAAGGGCACAACAGAGGATGAGATGGCTGGATGGCATCACCAACTCAACGGACATGAGTTTGAGTAAACTCCAGGAGTTGGCGATGGACAGGGAAGTCTGGCGTGCTGCAGTCCATGGGGTCGGAAAGAGTCGGACATGACTGAACTGAAGCTGTGGAATGGCTTCCCCAGTAGCTCAACAGTAAAGAATCTGCCTGCCAATGCAGGAGACATGGGTTCAATCCCTGGGTTGGGAAGATTCCCTGGAGGAGGAAATGGCAACCTACTCCAATATTCTTGCCTGAGATATCCCCATGGACAGAGGAACCTGGTGGACTACAGTCCATGGGGGTCTCAAAGAGTCAGACCCATGACTTAGTGACCACAGCAACAATAAGCAGTAATATATGATCCATCTGTGACTCTGAACTATAGCTCTAGTAAGAAAATATATCATAATATAACAAAATTGGGACTTCCCTGGTGGTCCAAGGTTAAGGCTCCATGTTTCCAATGCAGGGAGTGTGGACTCTATCCCCGGTCGGAGAACTAAGATTCTCATATGACGTGTGGCCAAAAATATATATATGTATATAACAATGTTTAGGCTTCCCTAGAGACTCAGTGTTAAAGAATCTGCCTGCCAATGCAGATCAGGGCTTGATCCCTGGGTGGGAAAGAGCCCCTGGAGGAAGAAATGGCAACTCACTCCTTTATTCTTGCCTGGGAAATCCCATGTACAGAGAAGCCCAGTCCATGGGGTTGCAAAAGAGTCGGACATGACTTAGCATTTAAACAATATAACGGTGTTAACCTCTGGTTGGTAAGTTTCTAAGTGATCTTTATTTTTTTCTCTTTACACTTCTCTGTCGGCCAGAATTTCTCCAATGTGTATGTATTACTTTTATAGTTTTAGACATTTAGTCAAAAACGGAAAAAATACTAACTGGAAGTGCAGATGGTAAAGAATCTGCTTACAGTGCAGGATACCCAGGTTCAATCCCTGGGTTGTGAAGATCCTCTTGGAGAAGGAAATGGCAACCCACTCCAGTATTCTTGCCAGAATTCCACGGACAGAGGGGCCCCTGGGCTACAGTCCATGGGGTCGCACAGAGTTGGATTAAGCAACTAACACACAGACACACACAAAGTGGTACAAAGGAGAGCAAGGGGTATGAATTTGTGATCAGGAGACAAGATTCACTCTGAGGCTCAAGGAGGGAGGGTAGCAGCCTTTAATGGTTTGATTGCCATGGGAATGAAAACGGACGGATATGACCAATGTTTAATGGGTAGAATCCACTGGTGACCAATTGGCCATGGGAGGTTATGCGAAGTCTAGATGATGGCTGGATTTCATCTTGGGTGACTGACTAGGCTGATGGTGACTCTGCTTAATCCAGCAAGAGATCCAGGAAGAGCAGATACATGGGAGGGAAGATGAGAATAGTGTCATAGGAAATGAGACTGGCCTGCAGCATCAAAAGCCAAGCAATCAGATGAAATCAGGTTATAAAGCTGAGAAAGAGGAGCTACAGATATTTTAAGAAGCTTAACTACGAAGAGAAAGAAACAACTGGGTGGTAACCAGAGGGAGTTTTGCGTTGGGGTGTTTCTCAGCCAAGGGAAGCAGACTAACCAAGGCTGAGTACGTGAAAGTATAAAAGTCAAGGAAGTGGCTGAAGGAGCCCAATCTGAGATGGTGTGAATTGGGATCCTAAGCAGAGGTGGGACAGAACTGGAAAAAGGACCTCTCAGTTCTTCTGGGATGGGAGTGACAGCATGAGGCAATAGGATAGATATGTACAAATTCCTTTGGGGGTTCACAGTAGGAGGGGGAAGAAGTTCTTATTTTGTGAACTGCACTCCCCCGATGAATTGGGTGAGGTTATCTACTGGAGTTATGGATAGGTAAGTAGTTGACACCAGCTGGTGAAGGTCTAAAGAAATCTGAGAATGACAGAGGGTGCTGATCAGATAAGAAGTACTCAATATATGTAACTCCATGGCTGATTCATGTCAACGTATGACAAAACCCACTGCAATGTTGTGAAGTAATTAGCCTCCAACTAATAAAAATAAATGAAAAAAATAAAAATAAAAAGGTGGAAAAAAAAAAAAAAAGAAGTACTCAATGGTACTGAGGTCAAACTGCAGCTGAATCCACTAGATTTTTCTAACAGATCCGCCCTCCATTGTGCAACCCCTGGCTCCAACTCCGTATCTTTCCAGCATATTTTACATTGTGTTCTGCATGCCAATCAAACATAGGTGGTGGTGGTGTGCGGAATCGTTGTGTAATTGATTCAGGATTGGGAGTTAACCGTCTAAAGAGTTGAAGGTTATGAATGAGAAGAGTTTTAGTTGACAACAGGGAATGCACTGGTCAAGAAGAGAATGGGAAGTTTCCCTGGTGGTCCAGTGGTTAAGAATCTGCCTTGCAATGCAAGGGACAGATTCGATCTCTGGTACAGGAAAATTCCACATGCCGTGGCTTAACTAAGCCTGTGCAACACAACTATTGAGCCAGCACTTCTAGTGCCTGTGCTCCATAACAAGAGAAGCCACCACAATAAACCCAGGGACCACAACTAGAGTAGCCCCGCTTACCTCAACTAGAGAAAGCATATGCACAGCAACAAAGACTTACCACAGCCAAAAAATAAATAAATCTTTTGGGGAAAAAAAAAGAGAATGGGATTAAAAGAGGAAAAAAAGTCAAGTGGAAATATCAAGATTGAAGGCCTGAAGAAGTAAAAGAATAGTAAAGCTATTCAAGGGTAAGAAAACCAGGTACGAAGGAAATGGCAACCCACTCCAGTACGCTTGCCTGGAAAACTCCACGGACGGAGGAGCCTGGTGGGCTACAGTCCATGGGGTCACAGAGTCGGACATGACTGAGTGACTTCACTTTCACACTTAAGAAAACCAGAAAAGTAGGCAGTCACAATAAAACAGGAAGTTGTATAATAGTGTCTGGGTGTGGTCCGGAGAGAGGAATGGGTGGCTGAAGTGCAGGTGCACGTGGTTAGATTGTTAGAAACCAAGGCATTGCAAGGCTGTGCTTGAAAATACTCAGGGTGGCAGAGTCTGAAATGAAAACTGGAAAGTTGGAGGCCTCTATGACTCTTGCCTAGACTGTGAGGTCAACGGAGAGCACAAAGCAGGGACATACCAGATAGCACCAGCCTTTCCGCTCCTTCCCAGGCCTCTGTTGGCAGCAGGACCTCTGAAACACATGGGGGTTCAAATCCTGACTAGGTATGTGGCCAAGTCAATTGACTTCTCTGTGCCTTACTGGTCTTAGGAGTAAAATGGAGATATAATAGCACTGACAAGTAAAGTGCTTATCACAAGGCCTGCCACATGTACCAGAGCACTACTTGAATGTCAACATCATTACCATTTCCTATCATATCCTTGAACAAGGAAGAGGTTGTAACAGTCTCTAAGGCACAGGCTCTCAAATTTTTGGTCTCAGGATCCCTTTATGCTCTTAAAAATTATTGAAGACTCCAAATAACTTAAAAAAAAACCAAACATGTATTATATCTACTGCATTTTAATGAAAATTAAAACTGAGTAAAAATTTGATCATAACCCATTTCCTAGTATTTTTAAGAAAAAATAATTTTTCCAAGTAAAAAGTATTTTACATCTTTGCAAGCAATATCTTTAATAGCTGGCTTAATTGAAGACAACTGGATTCTCTTAGCTGCTTCTGCCTTCTATTGAGCTGTGCTGTCTCAAGTATTTATAAGAAAACCCAAGCAACTCACGGACCCTTTGAATGGGTCTTGAAGACCCCGGACCACACTTTGAGAACGGTTGCTTTAAGCTTTTATCCAACTTCATTTCTTAAATTTTGGCTGGGCTGAGTCTTTGTTGCAGCTAGTAGGCTTAGCTGCCCCAGGGCTTGGTGATCTTTGGGGTTCTTAACCACTGGACCACCAGGTAAGTTCCTTTCTTCCTGCTTTACACCATTCATTCATTCACCCATTCAACACTACTGGATCCCAGCGACAGAAAGAAATCGTGTGACTTGGCTGTCTTGGAGGAGATTAGATAAGAAACAGATGAAAACTAAAAATTATGTACAGCATAAGTGAGCATAGGGGAAGAACTTACTGGTGGGTCTGAGAGGCAAGGGAAGGCTTAAGAGAATACAAGCAATTTGAATTTAGGCTTGAATTTCTTGTGCTCGTTTAAGCAGAGGGAACAGCACATCCACAGGACCAGAGGCAGGAATCAAAACAGTACAACAAAGCACAGGTTTAGTTAGGTACAATTTACACAGAAGTAGAATGCAACAATCTTTTATGTTTATAGACCTGTAAGTTGTGACAAAGGTATACAGAAAACACTAATAAAACCAAGACAATATGCCAATCACCTCAGTAAGTTCTGTGTAACCAATGCCCAACCCTCACCTTCTCAGCTGCAGGTAACTAGTAATCTGATTTCTGTTTTTGGTTTGTTTTTTGGCCGTTTCACACAGCTTGCAGGATCTCAGTTCTCTGACCAGGGACTGGACCTGGGCCATGGCAGTGAAGGCCTGGAATCCTAACCACTAGGCCACCAGGATATTCCCTAAGTTTTTACTTTATAAAATTAATTATACACTCACAAGAAGTTGCAGAGAGCCCATATACCCTTACCCCACCTCCATCCAATGGTAACATCTTACAAAACTACAGAATATATCAAACCAGGAAACTGACATTAGTGCAATTAACTACAGACCTTATTCTGGTTTCACCAAAGTTTACGTGCATTAGCTTGCTTTAAGGAACATAACTGGGCTTCCCTGGTGGCTCAGACGGTTAGGAATCTACCTGCAATGCAGATCGAGGTTCAATCCGTGGGTCAGGAAGATCCCCTGGAGAAGAGAATGGCTACTCACTCCAGTATTCTTCCCTGGGAAATCCCATGGAGAAAGGAACCTGGAGGGCTTCAGCCCATAGGGTCGCAGAGTCAGACATGACTGAGCGACTAAACACCAGGAGGTGATACAGGTGTGCTTATCTGGCACAGTACCTGTAACTTAAATTCAAGAAATAATTTCACCATTTTTCTTCTTATTATAAAGGGAAATTTGGCTGACCACCCCAACTTGTAAGGTTACTATAATTTTTGAACATGCCTGTCATGTTTTGATGTATGCACATTGCTTCCCTGGTGGCTCAGATGGTAAAGAATCCACCTGCAATGCAACAGACCCAGGTTTGATTGCTGGATCAGGAAGATCCCCTTGAGAAGTGAATGGTTACTCACTCCAGTATTCTTGTCTGGAGAATTCTATCGACACAGGAGCCTGGTGGACTAGTCCATGGGGTCGCAAAGAGTCAGACACAACTGAGTAACACTTTCAAGGAACATGTGAGGATGTGCTAAGTCACTTCAGTCTTGTCCGACTCTCTGCGAGAGGTAAGAGGTGGGTTCTTTACCACTAGTGCCTCCTGGGAAGCCCCTAATATGGATTTAGACATGGAAGAACTCAAGGAAGTGCAGGGAAAGGACTGGAGGAGATATTTCTGAAGAACAAACATCATTTGATGAACAACTTGGTAAGAACGTTAACATTAATCCTTTGGCAAATGGAGTCTCCTATATGGTAGGAGAGCAAGCAGGTTGTTTTAATTGAAGGGTTGACTCTAGCTGAACTGAGGAAATATTTCGTCCAGTTATGAAAAGCCTGAATAATCATAATATTCCTACTTACTCTTAACAAAGAGAAAAAAATATATTATTTTAATCAGATTCTTCATTTTCTTACTCTTCCCTGATTGAAAACAATAACTGTCAAACATCTGATATCCCTTTCAGGTTTAGACAGTCATCTGTATGCACTCCTTAATAGGATTAGCTAACAATTTCCCAAGCAGAAACAAACTCTTACTCCTTCCTGGAGTTCAGTTATATTTCTGTCAGCTCCCCTACCTGCTCCAGCATTTTGTCTGACTATATTATTGATAATGCCTTAATCTCTATCACTTAATATATTTACAGGCATCATTTACTTATCACAGGATTATGGGGTGTTGCTGTTTTTCCTTTTATAGGCCAAGGGTACTAAGAGTTTGGTACCTTGGATCACACACACAATACCCTAAAATGCGTAGAAAGTCACTGGCAGGAGACAATCGTTCAGTTAATCTTAGTTACCCCTGATGGAAGCCCTATTTTTTTTTCCCATGCCACAGGGCATGTGGGAAATTAGTTCCCCAACCAGGGATCGAACCACAGCCCCCTGGCTTGGAAGCAGGAAGTCTTAACCACTGGACCACCAGGGAAGTCCCTGGAAGCCCTATTCTTTCTATCCCACCAAACCCCGTTATAGTTGATGAACCTCTTCAAGCTGTGCGGGACTGGACTTAGGCAAAAGCTCCATACATGCATTGGAAATATTTCTGGTGACAAAAGTCCTCATTTAAAGCCCTGTTTGTTTAAACCTTAGTTTGGCTGATCATTAATTACCACCAAACACACACAAGCCTTTGAGTAGAGCTGAGTGACCTAATATTTATTTCCTTGACTTTAAGATGAGCTTTTTATATTTTTGAAATCAAGACTCCTCTTAAATCAGATTTAATATTGTAACAAACTGCTTTTACTGTGTCCCGTTAGTTTATATACTCTTTAGCTCTTAATTCACCAAATACTTGCTGTTATTATTATCATCTGTAATTACGCCCATTTTTTTTTTTTAAAGCCCATTTTAAAGATGGGAAAAGCACAAGAAGGCTCTCATTTTCTCCAGGTAACACAGCTACTAACGGTGGAAAGGAATAAGAATAATCCCAAAGCAAGGAGTACTTTAGAATCCAATTTAGGTAGACTTAGCTAAAGGACACAGTACTGGTTTTTGCACACGAGCGCACGCGCGCGCACACACACACAAAGGAATTTCAAATATAAAAGGGTAAATTAAAATAACAAAAACCAAACAAAAGACAAAGAAACGGGGACTCAGCAAGATCAATGAACTTGTCCAAGGTTATACACAGGATATCAGATCCAGAATCCATGGCAGATCTGTCTTGATTCCAAAGTGCGGCTTCTTTCTACCAAACCACGCTGCCAACAGACACGTGGTAAGGGGATGCATAAATATTTGATGAATAATGCCTGAAAACAAAGTTGACAAGGATGGTGGTAAAAATATAATAGATTAAAAACAGAAAAGTAGTTCAGGAACTGGAAAAGAGAAAAAAAAAAAAAAAGAATCACACACACCCCAATAGTTTTCAGAGCAGAGCACTCAGGCTGAGCCAAGATGCTGGAACAAACTTTGCGCGGGGGCCGCCGGACACCCGGGAGCGGAGTCTTCCACCGGGATGGTTCCCAAGGAGCCAGCCGGCCGTGGGGCACAGCAGCCAAGCCCAGCAGCCTCCCGCGCCTACGCCCTCCCGACCGCGAGTCACCGGGCCGGGCAACGCGGGATAACGCCCGAAGGTTAGCCGCCTTTCCTGCCGGGCCGCTGGCTTAAAAAGAAACACAAACACGTGTCCCCGGCCGGTGCGCAGCCTCCCGTCGGGGTTGAGGGCACCAGGGCGCTTCCCGCGGTCGGCCCGGCGGCCAAGCGCCCGAAGGCGGGAGCCTCCCGCGGTCCCAGCTCGCAGCCGGGAAGCACCTGCCGCCGCGGTCGGCCCGGCCCAACGGCGGAGCGCCTAGGGCCCGGTTCCGGGTAGGCCCCAGGCCGGGCTGGGGGCCGCGCGGGCCGGCGCCCGGGCGTTTCCTCTTCCTCCCTACGCGAGGCGCGGCGGCGCGGCGGCGGCCAGGCCGAGGCCGGGCTCGGGCGCCCGACCGCGGCCTGCCGGCGAGTGCGACCAAACGCCGCGCCCCAAGTCGCCGCCGCCGCCGCCGCCGCGCCCCCGCCGCACCCTCCGGCCGCGGGGCTCCGGGCAGCTGGGCCCGGCGCGGGCAGCGAGAGGCGGGGCCGGCGTGCGGGCGGCGGAAGGAGGCGGAGGAGGAGGAAGAGGAGGAGGAGGAGGAGGAGGCGGCGGCCGGGAGCCGGGGAAGAGGGGCGGGGGGTGGGCCGGGGGAGGGGAGGAGCGGGGTTTGCGGAGCGCGGCGCCGCAGCCGGGAGCCGGCGGGCCCGAGAGTGACCGAGTCACGGCGGGCGCCGGCGGAGCCGCGGCGTCGGACCCGCCTCCTGGAGGAGCTCAGCCCCGGCCAGGCCCGGCCCCATTCCCGCCCCGCGCCGCCTCCCCGCCGCCGCCGCCGCCGCCGCGGGAGCGCTCCCCTGCCCACCCCGCCCCCGCGGCCGAGCCCGGGAGTCGAGTGGGAGTCGGCCGGCCGGCGCGGGCAGCGCCGGGACCCCACAGGGGACACTGCAGCCGGAGCCCGGGAGGGGCCGCGCCGCCACCGTCTGAACTAGGATGTCCCGACATGAAGGTGAGAGGAGCCCCCGCCCCCACCCCCACCGCCCGGGCCTCGGCCTACCCCGCCCGGGCCGGGCGCCGCGGAGGGCGGCCGGGAAGCGGCGGAGACTTCGGCCGGGCCCGAGCCGGGCCCGAGGCGCCGGGCCCGAGAGCGAGCGAGCGAGGGCGGAGAGCCGCGGCGCCACTGCCGCCGCCGCCACGGCCGCGGCCCTGAGCTGGGCCTGGTGCCGGAGGCGGGGCGGCCGGGCCGGCCGGAGGGTTTGCACTGTCATGGGGCGGGGGAGGGGGAGGGGAGGCGGCGGGGCCCGTTACCGGCGGGAGCCCGGTCCTCGGGACTGATACCGGACGCCGTGGCCCGGCCAGCCGGCCCCGGAGCCGCGGGGCCCCGGCGCGGCCTAGAGCTCCCGCCGTCCCGGAAGGGCTCGGCTCGGTCGCCGAGCGGGGCCGCGGACGGCGGCAGGAGACCGAGAAGCCGACCCGGGACTCGGCGGGTGAGTCCGGTCACCGGGAGACGAAGGGGAGTGCCCCTGCCTGCGGGCGACCGCGGGGCGGGCGGGAAGGCTCTGCGGCCGGGGAACGGGAAGCCCCCGTCGCCTGGAGCCCGCCCCGGCCTCGCGGCTAGGCCTCGGCGCGTCCCTGGGCTCGGGTAACCCAAGTTCCCGGGGCGGATCCGGCCCGGCCGGGCGAGCAAACTCACTGCTCGGTCACTGGGTCGGAAGGGGACTCGCTCCCGGCGGGTGGCGGGCCCCTTGCCCGGCATGCACGGTCTCCTGAAACCAGGTTTTAGTAAATGACCGTGGTGAGGTCTGGTAGTGGTTAGGGGGCGTTTGGGACTTTGTTTTGTGATTTTAAAACATGGGGGTACAGTTGCAAATCAGCAGACTGTACTAGCCCGATCCCAGGGCACAAAGAGAAAAATGTTTAGGGCCGAGGTCGAGGTGTTGAGCTGATGAAAAAATAAGTTAACTTTAATTTGCTGCCATATGGTTTAGAAAAGGGGGAGGGGGTTGTGTTTTCTTTGTTTCACTACCACAGGTCTTTAACGAGACTTGGCGGAAAAGTTTATCCTGGTAAGGTTAATGCACGATTGTAGAAGTGGCTTGAAGACATTTTGTACTCTTGATGTTAAAATCCTATATAGGTGATGTAAGAGTGGAGAAAGTTTAGTGAGTCAGATTCGTGTGTGTGCACCACAACGTTGCAAAGGTATTCTTAGGGAAATATAGGCCTTAGAATTTCAAGATTGAAAAACTCAGATTGATCAAAATTATATTTAGAGCAAGTTTTAGGATTTGCATTACTAATTATAATGTAATTTGAGATTAAATCCAAGAATATATTGTGTCCAAGGCTTCTGTATTCTAAAATCACAAAACCAATAGGAAATAGACTGTATTTTCTTCACTTACTGTGTACTAGTGTTGGACAGTTTGAAATAATAAGGTACATAGGCTCATAGAAATATTTAGAAGCTATGCCTATTCCCCCTCCACCCCCCCCCTTTTTTTTTACTTAATGGAAACATTCCTGTCTTGTAATTTAAAATAAATTTAATTAAGGTGATAATCAAATTTTAATTTGGGATGTAAAGTTTATCTTAGAGTGAAGTTGTGTGTACATTGACCACCTTCAGGACAAAATGAAAGTGAGCAATGGCTGTAGGCTCTCTTACTCATAAGAACTGGGAGAGTTAAAGTTACAGATTTCATAGCAATGGAAGAAGGGTGTTTGAGACCCATTCTCTGCTTCAAGAAAATATCTGGATAGTTGCAGACTGCGTTTTGTAATTGAATGGTGTCCTGGGAAAATTCCTTTACCCTCAGTAATCCTTTGGAGAAATTAAAACCCCACAGTGTGAACATTCTTGAATGTAGCACAAATTCTGTACTTTAAGCCTATTTTCCCCTGTTTGGTCCTGTGGACAGACACGTGGTCATGAAACTTACATTTACCTTTTAGTTACTTGAATATTACTGAACCCCTCAGCACAGGAATAGCACACCTTTTCTGTAACTTAGAGCATGCCAGATGTTTCTGAAAAAGGAACATTCCTACCATACATCAGTTGAAGATTTATAGTACAAGTATTTGTCAAACGATTACTTTTTAAGGGTCTAGCTAATAGCCTAAGGCAGGAATGACAATCTCCTAAAGAATCACATTTAATTCATTAGATATATGGTGTGTGGAATTTTAGTTGGGGCTGCCAGTTATTTTCATTGGTTAGAATTTAACCTATCAACAAATGTAGAGATTGACACTCGGCAGTGTCGTTCTTTTCTCATCCTTTCTTCTTTGGGCCAGCTAATCCCATTTCTTTAGTGGTGGGATTTTTGAGCTCTTTTAATCATCTGTCCACCCAAATTCTCTGGAGTTCCCCTTTCCTTTCAGTAGTATGACCTAGAACTGGCTGTAGTAGTCTGGGAAGAAATCTGAACTGTGCTGCCCACCTCTAACCTGCTTGCGCTGTGCTTCCGCTTCAGTGCCTTCTCCATGCCAGTGCTTTGTTACTTTGTCTTTGGGCCCACCCTAATGAGTTGCACTATATTGTGTGTAACGATGTAACTTTGGACAACAGGACCCCAAGGTGGACATCTGTCAAACTTTAGTCTATATCTTGCAAAGCAGTGGACTACCTCAGAGAAACAAGGTGCAACTGGAAGCACAGAGAAATGTTCTAGGCATGTTCTAGGAGTCAGCATGCTTTTTTTCTGTGAAGGGCTGGGGAGTACATATCATAGGCTTGGCAAACCTATGCCCCCTCTGCCGTTGTAGTGTAAAAGCAGACAACATGTAATGAATGAGCACAGCCATGTTCCAATGAAAGCTTTATGGGACTGACATTGAATTTCATATAATTTTTATGATTCTTTGTTTTTACCATTTAGAAATGTAAAAACCATTCTTAGCTTGAGGGCTGCACAAACACTGGAGGTGGCCACATTTGGCCCATTTTGGCCTGCAGGCTATCATTTGCCTACTTTAGCTCTAGACTTAAGTTTTAGAGTTGATTGAACTGGAATTGTCGAGAGTCCAGAAAGGGCCCACTCTGTTTGGTATTCCATCATTTCCTTTGGGGTATGGGAAGTGAGTCCATGGTCTGAGCCGGTTCTGTACCTGTTTCCAGCAGCACTATATAGATTGTGATCAAAGTTATTGTTCCTGTGGCAGGAGAAACAGACTCCCCACCCACCTTTCCAGACACTGTCGGAGTGGAGTTGGTGGTACTCTACATTGTCTCCTGCTTGCCAATCTTGACTTTCACAACCAGAATTCCAGGGCCTTTTAAAATTCACTTTGTAATGCTCTTGTCACATCAACAAACATTTTACAATGTCAGTTCCTAGTCACTTTATGTTCAACCTACCAGCACCATCTAGTTCCATGTTATACACAGTGAAACCCATCATTTTCTATTTCATTGGTAGCTTTGTTTTTTTTTAGTGTTTCACTACATGCTTTCTTCTTAAATACATTTAGAGTATAAATGTTATTCAGAGCTTAAAATCCATTTAATAGCTTTGCAAATGTTTTTAAGAACATATCAAATTACTCTGCTTATTAGCTAAATTGAAATTATAAATGTTCTTGCATGAGTTGGAGCCTAATTGATTACCTAGTTAGGACTATGTTTTATTACCTTAAATCATTCACCCTTTTTTCATTTGCTACTATGTATAAGGCCCTAGGCTAGGTACCAAGGATGAATGAAGCAGAGACAGCTCCTCACCTTAAGTCTGGTGGCGAAGACGGAAAATGCATGTGTGCACAGCTTCTCAGCACAGTGAGACATGCCATAAGGAAGGGATAAACAAATTGATGACAATATAATTACCAACTTTTTTCTTACTATTTTTGCCCAGTTTCAGAGAGGGAATCTGTTGTGATTTCTAACTCCTTTTCTTGAGTGCCTCCTAGCTTCATTTTGGATAAAATCATTTGAGCTTTCAAATAGAGTTCCTATTTGAACTAATCTCTACTTGATTTATATTTCCCCTAAGTTTTTGAAGATTTCCATATGTAAGCAATGACAGTGAATAAATGGACCAGTGATCCTAACATGTTATTCTCAAAAGCATATGAGACTATTTTCAAAATGTTAAGTACAACAGTACTTACTCTGTCATTACTCTGGTTCTTGAAAGGTGTACCATTTTTTGAAGTTGTATCACTTTTTTGTTAGATTTCTATTCTCTATGAGTGCTATCTAATGCTATAAATGAACATGCAGACAGTCCCAGCGGGAATTGCAATAGTTTTGTTTTCAGAATTTGGGGACTGGAAAGCCAGGATTGGCAATTAGCATGGGATTTTTAACGTGGTGACTCTTGCCTTCCTGTGGCAAAGTAAATTCACTCCCGCTGAAAAGTTCTTTGCTATCATGTCGGACAACTTACTTCACTAAGTGAACTGTTAAAAAGATTATGACATTCTTACTTGACTTTAAATTTCAGTGAATCATTTATTACATTTACTTTGACTTTCAATAAAGGATAGAACATAAATATTTTAATTTCTGGAGTCTTTGATTCCATGATTTTGTATAAAGTTGATTTTGAAGTCCATTCTCCTCATCTGTTGACATCCATGTGTGAGTTAAAATATAGCAAAATATAACTGCCTTGTTTTATATTAGAAATTTAATTTGAAAGGAATTTCTGTTAGTCTTAGAACTTTAAGCGTTTATTAACAGCAGTCTTGTTTAAAGATTGAGAACTTTTTCACTGTGAAAATTAGGAAGCTTCTGATGTGAAGTGACCTTCACATTAGGTTTGGAACATTTCAAAAAGAAATCCATGTCCTTGTGAGTCATAACTTAATTTTCAAAACATCAGCTTTATAACATCTAACATATATATCTGCTGAGGTTTGGATTTTTTAGAGCGGAGGTTCCAAAAATTGTTTTTAGTGAAGATTAAGGTATCATTTAGGATATATTATCCTAAAAATAGTATGTTTTTAATTGCATTATAAGTACTGCTGTGGGGCTTCTTTCATGAATACGGAAACATTTCCTAACCTTCATATTCATAAAATTTAAAAGTAGTGCCATTAGTAATTAAAATCTTTGTTGGTGAAAGTTTAATTTCACATTAATTTGAGTACTGTGCTAGGAGCCATGATGTTTTTCATTTCCTTAAAATAGTATGGTATACTTTTTAGCCACTGATAGACAGTCCGTGGGGTTGCAAAGAGTCGGACATGATTCAGCAACTAACACACACACACATACTTTTTAGCCACTAAAGTTATTCATTACAATTGAGGAAAGAACCTGTAAGAGATATATAGATCAGAGCATTTTTTAAAATGTTGTAATTTTTATATGTTATCTGTGTCCTGATTGATGGTGGAGATGTTGGATAAGACAGACGGTTTCCAGAGGAACACATCACTTATGTTCCATGGGAAGGAAGTGAGTATTTTGTGTGAAAAGAGGGTTTGGGCAAGGGTGAGGACAAGAGACGAGGAGAAGGGTGAGGACAAGAGACGAGGAGAGTGATGGCAGAAGAAAGTTAGGCAGGGTAGTCATGAAGCTTGGGAATGATCTGTAGCCACAGGAAGTCAGAAACTGAAAACGCTCATGCCTGATGAAATGTCTTAAGAACTGGGTACCAGGAGGTAAAAACAAGGTCCTGTGAAACTAGCAAGAGATGAATTGCTTGTTAGGCACCTTCCCGGGTGCCATCCTTGCTGCTTTTCTAACTGCCCTCCCACATGTTCGTGAATCCATGTTTTTAACTGTCTCTCTGAATAGTGCCAAAGCAGAGTGTGGGTCCATCCTATTCACATACATGGTCTGTTTATCCCTTCAGGGCCATGGTACCAACTGCAGTCCAGCAGACTTGGCCAGTAGCCACAAGAGGTATCAGGGAGAAAGTATGGATGGATTCTTGCAAATCCATCACTACTGTGAGAAAAATCCAACTGAAGTCAATCACAGGAGTGGGTCAGTCAAGTCACCTTCAGCTTAGAGGGACAGACATTAAGTGGGTGAAGCCTCTTGACATCATGACTAATTAGGTTTGCACATTTTCTTCTGCTGGAATGTGTGTGTGTGTGTTTTCCTTCTCTTGCCAGTAGTCAGTGCCACTGTTATGAACTTCAGATTTTCTATAGTCAGAGAATCTTCATTCAGAGAGCCATTTTAGAGTGCTAACTTGATGAGTTGACCATTAGAACAGTTGCAGGTATATTAGACTGTAATTTTGGTTTTGACTTCTTTTACCTTTGTTCCGTAAGACTCTGTCACCCTCCCAGCCCACCCGGCAAAGTTAAGTCCTTCCAATAGCACTCGTGCATCATTCTCCAGGCATTTTTTTATGCTGTAATTGTTCACTTGTCTGGCTGCTGCACATAGGTATAGTGTTATACTTATATCTTTGTATGCTACCACCTAGCATAGGTCTGGCCTTTGGGAGGCCCAGTGAACATTTGCGAGTGACTGTTAGAGATGTTTAATACTTGTCTTAAAAAATGGTAAGACTCGAAAGTGCATCCCTGCTTTTATATGGGGGAACTGGTTAGGAGCAAAAGAAATTGTAGGAAAGAGAACTTGGAATTTTCATAAAAGTAAGAGGGGATGAGTAAACTATGTGTACATAGAATGAAAATAACTTAGGGTAGCTGACTCCTTAGGGAATGGCCTGGGACTGGACACCAAGGTGCTGTTTTGTTCTCCCTCTGGCTCTGGTTTCAGAGTAACTGGCTGTGAAGATCTGCATGCTAATTGCATTGTGCGTGAGTTTCCTGCTTCATTCAGTCTTTCATTCAGAGAGTATTTATGGCTACCTACTCAAGTACCACTCGATGTCATCTCCAGAGCTGGCCACAAGTTGTTGACCCTTGCTGCAGGATGATAATATTCAGTGGGTTAGAAACACATGTGGGGGAATTAAATTCTTTCCTGTTGCATAGGTTGTGGCTCTTTTCCAGTGTGCTCGAATTAGTCCTTGAAGTTTATATTTTATGACAGGGTAATTAAATCATGTAAGTGTTTTAATGTTTTGGCAATATTTGTGCCCCCCTCCTTTTTTTTTAAACATTATTTTCATTCAAGCTTCACAATCACTTCTAATTCTGCCCAGCAGTACATTTCTTTCTCTAACAATATTATCCTTAAACTTAAGGTCTCAACACACATCTGCACACGTAAGTATCTTTTTGATACTTAGCAAAGAGAGCTCAAGGTATTAAACTTTTTATATTCCGTATAGTGGTTTTTTGTTGTTGTTGTTGTTTTTTCTGGCGTCCTTATGGTTATATAGCAACTGTTGGGGTGAGTAACTGGACCCTACTTCCTTCTGGTACTCTTCCTCAACCAGCATTCTGCTTTGGTGTCCTCTGTGATTGTCGAGTTTTGACAGTGAGTGCAAGGAAATGAGAAACTTTCTAAATCAGGAGTTAAAGACACTGAAGTGAAATGGGCAGGGGTTATATAAAGGAGTTGTTAGAAATGTGTCCCTTCTCTGTTAGAATGAAATACATGTTGGGAGGTGGGGGGTGGCAGGAACCAGGTAGTTTTCATAGTCAGAGATCATGTTCGTTCTTATTAATACTGCTAGCGATTCGGATATAGTTAATTGCAATTTGAAATGAATTTCATGTGTTTGTATAGCTACAGATATGAATATACATAGTAGTCACTGAGTGCTTCCCTGGTGGCCCAATGGTAAAGAATCCACCTGTCAGTGGAGGAGACACTGGTTCGATCCCTGGATGGGGAAGAGCCCCCGGACAAGGAAATGGCAACCCCCTCCAGTATTCTTGCTGGGAAATCCCACAGACAGAGGAACCTCGTGGGCTACAGTCCTTGGCGGGTCGCAAAAGAGTCAGACACAACTTAGCAACTAAACACACATGGACATAGTCGCTGAGGTGGAACCGGTCTTCCTTCCCCTGGGAAAAATGGTGATTAGAACCTCAGGTTACAGTGGATGAGCACCTGGCCTGAGGTGATCCTGTATTAGGCCAGGATCAAAGAGCTTCACTCCATGTCAGACATACTGCATATCTGCATGCTTATTCATTGCTCCCTATCATTTTCTGCAAGCTTTTTAGAAACTACCCAAAGGGAAAAAGAGATAGCAAATCTTCTTGCACAATTGGGCTGCATGATCACACTGTCTAAGAGAAATCTAGTTTCAAGTCACATGTAATTTGAAATTCTCTGGGAGCTACAGTAACAAAACTGAGAAGGTGAAATTAATTTTAATAATTTAATGCTTTAACTCAATATATACAAAATAACAGTTCATCATGTAACCATTGTACAAATTGTGTATGAGTTATTTTTATGTTCTTTTTTCTTTACAACACTAAAAGTCTAGGATATATTCCACACTGAAACTTTTTAATTCAGATGCTAGATTTTCATTAAAAAAAATTACTTGGTCTTAGCTGAGAAACACTTTAGACTTCCAGACACACTGGAAGTCTGCTAATTCATATTTTGATCATAATACTGTCTCTTTTTGTAAGTACATGTTGATGCAGTATTGCCATCTACTTAATTGTCCATTCATGGACATTCTTGATTTCTGTTTCTGAATTTCTCTCCTAAGAAGTTAGATTTTACCCTATTTTTTGACCTTAAAATTATTCTTAACCTATTCTTAACCTAAAACCTGATGGTTTTAACTGCATAAAACCATCACAGTACAGACTTTTAGACTCTGTGGGAGAAGGCGAGGGTGGGATGTTTCGAGAGAACAGCATCGAAATATGTATATTATCAAGGGTGAAACAGATCACCAGCCCAGGTTGGATGCATGAGACAAGTGCTCGGGGCTGGTGCACTGGGAAGACCCAGAGGGATTGGGTGGAGAGGGAGGTGGGAGGGGGGATCGGGATGGGGAACACATGTAAATCCATGGCTGATTCATGTCAATGTATGGCAAAAACCACTACAATATTGTAATTAGCCTCCAACTAATAAAAATAAATGGAAAAAAAAAACCATCACAGTAGAAATCCATGTTATAAACAGTTACAAATGTATATAAATTCTAATTCCTTTGAGGGCTGTTCAGATTGATGAGGTGTAAGTAATGGCTTTGGGGTGGTTTTAATGTGAGTTTGGGGGGTTATTTTGAAGTCCCTGGAGTTGACAAATGTAGAATTTGGAAAATTGTTGCTAGTCCATTTCAAGTTTTATTATGGTGAATTCATCATTTGAAGAAAGTGACCCCTAGGCTTGGTCATTTATTGTTCATGTGTTTGTTGGGTTTCCTGGTGGTTTACATGGTAAAGAATCCACCTGCAGTGCAGGAGACGCAGGTTCAATTCCTGGCTCAGGAAGGTCTCCTGGAGAAGGGAATGGCTACCCACTTTGGCATTCTTGCCTGGGAAATCCCATGGACAGAGAAGTCTAGTGGGCTATAGTCCATGGGGTAGCAAAAGGGTCAAACACAACTGAGTCACTAACGCTTTCACTGTATAGATTATATACCCAGTATCCATCTCTAAAAGGCTCCTGGCATCTAGCAGTAGAAAGACAGGTGGCTATGATTCTTCTTTAATTTTAAGGATTTTGATTATGGAGCCAATGGAGAAGATAATCCTTAGCTCACTATCAAGGTTAGCCACCCACTGGTGGTGTCTCTCTTTTACCTATTTGGCTTATTGTTTTAGCCAGTTACAGCTAGATTTGCAAGTGAAAATAAGAGTGTTTGGAAGACAGTCTGTTAAAAATTAAAAACCTAATGTTTTTCTGTCTTGATTTTACTGGAGCAGCAGTTCCACTGAGCTGTCAGTTTTATGTTTTTGTTTTTCCTTCAGTCCCCTTCTAGCCAGATCACTGGAACATCAGGAATCTGTGGCTCTTCCCTCCCCCTCCCCATAGTATAAAAATGCTAGTACTGTTGTTTTGGTGTCTCCCTGATGGCTCAGCAGTAAAGAATCTGCCTGCATTATAGGAGATGCAGGAGACACAAGTTCAGTTCCTGGGTCAGGAAGATCCCCTGGAGGAGGAAATGGCAACCCTCTCCAGTATTCTTGCCTGGAGAATTCTGTGAACAGGAGCCTGGCGGGCTGCAGTCCATGGGGTCGCACAGAGTCGGACGGAACTGAGCAGCTGAGCACTCACAAACTGTTGTGTTGGGACACTGTCATCCAGTGTTTCTCAGCGTGTGGTTCCGGACCAGCCTGTCAGCATCACCTGGGAACTTGCTCGAAATGCAGATTCTTAAAGTCTACCCTAGACCTACTGATCACAACTTCTGGGGGTGGGGCCCAGCGGCCTGTGTTTTAACAGACTCCTTCCTGGACCTGGTTATGTAATAAAAGGCATTGTTTGCATGAGGTGGTTATTGCTGGTGGCAGGCACACTATGGTTGTGCGACCACTTTTCGTGGTGTGATACTAACCAAACGGAAATGGAGCTGATGACCTTGGCCTCATGCTCCTTGAATGTCATGCTGTTGTCACCTGAGAAGGTAGAAGAGGAACATAACTCCCCACTCCAGACTAGTTCTTTTTACTCAACACATATTTATATATTGAATGTGTACTTGGGGCCAGGCATTATTCTGGCCACAAGGAAATCTTAGTGAACAAAATAGAGAAGCTTCCTGTTCCTCTGACACTCACACTCCATTAGAAGGAATATGCCAAGGGTGTATGGCCTGTGACTTGGCCCACTGCCTGTCTTGGTAAATAAAGTTTTATTGGAGCACAGCCACATCTCCTCATTTCCATATTCTCAAAGTTGCTTTGTGCTACAATGCACAGTTGAGGAGTTATGACAGAGAAAGTTGAACATGTTTACTGTCTGGCTCTTGACAGGAAAAGTTTGTAAATCCCTGAGAAAGACCATAAAAGAATAAGGAGGTAATAGAGTGTTAGAAGGTGACAGCTGGTACAGGAGCCCGTACTGCAGACTGGGAACAGAGAATGGGGGCCTACTTTAGATAACGGTGGTCAGGGAGGGCTTTTCTGAGGACGGAACTTTGAAAGAGAGAACTTGAATTAAGTGAAGGATGTGAAAAGGAGGATACAGCAAGTCCGGAGGCCCTGAGACTTGGAATGTTCTGGGAACAGCAGTGAACCCCCTGTGGATGGAGGACCGTGTTTGTTGGGGAAGAGGTAGGAAATGAAGTCTGCATAACTAGTCCAGACACAGCATACTCTGTATTGTGGCCTGCGGTGAGGATGTTTGATTGTGAGTACTTGAAGAAATAGGCTTATAGAAGCCCTTCTTTAGAGGGATCTTTTTGGCTATTATGTGGCAGAGACTGGAAGCTGAACACCTGATGTAGCACATTCCAGCATCTCTAAGAACTTTATGCTTTATGAACTTTCCCCAACACTCTTCACTTCAGGGATGGCCACCAAGTAGGAGAATGGCAGGGGGTAGACTGCAGAGCTGAGAAAGCAAGAGCATGTTAGAGAGAGGTCTGTGGGACAGTACTGAGAAGACCAGCGTTTCTAGAACAGACGCCCATCTGTGAGTCCTGACTTCTGAGTCAGTGCGAGAAATCTGTTTTCTGTAAAAGAAGGAGGCAACTGCTGCTTTGGCCTCTTTCCAAGGGTCTCTGTGGAGATGAAATACCAGGGCATGTAGGGATGTTTTCTAAGTTGGATGAAGCACTGCATAAATATAAGATGATGGTTTTTTTTTTATTATGGGAGATAAGATTAGAAATGAAGACTGGAGCAAGGTAGGTAGGGAAGGATTTGATTGCAACACTAAGGTCAGTCTTTTCCTTTTTCCATAGAGATTATGGGATGGAAAAGGGGTCAAAGTTTGAAGCAAAGAAAGAGCGTGATGAGTACGTTTCAGGAAGATTAGCATAGTAGTGTATGTGGAGTAGATTGGTGCTTGTGGCAGGAACCATTCAGAGACTGTTTGGTGGCATGAGCTTGAAGTTAAAAGGACCTGAATTAGTCAATGATGGTAGGAACAAAAAGACAAAAAAAGCAACAGTATTTGAGATAAAGTCTCATTGCAAGAGAACAAGGACTAAAGTATAATTTCAGGATGACCAGTCAACATGCTGGAAGAATAGCAGGCACTTAAGGGCATCAAGATTGCTGGGAGAAATATCAGTAACCTCACATATGCAGATGACACCACCCTTATGGCAGAAAGTGAAGAGGAACTAAAAAGCCTCTTGATGAAGGTGAAAGAGGAGAGTGAAAAAGTTGGCTTAAAACTTAACATTCAGAAAACTAAGATCATGGCATCTGGTCCCATCACTTCATGGCAAATAGGTGGGGAAACAGTGGAAACAGTGGTTGATTTTATTTTGGGGGGCTCCAAAATCACTGCAGATGGAGATTGCAGCCATGAAATTAAAAGACGCTTACTCCTTGGAAGGAAAGTTGTGACTAACCTAGATAGCATATTAAAAAGCAGAGACATTACTTTGCCAACAAAGATCTGTCTAGTCAAGGCTATGGTTTTTCCAGTGGTCATGTATGGATGTGAGAGTTGGACTGTGAAGAAAGCTGAGCGCCGAAAAATTGATGCTTTTGAACTGTGATGTTGGAGAAGACTGTTGAGAGTCCCTTGGACTGCAAGGAGATCCAACCAGTCCATCCTAGAGGAGGTCAGTCCTGGGTGTTCATTGGAAGGACTGATGCTGAAGCTGAAACTCCAGTACTTTGGCCACATCATGCGAAGAGTTGACTCATTGGAAAAGACCCTGATGCTGGGAGGGATTGGGGGCAGGAGGAGAAAGGGGTGACAGAGGATGAGATGGCTGGATGGCATCGCCGACTCAATGGACATGAGTTTGAGTAAACTCTGGGATTTGGTGATGGACAGGGAGGCCTGGCGTGCTGTGATTCAAAGAGTTGGACACGACTGAGCGACTGCACTGAATATTAGGGAAGATAGGAAGGGAGAGGTGGGGAAAAGTGTAATTTTTAGCTTTTAACATTTTGGATTTAAGGTGATGATAGGCCATTAGGTAGGCTTCCCTGGTGGCTCAGATAGTAAAGAATCTGCCTGCAGTGCAGGAGACCCCTGTTCAATCCCTGGGTCAGGAACATGCCCTGAGAAGGTAAGGCCATTAGGGAGAAATCAGAAGTTGAGAAACACTGCCCCCTACATTGAAGTCAGATAGGCTAGATTTCTGAGGAAGAAAGTATCTCGAGAAGAGAGGCTCCGAGAGTGAACACAAGGTTGTTATGACCCCCTCAACATCCCCTTAAGGTATAATTGCACTTGTCATGCAAGTATTGACTTACTCCTTTAGATCTAGGCTCTTTTGAATAGGGCTGAGAGGCGGAGTAGAAGAGGAGGTGGGAGGGGAGAAACACTACCAAGCAAACATCTGCTGTAGTAACAATGATGTTTATGGAGGGCTTACCGTCTGCAAGGCCCTGTTCTCAGCATTTCACAGGTGCCAACTCATTTAATTCTCACAACAGTTCTATAAGGTGTATATTATTAGTATTATCCCAGTGTAATGAATGAGGAAATTGAAGCACTGAGAAGTTCTTCATCACACAATCTGTAATGGAGCTGGAATTCAAATCCAGGCCTGGTTTCTCAACATTGTTGTTGTTCAGTTGCTAAGTCATGTCCGACTCTTTGCAACCCCATGGACTGCAGCATGCCAGGTTTCCCTGCCCTTCACCATCTCCCAGAGTTTACTTAGACTCATGTCCTTTGAGTCAGGGATACCATCTAACCATCTCATCCTCTGTCATCACCTTCTCCTGCTCTCAATCTTTCCCAGCATCAAGGTCTTTTAAGCTGTACTCTGTACCAGGCATTTTATAGACTGGTTCCTATAGCAGGGATCTCATTTATGAGGCTTAGTAAAATTTCAAAACAATCCAGCAAGATATGTTACCATATCCTACAGATTTGGAATTTGAGTCCAAGCAAGAGAGGTTGACACAACTGAAGCACCTTAGCATGCCCCCACATGCAAGAAAGGTTAGGTTGTTTGTCATAGGTCATGCGGGGTCAGTGGTAAAGAATCTGCCTGCCAGCACAGGAGATGCAGGTTCGAACCCTGAGTCAGGAAGTTCCCCTGGCGGAGGAAATGGCAACTTACTCCAGTATTCTTGCCTGGGAAACCCCATGGACAGAGGAGCCTGGCAGGCTACAGTCCGTGGGGCTGCAAAGAGTCAGACACATCTGAGCAACTGAGTGCACACACATGCCAGGCAGTAAGTGGTAAAGCCAGGACTTGAACTGAATTCTGTCACATCCAAATGTCTGTGATTGTTTTATTTCATTCAAGTCAGTACACTTTCTATACAGGACTAGATAGCAAGTATGACTTTGCAGGCCACATGCTCTCAACTGCAACGACTCTACTCTGCTCTCCTGATTTGAAAGCAGCCTTAAGACTAAATGTAAACAGATAAGCTTGGCCATGATCCAATAAATCTTTATTTGTGGATACTGAGATTTGAATTTCATGTATTTTTCAGGCATCACTGAATATTCCTTTAAAATTTTTTCTTCTTTAAACATTTTTAAATGCAAAAACCGTTCTTAGCTCACAGATTGGACAAAAACAGGTGGTAAGCCAGGTTTAGCCCATGGGCCATGGTTTTCTGACTTCTACTTTCATCCATTCATTTAATAAATATGCACTGAATACCTTCTCTATGTGGAGACATTGTGTTGGGACTTGGGACAAAACACAAAGGGGATTCCAGTTCTAGCCTTCTAAGATAAGACATGTAATTTGATTATAAAGCGTGAACTATAATCGTATAGTTCATCACAGTATGAACTATAATAAATTTGTATTCACAAGGTACAGTGAAGGAATTGATATGGGAGGCTGCTCAGTTTCGTGGACAAATTCATGAACACATCCCAAAAGGAGTAATGTGTTTGTTTGAGTTGTCTCTGATGTTGGGGAGAGTATCCCATGGACAGAGAGATGAGCAGAAAGGATTTTCCTTTGAGGGGAAACCATAAGAAATTTAACACTGGAGCAAAAATGGAGGGGCTGATGCCAGGAAATGAACCTTGTCAATAGGGTAGATAAATGGGAGTGAGTTTTTAAGAAATTTCAAACCAGTATGCTTTTTGTGTTCTAGAAAGAGATGCTCTGAAGGATGGATTTGCAGAGGGCAGGGTGGGGAGATGAACAGGTAAGTTACCACTAGATAATTGCTGTAATGAGTGTAAATTGGGTCACAAAGAGTTAGACACAACTGAGCGACTGAGCACGCACGTACACACATGCAAGTAGGAGACCTGTTTGGTGAACAGTGAGGCATGGGGATTTAGGAATAGTGAAATGTCTAAGAAAACTCAGGGTTTGGGCTTGATTAGTCGGGCAGTGCTGTTTATCAGAATGCATATCGAGGACAAAGAAGCATGCTTTAAGGGTCAAGGTTGGAAGCAGGGGAAAGTGAAGTGACTTCCATTTTTAGCATGTTTTATTTGTAGTACCTGTGGGACATCTGGGTAGAGATATCCAAGGACAGTTGAGCATGTGGATCTGGAATTCAGGTGGAATAAGTCTGGGCTAAGATAAATCCATAGTAGTAGAGTTGATTGCTCAGGGATGGTTAGAACCTATAGATTACAATGGGGAGACTGATCATTAAATTTAAGGAGCATGAGAGACTGGCTGAAGGGAGTACCTGGAGAGTAGAAGGACAGTCAGGAGAGAGTATTGTCATTGAAACTTAGGAAGGTGATTTTTCTGGAAGGAGGATGTAGTCAGTATTGCTGCAGAAAGGTCAAGAAGATAAGGAGTGAGTGTTCTTTGGCTTTGGCTATTAGAGTGAGGAGGGTTGTAGAACTTAATGAGCATAGACTAGAACCCAGATTGCAGTGTATTCAATTCCAAATGAACATGAGAAACTGGGAACACTGTTACAGATTTAGCTGTGAGGGAAAGGAGAGATGTGTGCCGCTCAAGGGTAGATACTACAGACTGATACTGAAGACTGGGAAAAGTCATTCCCTCAATAAATAATGTGCCAGGTACTGGTGTTGAAACTGGAGATAGAGTAATGAAAGGTAGGAGGGAGTTCTTACTGTAGAGCTTACATTTTAATGGGGAGGGTGTAGAGAAAAGAAACATATGATTTAATTTTGGTTAGTGATAAATGTTCTGAAGAAAATAAAGCCGACTGGAGGATTAAGGATTGACTATGATGGGAGGTGAATGAATGACCTGTGTGTTTATTTTTAAGAGTGGTCAAGAAAGCCTTCCACAAGAGGTAACACCTCTCAAGCAGAGACTTCAGGTATAAAAGCTCTGGGGTCAGAATAAAGCAGGTTGTGTGAGGAGCAGGGTGGCTGGAGCTGACTCAGCGAGGAGGAGGAGGGCAGATGAGGTACAGGTGGGGCTTTGTAGGAGCTGGTGAGGCCCTGGGGTTTAGTCCTCTGAATGTAGAGCCAGCAGGATGCATGCCAGCCCACTGTGAGAGGAGGGCCATTTACTGAGATGCAGAGGGCAGGTGCATTTTTGGAGACAGAAGTCAAGAGTTCTTTTTCAGACATATTAGGTAAGAGATGTCTGTTAGATGTTCAAGTGGAGATGTGTGATGAATAAACTGGAGCTGGTTGAGTGAGTGTGAACAGACACGCTCAGCAATATCATTAGGGATCTTAACATCAAGACTTGATGTCATTCTGCTGCCCTTCTTTACAGTTTACTGTGGCTTGAGTCCCCAAACCTTTTATTAGGTAAACGTCTGTGTGGGGGCCTGTGAACCTTGTTTTCCTCCCCAGAGGGCCACGAGAGAGGGAGCACAGAGGTGGCAAGCCCAGCGAGTGTCCTGCGCCAGTGTTGCAGTGGTACCGGGCCAGGCCGGGAGAGCTCAGTGTGGGAATTAGGCCAGTTTGGCAGTTGGATAATGAATTAATTTATTTTAGTCTTTTTCTCTCCAATAAAATCAAGAGAAGATAGAATAATAGACCTTTTGGTCCAGAAGGAAGTCAACCTGCTTTTTTTTTCTCTTCCAAATAAAATTGCAGTCTAGAAAGGCTGAGTCATACTACTTGAGATCACAGGGCTAAAATTCAGATCTCATGACTCTTATTCCAGACTCCTTTTGTATTGTCTATACTACTGAAATGAAATTACCCCAGACAGTAGGATCAGAGGGTTTATTAGTTTATATACTTTGAGGCTAGATTTCTTCAGTGGATAAAATTTTCTGTTTACTCAAGTATTCTCCTAAGATGCTGAATAGTAAATTCATCAATGGGACTTTGGAGCCAGATTGCTGGTGTTCAAACGCTAGCCTGGTCACTTACTTTACAAACTGTGACCATGGGTAAGTTGTTGACCTCTGTGTGTATCATTTCATGATGAAGGCATAATGCTAAGGTGGTTGTATTTGATGGCTATTATATATGTTTACAATAGTGCCAGGCATATGGCAAGCATCCATTGAGCCATCATTATCATTTTCATCTTGGACATACAGAACAGTTGTCTACCACACTTTTAAGTTCTGTGCATATAATTTGAGTGTTAATGTTATACAGAATATATGAGAAGATACAGGAAGTAAGGTAAGATAAAGTATGTAAGGTAAAATAATGTCCCTGCCCTCAAGGAATTTGCATTATAATGGAGGAAGAAGTCTTACAGGCCAGGAGGCATTATCTATTTTAAATGATTGGACAGTGAAAGCTATGAATGGTCTCTTAACCTTCTAACCTGCTGTGAATCTGAGGATTCAGCGGAAGGCAGAGGGACTAAGGAGAAGAGGTCTGAGCATTTTGTGGGTAAGGGATTTGTCTGGATAGAGTAGAAGCAGATATTCTGGACCAGTGGGATGGGCAGAGATGAGTGTTTAGTAAGGCCAAGGTAGGTAAACACAGGGGAGAATTTTTCAGCAGTAAACAGTTTCACTAGAGAAAAGGCCTGTGAGAGATAATAGTGATTAGGATACATTGAGGATATATACCAAAACTAAGCATACCAAACTTACCTCTTGTTTGCTTGGGCTTCTAAATTAGTATATCAGAATGTTACCATAGGCACTATCTTTCACTCAGGTGTGTAAAGACTGTCATTGTCATTGTGGACAGGATATTTAATATATTAGATGATGATGTCAGAGGAGTGCATCACTGATGGAGTAGCTCACAGTGTTGATCCATAGGTTAGTGGCAACCTAGAGTAAAGAGGGGCTTCCCTGGTGGCTCAGATGGTTAAGAATCTGCCTGCAGTGCAGAAGACCCAGGTTCGATCCCTGGGTCAGAAGATCCCCTGGAGAAGGGAATGGCTACCCACTCTAGTATCCTTGCCTAGAGAACTCCATAAACAGAGGATCCTGGTGGTCTGCCATCCATGGGGTCACAAAGAGTCGGAGACGACTGAGCGACTAGCACTTTGAATTTTTTAGAGTAAAGAGAGGACTAGGAGGTGATTTCTGTATCTTTTTCTGTTTCGAGTTTTTTGTTTTTTTTAATTGACTGAGATTTAACTCATTGGTAATGTATTCTCCTGTTCTATTTCCCAGTTTCAGCATATCAGCATTTTGCCATTTTTATATCAGTTTCCTACTCACTTCCTTTAGGAGGGTTTGGACATTTTTAAAGCAAATCTGAGACCTGTGTCTTGCTCTACCCACAGATGTTTCCGTATTCATCCCTCGTTGCTAGGGATGCACTACACAGGCACACAGCTGCCACCATATCATTGTCACTCCTCAGAGAGTTAGTGATTCTTTTATATCATATAATACCTGGTGGTTCAGTTTTCCCAGTTGTCTCCGAAATGAGTTAGTTTGTTAAAATCAGTATCCAAAAAAGGTCTACATAGTTATATTTGATTGTTATGTCCTTCAAAGTCTCTTTATAATGGTCTTTCCCCCCTTTAAAAAGGCTGTTTATTTGTTGAAACTGAATCATTTCTTTATGGTATTTCCTACATTCTTGTTTGCATTTTTATGATGTCATGTTAGCATATTTTTCCCTTCCCATATTTCTTTTAAGTGGTAATCAGTTCTAGAGGGTTGATTCAGATGTTTGCTTCATAGAATATTTTATAGGTGCTGATTATTTTATAATACTTATTACTATATCCTATTAAGAGGACCATAATGACTGGTGGTCTCGGTGGATTCAAATGTTGTATGTCCCTCCCTCCATTCACAGTTACTAATGTCAGCTGGTTACACAGTGGTTGCAGGGTGTCGATTTTTCCATTTTTATTTTTCCTATGTTTATTCATTGTTATTTATAAAGAGCTTTGATTCACATACTTTCAAGAGATCACTGTAGGACTTCCTTGGTGGTCCAGTGGCTAAGATTCCACATTCCCAATACAAGAGGCCCGGATTCAATCTCTGGTTGGGGACCTAGAACCTGCATGTCACAACTAAGACCTGGTCCAGCCAAATAAATAAATTAAAATAAACATATAAATATATATGTAAACATATAAATATAAAAAAACAATAAAAAAGTGAACAAAAACCATCAATGATTAAAGTTGTTTAAAAATCACTGTAATGCCTCATAAAGGAGAAATAAAATGAAGTAATTTATAATGTTTTTCAAGATGTAAATTCTCAGACATAATTGAATTACAGGAGATAAAGAAGAGGTCAGATACTTGTACCTACATATGACTCACTGAAATGCGTGTGTGTGTGTGTCAGTCGTTCAGTTATGTCCAGCTCTTTGCGATCCTATGGACTTTTAGCCTGAAGCCAGGCTCCTCTGTCTGTGGAATTCTCCAGGCAGGAATACTGGAGTGGGTTGCCATTCCCTTCTCCAGCGAACTCACTGAATACCTACCTTCAAATGCTAATCCATAGTAGACATGTTGTGTTAGAGATTGAGGTCAACAATGTTGCCATCAGTGTTTCTTTTGAACAACTCTTGGTGTCAGGTTTTAAACAGTTTACCCAAACAGTTGTATTACTGGGGATTTCAGTGTGTGTATTAAAAATCTTAAAAAAGATACTTTGTAAAATTCAGTTAACTTCTAAGTTTGGTCACACTCTCTACACTGAGTGTCATTGGTTGAACCATCTACCTCCTTGTCTCTGTTTATTAGTAAGCTTTTTATTTTGCAGTGATTTTAGATTTATAGAAAAGTTGCAAAGATAGGCTTCCCATGTATGTTTCACGCAGTTTCCCAAAGTGTTGGTGTGTCCCCTTGACATATTTTTGTCCTAAGAAACCAACATTGGTATATTGTTACTCTGGAAACTATAGACTTAGTCAAATTTTACCAGTTTTTCCACTTATATCCAGTCCAGAATGCAACGTTTCTCTTTGTGCCTCTTGGTTTGGACTTGAGTCTCTGTGTGGAAAGCAGTGGGCTCCTTCTCTGCACTGGATCTGTGCAGAGCCAGCATATCCTCTCCACACTGCCTGCCACTCTTCTGCCCACTAGTTTCTAGATCTTTCATCATTCTGCCAATATGCTGTATTAGTTTCTCCTTTTATTTTTAATGTATTGGGCTGCATCGGGTCTTAGTTGTGGCACCCAGGGTCTTCCTTGTGGCATGTGGAATCTTTTGTTGTGTGCGGACTCAATAGCTGCCCCAGGACATGTGCAATCTTAGTTCCCAGACCACGGGTTGAACCCTTGTCCCCTGCATTGGAAGGCGGATTCTTAACCCCGGGACACCAGGGAAGTCCTCTCGTTTTGAAACAGGACACCAAGAACTGAATGCAATTCTTCACATGTGGTCTGACAGGAGCAAAATATTGTGGAAATGCTGCAGTTGTGTATCTTGCATGACTGTTAGTGTAGCCTAAGCCAGTTTGTTTATTTCCTGCCTGTTTTTTTTTTAAAGCAACTGCATCCCATATTGATCTAACACTGAAGTCGAAGTTCTGCTTAGTTAATTCACCCAGAGTTTGTTTTTGTTTTTATATCATATGAATTGCTCTTTAATCCAACAGCAAGACTTTATGTGAATCCCTTTAAAAATTCATCTCATTTGTTTTGGCACACCCATTCGCTTCTTTGCTTGTCTATTCTGTCCGCCAGTGTTTTACTGATTTATTTTATGCAAAGCTTGACAGAAAGTATGCTTTCTGTCATTTTCTAAAATGCTAATAAAAATATTGCATAGAGCAGGGTCAAGTCCAGGACCTTACCATGGCAGAAGATGGCAAGTGAAAAGAAGTTACAGCAAGTATTTGACTGTATGAGGAAGCTAAAAAGTGCTGTTACCATAGAGTGA
Source organism: Cervus canadensis (assembly GCF_019320065.1). Classification (NCBI taxonomy): domain Eukaryota; kingdom Metazoa; phylum Chordata; class Mammalia; order Artiodactyla; family Cervidae; genus Cervus; species Cervus canadensis. Next base: position 43,795,741 of record NC_057390.1, read on the forward strand.
AGGCCTTGATTCAGTCTTCCATGTCAACTGGGGTGGTGTCTAAGCTAGAGAACTCTTGCAGAATGAGAGCAAATGAATTTTGGGAGGGTCAGTTTTACCTTTGGAGAAGCCAGCTATGATTCATAAGATTGTTAGCTTAGCTTTCATTTAACTGGACATGCCTGCTACTTCTACTTTAAGATTGCATGAGCCTTTCTTGAATCAGACCTTTTTATGAAGGGAATTGAAAATTTTGGAGGGCTTTAGAAGCACTTTTTTTAAATTACCAGGGGTGAATTTGAATGATACTTCCTTTTCAGTAGAGCCCAAGTCATATATCATTTCCCATTTTTCTTTTTTGTTTTTCATGTTGGTCTTTTTCTTAATCTTTAAGAGCCCATTGTTTGTTGTATCTGTTGCAGATTATCTTGCTCCATCTGTTGTAATTGACTTTTTTCTGGCTCTTTTTCATTATTTAAGTTTTGTAATTACCTATTGTCAAATTTACATTGTGCTTCCTTGCCCGTTTTATGGTTTCAAGTGTTCCCTGTATTAGAAAGTTCTCACACACCAAGAGGTAAAATAAAAAGATCCTCTTATAGTTTCTTCTAAGAAGTTTATAGCTTTTTCAAAAAATTGAAACATTTGCCATTTTTAAGATATACGCCAACCACTCAGTCCTTTTCTTTGAGAAAGAAATTTTTATGCATGTGTGAGAAATGTGTCATGCATTCAGAAGTATGCAGTATGTCTGTATTCACTAAAAAGACAGTAAATAATATCCATCCATATTAAAACATAGACCATCTCACAGAAATGTCCATAACCACTTATGTGTACCTTCGTCTTAATCATCCTCTCGCCTTCCTCTTTAGTTTTACCCCCAGTAAGTCCCTTCCTATCTCAGCAGCGTAGCCTTTAGTTAGGAAACACAGAGGGGCAGATTCAGAGTGCACCCCGGGAGGAAGGGGCAGTGCGCACCCCGGCAGGAAGGGGCAGTGCGCACCCCGGCAGGAAGGGGCAGTGTGCACCATGGGATGCGAGCTCATAGGAGAGCAGAGGCTGAGCCCCATCTGCTGTCTGCCTCCCGCCTCCTGGGGAGCTTCCCAGAGACCCTTTGCAGAAGTCAACTGGGCGAGGTCACCAGTGAGCTTTGAAAGCTCAGGACCACCACACGGGGGATTTGTCTGGGCCTTCGTGTGGACCAGGATGGATCTCCAGCAGATATGTGGTCAGAAGAAGCTGCTCCCCTTGGCCAACCCCCAGCTCTCAGGAGCAGGTCAGAGCAGAAGTGTGGGGGTGAAGCGAGAGTCCTCAGCTGAACCTCCCTCCTGAAGGGGAGAGCAGGAACTTCATCAGCCAAGTTCAGGGGAGCAGCAGACCCTGGACCAGACTCCCCAGGCATCCTCTGTCCTCGTGTCAAAAGGCAGATGTGTGATTGTCTCTCTCTCTGTGTAGTTGATTTTTGTTATTCTTGGTAGTTGTATTCTCTAAAGTTGTCATGAACACTGAATTAGCAAATACTGAACCAGAGCTCCTAATGGCGATATAGGACTGGGTTCTTGTGAGCCTTTGGTCACACTTTCATCAACAGATCAATACATAACCTTGTTTTCTGTGTGTTTCTGTTGAAAGATACCTTGTTTAATATACAGTTGATTCTTAAACATAGAAGTCATAGCTAACAGCACTGTACCTCATGGCTAAACAGTTTATCTATCACATGTTGTCAGTTTTGTGGCACTTCGAAACACTAGACAGCACTTCAGTGCTTCATCTGGGGCCATTTTAAACAGTGCAGTCACCTGTAAACAGTACAGAAAGTTGAAATGCATGACGGTACATAGACCATGAAAAGGATGTTTGTTTACAGGATGAATTGAAACAGGAAGGCAGAGCAGCCGCTTGTCTGAGCTCAGCTAGGAAAGTGCCGATTGGTAACTCAGATGTGCACAAGTGACTGAAAGCACTGCCGGTGTTGCAGTGTACGTGTGCATGTTTATATATGTGCACACAGGGCAGGGGAAGTTACTCCAGGGTGTTAGATGCCAGGGTAGCAACTTGGGGTGGTTACTAGAAGGGGCATGAGGGAGACTTGTTCTGTTTCTTGATCTGGGTGTTGGTTACACTCTGTGAAAACCAAGCTGTGTGTTTATGATTTGTGTACTTTTCTAAATGATGTTTCACTTCAGTAAACAGCGTAAAACAAACAATGCTCTGGCCCCAGGGTCTGGGTGATGGCCACTTAGTATGCATGGCTCTTGAGTGTCAGCACTCTGGTGTGGACAGGTTGTCCTCAGCTACAGCGTGGCTGTCGTTCTGGCGGTTCCCACTTCACCGTCTTCCTGGTGATTTTAGCTGCTTCTCTCTTATTTCGGATCTCCTGTTTTCCTAGATTCGATCTCCCCCATTATTTCCTCCTCTTACTCTTCATTGTTTCTGAAGAAGGGTTCACTGGGAATAATTTTTTAAAACTTAGCAAATCTGAAGGTACTGTTAACACTGTTGTTAACACCTCATACTTGAATAACAATTTTCCAAAGTATATAATTTTAATGTGGAAGTTCTTTCCTTTGGATGTTTGATGACATTAGTGCATTACCTTTTACAGTCCAGTGTTCCTGTTGCACATATCTGATTGTTGATCCTGTGTGACCTCTAGTCCCTCTTCCTCATTAGTGTTTTTGTTTTGTTCAGCTAACACTCAGGAGTAGAATTGCTGAATTGTATGATAGTTCTAATTTTAATTTTTTGAGGAATTTCCATACTGTTTTCCATAGTGGCTGCACCAATTTACATTCTTACCAACAGTACATGAGGATTCACTTTTGTCCCCATCCTCACCAGCACTTATTATTTACTGTGTTTTTTTTTTTCTTTTTTTTTTTTTAAATAATAGCCATAGTGACAGGTTTGAGGTAATCTCATTATGGTTTTGATTTCCATCTCTCTGATGATTAGTGATTTGAGTGTTTTTCTTCATGTCCCTGTTGGCCATCGGTATATCTTCTTTGGGAAAATGTCTATTCAGGTTTCAGTCAGGCTTTTTTTAAAAAATAATGTTTTGATGTTGAGCTGTATGAGTTTTTGGTATGTTTTGGATATTAACCCTCTATTGGATATGTCGTTTGCTAATATCTTCTCCCATTCCCTAGGCAGCTTTATTGTTTTAGTGATATTGAAAGAAAATGAAGTTGCTCAGTGGTGTCCGACTCTTTGCGACCCCAATGGCTGTAGCCTACCAGGCTTCTCCTTCCATGGGATTTTCCAGGCAAGAATACTGGAGTGGGTTGCCATTTCCTTCTCCAGGAAATCTTCCTGACCCACGGATTGAACCCAGGTCTCCTGTATTGTAGGCAGACGCTTTACCGTCTGAACCACCAGGGAAGTCCAGTGATACTGATACTTTTCCTTGTTGTGCATAAAAGCTCTTTAGTTTAGCATAGTCCCATTTGTTTACTTTTGCATTTGTTTCTCCTGCTTGATGAGACATATCCAAAGAAATAAGATTAAGACCAGTGTCAAAGAGCTTACTGCCTATGTTTTCTTGTAAAAGTTTTATGGCTTCAGGTCTTACATTTAAGTCTTTAATCCGTTTTGAATTTATTTCTGTGTAAAGTGTGAGAAAGTAGTTTAATTCTTTTGCATGTAACTGTCCACTTTTCCCAACACCGTTTATTGAAGAAGCTATCTTTTCTGCATTGTGTATCTTTGCCTGCTTTGTCATAGATTAATTTCCTGTATTTGTGTGGGCTCATTTCTGGGCTCTCTATTCTGTTGCATTGATCTTTGTGTCTGTTTTTCGGCTAGTACCGTACTGTTTTGATTACTGTGGCTTTGTAGTATAGCCTGAAGTCAGGGAGCATGATTCATCCAGTTCTTTTCTTTCTCAAGTTGTTTTGGTTATTCAGGGTAGTTTGTGTTTATATATAAATTTAAAATTATTTTCTCTAGGTCTATAGAAAATGCCAATGGTATTTTGTTAGGGAATGCATTGAATCTGTAGACTGCCTTAGGTAATGTGGTCATGTTAGCAATATTAACTTTTCCAGTCTATAAACACAGTGTATCTTTCCATCTGTTTTTGGTGTCTTAAGTTTACTCCATCAGTATGTATGTAACAGTTTTCTGAGTACATGTCTTTTACTTCCTTAGTTAGAGTGATTCCTCCGTATTCTTTTAGATGTGGCTTTAAGTAGCATTGTATTCTTAATTTCTCTTTCTGATGATTGTTAGTGTATAGAAATGCCAGAGGTTTTTTTTGTATCCTGCAACTTTACAGATTCATTGATGAGTAGTAGTTTTTCAGTGGTGTCTTTAGGATCGTCTGTGTGTGGTATCATGTCATCTGCAAGGAGTGACAGTTTCACTTCTTCCTTTCCAATTTGGAATCCTTTTTTAAAATTTATTTATTTATTTATGGCTGTGCTGGGTCTTTGTTGCTGTGTGTGGACTTTTCTCCAGTTGCAGTGCACAGGTTTCTCATTGTGGTGGCTTCTTGTGTTATGGAGCACAGGCCCTAGGCATGGGGCTTTCAGTGATTGCAGCATGCAGGCTCAGTAGTTGCAGCTCCCAAACTCTAGAGCACAGGTTCAGTAGTTGTGGTGCATGGGCTTAGTTGCTTCTCAACATGTGGTATCTTCTCGGACCAGGGATCAAACCCATGTCCCCTGCATTGGTTCAGTTCAGTCACTCAGTCGTGTCCGACTGTCTGCGACCCCGTGGACTGCAGCAAGCCAGACTTCTCTGTCCATCACCAACTCCCGGAGCTTGCTCAAACTCACATCCATCAAGTTGGTGATGCCATCCAACCACCTCATCCTCTGTGGTCACCTTCTCCTCCTGCCTTCAACCTTTCCCAGCATCAGGGTCTTTTCCAGTGAATCAGTTCTTCACATCAGGTGGCCAAAGTATTGGAGTTTCAGCTTCAGCATCAGTCCTTCCAATGAGTATTCAGGACTGATTTCCTTTAGGGTTGACTGGTTAGATCTCCTTGCAGTCCGAGGGACTCTCGAGAGTCTTCTCCAACACCACAGTTCAAAAGCATCAAATCTTCGGCGCTCAGCTTTCTCTATAGTCCAGCTCTCACATCCATACATGACTACTGGAAAAACCATAGCCTTGACTAGACAGACCTTTGTTGACAAAGCAATGCCTCTGCTTTTTAATATGCTGTCTAGGTTGGCCATAACTTTCCTTCCAAGGAGTAAGCGTCTTTTAATTTCATGGCTGCAATCTCCATCTGCAGTGATTTTGGAGCCCCAAAAAATAAAGTCAGCCACTGTTTCCACATCTATTTGCCATGAAGTGATGGGACCAGATGCCGTGATCTTAGTTTTCTGAATGTTGAGTTTTAAGCCAACTTTTTCACTCTCCTCTATTTCATCAAGAGGCTCTTTAGTTCTTCTTCACTTTCTGCCATAAGGGTGGTGTCATCTACATATCTGAGGTTATTGATATTTCTCCCAGCAATCTTGATTCCAGCTTATGCTTCATCCAGCCCTGCATTTTGCATGATGTACTCTGCATATAGGTTAAATAAGCAGGGTGACAGTACAGCCTTAACGTACTCCTTTTCCGATTTGGAATCAGTCTGTTGTTCCATGTCCAGTTCTAACTGCATTGGAGGTGGATTCTTATTCACTGAACCACCAAATAAGTCCTGGAATCCTTTTATTTCTTGTCTAATTGCTCTGGATAGACTTCCAGTGCTATACTGAATAAAACTGGTGAGAGTGGGCATCCTTGTCTTGTTCCTAATTTTAGAGAAAATGCTTTCAGCTTTTCACCACTGAGTATAATGCTTATGTGGCCTTTATTATAGTGATGTTTGTTCCCTATAAACCCACTTTGTTTATAATTTTTTTTAATTGAATGTTGAGTTTTGTCAAAAGCTTTCTCAGTATCTATTGAGATGGTCATGTCATTTTTTTTTCCAGTTCGTTGATGTATACCACATTGATTAATTTGTGGATTTTGAACCATCCTTGCACTGCTGGGATAAATCCTGTTTGATCATGGTGTATGATCCTTTTAATGCAGGAGTCCCCAGACCCTGGGCTGCAGACCAGTGGTCCACAGCCTAATAGGAACTGGGCCACACAGCAGGAGGTGAGTGGCAGGTGAGCCAAGCACAGCTTCATCTGCCACTCCCCTTCACTAGCATTACCACCTGCAATCCATGGAAAAATTGTCTTCCGTGGAACCAATCCCTGGTGCCAAAAAGATTGTAGACTGCTGTTTTAATGTATTTTTGTATTAGATTGCTAATGTTTTGTTGAGGATTTTTGTTCATCAGTAATATTGGTCTATAATTTCCTTTTTTTGTATGATATCTTTGTCGGGTTTTGGCATCAGGGTGATACTAAGCTTGTAGAATGAGTTCAGAAGTGTTTCTTCCAGTGAAGTTTTTTTTTTTTCTTTTTTTTTTTTTTGAGTGGATTGAGAAAGATAGTTGTTAATGTTTGGTAGAAATCACTTATGAAGCTCTCTGGTCCTGGGCTATTGTTTGTTGAGAATTTTTTTTATTACTGAATCAACTTCTTTACTGATGATTGGTCTATTCATATTTTCTACTACTTCCTGATTCAGTCTTTGCAGATTGTACATTTCTAGGAATTTGTCCATTTATTCTAAGTTGTCTATTTTATTGGTGTATAATTGTAGTAATCTCTTACGATCCTTTGTGTTTCTGTGGTGTTAGTTGTAACTTCTCTTTCATTTGTGATTTTATTGATTTCAGCTTTATTTTCTTTGATGAGTCTGGCTAAAAGTTTAACAATTTTGTTTATCTTTTCAAAAAAAAAGTAGCTCTTAGTTTCATTGATCTTTTTTCTGTTTTTTTTTTTTTTTTTTTTTTAAGTCTCATTATTTCTGCTTTCATCTTTATGATACCATTTCTTCTACTAGCTTGTCTTTTGTTTGTTCTTTTTCTGCTTCCTTCATGTCTAAGGTTGCCTTCAGGCTATTTGACACTTGAGTTCCAGTTTTCTTCTCTTTAATGTTCTATTTTCTTTTCTCTTCACCTTTGCCTTCTGAGAATAATTTAGTTATGATTTAACACAAACTCTTCTCTTTTCAGTAAACTGCATATTACTATTTTGTCAATAGTGCCTTGAGTTCCCTAGGTCAGAGGCCCTCTGTTTTACCCTTTAATGAGTAAACTTCTTGTTTTCACTTGAAGTAGGGGATGTCTGAAAGGCAACGTACAAATTTACCTGCTTCTGGAAGAGTTTTTTACTTCTTTCATCTTTAGACAGTTCTCCTCTCTAGCCCAAGTTCCAGCAATACCTGATACTGCCAGCCCTGGACACTGTTGAATTTGTGTTGGACGTTGGGTGGTTTCTTTGCTTTCTCCTTTTTACCCTTTGCTTTTACCTTTTTATGAGGATTCATCTTTTTCCAGCCTCCTAATTCAGTTACCACTCATCCATCTGCTTTCCAGCTTCCAAATTTTTGTTACTATTGTTTACTTTTACTGTCTTTATGAAATTGTCTTTATAAGTAAGGTGAAAAGACAGCCTTCAGAATTGGAGAAAATAATAGTAAATGAAAAAACTGACGATTAATCTCCAAAATATACAAGTAGCTCATGCAGCTCAACACCAGAAAAATAAACAACCCAATTAAAAAATGGGCCAAAGAATTAAACAGACATTTCTCCAAAGTAGACATAACAGATGGCTAACAAACAGATGAAAAGATGCTCAACATCACTCATTATCAGAGAAATGCAAATCAAAACCACAATGAGGTACCATCTCACACCGGTCAGAATGGCTGCCATCAAAAAGTCTACAATGAATGCTGGAGAGGGTGTGGAGAAAAGGGAACCCTCTTACACTGTTGGTGGGAATGCAAACTAGTACAGCCACTATGGAGAACAGTGTGGAGATTCCTTAAAAAACTGGAAATAGAACTGCCGTACGACCCAGCAATCCCACTCCTGGGCATACACAGCGAGGAAACCAGAATTGAAAGGGACACGTGCACTCCATTGTTCATCGCAGCACTGTTTATAATAGCCAGGACATGGAAGCAACCTAGATGCCCATCAGCAGATGAATGGATAAGAAAGCTGTGGAACATATACACCATGGAATTTTACTCAGCTATTGAAAAAGAACACATTTGAGTCAGTTCTAAGGAGGTGGATGAAACTGGAGCCTATTATACAGAGCAAAGTAAGTCAGAAAATAAAACACCAATACAGTATATTAACACATATATATGGAATTTAGAAAGATTGTAATGATGACACCACGTGCACGATAGCAAAAGAGACACAGATATGAAGAACAGACTTTTGAACTCTGGGCGAAAGCAAGGGTGGGATGATTTGAGAGAATAACATTGAAACATGTATATTACCGTATGTGAAATAGTTCGATGCATGAAACAGGGCACTCAAAGCCAGTACACCAGGATGACCCAGAGGGATGGGATGTGGAGGGAGGTGCGTGGGGCCGGGGGGGTGGTTTGGGACAGGGTGGAGGGACACATGTACACCTGTGGCTGACTCAGTGTATGGCAAAAACCACCATAATATTGTAATTAGCCTCCAATTAAATTAATTTTAAAATTCCAATACTAAATTTGATTTTCAGAAGAGAACAAAATTAGGTCTTACTTTATCTGTTCTAGACCTTATTGTCACAGAATTATGGCTCAGTCTCATATACATTGTCCAGTGCACTGTGTGAGACCTTGAAATAAGGCTGTGGAATTCAGTGTGGAACTGAATTTTTTTTATTATTATTTGTTTTGTCCATGCTGCGCAGCTTGCAAGATCTTTGTTCCCCAACCAGGGATCAAGCCTGCACCCCCTGCAGTGGAAGTGTGGCTCCCTAAGCACTGGACCACCAGGGAATTGTCTTTATTTGATTTTAACAAATGACATTTAAATGATCACATGTGGCTAGTGGCTAGCATATACTGGACAGTTCAGGTCCAGAGCTGATGATCTTAGAGTTGGAATGTAAGTTCTAGTCAGTGTATCTACTACATGGAAATTTTTTCCTTCTCCTTGACTTATTTATTTATTCATTTATATCAGTATGGACACATGGATTTCTGTACTTGTCAGTGGGCATTATTTTTCTTTATTATTGATTTTGATGCTCAAATTGTCCCAGATTTGAACCATGGAAACCTCATTCAGGTTTCTTCTGTGTCCTTTGATATGTCTCCGTCGTTCATTCTGGAACTAAACATTATAAGCCTCCTTATGAGCTTGCCCTGCTGTAATGCCTCTGGAGTCATCCATTTCTCCAAGGAGCTCTAGTTCCTCCATCCATCCAGTGGAGAATGCTGTTTGGAAACCAGATCTGGTTGCCTGATAGGCTTGTTGCTGCTGGACCAGCACTGCTTCTGTGCTCTGTAAGCTGACAAGGGATTTTTACAGATTTTACAGAGCCTGGTGGCTGTTATATTGGACAGTACAGATAAACAGATATTTCTGTCATTGCAAAAAAGAAGAAGATGGGGGTACTAGAATTTTAAGAGTTCAGAGACCCCTGCTTCCCTGGGCCTACCTCAGCATAGTTGGTACTTCGCGTCTGGGATATAGCCGGTTGGTGATGAGAAGCCAGAGCGATTGATGCTAGGCCCCTCTGCTGGTGGAGAGATGCTCTGTCTCCCTCTCTAACCTCCCATTGGCAGATGTAAACCAGGAGCCAGCTACCGAGGGGATATGAATAATTGACATTACAGACCCTAGACCATTGTTCCTCAGCCTCAGCACCATTACATCTTGGGCCAGGTGGCTGTCTCCTGCTTCATAGGATGTTCAGTAACATCCCTGGCCTTTAGCCACTTGACTCCAGTACCCACCCCACACCCAAATCTTTCCATGCGTGGCCAGATATCCCCTGGGGAGGCAAAATGACCCCATCAAGGACAACCTCCTGGGCCAGCATTGTAGGAAACAATATAGAAGGGGAGGCTTGGAGCTGAGAAACAGTAGTACTGACCAGCACCCTATTTTACTTCACACAACTCTGGAAAGTGAAGGAGGGGAAGAGAAGTTAACACTCACGTGCTTGTTACAGTCCTGCAATACAGAGATTAGTATGTGCTTTTTTCCCTCTGGTTGATGAGGAAAGCAAAGACTAGTTAAGTAGTTTCAGGCAGGATTCACATCCTTGCTGATAAAGTTATTTATTTACATCCTCTTGAAGTTTGCACTTGAGTTTTTAGCTTGTAAGACTATGCCTTATTGCCATCCTTATTGCCTCATGCCGTATTGCCATCCATTTTAAGTGGGGGAACTGTTCTTTTGAGTGTTGCATTTTCAAGTCGTCATGGATATATTGTCAACCTGGGTACATCTTCTGAATGTTGCCGTACCAGAGTCATGCTCAGAACCATGGCTAAAAATGTTCACAAGTGGAGGGAAGAAGAAACATGAATATTTGTGAGGGAATTTTCTAGTGGTCCAGTGATAATGCCCTCTCACTGCCGAGGGCCTGGGTTCTATCCCTGGTCAGAGAACTAAAATGTCATGAGAAGCATGGCACAGCCAAAAAAAATTTATGTTAAAACCAGTGTTTGGTTTTTTAGTTTTGGATACTTTGAGTACTATTTAACTTGGTTTCCTAGAGATGTGCTTCAAACTGTACATGCACTGCTTATCTTTCTCATTTGCTTTTATGCTTAGTCCTTTACTTTCTTCTGTTCCATATGGTTGTGTATCACTCTCCATAACAGAAAAACATGTCCTCTCTCAAAGGAAGTCTCCCAAAGATCAGCCTAACCAGCTTATAGTATCTTTCCTGTCTCATCGTCGCCTCAGATCCAAAGTTAGGCTAGTGTGTGTTCTAAGCCAGGCATAAACTGCTTCTCTTCCATTGCCAGAGCAGTCTCTGTACTTTGTATTATTCCTAGTCCTCTCCAGAGTTTCATATCTGTTATAGGTCCCTTGGGTTCAAAATCAGTGAAGGAACTAGAGCAGACATAAACATAACCTAACAGTTGAAGGCAGGATTTTTGAAGACCTATTAGGTTTGAAATTGGTCCAACAAGAAAAGAGGACGCAGTGACTTGATTCTTGTCTTAAGCTATGCATGGGTTTCTGAGAATGGATTTAGAGTAACTGCTCTATATGGAAGAAACGTGGAACAAAGGGACCTGAAGTTATTCTTCAATGTTTTGAGGAAAAGGTGCTTGGGGCCTGCTTGGTATGGGCATTGTGTCAGGGTGGTGCTAACTGTGGGGCTCTGTTGTACCCTCTCACCAGAACAGGTCATCTTGTTGCTCTTATCTATTGATGTGTTCCCATAGTTCTCTGCCACTCACCCTTCATACTGTATTTTAATTGCCTGTTTACTTGTCTTCCCTTTTAAACTTTAGGCACAAATGGGTACTGTAGGTGCTCAGAAACTTCTGTTCGTTGAGATAATATTGTTATGGTAATTTAATGTGAAATTATCTCCTCATATCCATGCAGGACAAATCCTTTACACACTAGTAGAGCTGTTACATACAGACTGGGAATTTATCACAAATAAGTGTGTAGACATTTCTAGCTCAGATAACCATTCAGTTCAGTTCAGTCACTCAGTCGTGTCCAACTCTTTGCGACCCCAAGAATCGCAGCACACCAGGCCTCCCTGTCTATCACCAACTCCAGGAGTCTACTCAAACTCATGTCCATCGAGTTGGCGATGCCATCCAGCCATCTCATCCTCTGTCATCCCCTTCTCCTCCTGCCCCCAACCCCTCCCAGCACCAGGGTCTTTTCCAGTGAGTCAACTCTTTGCATGAGGTGGCCAAAGTATTGGAGTTTCAGCTTCAGCATCAGTCCTTCCAATGAACACCCAGGACTGATCTCCTTTAGGATAGACTGGTTGGATCTCCTTGCAGTCCAAGGGACTCTCAAGAGTCTTGTCCAACACCGTAGCTCAAAAGCATCAATTCTTCGGCGCTCAGCTTTCTTCACAGTCCAACTCTCACCTCCATACATGACCACTGGAAAAACCATAGCCTTAACTAGACAGATCTTTGTTGGCAAAGTAATGTCTCTGCTTTTTAATATGCTATCTAGGTTGGTCATAACTTTCCTTCCAAGGAGTAAGCGTCTTTTAATTTCATGGTTGCAATCACCATCTGCAGTGATTTTGGAGCCCAAAAAAATAAAGTCTGACACTGTTTCCACTGTTTCCCCATCTATTTCGCATGAAAAATGGTGGGACCAGATGCCATGATCTTAGTTTTCTGAACATTGAGCTTTAAGCCAACTTTTTCACTCTCCTCTTTCACTTTCATTGAGAGGCTTTTAACCATTAAGTAATATGTTTTCTGCTCCCTCCCTATTGATCTAGTAGTTTTCTTCTGCTTACCCTAAAACAGTTATAGAAAATCAGTTTTAAAGTTGTAAAGTTTTAAACTGTTATACCCAAGGTGGGGGGGAGGGGCACAAATCCCATTAAGCATGTTTCACCCTTTAGTTGTGACATTCTTCTCTCTAACAAATATGTGTAGTCTGTCTTTCCAGGAAAGGCAGAAAGTCCCCTACTGCTCCTTGTACTGTGTTGGCCCTGTGTGTGGGGGGAAGGCTTTCTGAACGGCAGCTTGGCCTCCTTGTCACTGCCCTCTAGTAGGCTTTCCATGTTGTCTGTGTGGGGTCCAGCATGCTCAGATGATGCATTGTGCTTGGGAGAAGTCATTCTGTGAATGCTTGGCTTGAAACTCAGTGATGAGTTTATACTTCTGCAAAAATTAACATGTATGGGATAGAGAATCCATCTCTGGGGCCAAAAAGACACTAGTTGTATTCTGTAATTGCGCTGGGTCAACTGTTTTACCCATTTATATACCTCAGTGTAAAACCAACCATCCTGACACCTTCCATGCTCCTGTACAAGTTGAGATGGGATGGCAGAGTTTTGTCTGTATTAGGTTTTGGGTTTTTTTTTTCCTTAATGAAACATTGAAAACATATAGAAAGTGCTGGTGCGGACAGCTGCCACTTTGTACCCTTTCTTGATTCCATTCTGCTTCTTTTCTTTTTCTCCCTACCTCCCAGAGGTCCTTGTTTCTTGGGAGTTGGTGTGTATCCTTTCCTTCCAGGTTTCAGCCTGCTTTCTACATGCGTATGTGTCCATTCACTCTAACTATAGAGCGTTGTGTTGTGTAGTTTAAAACTTACTAAGTGCTTCCATGTGGTATGTATCCTTTTACGACCTGTTTTTGTAGGGACTTACAGGTGATAATAGCAATTTGTTGGAGCACAATGTTCTAGAATTTCGTCATGCAATTATGTCATGTGTGATAGGCTGTTAATTCCCTTGTCTGAAGATGTATGTATGTGTATTCCTTATACATTTGACAAAAACAAAATTAAAATATATATTTGAGAATCATATTGATGATATGCTGTGATTTGAAAGAGGGAGGCCAGATATGTTTCTTGCTTACTGAAATTTTAAACAAAGGAGATAGTAATGTTTTTAAATATTTACCAGTATACGACATGGATTTTCAAAAAGTTAAGAGAATAGTACTCTAGAATAAGAACTTATAAATTAGTGACTTCAGGTAGAACTGTGTTTGACTGATTATCAACCTCTGGAAATAAATAAGCAAATATCTATTAACGCCTGCCTTGAAAGTAATTCCTCAAGCTCAGAATTTCATTTTAGAGAAGTTATATGATTGGTAGAATTAAGCTGTCTTAGAAAATAAAGAATTAAGAGAAGAACAATAAACATGATATTAAATGTGTATCTCTGTGCCATAGTAAATAAAAAGTTCTGAAGACATCTACTTCTGAAACAGACTCACAAATAACAGATTTACTGTTATCAGAGGCTCTGTTTGTCACTTTATGACTGTTTGCCTTTGGAGCAGGTCACTTAGTGCTTGTGGACCACAGTTTATTCACATGTAAAAGAACAACAGTTCAGTGACAAGCCCTTCGCAGGTGCCTGGGGCATCAAGTTCAGTTAAACACTAATTGGTTAGTGAAAGATCAAAGCTGTGTGGAGATGATCTGAGGAAGAGTCTCCAATGGCATTTTATACCTGTTTTAAGGGTTTAATTTTACAGACCGGCCCCAACCGGTTTGAAACGTAATATATTTTTTATAGGTGGTGCTAGTGGTAAAGAACCCACCTGCAAATAAAGAAGACGTAAGAGACTCGGGTTTGATCTCTGGGTTGGGAAGATCCCCTGGAGGAGGGCATGGCAACCCACTCCGTATTCTTGCCTGGAGAATCCCATGGATAGAGAAGCTTGATGGGCTACAGTCCATAGGGTCGTAAAGAGTTGGATACGACTGAAGCGATGTGCAAAATGCTTGTGTGATCACTAGACATTTTCATAAAAGTCAACACCCTCTCCAAGGGCACTTGTCTTTTGAGAGGGCTGGAGCTCTCTGCCTTGCCACATAGGCCTTCCTGGAGGGTCTTTGATGGGCAGGGATGTGGGAGGGGAGTTCAGGATGGGAAACACATGTAAACCCATGGCTGATTCATATACAATGTATGGCAAAAACCACTACAATATTGTAAAGTAATTAGCCTTCAATTAAAATAAATTTTTAAAAAAAAACAGGGCAGTGATTCTGATTAGTGTGCATTGTTTCAAGCAACTTAAATGGAGATGCACACATATTCCAAACTACTGGAGGTTTTATTTTCAGCTTTTACATGTGAAATTGTCAACACAAAATTGTGGCTGATGAGATGTAAATCCATGGCTGATTCATGTCAATGTATGACAAAAACCACTACAATATTGTAAAGTAATTAGCCTCCAACTAATAAAAATTAATGAAAAAAAAGAAAAATGTGTTTCTCAAGAACAACCACGTCTCTTATATGGCTGACAGCCAAGTCTTCTGGGCTGATGCTGCCGAATGGGGGCTCATGCCTAGAAGTATTTGGCACAGCATTTTCACTGACTTAATTTTCTTTTCTCCTACGGGAAACAAGTACCTGTTGTTCAGTCCCTTCTTTTTCCCCCCTACTTTCATCATTGAGTCATTCTTATATCAAGAAGTCTATTATGGACACACATTAATCCCTGTTTCCCTTCTCTCTTTTGAGCTCTTATCTAATTACTCTGGGAGAATGTCCCTTTTTCTTTTCATCCACTTCATTCACTCAGCAGATACCCACTGAATTCCTACTTTGTCCCAGGCATTCCTTACACACCTCTTCTTCCTTCATTTTATGTGAGTCAGAAAATAGCTCTAATCATGGCTGAGTATAATAGTAGATTGAAGCTTCTCTATTTCCAGATAAGGGGTTCTGAAAGACTATTCCTTACTAAGCTTGCTCATGAGCAAGTTCATTGTTACTAAGATGGGTTTCTGTTCCCAGGCCAGTATTGCATTTCTATGAAATAAGAGCATGGAACAGGTCTTTAAAACTAAGCAAAACGTCCAGTTGTCCCAAAATGGAGCAAATTCTGCTACACTAAAAACTTTAGAAATGAATTAAACTTCCCTCTTTGACAGAATGCATAAGGAAGGAATGCCTTAAATACAATGTCCGGCCCCTGCCTTTCTGTCCAGTTTGTTGGGCAGATATGAACTAGCTTTGAATCATCCATAACCATGAAAGAAGTTTTATCATATTTTCCAGCTACCTCATGACTTTGATGTGAAAGTTAATGCAGTGAAGAAGAAAGTTCTCTGCGCTACAAGAAGTAATGATGGAAGTTGCTGCCAGTACCACTGGGGTGTTAGCTCTCTGTGGCACAGGCCTTTACTCGCTGCTGTGTCTTGTGTCTTATACATAATGGAAGGATAGATGGATGCTCCTTGTTGTGACATGTCACCACACTCATGGAATTCCACTTGAAAACAATAAAGTAAAAGAAAGCTAAATCCCAGTACAGAAAAGGTTGTTTTAAATGCCCAGCCATTTCACAGTTTCAAACAAGTCTGCTAAGTGTGAAGAACACACTGCACAATCTATTTACCAAACTGTTCCATGTTTTCCTCTTTCCTAAAGTTCCCCTCCAGCACCCAGGCCTCTTTCTTTTGAATCGTACCCTCCCCTGCTGTGTACTGTTTTTCTCATTTCTCTGCCCCTTGAATTCCTTTAACTATAGGTCTTTTCTTGAAGGGTATATTTGTATGGGTCTCTCTACCCAATTTCTCTCCTTTTGAGTTTCCCTTTGTCATATGGCATAGTTTTTTTTTTTTTTTAATAAACATGTATAAAGTTATGTGTGTATTTAATTGGCAGGGGAAGATTCTGTTCCTAAGTCTAAAAATAAGTAGGGGTTTTTTTGTGTCTTTTTCTTCAAAAAGAAATGAATTCCTAGAGTTACCTTACCTTTGCAATGCACAATTGAGTGTATTTCCCCCTGTACGTCTTTAATAGAAGGGGGAAAGCTTTCTACTCCTGAACTAGGCTTCCAGCTTGGGAAGCATTATAAAATTTGTCTTAGGTTCCATTGGTTTTATTTCTAGTAATATTCCTTGATCATTGTCTTTAATTCTGACTGCTCCTGCCTTTCACTGAGTTACCATAGTTCATTTCTTTATTTGCTTCTGTGTTCACCTGAGAACCTCTTCAAAAGAT
This sequence comes from Cervus canadensis, assembly GCF_019320065.1. NCBI lineage: Eukaryota > Metazoa > Chordata > Mammalia > Artiodactyla > Cervidae > Cervus > Cervus canadensis. Next base: position 43,812,255 of record NC_057390.1, read on the forward strand.
TGCACGATTTTTCGACCATCTAAATGCAAAGAACCTCTTTGGGAATATAACATATAACACACACACACACACACACATTTGTTTTTTAAAAGTCACACTTATTTAAACATCCATAGGCCCTGAAGAGACAATTGACTGGAGTAAAAGAAAGACCTTCACTCCAAATTGCATGGCATCTGACAGTCAGGATAGCTTGTCAGTGACAAATGCTGAATAATCCCAGGGCTTCAGATTAGGGGTAGAGTCTCTTCCTGTTGTGTTCTTTTCACTGTTTATCTTGACAGGTAACTTTCCCTTTATCAACCTTCTCTTCACACTGCCTCTCTATTAAGGAAAAGCTATATCAACCTCTAGGTTTTTCTTTTAAAAGATAAATAAATGTATGTGTAATGTACATGTAATATTATATATATATAAATAAATAAGCCTTTATTTTAGAAAATTAAAAAAAGAGAAGACTATTATTTCAGTGGCTTTTTAAGCATCTGTTCCCGCTAGAGGCATTCTTTCCTTTAATTTTAGTTCATAAGTTTTATGTATTTATTTTATAGAACTGCTAAATATAAAAGTGTTGAGGATATGAATGTGTTTAGATACACCTTTTATAGATAGGGGTCATCAAAGATACACCATTCTTTTTATGTAAGTTTCACGTTTGGCAGTGTTGAAACTGAGGTTAAGCTATATGTATATGTATGTATGTATAGGTTATAGGTAGGGGTCATCAAATATACACCATTGTTTTTATGTAAGTTTCACACATGGCAGTGTTGAAATTGCGGTTAAGCTATATTTCCCAGCTTTTTTTTTTTGGCTGTGCAATGCAGTATGTGGGATCTTAGTTCCCCAGTCAGTGATCAAACTTGTGTACTCTGCGTTGGGAGCATGGAGTCTTAACCACTGGACCAATAGGGAAGTCCCCTATATTTCCCAGCATTTTTTTTGTCTTGTTAGGTGAATGTGGTCAGATGGGGAATCACATACATCCTACCATAACTTTAAGATGTGGCTTTTGCAGGTGTAGACATGGGGTGTGTGTGTGTGTACATAAATGGAATATTACTCAGCCACGACAAAGAATGAAGTAATGTCATTTGCAGCAACATGGATAGACCTAGAGATTATCATACTGAGTGGAGTACGTCAGAGAAAGACAATATGATATCGTTTATATGTGGAATCTAAAATATGACACAGATGAACTTACCTATGAAACAGAAACAGACTCACAGATACAGAGAACAGATTTGTAGTTGCCATTGGGGAGGGGCTTGGGGAAAGGAAGGATTGGGAGTTTGGGATTAGCAGTTGTAAACCGTTATATATAGGATGAATAAACAACAAGGTCCTCCTGTACGTCACAGGGAACTATATTAAATATCCTGTGATAAACCATCATGGAAAAGAATAGGAAAGACTATGCATGTGTATAACTGGATCACTTTTCTGTATAGCAGAGATTAATACAACATTGTAAATCAGCTGTACTTAAAGTAAAATTTTTTTTAAAAAATGTAGCTTGTGCTCGTTTCCATTGTACAAAGTAATAATTGTCCGAGTTTGTTTATGACAGTATGGCTATGGCCAGATTATTCAAGGATGACTTATATATTTTATTATTTGGTTAACTCAGTGTTTGCAGGGTGTCTATTGTATGGAGTCCCTGGAGAAGGAAATGGCAGCCCACTGCAGTATTCTTGCCTGGAGAGTGGTAGGACCACTGTCCACAGTTGCCTTAAGCTTTTTAACATTAAATAACTATTAGCCCTTCAAGGAACTGGGGTTCAGGCTTCCCTGGTGGCTCAGTGGTAAAGAATCCACCTGCCAACACAGGAGACACGGGTTCGGTCCTTGATCCAGGAGGATCCCGCACACTGTGGAGCAGCTAAGCCCGTGTGCCACAACTGTTGCGCTTGTGCTCTAGAGCCTGGGAGCCACGACTGCTGAGCCCTGGTGCTGCGACTCCAAAGCCTGTGCACGTAGAACCCGTACTCCGCAGCAAGAGGAGCCACTGCAGGGAGAGCCCGTGCGCTGCGACTAAAGCCCGCTCAGCAACGCAGACTCAGTACCGCCCCCAAGACACAAACAAAAACCACCATTATAGAAATGGAATTCTTTTTTTAAAAATTACTATTTTTGAGTCATTTTGAAATGTATGTTTTCTGGGAATTCCCTGGCAGTCCAGGGTTAGGAATTGGTGATTTCATTGCCATGGGCCTGAGTTCTATCACTGGTTGGGAAACTAAGATCCTCCAAGCCTCCTGCCCCATCCCACCCCCACCCCCCAAAGTATATTTTTTAACTTCTTAAACACTGAAAGACATTTAACAACTTTTGTGATTCAAGATCACTATTTTAAACAAAAAATATGTATTGCATTCAGACTATTAAACGTTATGTTAGGTAAATTCTCAGCAGGGTTTCTCACTATACAAGTAAAAGTAACTATAATTATCCGTGGTGGCAAGTATACTATATGGGATGTGTTTTGGTGATGAGTGTACTATGAATAAGAAGTCAGGGAAGTAAAAATATTTTCTCACATATAGTTTTCCATATATCCTGCTACTCCTTCTCATTGTAATAGCTCTGCCAATTTAACACTTCTAATTTGTCATCATAAGCTTTAGACAGTATCTGACTTGAGAGAAGATTCCATACCACCTCTCTCGATAGTAGCTCAGTTCAGTTCAGTTCAGTCGCTCAGTCGTGTCTGCCTCTTTGCAACCCCATGCACTACAGCACGCCAGGCTGATAGTAGCTCGGAGTCTCTAAAAAGCATGGAAGGGAAGCATGCATAGGCTTGCTACGGTTTCTCAGTAGCAATCCTATCTCCCTCTGCCCACACCTGTGATGACTGAACCTCATTTAGCTTAGAAAAGAACCCCAGATTTCTCAGAACAGAATCTCTTTTAAGTATATCTGTCAGAATTCACTTTATAACACAGACTAGCAAAATTTGCTCCCTTCCGGTCTACCCCAGGTGCTTTCCTAACAGGGAAAACAAGCCAGCTCTTCAATGCACAGTTCCTTGGTTAATAACAGTGTTCTACCTGGTCCCAGGAGGCTCAGGAAATCTGAAACAGAACATAATGTGGCATATGTAGAATGATGAGTTCCTTGATAGGAAGAATGAAATTGCTTCTGGTGATATTGATAAGAAATATTTACAATGCTGAAAACCAAAATTCCTATAGAAAAAGTATCATGTTATAATAGAAACAAGAGTTCAAATGTTGTCAAATAAAATATCACCTTAAGAGCCAAGGCTGTAGGACCACTAGATGATAGCAGTGAGGTCTCCTGGATTTAAAAAATGTTAGGTTTCATTTGCTCTATGCAATATGCATGCATGCTGACTCCCTTTGGTCATGTCCAACTCTTTGGGACCCCATGGACCGTAGCCTGCCAAGGTCCTCTGTCCATGGGATTCCCAGGCAAGAATACTAGACTTGCCCTCCTCCAGGGGATCTTCCCAACCCAGGAATCAAAATCATGTCTCTTATGTCTCCTGCACAGACAGAAGGGTTCTTTACTATTAGCGCCACCTGGGAAGCCCTTGTGTTAGATGGGACACTCCAAAAAGTTGGTGTTCAAACCTGAGCTTACCTTTCTGGCACCCTAAAGAGGTGTAGCTTAGTTCAGGCTACATTTTATTTGACCAAGTTATTATATCCTGTTAAATTAAACTTTCATTTGTAAACCTAAATAGGTACTTACCCTCTTCAGTATCTTCAGTGTTGTGCATCGTTGTGCTTGGAGGCTGCTTTGAATAGGCAAATTTTACAGTAGTCCCATGTTTTTGCTCATCATCCTTTCAGTGAGCTTTCTTTGTCCACACTGTTTATCCTTTTTTACTTCTTTTTCTCCATGGCATGTATCTTCTAACTTGTTTTATAACTTAGTTTGATTTTATTCCTGTCTTCACCCACTGTTTTAGGCTGTCATTCATTATTCTTTTTCTTTTTTTAAAATATTTATTTTGGCTGCACTGTGTCTCCTTTACAGCTCGCAGAATCTCCCTTGTGGCAAGCAGGCATCTTAGTTGGGACATGCCAGATCTAGTTCCCTGACCAGGAATGAACCAGATCCCCTGCATTGGGAGGCTGGAGTCTTAGCCACTGGACCACCAGGGAAGTCCCCATTATCTTTTAATTCATTCCGTAAAGGACTGTCTGATGGGCCTTTGGGTTGTTAACAGCATTTTTATTCAATTACAAAAACCACTGTAACAATTTTTTTACATTCTTCTGATGCTCCTGGGCAAAAGATGCCCCAGAGAATTGATTTGAATTGAATTGCAGAGACATAGTAATTGTACATGTTTAACTTGACTAGAATGTGAACAAAATTTGCAAAATGGTTTTGCTGATACATGTCCCCACCAGTAGCATCGAGGCCTGTCTGTTGCTCCTTGTCTTCACTAGCACTTGATATCAAGAGGCTTCTAGGATTTTGCACAGTCAGTCGATGTAAAATAATGGCTCATGGTGTTTTAATTTGCACTTATTTGATGACTAATGAGATTGAGCGTCGTTTCGTGTATCTATTGGTCAATTTTGTTTGCTCTTCTTTATAGTGCCTATTGAAGTGTTTGCCCATTTTCCTATTGGATGTTGGTCATTTTCTTCCTGATATATTTGAGTTCCTTAATGTATCCTGTATACCTAACTCTTGTCTGTCATGTATGTTGCATTTATCACCAGATTCTGGGCCTTGTCTTTTCCATCACTCTAGGATATTAAAACTGAAGGAAAAGTCATAATTTTAATGTGGTTGAGCTTATTGGGCCGTGTGTGTGTGTGTGTGTGTGTGTGTTAAGAAAATGGTTTCCTACTCTGAGTTTATAAAAATATTCCCCTATATTGTCTTCAGAGATTTTTCTCACTTCCCTTTCACACTTGTCTTTAAACTATCTGGAATTGATACCTGTGTGTGGAGCCTGTGGGTGAGATCCAACTCTATTGTCCCCATATATGGCAAGGAGATCACCTGTCTTGGTACCATTTACTGTCTACTCCCTCTTTTCCCTACTGATCTCTATTGACCTTACTGTCGTGACACACATTTCAACATGTGTGCATCTGTTTGTGTGTTAGTCACTCAGTCACATCCAACTCTGCAACCCCTTGGACTGTAGCCCATCAGGCTCCTCTGTCCATGGGATTTTCCAGGCAAGAATACTGGTTCAGTTCAGTTCAGTCACTCAGTCATGTCCAACTCTTTGCGACCCCACAGACTGCAGCACACCAGGCTTCCCTGTCTATTACCAACTCCTGGAGCTTGCTCAAACTCATGTCCATTGAGTCAGTGGTGCCATCCAACCATCTCATCCTCTGTTGTCACCTTCTCCTCCCACCTTTAATCTTTCCCAGCATCATGGTCTCTTCCAATCAGTCAGCTTTCGCATCAGGTGGCCAAAGTATTGGAGTTTCAGATTCAGCATCAGTCCTTCCAATGAGTATTCAAGACTGATTACCTTTAGGATTGACTGGTTCATAGGAAGCATCACTACAAACAAAGCTAGTGGAGGTGATAGAATTCCAGTTGAGCCATTTTAAATCCTAAAAGATGATGCTGTGAAAGTGCTGCACTCAATATGCCAGCAAATTTGGAAAACTCGCAATGGCCACAGGACTGGAAAAGGTCAGTTTTCATTTCAATCCCAAAGAAAGGCAATGCCAAAGAATGTTCAAACTACCTCACAATTGCACTCATCTCGCATGCTAGCAAAGTAACGCTCAAAATTCTCTAAGCCAGGATTCAACAATACGTGAACTGTGAACTTCCAGATGTTCAAGCTGGATTAGAAAAGGCAGAGGAACCAGAGATCAAATTGCCAACATCTGCTGGGTCATCGTAAAAGCAAGAGAGTTCCAGAAAAGCATCTACTTCTGCTTTATTGACTATGCCAAAGCCTTTGGCTGTGTGGATCACAACAAACTGTGGAAAATTCTTCAAGAGGTGGGAATACCAGACCACCTGACCTGCCTCCTGAGAAATCTGTATGCAGGTCAAGAAGTAACAGTTAGAACTGGACATGGAACAACAGACCAGTTCCAAATTGGGAAAGGAGTACATCAAGGGTGTATACTGTCACCTTGCTCATTCAACTTATATGCAGAGTGCATCATGCAAAATGCCAGGCTGGATGAAGCACAAGCTGGAATCAAGATTGCCGGGAGAAATGTCAATAACCTCAGATATGCAGATGACACCACCCTTATGACAGAAAGTGAAGAAGAACTAAAGAGCCTCTTGATGAAGCTGAAAGAGGAGAGTGAAAAAGTTGGCTTAAAACTCAACATTCAGACAACTAAAATCATGGCATCCAGTTCCATCATTTCATGGCAAATGGATGGGGGAAACAATGGAAACAGTGACAGACTTTATTTTCTTGGGCTCCAAAATCACTGCAGATAGTGACTGCAGTCATGAAATTAAAAGACACTTACTCCTTGGAAGAAAATCTAAGACCAACGTAGACAGCATATTAAAAAACAGAGACGTTACTTTGCCAACAAAAAGGTCCGTCTAGTCAAAGCGTAGTTTTTTCAGTAGTCATATATGGATGTGAGAGTTGGACCATAAAGAAAGCTGAATGCCGAAGAATTAATGCTTTTGAACTGTGGTGTTGGAGAAGACTCTTGAGAGTCTCTTGGACTTCGGGAAAATCCAACCAGTCAATCCTAAAGAATACTGGAGTGGATTGCCATTCCCTTCTCCAGGGGATTTTCCCTACCCAGGGATCAAATCTGGGTCTCCTGCATTGCAGGCAGATTCTTTACCATCTGAGCACCAGTTTAGGGGCTTTCGGTTCTGTTGCTTTGGTTAGTTTGTCTGTCTCTAAGTCAGTATCCTACTATCTAAATTACTGTAGCTGTGTTAAGTAAATCCCTCCATCTTGTTACCCTTCACGAATGTCTTGGCTATTTTTGACCCTTTGCAAATTGTGTAAAGATTTGAGTCAGCTTATTATGTTCCACAAAAAATTCTTTTGTGTTTGTTTTTTTTATTAGAATTGTATTAAATCCACCGATAAGTTTGGGGAGAATTGATATTTTATTATGTTGAACCTTCTAGTCAGTGAACCTGGTGTTTTTATTTTTTTAAAGCTATTTAGTGTCTTTGAACACATTTTTACTAATTTATTTCATAAAGGGCTGCATATCATTGGTTAGGTTTATTCATAGGCACTTTTCAGGAATACTACTACAAATGATGTAATTTGTTTATTGTGATAAAATATGCACAACATAAAATCTGTCATTTTAACCCTTTAGCATACAGTTCAGTGAGTGGAATTAATGCATTCACATTGTTGTGCAACTATCACCACTATCCATCTCTGGAATCTTTTCATTATCCCAAGCTGAAACCCGTTAAACAGTACTCCTTCTCTCCCCTTCCACCCAGTCTCTGCTAACCACTGTTCTGCCCTGGGTTTGGGAGGGGCTTGTTTTGTTCCTTGTGAATTTGACTAATCTGGGTACTTCATATGGGAGGAGGACATGGCAACCCACTCCAGTACTGTTGCCTGGAGAAGTCCATGAACAGAGAAGCCTGGCGTGCTAGAGTCCATGGGGTCGCAAAGAGTCAGACAGGACAGAAGCAACTTAGCACACAGCACGTGAATGCCTCATATAAGTCAACTCAGATGGCAGTTCTAAAATATACTTGTCTTTTTGGAATGAAAAATCAATCAGTATTTTATTAAATTGGTGTTTATGTTTGGCTACCTTGCTTAAAATACTTAATTCTAATAATTTAGCAGGAGTTTTCTACATAAACAGGCATATCACATGTAAATAAAAGGCTTTCTTGCTATTATACCTGCCCATTAAGTTTCAAATTTTGCATATCGAGATATTTGGTTCATTTTCAAATATGTTGGTTGCCTCTTCTTTTTTAGCTCCTCTTTTATTGTTTTGAGCTAGTGTTTTATATTCAGTTCTGCTGTCAACTCTGCCATTCTGATTCTGCTGCTTGTTCTTACAAACTTCTTTCTGGTGGTATCTAAGTTTTTGTTGGTATTTTGTGCATGAACTGTCATTCCTTGAAATTTTATTTCTGTCCGATGCTTGGTGCCAGTGCTTATTTAGAACTACTCTAAATTCTTAACCTGAGAACCATTTGGAAGTCTGAATTTGGATTTTTCACTTACTTGAAATCGGGACTGGTTTGTACTGATAGTTATAACTTTTCAGGGTGGTGGTGGTGGTGTTTTGTGCAGAGGGGATTTCAGGGGGCAAGTTTTGTAATCCTCTAAGGATTGCTAGCTTACACGTATAGTGAGGGTGTATCAGGGTCTCACCTTTATGAGAAATTGCCTGTTCAGACCCCACCATGTCAGACCTGGCAGGTCTTTGCTACCTGGGCTTTGTCCTGCAGTGCTGTGAACACGTAAGCCCAGACTTTCCCACGTAGTTGCCCACCCCCTGAGTGAGACCAGCTACTCACTCCTCTTTCACTTGACTGTTGCCCTCTTGCTAGTTCATCAAAACATTTTTAAAGTTTTCTTACATTTTGTTAAACATTTTAAGTTACTTCCATGAGAAGAGTAAATTGAGGGAACAGAAATTCATATCTGATTTTACATTGTTGTTTTCAGTCATTTTGGAAAAGAAATCTGGGGTTATATGTGCATCTTTTTATTTATAAAAATGAAATGAAGAGTGGCCTTTTACAGCTCCTAATTAATGATATTTCTTTTTTTATAGGTGTCAGCTGTGATGCATGTTTAAAAGGAAATTTTCGAGGTCGCAGATACAAGTGTTTAATTTGCTACGATTACGATCTTTGTGCATCTTGTTATGAAAGTGGTGCAACAACAACAAGGCATACAACTGACCACCCAATGCAGTGCATATTAACAAGGGTAGATTTTGGTACGTATTTAAAATTTTAGTGAATTATTATTTAGAACTTTGTGTACGTGTATGAGGAAGTAAAGGCAAAATGTTCTAAAACTATCCCCATTGCATAATGAGGCTCCAAATTCATTAAAAATAACACAAATCTTACTTTTTATTCTAAGTAATTTTTTCTCTTACAGTTTGCTTATGAAAGCCATTCACAAATAAATAGAGCTGGCAAAGTGTGAAATGAAAGAGTGCCTCTGTAAAGGACGAGTGAAGTTTAAATTGACTGTTCTTGCTAACAGTACAGAAATCTTCGTGCTGTAGTTATCAGGAAGCAGATTATTTGTACAGTTGATTAGAAGGCACTGTCAGTGCATAAGAAAACCTTTAAATGTTTCACGCTATAATTTCTTACCTAGTCAACACTTGTTATTATCTGTCTGACTATAGACATCTTAGTGGATGTGAAGTGGTAGTGTCTCGTGGTTTTGATTTGCATTTCTCTGATGGCCAGTGATGATGCTGACCGTCTTTTCTAGTGCTGGTCAGCCACCCACATATCTGCTTTGGAGAGATGTCTGTTCCAATCCTTTGCCCATTTTTTAATTGGGTAATAGGTCTTTTATTATTGAGTTTTCATAGTTCTTTGTGTATTCTGTATATAAGTTCCTTACAGGTGAATGATTTGCAGAAATTTTCTCCCTTTCTTTGGGTTGTCTTTTCACTTTCTTGATTAAATGTTTTGAAGCACATAAGTTTTGATTTTGATAATGTTAAGTTTATCTGTTTTTTTCCTTTGTTGTGCTTCTAATGTCATATATATAGGAAACCATCACCTAATCCAAGATCATGAAGATGTAAAAATATGTTGTAAAAATATGTTTTCCTCTAAGGTTTTATAAGTTTAGTATCGACATTTAGATCTTTGATCCGTTTTGATTGAATTTTTGTGCGTGGAATGAGGTAGAGGTCCAACTTCATTCTCTCGCATGTGAATATCCAGTTGTCCCAGTGTCATTTATTGTGAAGATCCTCTCCCCAGTGAATTCTCTTGGCATCCCTGTTGCAGAACAGCTGACTAGAGCGAAGGGGACAATGGGGTGATGTTAGTCAAAGAGTACAAAGTTTTGTTATGCAAGATGAGTAAGTTCTGGAGATCTAATGTATAGCATGGTGATCATCAGTTCAGTTCAGTCGCTCAGTCGTGTCCAGCTATTTGCGACCCCATGGACTGCAGCACACCAGGCTTCCCTGTCCATCACCAACTTCCGGAGCTTACTCAAACTCATGTCCACTGAGTCAGTGATGCCATCCAACCATCTCATCCTCTGTCGTCACCTTTTCCTCTCGCCTTTAATCTTTCCCAGCATCACGGTCTTTTCCACTGAGTCACTTCTTCACATCAGGTGGCCAAAGTATTGGAGTTTCAGCTTCAGCATCAGTCCTTCCAATGAATATTCAGGACTCATTTCCTTTAGGATTGACTGATTTGATCTCTTTTCAGTCCAAGAGACTCTCAAGAGTTTTCTCCAATACCACAGTTGAGAAGCATCAATTCTTCGGTGCTCAGCTTTCTTTATAGTCCAACTCTCACATCCATATATGACTACTGGAAAAACCATAGCTTTGACTAGACGGACCTTTGTTGGCAAAGTAACGTCTCTGTTTTTTAATATGCTGTCTACGTTGGTCTTAGATTTTCTTCCAAGGAGTAAGTGTCTTTTAATTTCATGACTGCAGTCACTATCTGCAGTGATTTTGGAGCCCAAGAAAATAAAGTCTGTCACTGTTTCCATTGTTTCCCCCATCCATTTGCCATGAAATGATGGAACTGGATGCCATGATTTTAGTTGTCTGAATGTTGAGTTTTAAGCCAACTTTTTCACTCTCCTCTTTCAGCTTCATCAAGAGGCTCTTTAGTTCTTCTTCACTTTCTGTCATAAGGGTGGTGTCATCTGCATATCTGAGGTTATTGACATTTCTCCCGGCAATCTTGATTCCAGCTTGTGCTTCATCCAGCCTGGCATTTTGCATGATGCACTCTGCATATAAGTTGAATGAGCAAGGTGACAGTATACACCCTTGATGTACTCCTTTCCCAATTTGGAACTGGTCTGTTGTTCCATGTCCAGTTCTAACTGTTACTTCTTGACCTGCATACAGATTTCTCAGGAGGCAGGTCAGGTGGTCTGGTATTCCCACCTCTTGAAGAATTTTCCACAGTTTGTTGTGATCCACACAGCCAAAGGCTTTGGCATAGTCAATAAAGCAGAAGTAGATGCTTTTCTGGAACTCTCTTGCTTTTACGATGACCCAGCAGATGTTGGCAATTTGATCTCTGGTTCCTCTGCCTTTTCTAATCCAGCTTGAACATCTGGAAGTTCACAGTTCACGTATTGTTGAATCCTGGCTTAGAGAATTTTGAGCGTTACTTTGCTAGCATGCGAGATGAGTGCAATTGTGAGGTAGTTTGAACATTCTTTGGCATTGCCTTTCTTTGGGATTGAAATGAAAACTGACCTTTTCCAGTCCTGTGGCCACTGCTGAGTTTTCCAAATTTGCTGGCATATTGAGTGCAGCACTTTCATAGCATCATCTTTTAGGATTTAAAATGGCTCAACTGGAATTCTATCACCTCCACTAGCTTTGTTTGTAGGGATGCTTCGTAAGGCCCACTTGACTTCGCATTCCAGGATGTCTGGCTCTAGGTGTTGATCACACCATTATGGTTATCTGGATCATGAAGATCTTTTTAATATAATTCTTCTGTGTATTCTTACCATCTCTTCTTAATATCTTCTGCTTTTGTTAGATCCATACCATTTCTGTCCTTAATTGTGCCTGGTGGCTCAGATGGTAAGCATCTGCCTACAATGCAGGAGACCCAGATTTAATCCCTGGGTCGAGAAGATCTCCTGGGGAAGGAAATGGCAGCCCACTCCAGTATTCTTGCCTGGAAAATCCCATGGACAGAGGAGCCTGGTGGGCTAAAGTCCATGGGGTCGCAGAGAGTCGGACACTCTGAGCAACTTCACTTTCACTTGCATGAAATGTTCCCTTGGTATCTCTAAATTTCTTAAAGAGATCTCTAGTCTTTCCCATTCTGTTATTTTCCTCTATTTCTTTGCATTGATCACTGAGGAAGGCTTTCCTTTCTCTCCTTGCTATTCTTTAGAACTCTGCAATCAGATAGGTATATCTTTCCTTTTCTCCTTTGCCTTTCGCTTCTCTTCTTTTCTCAGCTATTTGTAAGGCCTCCTCAGACAACCATTTTGCCTTTTTGCATTTTTTTTTCCTAGGGAATGGTCTTGATTACTGCCTCTTGTACACTGTCATGAATTTCCGTCCATAATTCTTAAGGCACTCTGTCTGTCAGATCTAATCCCTTGAATCTATTCGTCACTTCCAGTGTATAATCGTAAGGGATTTGATTTAGGTCATACCTAAGTGATCTAGTGGTTTTCCCTACTTTCTTCAATTTAAGTCTGAATTTGGCAATAAGGAGTTCATGATCTGAGCCACAGTCAGCTCCCCGTCTTGTTTTTGCTGACAAGAAGCTGTATAGAGCTTCTCCATCTTTGGCAGCAAAGAATATAATCAATTTGATTTCGGTATTGACCACCTGGTGATGTCCATGTGTAGAGTCTTCTCTTATGATGTTGCTGGAAGACGGATCATAGTTATATGCTGTTGTACGGTGATCATAGTTAACAATATTGTGTACTGGAAATTTTTGAAGAGGATAGATCTCAAATCTTCTCAACACGTATAAATACATACACAATGGTAACTGTGAAGAGGTGATAGAAATGTTAATTAGCTTGATTGTGGTAATCTTTTCACAGTATACACATATGTCAAAACATTGTTGTATACCATAAATATATACAGTTTTATTTGTCAAAGTATATCAGTAAAGCTGTTAGAAAAGAAAATCAATTGACCCTAAATGTCACTTTTAATTTCTGGACTCTGAGTCTGTTCCCTTGATTTGTATGTCTGCATGCCAATACTAATGTGTCTCAGTTACATAGTAAGCTTTGGAATCATAAAGTATGAGTCTTCCAACTTTGTTCATTTTCAGGCTTACTGTGGGTATTGTCAATTCCTTGAATTTTTTGTGAATTTTAGAATCGGCTTGTCAAATTTATGCAAAGAAACCAACTGGGATTTTGATAGGAATTGTTTTGTATCTGTAGATCAGTTTGGTAGTAAGTCTGCTACCCTGTAATGCAGGATGTCTTTCTGTTTATTTAGGTCATCTTTCGTTTCTTTCAATGAAAGTTTATAGTTATCAAAGGATAAGTTTTACACTTCTGCTGTTAAATGTATTTCTAAATGTTTTATTCTTTTTGCAACTGTAAATGGAATTTAAAAAATTTTTTCTTTTGGATTGCCACTCCAAGTTACAGAGAAACAATTTGTTTCTGTCATAGATCTTTTGTTAAAAAAAAAAAAACTAACAGAAGTTTGGTAACATGTCTGCCTTCTGTATACATGGGTGATGCCCAGGAAAACAGTAACTCCCTGAAATGGCCCAAGCCTTCATCTTAAATACCATCTTTAGCTAAAGACGAAAGAAGATTTGGGGAAGCTGGGTGGGGAGAAGGCCAGTTATAGGAGGTAAACAAGGGTAACTTTGTTTTGCAGAGTTAAGTTGTTACATAAATCCAAATCTTTGCCTCTCCTTTGATAGCGGTTTCTAGAGGTTTAGCGCTGAACCTCTTCTCTTCCTGGTATGGAAAGGTAACTTCTCAGCTTTCAGAGCTTCTCCTGTGTCTGCTGCTTTGTTTTGTTTTTATTTTTATTAAAGTATAGTTGATTTACAGTGTTGTGTTAGTTTCAGGTGTACATTGATGTAAATCAGTTATGCGTATGCGTATGTTCACTCTTTTAGATTCTTTTCCCATATAGGTCATTACAGAGTATTGAGTAGAGTTCCCTGTGCTATACAGTAGGTCCTTATTAGTTATCTATTTTATATACAGTAGCGTGTATATTAATCCTAGTCTTCCAGTCCCTTCTCCCCAGGTATAGATCTTGTATCCTGTAATGTCACTGAGCTCATTTATGAGTTCTGCTAGTTTTTTAGTGGATTCATTAGGATTTTCTCTATACAGGATCCTGTCATCTGCTAATAGAGAGTTTTACTTCTTTCTTTCCATCTGGATGCCTTTCATTTCATCTTCTTGCCTACTGTGATTAGATTCTCCACTAAAATATTTAAGTACATTTATCTTCTCCTACCCCAGATTCACTTGGCACGTCTTATACATATAATAAATGGTCAGTCGATACGTAATGGGTTTAAGTATTTTTAAGGTAGTCGAAATCTCCCAAAAAATGAAGAAATCTGTCATATAATAAACACTTTCTTTCATTTTTTCTCCTCACAGAAATGATCCTGTCCTCTTAAATTAGGTATTTGTTTCCTGTTAAATAATGAGATGTTTGTAATGAAGTGATACACTAAAAAAATAGGTGTATGTGGTCATCATGTCTGACTCTTTGTGATCCCATGGACGGTAGCCTGTCAGGCTTCTCTGTCCATGGGATTTTTTAGGCAAGAATACTGGAGTGGGTTGCTATCTCCGTTTCCAAGGGATCTTCCTGACTCAGGGATTGAACCCAGGGAGAATCCTAAGGGCAGAGGAGCCTGGTGGGCTGTAGTCAGTGTGGTTGCAAAAGCATCAGATATGACTGAGCTACATTTTTCTGTATTTTTTAAAAATTGGTAATTATTTCTCAATGCAGTTCCACTCTGTCTTTCAGATTTGTACTATGGTGGGGAAGCTTTCTCCGTAGAGCAGCCACAGTCTTTTACTTGTCCCTATTGTGGAAAAATGGGCTATACGGAGACATCTCTTCAAGAACATGTTACTTCTGAACACGCAGAAACATCAACAGAAGTGGTAAGTGAAGCAGCCTTGTGTCTAAATCATCTGGTAAAGTACATTATTTCTAACACAAGATAGAGCCCTGTGACTGTGTTCTGCCTCCTTCTAAGTGTACTGATACTGTTTGCATGATAATTGTTAAAATTATCTCTTAACGGCAACTTTTACACATCCTGGGAAGCTGCATGTGTACAAGATGGTGCCCCCTTCTTGTCCCCACTAGCCTTTCTTTCCCTGTTGCTGCTAAAAGCACAGTGTGGCATCTTAACCAAGTTCAGGAGCCTTTAGTAAACGCTTGGTGAAAAGGCTTAAAACACCCCGACTTGAAACACACCTCTCTCTCTCTCTCTTTTTTAAATTTACTTAGTTATTTATTTATTTATGGCTGTGTTGTGTCTTTGTGGCTGTGTGGGCCTGCCTCTAGTTGCAGCGAGCAGGGGCTACTCTCTAGTTGGGGGTGCTTGGACTCCTCAGTGCAGTGGCTTCTCTTGCTGTGGAGCACGGGCTCAAGGGCTCGCAGGCTTCAGCAGTTGGCAGCTCCTGGGCTCTAGAGCACAGGGCCAGTAGTGGTGGAGCACGGGCTTAGTTGCTCCATGGCATTTGGGATTTCCCAGTCCAGGGGTCAGACCCGTGTCTCCTGCATTGGCAGGTGGATTCTTTACCACTGAGTCACCAGGGAAGCCCAGCACATTGCTTTTTATAGTATTCTTGCTACCTGGTTGATTTCTCTTCTGAAAGGAAACATTCATAAGGATATTTTAAAATCTTTAGTCACATATTAGGTAGTAATCCACTGTCACATCCTACTGTAACATATCATTGACCTTACTTGGTTTTCATCAGACCATATCTCTTGCTTCATAGGTCAAAGCTTTGAGCCCTTAGAAATTCCTCCTACTTTGATCTTTGCCAGTGGCCAGGGACTCAGAATAACACACCGAGTCTTGCCTTGAAAACATTGTAGATATTTTACCTAACATCTGAGTCAGCATATTTGCAACTTCAAGAAATGATGTGTCACCCCCAAAGAGTCTGCTTCCCTCATTTCCCATTGGTACTAGTAGATAGAGTGAGCCAGGAGAGCTGGGCGTATAGGATGGGACTTGGAGAGCGTGGGCATAAACAGCCCTACACTGCTCCAGTGCAGAAGCCCCTGAATGTACTCAGAACACATTAAGGAAAGTTAAAGGCAGAACCAGATGTTTGAGGTCAGCCAGAGCCCCTCTGGGTTGTAGAGTCCCTGCTTAGCCACTGTCGTATTCCATCTCTGCTATAGCCCTGCTGTTACAGCTGTGAGGTTCACTCTTATTGCCACGTACACTGTTAATTTGATGTTAAAGTCGTTATAAGGTTTATAGTCCAAACAGTTGGTAAATTTCCATTATGTAGTTCTCAAATCAAATTTTACTAACAGCTCATAAGTGCTCTCATCTACACCTTGCGGAACCTTAGAACACTATTGTCACATTTGACTTAATTTGTTCTTTTTATTCTGCAAAGGTGATTTTGCTTCCTTCTGGAACAGTCCTAGATAACAGTGGGAAGAATGGTGATTTGACTGCGTGTCTACCCTGGTTGCATGGAAAAGTTGGAATAATTTCTCTTTGGTTTAAATTCTGTTATGTTTGAATATTTATTTACCATAATAAGGCAGGGTTTCCCAGTTGTAAACCAGGCATTCTTAAAGTCATTGTATTAGCCAATAGACCCTAGTATAGTACTGTACTTTCATCACCCCACTGGGGCAGGACAGTGTGTCCATTTTCCATATCTAAAATTGGAAGTCCAGTGAAAATTCAAGTCCCTTCCATGAGTGAAAAACTCATTGTTCATTTTTTAAAATGAGCATTAACCACCAGCAGCCTTGCCTTTATGTTTCCAGAAAGTAAATATAATTTATTTATAGTCTTTTGTACCTACCTGATACACGTAGTTTGAAAATTAAATACCATCTACACAATGGTTTTGTGGTCTGTCTCTCAGAAGTTGTATTCAATTATATACCTTGTTTTAGTTCCCCAACTTTGGGAACATAGCTCAAGGCAGTGGCCATACTATTTCTTTCATATTCGTACATGTGGAATACTTTAAGGATTTCTCCCTCCTCATCAGCTCTTAGTCTGCATGAACACTGCATCTACCTCTGTTCCCATTCATAGAATACCAGACATTTCAAAGTGAAAAGTAGCAAGCAAACAAGAATCTTTGGTACGAGTGTGCTTGATTCTTTGAACCAAGTAGGTCGTGTCCCAGATCCAGGGCTGCATTCAGCAGGTGTACCACATGTGGCATGCTGCCGGGGGTCTGTGCTTAGGGATCACCGCTGATAACATGCCAGTTAAGTATTTTGAATGCCTCTAGGTATATATGTAAAGCATGTGATGTATTACAGTTATATGTAAATATCCACCTGATTTTACTGTGTCCCTCTCAACACCCTCCCTCCCTCTGTTCTGCCAAGTCATGGTAAATCAAACATTTTTGAATTCTGGAGTTCAGTAGTGACTCATGTCATTCTGGTAGGTAAGGAATTAAGAGTCACATAATAACTATCTCCTTTTCTCTTCCTACTTATATTTTTCTTTCTAAATGCTCAATGTGCTGTCCTTCTTTGCCCCTGCATTTACTGCACCTATCCTCTGCACCACCAGCTTGTACTGTCCTCTGGGACCTCACTTCTCTAACCATCATCCCTTTGAAACGTTTAGGGGCAGGAGGGTATATCACTGCAAATGTTACTGTCATCATTAGTGAGTGTTCGCTGATACCTGGCATAGCTAATACAAAAGTCTGTGGAAGGTTAATAGCTTTGTAGTCCTTCTCTGTATTTTTGCCTCTTTTTTTTCAACTTGGGACCCTAAGGCCCTCACCTAAGATTCGCCTCCCTTCTTAAGGTTAATTTCCGATTATACTTGAGCTTTTGCTGTGAGGATATGGAGGATTCTTCAAAACTAGGTATCATGAAAAACAACACGTGACATAGAATGCATAGTGAAGCTGATTAAAATTTTACAAGCGAATTGGGTATAATCTCAAAAGTCTTTTTATAAACACCAAATCTGATAAACAGTGTGATTTTTGAAATTAAGTGCAAGTTCTTAAAAACCCTAATAATTATGAAATCAGGTAGATTGGGACAACCAACTAGTTTTTGGTTGTGGGAAGAGGTAAAAATGGAAGTAGTATGTAATTATCAAAATCTATCAGCTGGTAGTAGAAGTGAGCACTAGAGGGCAAATGGGATTGCAAACGTGAAGGATCTGCTGAGGAGGTGGCCAAGGAGTGTGGAAGAAACATGGTAGGAAAGCCTTGAACATAAAAACGTTAAGTGTGACTCCTGATAGTTTTCTTAAGTCTCACATTTGCTGACTAGCACTGCAGCTTGTTAGAAAGCCTTCAGGGATTTTTACTGTTGTTTTTTAAGTGAAATGTAACTTTACCTCTCATTAATGATATATAATTAATCTTTCAGTTCTTTGTTTAATAAATTCTTGCAATTTTATACTAAGAATGTTACATTTTAAAAGGTAGAAGCACTTTTGGGTTCACCAAAGTTTTCTTCTCACTTCTAGAAATCTGTGTTGCAGTATATTAACGCTGTTCATAGTCGCATCGGTTCTCTAGTATTCCCTGCTGCAAGCTTTTCACATTCTGATTTTCATTTGGTTTACTCTTTGTTTTCTTCACCTCCAGAAAGGAGCATAGGGCAATCTCCTGCTTTGAGGTGCTCTTCATGCATGCAAGTGATACAGTCCCTCCCTTTTTAGTGAAGACCTATGTGTTTTTGTAATAATAGCATGGTTTTACTGTGTTCCATTTATACCAATTAGATAAAAAAGTAAAAATCAGAGAAAAAGAATGATTTTAGAAATTTTCCATAATCAGACTTTAGACAATTTTATTCTTCTGGAGAAACATAATGACATAAAAGGTCTTTTAAATCTTTTTTTAGTGAGTCAGAATAATCTGTTTTAGCTGATAATTTATTTAATATTTAGACAATTGAATGTCAATTAAAAGGAATCATAGAGCACAGAATAGAAATTATCCTCATTATTGTGGCATTTTGTGTATAAACAGTTAGATGCATTTGATTCCTAAATTAAACAGGCAGGAAAATATTAGATGAAATAAACTGCAAACCGAAATAATGTGACAGATATGGTTTATACATCAGGGCTATGAGAAGTTACATATTTTTTAGTTGCATATGGGACTTTTAAATTTTGACCATCAATGTAGTATCTGTATTTCATTGAAAGACCATTTTAATATGTAGATATATAGAGCTGATAACTTCCCAACACAAGTATTTCCTTATTAGAAGCAGTAATAGTGATGTAAGCCATAATTTTTACAAATCTGCTGATACAATCTTGTACGTTTTCTTAAATATTATAATTGACTATTTACTCTTATAAGCAGGTAATCAAGAAAAATAAGCATTTAAAAGCCAAATACACTTTGTTTTAAAAATAGGCTTTGACTGACTGTTTCTGCTTTTCTGTGAACTAACAATGGTATTTTACTGAATTAACATAGGACTTGAAAAATACCTCTGCTGCAGGCAACTATCTTGCTGCTGCTCAACTGCACTTAGATAGATTACAGAAGACTGGTATTTGGTACTTTTGCCATTTGTGCTTTTCATTACCTTTGATGCAGAACACTTTCTATTTTATAAATCACTTTTTTCTGTCTCTAGTATTTGGCTAACTTTGCACATTTTTAATAATAGTTATTTTGAGCACATTTACTTGTTTAAAATCAGACAGTAGTAATATTCTTGCTTATTGAGGGTGGTATCTTTTTGCCTTTTCATACTGTTCATGGACTTCTTAAGGCAAAAAAATTGGAAAACTGCTCAGCAGTGGCCACAGGACTGGAAAAGGTTAGTTTTCATTCCAGTCCCAAAGAAGGGCAATGCCAAAGACTGTTCGGCTTACCACACAATTGCACTCATCTCACATGTTAGCAAAGTAATGCTTAAAATTCTGCAAGCTAGGCTTCAGCAGTACGTGAACCACAAACTCCCAGATGTTCAAGCTGGATTTAGAAAAGGCAGAGAAACCAGAAATCAAATTGCCAGCATCTGTTGGATCATCGAAAAAGCAAGAGAATTCCAGAAAAACATATACTTTTCTGCTTCATTGACTACGCTAAAGCCTTTGACTGTGTGGATCACAACAAACTATGACAATTCTTCAAGAGACAGGAATACCAGACCACCTTACCTGCCTCCTGAGAAATCTGTATGCAGGTCAAGAAGCAACAGCTAGAAATAGACATGGAACAATGGACTGGTTCCAAAAGGAGTACATCAAGGCTGTATATTGTCACCCTACTTATTTATTTAACTTATATGCAGAGTATATCATGTGAAATGCTGGGCTGGATGAGGCACAAGCTGGAATCAAGAGTGCCAGGAGAAGTATCACTAACGTCAGATATGCAGATGACAGCAACCTTATGGTGAAAAGCAAAGAGGACCTGAAGAGCCTCTTGATGAAAGTGAAAGAGGAGAGTGAAAGGCTGGCTTAAAACTCGACATTCAAAAACGAAGATCATGGCATCTGGTCCCATCACTTCATGGCAAATAGTTGGGCAAATAGTGAAAACAGTGTCAGACTATTTTCTTGGGCTCCAAAATCGCTGCAGATGGTGACTGTAGCCATGAAATTAAAAAGACGCCTGCTCCTTGGAAGAAAAGCTATGAGCAACCTAGACAGCATATTAAAAAGCAGAGACATTACTTTGCCAACAAAGGTACATCTAGTCAAGACTCTGTTTTTGCCAGTAGTCATGTATGGATGTGAGAGTTGGACCATAAAGAAGACTGAGCGTCGCAGAACTGATGCTCTTGGACTGTGGAGGAGACTGTTGAGAGTCCATTGGACTGCAAGGAGATCAAACCAGCCAATCCTTAAGGAAATCAACCCTGAATATTCCCTGGAAGGACTGATGCTGAAGCTGAAAATCCAATACTTTGGCCACCTGATGCAAAGAACTGACTCATTGAAAAAGATCCTGATGTTGGGAAAGATTGAAGGCGGGAGGAGAAGGTGACCACAGAGGACCATATGGTTGGATGGAATCACCGACTCAATGGACATGAGTTTGAGCAAGCTCCAGGAGATGGTGAAGGACTAGAAGCCTGGTGTGCTGCCGTCCCTGGAGTCGCAGAGTCAGACACAACTGAGCGACTGGACAACAACAAAGGGTGATATAGCCGTTGGTTTCCCAGTAGATTTTTGAGTTGATATTGATAGCAGGGAAGGAAATGATAGGAGGCGCGTTGGGGATTCTAGGTTGTTCTAGGATAATTCTATTTATATGGGCGTCGTGATATTTTAAAAGATATTTCTATGAGAAATTAGTTCCTTTAGGTGATGTGAAGACCAGAAGGGGAGTCATTTAAAATATTATGAGAATCAGATGATGTAGCTTTTCCAAGAAAGTGTCATGCCTAGTATTTCAGAGTATGTTGTTACTGTGGGTAGGTTTTTTTTACTTTGTACCTTCCTGTGTGTTGAAATAAACTCCCATAGGGGAGATGAGTAGGCTGTTTTCAGAATGGGAAAAGAACCCAGTATGAAGGGGAGGGCTGGGAAGAGAGCAGCGTGTGTAGAGACGTTAGTTTTGAGTTCTTTTTTTCTTTGGCCACTGGTTTGATTTCTTCTTTGTCCTGTGAAACACTGGTTTGTCTAGTTCAATGTCCAGACAGCTAATTTCAAGGTAGTGCATAGTAATGGAGCTTCTTTTCGCAAGGCTTGCAGAAAAATTTGTAGAAAGCGTGGTATAAATTAAAGATTTATACATATATTTATATATATATAAATATATATTTTTATATATATATTTAAATTAAAGATTATATGTCAGGAGCACCCTGACAGCTGTTGGCAAATTGTAAGGTAGCTTGGAGGTTCCTTAAGCACTTTTCCACCTTGTCTCTTCTCCTCCTGGTGCCCCTTCTTTTCCCATTGTGCTCCTCAGGTTTAAAAAAAAAAAGAAAACTGGTTAAGAAAATTATTTAAAGATGCCAATCTTGGTATTCACAGCTGAGGTGATTTTTTTCTAAGAAATCCTACCAGACTCAGCCTCACTTGACATCATTAAGCTTCTGTCATTGTCAGACTCTAACTTAAACTCATTATAAGCAATGTAAACCCTAACTAACTTCAGTTCAGTTCATTTCAGTTACTCAGTCGTGTCTGACTCTGCGACCCTGTGAATCACAGCACACCAGGCCTCTCTTTCCATCACCATGTCTCAGAATCTACCCAAACCCACATCCATCAAGTCGGTGATGCCATCCTGCCATCTCATCCTCTGTCATCCCCTTCTCCTCCTGCCCCCAACCCCTCCCAGCATCAGGGTCTTTTCCAATGAGTCAACTCTTTGCATGAGGTGGCCAAAGTGTTGGAGTTTCAGCTTCAGCATCAGTCCTTCCAATGAACACCCAGGACTGATCTCCTTGCAGTCCAAGGGATTCAAGAGTCTTCTCCAACACCGTAGTTCAAAAGCATCAATTCTTCGTCACTCAGCTTTCTTCACCATCCAAATCTCACATCCCATACATGACTACTGGAAAAACCATAGCCTTGACTAGACAGACCTTGGTTGGCAAAGTAATGTCTCTGCTTTTAAATATGCTACCCAGGTTGGTCATAACTTTCCTTCCAAGGAGTAAGCATCTTTTAGTTTCATGGCTGCAGTCACCATCTGCAGTGATTTTGGAGCCCCAAAAAATTAGGTAGAGTCATTTGTGAGTTTTCACTAAAATTGTCTCTGACTTTGGGTCCAGCCTCCCTATACCTGTCCCCCTGTGGCTCGAAGGGGCTTACCAACACCACTTAACAACACGAGATGCCTCTTTCCTTTTCTTTCTCTAAGCCTGCAGGTGAAATACATAGCTTACCCCAGGATGGATGGAAACAGTAAAGCTTTGTTGTTGTTTAGTCGCTAAGTCATGTCTGACTCTGCAACCCCGTGGACTGTAGTCCACCAGGTTCCTCTCTCCAGGAATTTTCGAGGCAAGAATACTGAAATGGGTTGCCATTTCCTTCTCCAGGGATCTTCCCAACCCAGGGATCAAACTCAAGTCTCTTGCATGGGCAGGTGAATTCTTTATCACTGAGCCACCAAGGAAGCAACAATCAAGCTTACATTGGGGTTTTTCTTCTAAGTGTTCATGGACATAATTGCTCACATTCAGAGTGACCTGTGAACAGGATGAAGAAATGGAACTGCTCCAACCACTTTGGAATTATTTTTCATTATGGCTAAATTGATGTTTTTTCAAGTTTTATGAGTTCCCAACACAATCAGTATACACGTAGAATTTAAATTTATGTCAGGAAACATGTTTGAAACCAAAACTTTAATTATTCAGTACTTTTAAACCATAGATAAAAATGTAAGGGAAAACTGAGATTTTTATGTTTAACAAAAACTCCCTAACATTCTAAATGCTACTCTTTGGAAGCAGGCGACACATCGCTTCTCGGCCTTTTGGCTAAAATCAAGTGTGGAAGCAGGCGACAGTCTCAACCCAAGCGTTAAAATGGGAAAATGGAACTGAGGAGAAAAATAAATTCGGTATGAAGTAGCTCATACTTAATTATAAGTTAATTTGAGTGTTCCAGTGCAACAACAGAAAGCGAGATTATAATTGAGTTAAACAGTGTACTCCCTCAGCTCTTGAAAGAACCTGTATCTGTGTTGAACAGATGGCTAAGATGCACATAGCTACAAAGAAAATGCTTCTAGAGAAGGGCCCAAAGGTTTATTGCCCAAGTAGCACAGATTTTCCACTTTTTGTATCTTCTCAAAACAAAACTTCACCCTTCAGTCTTATTTTCATTATATATGCAGTTTTGATAAGATAGACTACTTTTAACTTGGCAAGAGAGCCAAAACCCTGGAGTTACCAGTTAGCCTTAGCAATTGTTAGCTCAGTAGACTGTCAGTTCTGTTTTTTGTATGAGGATTAAAAATGTAATGTGTGTAAGGGGTTTTGTGTGTCATAGTTTTAAATTCTGATAGCTTCTTCGGGATCATCATTTTTCAGTAAAAGAAACTTTGTTAAAAACACCCCCCTGGGGACTTCCCTGGTGGTCCAGTGGTTAAGACTCTGTGCTCCCAATGAGGGAGCCAGAGTTCGATTCCTGGTTGGGAAACTAAATCCCACCTGCATCAGTGAAGATCCTGAACAGAACAATGAAGATCCTGTACAGCCAAATAAATAAAAACAGAAACACCCCCATTGTACTGCAGATGACCAGAAAATCTGCCTTACAGAATAAGCCTAGGTTATTTATAGAGGTGAATTTAAGAGCCCCTTAAAAAAGAAGACATGAATTGTGTCCCAGACCTGCTGCTCAGATGCTTAGTCGTGTCCGACTCTTTGCGACCCCGTGGATTATAACCCGCCAGGCTCCTCTGTCCATGGGGACTCTCCAGGCAAAAATACTGGAGTGGATTGTCATGCTCTTCTCCAGGGGATCTTCCCAGCCCAGGGATCAAACCTTCATCTCTCACATCTCCTACATTGGCAGACGGATTCTTTACCACTATCACCACCTGGGAAGCCCCAGACATAAATTGTACCTAAATATTTACTCATACATATTTAATTAGTTAATCCATGTAGCAAAACTATACAGTATAACAAATATAACCAGTCAGAACTTCAACTTTACCCACTTATCTGGACTACGCAGCATAAGTTCTTTAACTTAACGGAAATTAGGACCCAGTTGAAAAGAGCAGCATAGAAAGAAGTGTGCTTATTGCGCTTCCAGGAATTGCCCCCATCTTAAACAACACACACAAGGCTTTACTTAAATGTTTTATTTGAATTTACTACATAATCTGTATCTATCTATCTATATATATATATATATATATATATTGTTTTAAAAAAAGGAAGACCCACGCCAACTTTTAAAAGAGGCTATTTTTGTAAATGTCCTTTAGACACCTGGTTTGGAACTCAGAGCATGATAAGCATTTAAGTTGGCAGAACACATCAAGTGGTGAACTTTGTTTTTTGTTTTTTTCATGAAGTGAACTTTAATTTCAAAGCTAGCTTGGGAAGTCCTAAGTAACCTTATGCTAGAAAGTTAGTGTAGTATTAACACAGGAGAATTATGTGTTCTTTCTTGTCTTATTATTGGAAGGAAGAAGCACATTCACATAAAGAAGAAATAAGCAGAGCTTTTCTGAAGACAGTAGAATTATGGCAGCAGACAGCTTCTTCACTGCACTTTCATTGTGCTTTAGAACTTGTAAATCCTCAGGGACAAGGATATTACTTGTGATCTTTTCGACCATGATTAACTTCATAAGTTGACTCACAGGTGTAATAAAGGAATGAGGAATGGAAAAGGAGTTTTCAAGAAATGACAGGGAAACATGGGGCAGGGGCTGCAGAAGGCCTTGTGTATGAGAAAAAGCGGGGGCGCCTGGGCAAAAGTTAACTGAGTTGTTAACTCTAATTGAGGAAACCGATAGAACACAGTGTTCACTTTACTCCACTTCTTTGCCCCCAGGCGGATAATGTCAGAAGAAAGGCTGTTCTAGGTCATGCCTGGGTCCGTTGTTAAGGACAGCTTGGACAAGGGAGCATTTGCTGGTCTTTCTCAAGATACTGTATGTCCTTGTATGTCCTCAGTGTGTCTCTCCAAGCATTAACCAGGAGCACTGCTTCTAATACGTCGTGTGAAGTAGCGCTTTTTGAAGTCATCAGATTCTGGGAGTATAAAGCACTGATGGCTGTCAGCATAGTAAACTTAAAACACAGCCTCTGCCCACACACACCTTATGGCATGTCTAAAAAGCAAACTGGCTTTTCTGACACAACTGGAGAAAAATGCCAAAAGGAATCAGGATTTTGTGAATTGAGGTAGCCCTTGAGAATGGGTGTTATTTCAAAAAGTGGACAGAATGGGAAGGAATGGCATTACTTGGAGGGAAGAGACATGAAGCAGGATTCAGTAAGAGAAAGAATATGGTAGGTGGAGAGGATAGAAAGTCATTGATTGTTGCGGACTGGAGTGGGAAACAAAATCAAATATGCCAAATGGGGCCAGGTAGTAGAGAACCTTTAAAACCAGAGTATTTGTCCACTTGATCTGGTGGACAGTGAGTAGAAGTGTTTGCCCCAGTACCAAGGGAATGACCTTTCTCCACCCTCATGCCATCTCGGTTCTCAACTGGGAAGGAAAGGATAGCAGGGTTAGAGTGATTCTGTAGTTCTTTTGAAACATGATGAACTTAAACATAATGGTTATGTGGATGAACATGAATCCAGAAAGGGTTCGAATTTACCCTGAAGCGTTTGCTCCCTGTTATAGGTACATAATCGTCAGAGAAATGATGCCTCAGACACCCAGTGTCATCAGAAAGTAACAGTAGAAGTTGATGTAGGGAAATCACAGCCTTTGAACCCATATTCTCAAAAGGAAAATGTTTCTCATGGATCTAAAATTAGAACAGAAAAAGAAATCAAGCTTGTGATCCAGAAACCTAGTCAAGAAGTGCTGATTGCCAAGGCAGTTATTTCACTTAAGGCATTTGCTGTTGAGAAGAAGGATGGTGTCCCAGGATCTGAGATGAAGAGCAGAGTCAAGGGGTCTGGGAAGATGGTGCATCAAAGTGCATCGTCCTGCTGGTGAAGAAGCAGCCTGGCTCAGCAGGTGCTGAGTGATTTGGTGAAAGACCAGTTTCTCTAATGCTGCAGTCTAGGTTCCAGGTTATATGCTGGATCATAAGCAGTTTTTTTTTTTGGTTTTTTTTTAAGGCATTTTTCTGTAGCAGTAAACAAAATGGGCAAAAAACATATTGTGAAGTCTATCCAAAAAAGGGGAGGGAGAGAAGAAGAGAACTCACCACATCATGGGAACTTAACTCTTCCTCTCTTGTTTTAAAGCACTGAACAGAGCCAGACAGAGAACACCATCTGGAAGGGGTGTTCCAGTTCAAGAAAGAGGCTGGGGGAAATCCAAACTTGGTTTAGACTGGTTGCTAATTGTAGTGGGGGCTGGCTTAAAAGCTAGCTGATTTTATATATATATTTTTTTATGGACATAACCTGTCACAGGGAAAAAGATCTTGTAAATTCAGTAGTGACTTATAGCATTTTATCTAATGACTTCAGGAGGTGTGTTCTAGACACTGGTCACACAGGTGGCCACCCATGTTAAGGATCTGCACTGACTGGTCGCTCGCTGGCCATCATGCAGTGGGACCATATGGAAAAATGGAAACTCCGATATGTTTTTTGGCATGGGGTCTTAGCACATTGGTAGAGGCTCCCACAGGTGCTGCAGATACAAAGCAGGACTGATGGTGACTCAGTGGGAGGATGAAGCAAAGGGGGAAGAAGACTCTAGAGAAGGCAAAGACTGAGACTATCAAGGACGTTTGTGAATAAGGAGGTATGGGGTAGCAGGGGACAGCATTTGGTGTTTCACACAACAGGGTAAGTGTTATTTTGCAATACCATTGTATATTTAAGCAGTGTTTACCAAGCTCTCTAATTATAAACTAAGTGGGATCCTTGTCAAAATACAGATTCTCAAACCTAGAATCACTTTCTAGGCAGGGGTCTAGGAAACTCTATTTTTAACAAATGCTCCAGATGAATGATATCCTTAGCCAAGTTTAGGAAACACTTAGGCCAATTCAGTCAGCCTTAATGTCAGCAAATTGTTGTGATTTTTAAAAAAATTGTATTTTATTAAAGTATAGTTGATTTACAATGTTAATTGTCATAATTTTGAGTTGATGTAAATTAATGGACTTTTCTTGTCCTAGTGATAGGTACTTCTGTATCATGTGGCAGTAGAAGTATGATAAATATCAGTGTTGACAGACTCATAATTTTAGGGTTGGTAGCTTATCCTTTGTGTGGAATTTGCCTGTCTTGTAAAAAAATATTAGGTGCTGTCTTGGGGAGATAAAGATGCACTCAGAGATATGCTGCATTTGTGCCCCTGGGTGCACAGTGGCATCTGCCTCTTTCCATTCTCACCTCATCTCTGTTCCCACTTCACTCTTGTTTTTCCCTCTTCCTCTTGTTCCCTGCATTGTCTCAGAAAGTACAACCTTGAGTTACCAAAGTTTTTATCCTGAAACATGAGTTCGCTTGCTCAGTATAAAATGTGAAAACTTGCAAGGTAACCGGGCCTCTGGTCCCATCAACACTTCATTTTCCCTTCCAGGTCCTCATCTGAGTTAACTTTGTGTGACCCAAGGGTGGCGGCATCTTCCACTTGGTTCTCATCTAGTCTCCTGATTGTCCTGTGCCAGCTGCCGAGCTCGGTGACCCTTCCACCCCAGTGATTCTTTACCCCCAGTTACTAGGAAGTGTTTGTTTCTATTTTATTTTTCTCTGGATAGAGTGGACTGTATACCTTCATCCTGCCTTATCCCTATAGTAAAATCTAAGATTCTAAGTCACAGAACTGAAATTCACAGACAGTAGTATATGGAAGGATCTTGATTTTTCTTTCTGTTTTATATCTCTAACTCAAGGGTGCTTTTGTAGTTTGCAAGAGATTATCAGTCTTACTAGGACATTCCTAGTATATTTGGTATTTGTGCTTCCCCATTCTGTCTTCCTTCCAGAAATGCATGTTCTCAAGGAGACTTTTCTCACCTCAGTCCATTTACTTGCATCATCAGAGGACTGCAACTTCTGTAGCTGTCTTTGTGCAGTTCAGATTATGCGTAGATTTTATCTAAAGGCCAGTCTAAAGGGAAGTACCTTAGAAGGAAGATGCCTTCCTTTATTTTCTCTTTGGATAAAAATCTTATACGTGCAACTGGAGATTGTTTTTGCTTGTCTAAACCATGTTAATCTTTTTGCTTTTAACAAATCTGGTCACAGTTCCCACAAAGAAAGAAATCACCCTGTCCTGCATTTCTCAAAGAGTTTACAATCTGTAGACAAGGCAGAAACATGTGAAAAGTAAAATAAGTGTATCAGACTCTACCCCACAGTGTCACACAGCACAGGAAGCTACACAGTGAAAGCCAACTTTCTGGTAAGGAGAGAGTTGATCATCTGTAAACATAAACAGATCCAGTTGCTTTTCTCTCTGACACAGAGAAAAGGACTGCCTTTCAGCATCTTCTGGAAAAAGCATGAGCATGTCTGTCTGCTTCTTTCTCTCCTTTGCCTCAGAGGTACATCCCATCATGACCTCTCTCCTTCCTTTGCACGCTGTCATGCTTCCGTGTTTTTTCCCTGAGCATCTTTAGGTGTTCTTTAGGCTGCTTCTCAGAGTCCTGAGGCGGATCATCAGGACAGCTGACTGTTTGCACACTAGGAGGAGCCGGATCACAACCGTCTCCGGGACTTCTGATTTCTAGTCAGTAGAGATGGGGATTTGTGTTCGCTCAGGCTGGAGGAATCAGACTAGTTGTCTCCCCCCCATATCCTAGTACTGTCTCTTCAGGTCTCACCTTTCTCCTGCCACCTCCTCTGCAGCGCCTCTCCTTCGCCACTCTACAGAGAGCCCGCAGTAAGGTCAGGCAGGTGCCTGGTTTTACTCCCAGCGAGAGAACTTAGGCATATGACATATACAACGGCAGAGTTGAATCTCGTATCTTACCCTCAGCTCCCCTGTCCCTGGAGGGGCACAGGCCAAAGCCTTCCACCATCCAGGTCCTGGGCTCCCTTTGGTTGTGCTCCTTAGCTCAAGCCTTCCTTCTTGGCTCTGTTCTTTAAGGCTGAAGTTCATTCTTCAGGGCTTGGCTCCCACTTTTAGGCCATCATCTGTCCAGTTGGATCTCTGAAAAAGTAAGGGCCTCAACCCTGAAAATTCCATGTTTTTTCTGTCCTGCCCTTCTCCTGCCTCCTATTTCACCACCTCTGTTGAAACTGCTGTTTCAGAAACCACACTCCCAACCTCGCAAGCCTCCTCTGCTCTGATCACAAGCTTTTGTCCTACCTCTTATCCCTCTGGGAAATAAAGTTCTAAAAATTATCTCCACCCTCTCTCCCCCCTTAGAAGTCCCATTCATGAATTAATAGAGCATATTTGCATATTATCAGTTGTCATTGTCTGTCTTACTGTACCACATTCAGAGTGTTTAAGTTTGTGCAGTTGCGTTTTTAATAAGAGCTGTGCTATCTTGTTTGGTGATTGGCCCTCGAGTCTAGGTTACTTCAGGGAAGGTTGTGTCTCAGCGTTTGCCAGTCAGTCGGGGCTTGGGCATGAACGTGCACTACATGGCACACTGAGAAGCTTTTTGTGGAAAATGTTTTGCTAGACCACGCAGGCAGATGTGCCAGGGCTCCGACTTGACCTCTGTGTTTAGACCCGACAAGTGGTCTGCTTCTGTGGAAAGTCACCACATGCAGGCCTGTGGCTCTTGTTCAGCCTCCACGCTATACAGTAGTTCAGGATCTGCGGTATTTTTGCCTGGTTAAAACCTGGTCAAGGTAAAAATTACAATAAAATATTCATCCAGAAAGATACCTGATCAATGTTCATCGATAAGTAAATCTGCTTTCTCTGCTTTCATTTCAGATTTGTCCAATATGTGCAGCGTTACCTGGAGGCGATCCTAATCATGTCACGGATGACTTTGCAGCTCATCTTACACTTGAACACAGAGCCCCTAGAGATTTAATATCCTTTTGAGATGCAACAAGGGAAAAAGTTATTTGTAACATTTGTCATTGTGATGACTTTTAAGGGCAGTATTCCCAAGGAAAAAATTAACCTCCGAATTATCTTAGTTGATTTGACATTTTCCTAAAAGTGGTACAGTGTTGAAGTGCAATTTCTTATTTCTCTTTTCCCGAGCTGTGACCATTACATGAAAAGTGCTCAGTAAGTGAAATTCACTTGCTCATTATCTTCAGTTCTTTGCCATCAGGTTTATTATTTTTTTAAGACAGTTTGACTAGGTTACAAGGGTATTTTCATACAAAAGCGGAAAATGCTAATCCAAATTAAAGTCTAGTTAGTTCATTAACTGTATGGATGATGTACTTGCTCGCCATCCGTGTTATCTGTTGCCATAGTCTCTTATAGGCTGGAGGGTGGGCAGGTGTGCCCCGTGGGGCTTTCTGCCCATCTGAGTAGGACAGCATAAGGTCAGATCCAGTTCTAAATTTCTTTCCCACTTTGATTTCTGCTTCTCCTCCCAAGCCAGTCTCATGATGGTTCCTGACAGTATTCTCTGTACTCTCCAAGAGATTACTGGCCCACCAGAGTACATTTGTTTGTAGACTCGGTGCTTCTGGTTTCAAGTTATGAATTGTTTTTCTAAAGCTATCACCTGTTAACTTAGGACTGTGTGCTCATGGGAAGGTTTTAGTGTTCATTGCAGTCTGAAGCAATCAAGAGCTAATCATAACCTTTCTCCCTGACAGACTTCATTCTGATACCTTTACTTGCCTCCTGGCAGTCACAAGACAACCTTAGACTTGGTGTTCTGTCCTTCAGCTCTCAACCCTTGATCACAGAATGTAATTTTCTTATTAGAAATTTGACCCTTTAGAGTTTGGGGGAAGATAAGTGGAAACTAATGGAAAGTTTCCCTGGTGGCTCAGATGGTAAAGAATCCGCCTGCAATGCAGGAGACCAGGGTTCAATCCCTAGGTCAGGAAGATCCCTTGGAGAAGGGAAATGGCAGCCCATTCCAGTATTCTTGCCTAGAGAATCTCACAGAGGAGCCTGGCAGGCTGCAGTCCGTGAGGTAGCAGAGAGCTGGACATGACTGAGCAACTAACACTTTCACTTTCAAGTGGAAACTACTGGAAAGATAAAGCTATGGAACCTTCCTGAGAAATAAGATCAGCCTGGTCTGAGCCACCCTGGGGCAAGTACTAAATGAACATAGGAGCCCACTCTTCCTCCCTCCTGAGTGCAGGGGACACTAAAAGCAAAATGAAGAAAGCAGTGCTTACTTACTTTTTGTTTCTCCCAAGAGAACGTGAAAACCCAAATGGGTCAGGAATACTTTTAGCCTGTTAGTTACTTCCCATTTTGTATAAAAAAATTCTGTAACAATACCCAGAAGAGTTATACTTGATCCATTCTTCACTCCATCTTCATGGAGAAGCTAGGCAAAAAATTTTAAAACACTGTGCCATTATCCTGCACTTCTCCAGCAGGTTCAAGGACCTCTAGTGCAATCAGCATCCATTCAGTAGAATGTCCCATGTCATCCACATCCATTTTTTGTAGATGTGTATGAGTCTTTCATTACCAAGAAAAAATAAATTATGTAAAATATGAGAATAAGAGAAGTCATGTGCTGCATTTTAGATTACTAGCAACTATTATCTTTAAATTCTAGAAAGTAAAGTGTTGGCATAGCAGTTTTCCTGGAAATATAACTAATTTGTCAAGTTTTTCAAGTGCCACTATGTGATAATTTTGTTTGACACAAGAGAGTGACTTTTTCTAAGCCTCTTTGTAACCAGGCTTTTTTTTTTTTTTTTTTTGCTACTTTTATAGAACTCTTCCTAAAGTGTACTTTTTATTATTTTATTTTTTTAAATTTTTTATTTGTTTGGCAGAGCTTCCCTGATAGCTCAGCTGGAAAAGAATCCGTCTGCAATGCAGGAGACCCCGGTTGTGTCGGTCTCAGTAGTTGCAATGTGGGCTTAGTTTCTCTGAGGCATTTGGGATCTTAGTTCCCCAACCAGGTATTGAACCTGTGTCCCCTGCAGTCCAAGGCAGATGCTTAACCACTGGACCACCAGGGAAATCCCTGAAGTGTACTTTTTATACTTTTACAAATAAAGTGTGATTATCATAACATCCCTTTCTGTAGAGCCCAAGCCTATGTCATGAATACCACGAAAGAGTGTGCATTATGGCTGCCCACCCTGTGCCCACATGACTCCTGAACTGGGAATCCAGCACAAAAGTTAGCCTGCATTAAAAGTAGCTGTTCTGTTGGCTGCTTTGTTTGTTTGTGTTTGGGGAATTTTTTTTTAATTGGTGTATAGTTGATTTACAATGTTGTGTTAGTTTCTGCTGAATAACTAAGGAAATCAGTTATACATATATCCCTTCCTTTTTAGAATTCTTTTTCTATGTATTGGCAGCTTCAAAAGAAAATCTCTTCTGCTATAACATGTGGCTCCCCTGGTCCCCCCTCCCCTCCCCCTCCCTGTATACTCACACTTGCCTGTGTAGAGACACAATGTTGTCTTCACAAGTTTTGGCTGCTGTTTGCTTCTCAGGACTTTCTTCAGTTTAACTCACACACATGTGTATAAGCTGGTTTGACTTCTTGATAAATGTGCTGTTAACTCTCTGTGTGTCCACTTAACACAAGAAATTCAAATCTAGTTTTCTGCTTAACAGCAGTATTGGCAAAAAAAAAAACCCAACACATTGACAGATTAAAACTGATAGCTGAAAGGAATCTTTGACTCCTGAAATTTAAATTATTTGTACTATTCCTTTATCATTACAGATGGTCACTGAGATTTGATTAGCCTGTATATTAGCACTACTCTCACCAGATATAAAAACTGATGGTTATTATTTGTGGTTACTGTGATATGAATGTATATGGGTTCGGGAATATTTCCCTCTGGGTATCTGACCAGGTGGTACCTTTCACTTTGTCAGATGATGTTAACTCTAGCCCTTGTACCTGGAACCTAGGAAGAAACTTCTTCCCATCTGGAGAAGCTTTTTTTTCTCTTTGAAAACACACACACATATACAATATATACATACAGTATACACATATGTTGCTTTATATTCCCATGTCCATTTTTAGAGTTAATAGCCTTCATAGACATAGTTGTGCCATTCGTATTCTAAATGTACTGTTTTAAAATGCTTACAATTTGGGAAGTCTGCGTGCTTATCTTGCAAGGGCTCAAGTGACTTCTTTTATATATGTATTTTATTCTTACTATGAAATACCTGAGTCCTTTTCTTAACCTTGGAGTTATGATGAGTCGAGCGGTGTCCGACATGTACGTAGAATGTTTCACCCTGGCCGGGGGTTAGGAGGTCCTCGTGCGCGCAGATCAAACATGCACTTTACTAGCAGTTCTACTGGTGGACTTTCTTCTTCTCAGAGTTCATATTCTCCAAGCAATAGGGAAGCCATGGATCCTATAGCTGGTAAGTTAGTTTCACATCCTTAAAGGAAATGGCTGGAGATGGGGGGCTTCCTTTAAATTTGGGGAGTAGGATTTATGTCTCAGTCTCTCATCACACTTCTGTGTTCCTTGACAAAATTCCCTGAAATTCTAAAAAGTGTAAAATATGTTTAAAGTAGACCATGTGGGGAATTCCCTGGTGGTCCAGTGGTTAGGACTCGGTATTCTCACTTCTGAGGGCCCAGGTTCCATCCCGGATCCTGCAAGCCACATAGCAAAAAAATAAAATTATTTTTAAAGTCGAGTAGACCACGTAAAGTAATTCATACTACTCTGGCATTTCTTTAAGTACTTAGAGGTTTAAAATGATAAGGAACGTCTGTGTTCTATTTGTGACCTTCAATGAAACCCAAGAAAATCATAGAAGATTTCAGAGTTGAAAGACCTCCAGAATTCTGTGGTTCAACCTCCTTCATAAGCAGACAGATAAGAAAACTAATTGACAAGACTAAAGAAATAAGCTCTTCTCAAGGAATGAAGTCAAGTAGAAATGTTTTGTACTTCTCTTAATTTGAGAATTATATTGTTATGAAACATTCATGTTCTAATAGCTTGGGAAAGTCTTACTTAAAAAAGTGATTTGAACATGTAATTTGTACCTGGATCTAATACATGGCCAACCTGGACAACTGGCAGCAGAGCACAAGGTTTGACAGTCAAAATGTCAGAAGTAGTAGCCAGAGACCCTGAAAGACACGTCAGCACAGGTAGGCATTAAGAGTCCAGGAGCCTGTGCAAGACCAAAATGTGTGCACACAGTGGGATTTGTACCTGAAATGTGGCTAGTGTAAATCTGTCACCAAAAGTACGCACAGTGTTACTCGTAGAATCTACTCTAAATTATGAGATATTCAGTGTAAAATCTAATTCCAAATGTGCCTTGGGCGTTTGGATGTACAGAAGCCCCAGAAAAACTTGAGTTAGGGATTTTAAAAAACACTGCTTCATCCAAAAGGAATATATTTACCTGCTGTTTTTGGTAGCAGGCTCTAAACCTTAACTGATTTCTGGAGGCAAAATTCAAAATTGAGACATTTTCTCTGTTCAGTTTTTTTCTGTCAGTGAAAATTATGTTAATAATGGACTAAATGAAAAAACGGTCTTAAGAACCTCAGGGATTAAACAACAGTGAGCAGTAAGGCAGAAACCTGCCCCGGAAATGAGTTTTAATGATGAAAAGCTTTGCCAGCCTGGGAATGTCCAAAAGGCAGCCATCAACTCCACATAAGCCGTTGGGAGAAGGCAGGTGCTGCACCTCCCTTAGCTGAGAGGCTCCCAGTGAGCACAGCCTTGTGCAAACAGTAGTCTAAATAAAACAGGCTATGCGACTGAGAGCCAGTCAGCCTCAGCGGTCGTCACTGCAGCAGTGCCCTGTGACTCTGAGAGAGCAGTCCCAGAAGGTTCGAGAGAAAGAAGGCAGAGCGACCACAGTGAGAAATGATGCCAGTCTCTCTCTCGGATTTAGTTCTGAGAGTCATTCAATCATTACATCAATGTTGGAGTGCCTGCTATGTGTCAGGCACTGTTCTAAGAACCAGGAAAGCCATGAGCAGTAGACTTGATCCCTGCTTTCTTGGAGGTCACATTGAGAAGGTTTCTATTATGCTTAGACCAGTGGATGAAACACCTTAAATACTAAATACCAAGAGAAAGTATAACTAAATCAACCCATTATGCAAACAACTGAAAAACCAATTTGCTGTGTTTCAATTAGAAAGAATTATATGTGAGCTAATAGTCATATATATGTTTACATTTCCCTCATGCAAGTCCCACCTCCAGAAGGCATCCTAAAAGGTAGTAAGCTCCAAGCTGAGACTGTATGTTGCCCCAGGTGACCTTCCCATTGATGATCGCTTTGACTGTTCGTCTGGTAAAGGATGATGGTAGCGTTTTGTTTTTCTCCTACTGCACGGGACATTAGTGTCTTCGTTTCCTCTGGCAGAGCTTTTATCCCAATTGTCGGGGGTGAGGCGTTCTGCAGGAGGACAGCTGAACTCCTCTGGCCCGTCCGCCTCTCAGCTCCAGCAGTTGCAAATGCAGCTGCAGCTGGAGCGGCAGCACGCGCAGGCGGCCCGGCAGCAGCTGGAGACCGCCCGCAGTGCCACCCGGCGCACCAACACAAGCAGCGTCACCACTACAGTCACGCAGTCCACAGCCACGACCAGCACGGCGAACACGGAAAGCAGTCAGCCAGCGACCCAGAACTCCCAGTTTCTTTTAACAAGGTAGTTCATTCATTAATGTGACTTCGAGAAGTATTTTGTTAGCACTGCAGTCTGAGATGACCTTTGCTGTTTTGTCCTTATGTGTGTTCTTAAAGCCTCGACCTTTGCTCAGACCTTTAAAACTCACAGAAATCTAATCAAAATCTGAATTCAGTATTGCCTCAAAAATAAGAAAAATAATTGTTTACTTTAGGTAAACTGGGCTTCCCAGGTAGCACTAATGGTGATAGCCCAGCTAAGGAATCCGTCTGCAATGCAGGAGAGCCTGGTTTTAATTCCTGGGTTGGGAAAATCCCCTGGAGAAGGAAATGGCAACCCACTCCAATATTGTGCCTGGAGAATTCCATGGACGGAGGAGCCCGGCAGGCTTTACAGTCCATGTGGTCGCAAAGAGTCAAGACACAACTAGGCAACTTTCACTTAGATCAACTATGAATGCTGATAACCGTGTTCTATCAGTATCTCATCATCTGATAGGAATTTCCTTTCCTGCATTGCCCATAAAACGTAAACACAGTATCATCACATATATGGGACGTGTTAGGTATAGTTACTGTCATAATGAACACTGCCTTCCTTTTATAGCCAGTTTGAGTCTGCTCTGAAATACCCCAAAGTACAAGAGAAGATTTTATAGTGGTGGTTTTCTTCTGAGAATTTCTAAAGAAGTGGAATTTAAATGTTTGTGGTTAGCATACACAAAAGTAACTGTCTTAAAAAATGGTTTAGCACAGTGTAAAAAATACTTAGAACACACAGTAAATGGCTCTGCTGAATGGAATAGAGTTCATATTTGTTCTGAAAGCTACCATTAGCAACTGAATATGTTCCTCTGCCGAGACCTCATGGGCATTTTATGTGACTTTTAAAAATAAAAGAATTTTAGAAAGAGCAGTGATGAGTAGACACAGGGTCAGCAGATAATGAACCTGGTTCTGATTTGGACTTTTAGTGGAATAAATAGGAATATAAAGTAAAAACTGCAAAAGGAAGAAAATTAGTGGAATATAGCAGTTACCTCCAAAAAGTAATGTGACAGATGTTAGAAGAAAACATTATTTCCATGTATATTTCTTTTATCTCATGCTTTTAAACTTCTTTTGTTAATACAGTGGCACATGTGTATAGTTGTAAATAATATATTGTGGATGCAGAATAAAAAATACTTGCCAATTCCTGCAAATAGGACCCCTGTCAAGAGCCCCAGCTTTTACCAGTTTGGACCTTAGGCAAGTCACTTTACTTCTCCAGACTATCATTAAGTTCTATCTTAATATCCCTTGAGTTTTGCCTCATTTGAGGGAGAATTGTTTTGAGGATGAAATGGGAGCATTGGTATGTGTATGCCCTAGTTCAATGTCTGGAATATAATAAAGGCCCAATTAACAGTATTTACTATCATTTGTTACGGATCTAAGAAGGAAATTTCAAATGAGAAGTTTACCTTTGGATTATTTATGTAAAGTGAGTAGCTATGCCTGATTATTACCAGAAAATGTTGCTTCAGCATAGAGCAATCACAGAGCCACAGGTGGATCCATCCTTCTGCCACATAACTTAGCAGTACGGACTGACAGACTACAGGCTTCCAGCTTGTCAGGTTGGGTACCAACCTCAGAAAGGAACCCTACCAGTGTGTTGTCTGGTGCGGGTTCACTGACCTGTGGGTGGAATGAATGTCCTGTCCCACTGCCCTTCGGAAGAGACATCTTCCACCTCTGTTCCACTCTGGTTTTATTTTGTTTTTGGAGCTCCAGCCTCAGTGAGCTTGATCTGGGGCTTTTCTCTGTGCAATTATTCTGCACCACCCCCAGCCCCACAACCAGGGAATAGTACAGGGGCCTCTGAGTGCTCTCCTTAGATCCTGGCGGTAGCTTCTGGAAGGCCCCCTTCTGTCATCTGATCCTGTGCATTGCATAGTACCTAGGAATTGATAGACCACTTTCCACATCTTTCATTGTGTCATTAAATTCTGACTCAAGGTTTATCTTAAGGCAGCATTTCCTCCAAAATATTTCCCTGGAACTTTGTATAGTCTAAGAAATAATTTTAAATAGTTATTTATGTTCAAGATTTTTTCCTGGCGAATAAGCTTGGGCAAAACTAAGTGACAAAAATAGTTTATCTACTGTTGAGCGTCTTCCAACTGCAAATAAATAAATGTGCACACTGAGAATCTTCAAGGCCAGGAGAATGGCTGTGACATTTCCAAGTGGAAATCCTTGTCACTGGCCCACAACTGTAATGTGATACATGTGGGGCTCCAGCCTTGTCTTTGGTCTGTTTGACTGGGGGCAATTCCTGTTCCCATTGTCTTGGAATTGATGGTGCAACAGTTTCTTTGGGATCCAACCGTGGTGGATCTTTCAGAAACCAGCCGTGTAAGTGCCTATGTCAGATTCCAGTCTCTGGGCAGTGGAGTCAGCTAGTTTTGCTCACCCCCAATCTGAAGCTTCTTACAAGCTTTGCAGTTACTTCCAGATCCCAGATGAAGATTGGCCCACCAGGAAATCTAGCCCTAGTGCTGTTTTTATCTCCCCCACCCCTTCAGGAGTGAAATATATTCTCAGTTATTTCTTAAAAATCAAAACTGTAATGTTAGAATTACATGATTTCCAAAGGTTGGGGGGCCTCAGCCTGCATGTTTCTAGTTTGCCTGTTTGCTATGTAAATAGTTGCCTCTGCATCTTTTCTCTTTATAACAGGTTTGACTTCAGTTTATTTTTCTTTTTAACGCTTTTTCCAAAACTGAGAACGTGGAATGTACTTCATTTCTTAGCAGTTTCAAAGCTTTGATTGAGAATATGTAGCCTATTGCTCAGTCTCCTCTTTCAGTATATACTCTCTTGTATCCTTAATTTGGTTTTAATTATAAATGTCATCAGTCATTTCCTTTCAGTGTGGATCTAATGTCCTTACTTTCCAGAACCTTTTGTGTTCTTGCAGTTCTGAAATTTAGATCTTTTGTTTTCTGAGCCATTAATCTAATGGTTGAGTGGTTTGAACTTGATAGCTGTGAGATTTTTGAGCATCATTTAACCTCTTCAGTTTCTTCTTCCCATAAATTGATAGTAATGAAAACTAACTTGTAGGATTAGAAGAGATTATCCATACAAAAAACACTTAAAGCCCATAGTGAGTGTCCAGCACATCTCCTCCGTTGCTACTTTGAGATGCCCCCATGCCTTCCAGCCTAGGTGGACTGCAGAGAACAGGTGCCAGGTGCAGGTGAGCATGGGCTCCAAGTGCACCTGGCTGCCCCTGGGGGTCGCACGTGCCTGCTGGACCTCCCTTCACTGTTACCATCTTCCGGTTTGGCACTTTTCCTACCCCAGTGCTTCAATCAGTTTCCCTTTCTTTCTTGGACACTAAAAAATGTAGATAAATAAATTTAGCAATGAAACTAACCAGGATATTGCCTAAGTCATTTAACAGGTTAGTAATAAGAACATGCTAATATCTGTCCCGTCTCCGTGTTGATGAACCAGGTTTCCCAGCATGACACAGGTCTCAGAAGTGTATGTGTCAGTTGAGCCATTATAAGTCTCAGGGTCAGCCTTGTTACAAGGTCCTTGGTAGGAGAAACGTAGGTGCACACGTACATGCTTGTGCACGTGTGTGTTTGTACATGTGTGTTTGCCCTCTCATGCTCCTGGACGTGTCTTTATTTCAGAAGAATTAGGTAGAAATAATAGAGAAAGGCCAAGAGAACTAGGATTTATTTTCAGTTGACTATTTTAGTCGCTATAGATTTTGTTTTTGGGACCAGTGTTGCTACTTTTCCTCTTTTTACTACCAACTGGTGAAATTCTGGTTAAGGAAATTACTACTTCCCCAAGCATCTAATCTGTTAGAAATTTTGTTTTCCTAGAAGATTTTTCACCCCGTTTTCTCTGTAGGGAGTATGAGAAGTCCAAATGTGTTTCTTCTCATTGAATCTAATTAAAGCATAGATTTGCACCTCAGGGTAACAGTATTGTTACAAGTGTGGGGAATTCACAGCCACATAATTAAGGAGGTAAATTAGAGCAGGGTATTCCAATAATATGTCTTAGACTCTGTGGAGCTCGCATGATGTAGGACATTGTAGAAACTGACCATGCCATTGTTCCTTGACTTTTTACCAATGAGATCTTTTCTTTTTAATTTACACAGGTTGAATGATCCTAAAATGTCTGAAACAGAGCGCCAGTCCATGGAAAGTGAGCGCGCAGACCGCAGCCTCTTTGTCCAAGAGCTCCTTCTGTCCACTTTAGTGCGCGAAGAGAGCTCGTCCTCAGACGAGGATGAACGGGGGGAAATGGCAGATTTTGGTGCTATGGGCTGTGTAGATATTATGCCTTTAGATGTTGCTTTAGAAAACCTAAATTTAAAAGAGAGTAATAAAGGAAATGAGCCTCCACCACCTCCTCTTTGATGACATCCCAATTCGCAGACAATGTCCTCTGTGCTGTATTTGCCAATGAAAGTGGACAACAACTATCTTGGGTTTGTTTGGTGATTGTAATTTCAGGTCTGTCACTCTTGTTACATTGTGTACATTCAAAAAGGAAGAGAGAAAAATATATATGATAATCATTTCCACTTAACTAATTTTTACTTCTAGCAGGTAAATGTAGGTAGCAGTGCAGGGGTGATCTCTGCTTCCTGCACCCTGACATGCAGAAGGCTCTCGTAATACTCCACATTCAAACTGAAGAGGAAAATGGAAATCTCTAATGAAGCTGCTGTGTGTATTTATGAATATTAATGAATAAAAACTGCTTGGATGGTTTACCTTAACTACTGCATGAGGTTTTTTGCAGCGTGCATGAGTTTTAGTGACCTTGTTATTTAAGAAATTTAAATACAAGGAGTAAAACTTAAAGCAAACATAAAAGCCCAAAGCTTTCCCAAACATTATTCAATGGTTACGAGGCAAAAGAATCCCTTGAGGAAGTAGCTTTTGAATAATGTCTGCCTGAATCACCTTTCTCTGTGTGCCTCCTCCGCACAAGCCAGCTCTGCAGTGGAGCCTGGGGTCGCAGCCGGTGTCGCTCCGCCCTGTGTGACTGTCCC
This sequence comes from Cervus canadensis, assembly GCF_019320065.1. NCBI lineage: Eukaryota > Metazoa > Chordata > Mammalia > Artiodactyla > Cervidae > Cervus > Cervus canadensis. Next base: position 43,853,458 of record NC_057390.1, read on the forward strand.
GTCGCCCTGTCAGTCATCTTCCGTGTGGAGCTCAGCCTGTCTTAACTCATCCGTAGAAGATACACCAGTACAGCTGCTGTGGGAATCTGCTGCAGGCATCTGTGTGTCCTGAAAACAAGTCCTGTTCTCTTTGTTTGAAAAGTTCTTTTTGTGGTTGTTGAAAATTTTTTTCAATTGTTAAATATGTTCTATTCAGGTGTAGATGAATTTCATTTATTCACTGTTCAACAAAGTTAACCTGGATTATGTTGTCTTTGTTTTTGAAAATCTCACCTTCTCAATCATATGTTGCGTTATTTATGTATTTGCTTCATAGTTTTGCTGAGACAGATCAGTATCAGGGGAGCTTTGAGGATTTGCCTTCCCAGACTTTGTCAATATATTACAACCAAATTCTTAATGCTAACTTTAGCACCTTTTTATTTATTGGGTTTTTTTTTCAAGCATAAAAAGTAAAGCCTTTTAATTGAATCATGCCACCTATATGCCTATATTATTAATCCTATGTGTAAAAAAAAAAAATGTACAGCTTTTTTGGGTTTGTTTTGGGGTTTGAAGGGGCCGGGATATTTTTTATTTTCTGTTCCAGTTTTTGTGCATAGACTTTCACAATAGCTCCAAGGCAGGGACAGTGGGTTTGGGGGTCGGGAGGGGCAGTTTTTGGAATGTAAATTTAGGACTTTTAAAAAAGGTGCGCACAGCTTCTGATAAATTTATAACTAGACTTAACCTAATCATGTCTTGTTCCAGAGCTCTGTCTCCTCTGAGCCCTTCCCTCCATCTCCCCTCTCTCCTCCCATCTGTGTTTCTCTGTTTCTTCAACAAGCATACAGACTCGAGCACCCTCCGGTGTTCTCCTGAGAACTGTGAAGTCCATGCTCATTCAGATGTAACCAAAAAAGATGTCACCCCACATTTCTTAAAAAAAAAAAAAACAACTGTGGCTTCTCCTCCTCTGAAACTTCAGCCTCCAACAATTTCCAGATACCCTAGCTTTGTTTTCTTAAGTCTCTGTGATGGAAAATGTTTTAAAGGAAAATTTACACAGGCTTCTGGTTACACTAGAAGTCCAGTCCAGTAGGATTTTTTTTTTTTTTTTCAATCGGTTGTTAAGACGTTTCCAAAACCAGTTTTCAAGCTGTGGTCTTTTCACACACATCTTCTGCACATACGTCACACATTTCAATAAAGCATTTTCAAGACTGTTGGCCATTTGGATTTCTTTGGTGTTGGTGAATTAGCCTAACCATTATTCAGAGATTATGTATCTCTAACCTAGTTTTTTGTTTTTGTTTTTTTTTGTTATTTTCATGCTTGACTTTGGAGGTCCTGATTTTGTATGAATGCATTACTTTGGATGTGAGAAATAGAAATTGTCAATTATGTGCTTTCCCCTTTCTGCACAAATTCTGGGAAAATGTAAGATCCTTCCTTTTTTTTAAACATGGTTTGAGGGAACAGCTGTTAAGTCCAGTCAGGGCAGTTTAATTTAACTTAGATGATCAATTTGACACTTCAGAAGACCTAAAGGTTCATAAAATTCCATCTCATACAGAATACTGTATATTATTTTTTACCAGATATTTTACAAATACCTCACCTCATCCTGTATGTAATCAATAATAATGTATTAGGGTAGAAAGACACAGATTATCAATATAAAAAATATATTTAAGCCCTTCAAATTCTTGTGTCCTTTTCTTTAGTTTCTTAACTAACATCGTATTATTGGAATTACTGAATAAAAATAATTGCGAAGACTGTGATGTAGAGGAGAGAAGATCAATATACCATTGTTTATCTTGGCTATGGCTTCAGGTTTCTAAGATCCTGAGTTCTGAGAGGTTTTGGTTTGGTTGAGTTTTGAGTGAGTTGTCTAGCGTGTAAGTTTGTAAGTGTTCTGCAGTGCTTGTCTTTACTTCCTGTATGGACATCATCTAAATCTTTCTGCTCAAGATACTCTGGGAAGAAATTTAACGTCATGATTCTTATAGAACACTTTTCTCCCCCACCCCCAAAAAAAACTAGTGAAGAGGAAGACCTGCAGGGGAAGTTGAAACTATATTTGTTTCTATTTCTGTGTAATATATGGACTAGAATATACTGTGTTTTAAGAATCCAGAAGTAATTCCTGTTAAAGTGTAACTGTGGGTAGGGATTCTTGGGCTTCCCACTCCTGGATATTTAATCACTGAGAACAATGGAATTTTGGAATTTGACTGAAATAGTAGAATCTACCTTATGACGTACTCAGGTAGTTTTCATTCATTTAGTTTTCTAAAATACTAAAGCTCTCTTGAACAAATAGAAATGCCTGTGCTTTTATGACCATGGTCATAAGATACAAGTTCTATGATTGGTTACAGTGAAATATTTGGATTTGTATTTAGATTGTATCAGTCTTTTGTTTATTTTCTTTTTAAATCACAGAGTTGAAGCCTAGGTTATGTAGTAGATTCTTATTTCATTTATAATTAGACTCAGGCAATATAAGAGAAGGCCTCTTTCCCAATGAACGACCCACAAAGAAATGTAGTTTAGGAAAGCAGATTCCATTACAGTCCATTACTAGACTAACAGAAACAAGACAAAAATCCATCCGTTCCATTATCCTCCCCCCAGTTTTTTCCCTCTTGATACTTGAGTTTTCAATGACATACAAAGAGATTTTATAATAAGCCTCTTTCTGGTCTGTGGGCCATAGTTAAAAGTAAGGAGTTCCAGAGTTCTCTCGATGGCGCCTCATAACAAGTGATCCACTTGTGTATTTTACTCCATGGCTCTTGGAAGCCTCACAGACTTCAGAATCTCATAGCTCTTTTTAAGGCTATATAAGGAAAGGTGGTCAAGAGGAAAGATAGTGGGAGGAGGTGGTTGGCGAAAGGGGGTCTTCTGAATGAAGTCCCAGCCACTGGAAGTGGGAAAACAGGTAAGTGTACTGTAACTGGAGTCTCATATGGTTAGCACAGTAATGGGTGAAAAACTATCTGAGTGTAACAGAGTGAGTGCTAGAAGCTGTTTTAACAAGTGTATCTGTTTTGTAGCATGAGAGAGCTGCCATGTCTCCCTTATTTGCAGACACAGTTTTGGAGGTACATGCAAAATTGGTTTCGTGTGCAATAAGTAAAATGCCAGGTATGAAACTTTCCCAGAATTATATGCTAAAGTTGGTGTTAATTCTGGCACAAGGGTCAGGCTTTCCCATGGTCTTATTTATTGGGGAGGGGGGGGCCAGGGGATCAGGGAACCTTTGCCATGCGGCTTGCAGGATCTTAGTTCTCCAACCAGGGATTGAACCTGGGCCCCGGCAGTGAAAGTGATGAGACCTAACCACTGAACTGCCAGGGAACTCACTCCCTGCTCTTTTTTGAAGTTCCACTGGGCACTTAAAAACCCCAAATAGCTCTCTCCCTGAGACATGGTTAACTGAAGCCCCAGGTCCAGGCTGAGGTGGAGAGAGGTTTAAGTTGGAACATAAGATGGAGCAGCAGTTTGCAGACTTTCCGGTCATTTGTAACAATGTTATAAGATTCTTTGGCTTTTAAACATGGCCTTAAATTCATAACAGTATCCCAAAGCCAAGTTTAGATGACTTTGTTTCTCAGAATAGTATAAAACTCTAATTCCTTGTGCCCATTGACCTCAACCATGCCTAAGCAGTGCTTTGGCTTTGTTTCTGATTAGTACTCTGATTTCCAACCCATCTCTCTCAAGTAATTGTTCTATAAATAAATAACATGAGCTTGGAAAGTTCCTTCTTTAAGGAACCCTACAGCAAGCCTTCATAATTTGGTTAGCAGATTCAAATATGAGAGATTATTCATCTCAGGCTGGTCCAGAACATGACATCTTAGTTGCTATCAAGTGGGTAGTGCCTTGGCTAGCCACCTCAAATTGCAAAGAACAATCCTCCCCTCAAGGTTTCAGGTCTCATAAAGTCAGTAGACCTTTACAGCAGTAGTAAAAGATGATTCAAAAAAAGAAACCCTTGAGTATGATTTTGTATCCCTGGTTAGCTGTTCTTGGTGTACAGATTGTGCACAAAAGTTGAATGTGTGTGTCTGACCTGAAGCCCTGTGGGCCAGGTGTGCACACACCCTCCTAGAGTTGCTTTCCTCAGACCTAGACTGATGAGTTGTAGTCTGAAGAATTCACTGATCCCTTATGAACCACCAGGAACCTAGTGCTTTTGCTTTGCAGACAGTGGGTGTGGCCTGCTCTGTCTGCATAAACCACCATCACCCCGTCTTCTCATTCATACATACTTACTGAGCTCTCAGTGGGTCCAGAGCTTTGGTCTAAGCCTAAGCATAATTTACAACTTGTAGTTTTTACAGATGTCCCCCCGTAAGAGGATTCTTCAGAAATGATCCTACAAGAGTCTTCCTCTATTGGGAGTGTTTTCAAAGGTCACCAAGCCTGTTGCATTTGGTAGAAAAGGTGACTGGTCTGATCTGGTGAGTGAGCTACTCCTTGAAATCTTGTTGTCAGACTGGAGTGAGTGTGTTTAGAACCCTGCTTTAGACAGGATTTGAAAGCTAAAGTGTTAGTCACTTCAACCCTGTCTGACTCTTAGAGACCCTGTGAACTGTAGCTCACTAGACTCTTCTGTCCTTGGAGTTCTCCAGGCAAGAATACTGGAGTGGGTTGTCATTCCCTTCTCCAGGGGATCTTCCCAACCCAGGGATTGAACCCAGGTCTCCTGCATTGCAGGCAGACACTTTTCCTTCTGAGCCACCAAGGAAGCCCAAAGCTGCACAAAAACAGTTGGGACATCCTATTCTGTAAGCTTGGATGAAGTCCCAGCTCCCTCCTTTTAGATCTTTTGACTGCAGATAAGAGATTTAAACACTTGAGGTAGAAGCAGTAATATTCTTAAGGTAAGATTTTGCAGTACTCCTAAATCAGCAAGTGTGCCAGACCAACTAGGAAGCAGGCCTCAGCCATGCTTTCTTCAAGTTGATTTCATAGGTTTTTTACACCCTAGTCACATAAGCTGTTCTAGCCAAGCACAACTCTTTTGTGACCATATGGATTGTAGTTCTTTACCACTAATGCCACCTGGAAAGCCCCAACAGGACACTAGTTTCACCAATAAAAAGCAACGTTTTGGGATATACAGCATGCTAATGAAAGTTCGCTGCTTCACAAAAAAAGAGCTTGAGTGGACCCAAATGAATGTCGGCGACCATGTTCACTGACAACTCTGAATTAAAAGTTTTTAAGTAAATTACACTGTAACAGGCTCCCAGACTAATTTACACTGAATCCTTATATGGATTATCCTTTATAACATCATCACTTGGTCACCCAGCTTATCTGTGTTCTGATTTGAATACATTTTGTGGTACATATATATAAACAAACTTTGTGTTATACACAGCACTTTTCATTTCCTTCATGGTGGAGCTTCAGTGACTGTGTTACTCCCATCTTCACGTAATGCTCAACAACAGACATGGTGATACCAGTGTTTTAACTGTTCTATAGGGAACTTTTGTAGTTTAAAATGCCCCAATGGATCTCTTATTCTTGGCCCTCTCTGCTTCCTCTCCTATCTCCTCTGTCTTCCATCTATGTGTGTGTTTTGTTAGTGTTGCCAGTGACCCCTGAGGTTATAGCTCCATTTGCCTGCAGAATTTTCAAGGACCCACCCAAGTTACCCTAAGACCCATTGCCGATGGCACTTGGGATGACCATGAAAACTGCTGAGCCAGAGAGGGGAAGGTGGGGCCTCTGCTCAGTCCAGACAAGGACCTTGGAGTAGTTACAGGCTCACAGCCTCACAGGACAAGTGAGACAACAGAGACAGAACTGGGGAGGAGACCCCAGAGCTTTATCTGCACAGCACGAATCCCACCACCAGAGAGAAGGTTCAAAGCTTGCTCCTCAGCAATTTTTTTCCCCTTCAAACTCCCTATTGGCTTTAAATATATATTTATTTATTTATTTATTTTTGGCTGTGCTGGGTTTTCATTGCTGAACAAGGGCTTTCTCTAGTTGCAGCGAGTGGGGGCTACACTTCCTTGCAGTGTACAGACTTGTCATTGAAGTGGCTTCTCTTGTTGCAGAGCATGGACTCTAGACGCATGGGCTTCAGTAGTTGCAGCACGCAGGCTTAGTAGTCATGGCACACAGGCTTAGTTGCAGCATTTAGGGTCTTCCCAGACCAAGGGTCGAAGTCATGTCCCCTGCGTTGGCAGATGGATTCTTAACCACTGGACCAACAGGGAGGTCCCCTGTTGGCCTTTTGGTTGCTGTTGGTTTTTCCCTTTTTGAACAGCCATATGATGTTCAGCCTCCAATGAATAAAAGTGAATTGAAAAAAAAAAAAAAAAGTGAATTGAAAGTGATTGGTGAAAATCATAAAATTTTGGCATCTCCCTGAACAAGAGCCTTTCACTTTAGCCTAGGGCTCTAGGGGTTGAGACTATTGGGAGGGGTAGGAGGGTCTCTGGGAGGGAAGATGGAGTGTATCTTTTAAGAACACCTTCAGTATATTTCAGTGAGTCTTTTGATTCTTTGTAGTGTTTTTTCCAAGTGCTCACCATTCTATGGTTTGTTGTTTAGTCACTCAGTTGTGTCCTACTTTTTGTAACCCCATGGACTGCAGCACACCAGGTTACAGAGCACCAAACAGGCCCATCTGATTAAACCATAACCCACTGCATAGATTTCTAGGTGTTTGTCCAGTGGCCATGGTGCCAGACATTCTTTTCACCCTGCCTGATCTCAAATTAGGCAATTTGAGTGCCTAATTGGGCACTCAATCCATGTGTGCCTCAATCAAAAATTGAGTGCCTCAATCCAGGCACCCAAGGATTGGCTAAGCTTTGTTAAATGTTGCAATCAAGATTACTTTTTACAACTTACTATGCTGTTATAAGGTAGACATTGTTATAGAGCATTTCACTTAGAATTTAGGGCGGTTTCGATGAAGTATTTGGAAAATGCTCAGCTTTCAGAGGGCTTCCCTTGTGGCTCAGTTGGTAAAGAATCCTGCAATGCCGGAGACCTGGGTTTGATCCCTCCATTGGGAAGATCTGCTGGAGAAGGGAAAGGCTACCCACTCCGGTATTCTGGCCTGGGGAATTCCATGGACTATATAGTCCATGGGGTCGCAAAGAGTTGGACACTTTTCACTTTCAAATTTTAGATGATTATAAATTCTTTAACTGCCATAACAGATGATAGGTAAGAAAAAGAGTGGTATAAGATTGGTGGAAAGGAGAAATGTTGAAAAGATTGCAATGAATGATAAGAATGTATATGAATGTTCAGGGGATTAGGGTTCAGGACTCTCCTGGTGGTACAGTGCATAAGAATCCATCTGCCAATGCAGGGGACATGGGTTTGATCCCTGGTCTGGGCAGATTCCACATGCCCTGGAGCAACCAAAGCCCACCAGCCACAACTACTAAGGCCACATGCTAAGCCTGTGCACCTCAACAAGAGAAGCTATGCAATGAGAAGCCTGTGCATTACAATGAAGAGTAGCCTCTACTCACCACAACTAGAGAAAGCCCATACACAGCAACAAAGACCCAGCACAGCCAAAAATAAATCAATTGTTTAAAAGAGAAGAAGTTCGAGTTCAGTTCATCACCTGAAGTTTCCCTCTCCCACGTCAAAATTACCCAAGTCAGGGAATTCCTTGGTGGTCCAGTGGTTAGGACACAGCACTTTCATTGTGGGGGTCCAGGTTCCATCCCTGGTCAGGGAACTAAGATCACACAAGTTGCATGGTACAGCCAAAGGGGAAAAAGTACCCAAACGGTGACTGGACTAGAAGACAAGTCCTGGGCAATCATTGGTCAAGAGTCTGAAATTTGGGGGGATTCCTTGGATTAATGATTCCTTATTAATTAATAATCACTTTATTAATTAATAATTAATTATATTTATATATTAATAATATAATTATTAATAATGAATTGTTAATTAATAAGTATTCATTGATAATTACTTGTCGCTCACCTCAAGGGTGTGGGGAGATGATGGTGCTCCTTAATCAAAGGCTAGAACTTGAAATTCACCGCATGGATTAAAAGATGCATGCTTTCAAATCAAGAGCAGTGGATGGGGCTTGAAAGTGAGTTGAGTTAAAAGTGAAGTTTAAACCTGGAGAATGGACCTGTGGGATTAAAGTTCAGAATTGGAAAGGTCCGATTGCCCTCTGAATGCAGGAGTTCCCATGGAAACACAACTTAAAAATGACAGGGAGGAGATAAAGTGCAGTGGGTACAAGCACAGATGTGGGTTTCAGTTCTAGATCCACCAGTTACTAGCTGTGTGATCTTGGTTGAGATAATTAACCTTAATAAACTGTGCCAGTTTCCTCACTAATAAATGAAACTAATAATATTAAATAATATGCTCAGTCAGTGCCTGGCACAAAATAATCATTCAATAAATGTAGGTGATCAGTCAGGTGACAGAGAACAATGTGAAGATTCCCCTGGGCACATACCCCAGACAAAGGAAAACACGAGCTTCTGCAAAGGCAGCACATTGATTAACGCTTGTAAGAGATTCTAGCAACCACCTCCATTGAAGCTCAGTGACCTAGTAAAAGTCACAAAAACTCAAGAGTCTTTAACTGAAGAGTTTGCAATCAGAGGAGAGAGGTATCCCTCTTGGTCAGGTGACCACAGGTCTAAAGAATAAGATTAACCAAGACCCTCCTAAGCACCCTGCCACCTGTCCATTGACTCAGTGTGTTGAGCCCTCCTAAGTGCTGGGCACTGTTCGGGCACTTGAGTTTACAGAGGACAAAGCAAAGTTGTCCCCAGCATACCGAATAGCAGTCTGCTTACTTTTTTTTTTTTTGGTCACACACGGTCGGTGTATGTGAGATCTTATTTCCCAGACCAGGGATCGAACCCGTGCCCCATGCAGTAGAAGCTCAGAATCTTAACCACTGGTCCACCAGGGAGGTCCCCAGTCTGCTTTCTCTTCAGTTGCTTAGGGCAAAATCATCTGGAATCATTTTCTTCTCTTTGTTTCCTTGTACTTCATATCCATTTATTTATTTTTTCAAGTGCCTACCATGAGGCTGCCATAACAAACTGAGTAGCTTAAAGTAACAGAAACATATAGTCTCACACTTCTTCCTGGAACCAGGGATCACAAAAGCCAGTGTCAGCCACCACACTCCCTCTGGAGGTGCTCCAGCCCCTTCCTTGCCTCTTTCAGCTTCCAGTGGCTCCGGGCATTCCTTGGCTTGTGGCCGCATTGCTCCAGTCTCCGCCTCTGTCTTCACATTGCCTTCACCCTGTGTGTCTCCACAGCCATTTCACCTGTAAATCCTGCTGACTCTAATTCCACAGCTTGCCCAGGAACTGACCCTTCCTCACCATCTCCATTAGACCCAGGCCACCACCATCTCCCGTGAGGCCATTGCCATGGTCTCCCCACCAGCATCCCCATCTCCTCAGGATCAGTCCTCAATGCAGCAGCTGGGCCACCAGGGAAGATGCTGTTCCTTGGCCCCTCAAATCCCCCCCAAGGCACCCTTCTCTCTCAGAGTGAAAGCAGAGTTCTTGCCGTGGCCCCAGGGCCCTGCAGGATGTGGTTAACATCACTCTTCTGTGCTCATCCCCTACTGATCTCTTTACTCCCTGGCCTCAGATTTGCTGGCCACCTCCATGTCCTCAGGGAACCTTTGCATTCATACTTCCTTCTCTTGGAAGATCCACATTCCCTCAGTTCCTCCTCTTTGTCTGTGAGGCCCTTCCTGATCCTTCAGTTAAAAACAGTGATTCCCGCACCCCAGACTCCCCCACTCCCCGCCCTGCTTCACTGTTTCCCCAACATTCCTGTCACCATCTGACTCCGCCTCATACACACACATATACACATACACATATGCACGCATGCACATACCTAAACACACATTTATTAGGTTAGTACAAAAGTGATCACAGTTTTAGACCATGAGTTTTAAAATCATTATAACTAGGCTCAAATACATCTTTATTGATCAAAATAGGAACCATTAAAATCAACACATTTTTGCCAATGAGAAATAAGTTTGCTTATTCCTATAGTGTAAAAATTTATGCTTCCGGATTCAACAAACTCTTGGAAAGAATTTTCTGCCTCCTACTAGTTATGGAAGCGTTTTCCCTGCAAAAAGTTTTCCAGATGCTTGAAGAAGTGGTAGTCAGTTGGCGAGAGGTCAGGTAAATACGGCAGACGAGGCAAAACTTTATAGCCCAATTCATTCATCTTTTGAAGCCTTGGTTTTGTCACATGCAGTCAGGCATTGTCATAGAGAAGAATTGAGCCCAGTCTATTGGCCAATACTGACTGCAGGGGTTGCAGTTTTTGGTGCACTCATTGATTTGCTGAGCCTACTTCTCAGATGTAATGGTTTCTCTGGGATTCAGAAATCTGTCGTGGATCAGACAGGCAGCAGACCACCAAACAGTGACCGTGACATTTTTTTGGTGAAAGTTTGGCTTTGGGAAGTGCTTTGAAGCTTCTTGCTCCATCCACTAAGCTGGTCATCACCAACTGTTGTGAAAATCCACTTTTCATCACACATCACAATCAAATCAAGAAATGATACATTGTTGTTGGGTAGAATAAGAGAAGACAACACTTCAAAACAACAATTTTTTAAATTTGCTGTCAGCTCAGGAGGCACCACTTATCAAGCTTTTTTACCTTTCCAATTTGCTTCAAATGCCAAACAACCACAGAATGGTCAACACTGAGTTCTTTGGCAACTTCTCCTATAGTTGTAGGAGGATCAGCTTCAATGATAGCTCTCAATTGGTCATTGTCAACTTCCGATGGGCGACCACTGCACTCCTCATCTTCATGGCTCTCATCTCCTTTGCAAAACTTCTTGAACCACCACTGCACTGTACGTTTGTTAGCAGTTCCTGGGCCAAATGCATTGTTGATGTTGTGAGTTGTTTCCACTGCTTTATGACTCATTTTGAACTCAATAAAATCGTTTGAATTAGATTTTTGTCTAACATCATTTCCCTAGTCTAAAATAAATATAAAAAACAGCAAGTAATAAGTTATTAGCAAAAAAAAAAAAAAAACATAAAGCAAGAAATGCACATTAAAATGATGTATAACATAACCACATTTATTTAAGAATATATTCCAATATCAAACAGAAAAATTCAACAATGCAAGGCCACAATTACTTTTGCTCCAACCTAATATATACATACACATGTGTATATACATACGTATACACACAGATACATTCATACACACATATACATAAACAAAAGCCCAGGACCAGATGGCTTCACAGCTGAATTCTACCAAAAATTTAGAGAAGAGCTAATACCTATCTTACTCAAACTCTTCCAGAAAATTGCAGAAGAAGGTAAACTTCCAAACTCATTCTATGAGGCCACCATCACCCTAATTCCAAAACCAGACAAAGATGCCACAAAAAAAGAAAACTACAGGCCAATATCACTGATGAACATAGATGCAAAAATCCTTAACAAAATTCTAGCAAACAGAATCCAACAACACATTAAAAAGATCATACATCATGACCAAGTGGGCTTTATCCCAGGAATGCAAGATTCTTTAATATCTGCAAATCAATCAATGTAATACACCACATTAACAAATTGAAAGATAAAAAACATATGATTATCTCAATAGATGCAGAAAAAGCCTTTGATAAAATTCAACATCCATTTATGATAAAAACTCTCCAGAAAGCAGGAATAGAAGGAACATACCTCAACACAATAAAAGCTATACATGACAAACCCACACCAAACATTATCCTCAATGGTGAAAAATTGAAAGCATTTCCCCTAAAATCAGTAACAAGACAAGGGTGTCCACTCTCACCACTACTATTCAACATAGTTTTGGAAGTTTTGGCCATAGCAATCAGAGCAGAAAAAAAAATAAAAGGAATCCAGATAGGAAAAGAAGAAGTGAAACTCTCACTGTTTGTAGATGACATGATCCTCTACACAGAAAACCCTAAAGACTCTACCAGAAAATTACTAGAGCGAATCAATGAATATAGTAAAGTTGCAGGATATAAAATTAACACACAGAAATCCCTTGCATTCCTATACACTAACAATGAGAAAACAGAAAGAGAAATTAAGGAAACAATATCATTCACCATTGCAACAAAAAGAATAAAATACTTAGGAGTATATCTACCTAAAGAAACGAAAGACCTATACATAGAAAACCATAAAACACTGATGAAAGAAATCAAAGAGGACACAAACAGATGGAGAAATATATTGTGTTCGTGGATTGGAAGAATCAATGTTGTGAAAATGAGTATACTACCCAAAGTAATCTATAGATTCAATGCAATCCCTATCAAGCTACCAATGGTATTCTTCACAGAACTAGAACAAATAATTTCACAATTTGTATGGAAATACAAAAAACCTCGAATAGCCAAAGCAATCTTGAGAAAGAAGAATGGAACTGGAGGAATCAACCTGCCTGACTTCAGGCTCTACTACAAAGCCACAGTCATCAAGACAGTATGGTACTGGCACAAAGACAGAAATATAGATCAAAGGAACAAAATAGAAAGCCCAGAGATAAATCCACGAACCTACGGACACCCTATATTTGACAAAGGAGGCAAGAATATACAATGGAGAAAAGACAACCTCTTTAACAAGTGGTGCTGGGAAAACTGGTCAACCACTTGTAAAAGAATGAAACTAGAACACTTTCTAACACCATACACAAAAATAAACTCAAAATGGATTAAAGATCTAAATGTAAGACCAGAAACTATAAAACTCCTAGAGGAGAACATAGGCAAAACACTCTCCGACATAAATCACAGCAGGATCCTCTATGACCCACCTCCCAGAATATTGGAAATAAAAGCAAAACTAAACAAATGGGACCTAATGAAACTTAAAAGCTTTTGCACAACAAAGGAAACTATAAGCAAGGTGAAAAGACAGCCTTCAGAATGGGAGAAAATAATAGCAAATGACGCAACAGACAAAGGATTAATCTCAAAAATATACAAGCAACTCCTGCTGCTCAATTCCAGAAAAATAAATGACCCAATCAAAAAATGGGCCAAAGAACTAAACAGACATTTCTCCAAAGAAGACATACAGATGGCTAACAAACACATGAAAAGATGCTCAACATCACTCATTATCAGAGAAATGCAAATCAAAACCACAATGAGGTACCATTACACGCCAGTCAGGATGGCTGCTATCCAAAAGTCTACAAGCAATAAACGCTGGAGAGGGTGTGGAGAAAAGGGAACCCTCTTACACTGTTGGTGGGAATGCAAACTAGTACAGCCACTATGGAGAACAGTGTGGAGATTCCTTAAAAAACTGGAAATAGAACTGCCATATGACCCAGCAATCCCACTCCTGGGCATACACACCGAGGAAACCAGATCTGAAAGAGACACGTGCACCCCAATGTTCATCGCAGCACTGTTTATAACAGCCAGGACATGGAAGCAACCTAGATGCCCATCAGCAGATGAATGGATAAGGAAGCTGTGGTACATATACACCATGGAATATTACTCAGCCATTAAAAAGAATTCATTTGAATCAGTTCTAATGAGATGGATGAAACTGGAGCCCATTATACAGAGTGAAGTAAGCCAGAAAGATAAAGACCAATACAGTATACTAACACATATATATGGAATTTAAAAAGATGGTAACAATAACCCTATATGCAAAACAGAAAAAGAGACACAGATGTACAGAACAGACTTTTAGACTCTGTGGGAGAAGGCGAGGGTGAGATGTTTAGAGAGAACAGCATTGAAACTAGTATACTATCAAGGGTGAAACAGATCACCAGCCCAGGTTGGATGCATGAGACAAGTGCTCGGGGCTGGTGCACTGGGATGACCCAGAGGGATGGGATGGGGAGGGAGGTGGGAGGGGGGATCGGGATGGGGAACACATGTAAATCCATGGCTGATTCATGTCAATGTATGGCAAAAACCACTACAATATTGTAAAGTAATTAGCCTCCAACTAATAAAAATAAATGGGAAAAAAAGATACATTTATACACACATACACACATATACAGACACACACACATACATAAACATATAACCATGAACATACATGTGTATATACACACATATATACGCATCAACACATACCCCTATGCACATACATAAACATATATACATGCACAGACGAATCCCAGCTTTCTGTCAATATTATCTGTCACTAAATCCCTACATGTACAATGATGTTTGGCACATAGTAGTTGCCCCATAAGTATTTATGGGATGAAAGGATGACTATTGAGGGCCACATGCTAGTAAGAGTGATTTTTATTATTTTAAAGGTTCACACCAATATAAAATACTCAGTTTGTGGATAAGAGTTTGGTAGTTTCTCAAAAGGTTAACCATAGTTACCATTGTTGTTGTTTAGTCACTCAGTCGTGTCTGATTCTTTTGCAACCCCATGGACTGTAGCCCACCAAGCTATTCTGTCCGTGGATTTCCCAGGCAAGAATACTGGAGTGGGTTGTCATTTCCTTCTCCATATGAACCATCAATTCCACTCCTAGGTATATACTCAAGAAAATTAAAAACATTTGTTCACACAAAAATGTATATGTGAGTGTTCAGAGCAGCACTACTCATAATAACAATAAAGTAGAAACAACCCAAATGTCCTTTAAGTGATGAATGGATAAATAAAACAGGATATATCTGTGTGGTAGAATATCATTTGACCATAAAGAAGAAGGACCTTCTGACATGCTACAACTTGGATGGCCCTTGAAAACTTTAAGGTAAATGAAAGAAGCTAGACACAAAAGGCCATATGTTGTATAAGTCCATTTAAATGAAATGACCAGAAAAGACAAACCCACAGAGACAGAAAGTGGATTAGTGGTCACCAGGGGCCAGGGATACAGGAGAATGGAGAGTGACAGCTAATGAGTGCAGAGTTTCTTTTTGTTTTGTTTTGTTATTAATGTTTGTTTATTTGGCTGCATTGGGTCTTAGTTGTGGCATGTGGGCTGTTTGATCTTTGTGGAGACATGCGAAGGCTTAGTTGTAGCATGTGGGCTCTAGTTTCCTGACCAGGGATCAAACCTGGGCCCTCTACATTGGGAGCACAGAGTCTTAGCCACTGGATCACCAGGGAAGTCGTCAGAGTTTTTGAAGTAAAGAGAATGTTCAGAATTAGGTAGTGGAGACAGTTGCACAATTCTGTGAATATACTAAAACACTTAATTGTATACTTTTTTTTTTTAATTGTATACTTTAAGATGGTAAATTGTATGTGAACTTTCTCTAAATATATATATGTACATACCTGTGTTAGATATTCTTTCATCCCTATCTTACAGATGATGAAACTAAGTGCCCAGCAGAAGCTCTGCCCTGGTGCCCCTCAACTATACTCCAACCTGCGTCTTTCAGGACCATCCTGCAGTAACTTAGGTCAACAGCAGGTGAGTTGCCTAGAAAGTTGCTGCCCTAAGGCCCTTTCTAACCTGTTATTGTTATTTAGTCCCTAAGTCGTGTCCAACTCTTTGCGACCCCATGGACTGTGGCCCACCAGGCTTCTCTGTGCATGGGATCTTCCAGGCAGAGTACTGGAGTGGGTTACTATTTCCTTCTCCAGGGGATCTTCCTGACCCTCAAACCCTGCATCTACTCCTGGCAGGCCAGTTCTTTACCACTGAGCTACCTGGGCCTCCCTACCATTCAGGAGCCTGCTGTGAGGCCATTTCTCATCCACACCCTGGTTCCCACCTGTCTCCTTGGCTTTCAGAAGGATGCGTCGGCAGCCCTTGAGTCAGTCCATAAAACTGCTTGGCTCAAGTTGAGACTGGGCTTCTGCACAGCAGAGCAGCCCACTACCCCTGCCATCTGTCACTCAAACCACCAGCTCAGGGTTGTCCTGTAGCGACACCAGTTGCTGACACCACGCTGATTTTGATTTTGCTCTCTATGTGTGTAATGTTTGATCTAAATCCACATGGGCTCAGTACTTACTTGCAGCCCAACCTGTGGAAGTGTGGCCGGCCAGCCTGGCAGCTGAAGCAGTGATCCTCATTGCCCTGTCAGCTACCATACTGCTGCCTGGGGAATGCTTGACACTGAAAAGCAGAGATGAAACAAATTTCCCCAGGCTCCACCACTGCTGGAGCTGAGAAACTGACCAGGTGGTCTGACTCGAATTAGACAAAGGAAAATTCATCTGGCATGATAGCTAATGAGACATGCATACGTGCTAAGTCACTCGAGTCGTATCCAACTCTTTGAGACCCTATGGACTGTAGCCCGCCAGGCTCCTCTATCCATGGGATTCCCCAGGCAAGAGTACTAGAGTGGGTTGCCATGCCCTCCTCCAGGGGATCTTCCTGACCCAGGGATGGAACCTGGGTCTCCCGCATTGCAGGCAGATTCTTTACTGTCTGAGGCACCCAGGCTATTGCCTCTCAAATTGCCCCTGATGTTTCCAGAGGCTGGAGGTCAGCACCATGAGGAACACTAAGGTCATGACACATCACCTAGGCCTTCTTCATTTGCCAGCCTGACCTTTCAGCTGCCTCTTCCGTCCTTGAGATGGACAAGCTTGCCTCATTCTGGTGAAGTTGAGGCAGCAGATCTTGCAAAATTTCTGCTTGTCCGTGGCGGAAGGGATCGGTTCCGCAGCCATGGGAGGGATGGAGGTGGTGGCAGGGCTGCAGGGCCATTGTGAATGGACTCCATGCTGACGAAGAGGCAAGGAGGGCTGGGAAGTGCCCTGTCGGGGAATGAATTCCAGTGCTGGGTGAGGCTGGGATTTCACAACATCTTTCCTCTGAGCCTGACTCTCCTGCTCTGTGAGATCCAAGGACAAATAGCTTCCTCACAGAGACCAGCTGTGTCAATGAGCAGGCGTCAAGTCTGTGGCGTCACCTGGCAGTTTCACAGCAAGAAGCCCCAACAATGGGTCCCGTGAGGAGAGGTCTGGGGCAAATGCATGCTTCCATGACCCCACCCATGGAGAAGTCTGTCCTTCTGGCTCTAAAAGCAGGCAGGCACTGTCTGGTGAGATATTTATATATATATATATGTATATATATATATATATTTATATTTGGCTGCACTAGATCTTTGTTGCTTGTGTGGGTTTTCTCTAGTTCTGGCGAGCAGGGACTACTCCCTAGCTGTGGTGCACAGGCTTCTCATCGCAGTGATTTCTCTTATTTCAGATCACGGTCCCTAGGGCTCAGCAGTTGTGGCGCATGGGCTTAGTTGCCCATTACATGTGGGATCTTCTCTGGCCAGGGATCGAACCCGTGTCCCCTGCACTGGCAGACAGATTCTTAACCACTGGACCACCAGGGAAGCCCTGGTGAGAGATTTCTAAACAGTCTCAAAATCAGCTCTGAGCCAAGTTTTGCATCATTTGAGCAACTTTTATCCTTTTACTCAACTCTGTGGTCCAGTCAAGCCAGCAAGAACCAAGCAGAGTGACTTCCCTGATGGTCCAGTGGTAAAGAATCTGTCTGCCAATATAGGGAACGGGTTTGATCCCTGCTCCAGGAAGATCCTACATGCCAAGATGCAACTAAGCCCCTGAGCCACAACTACTGAAGTCACACTCCTAGAGCCCCATGCTCCACAACAAGAGAAGCCACCGCAATGAGAAGCCTGTGCATCACAACACAGTATTCCCCACTCCACTCGCCACAACTAGAGAATGCCTGCACATCACAGCAAAGACCCGGCACAGCCAAAAATAAGTATAAATAAATAAATTTTAAAAAGAACCAAGCAGAACATTTTTCAAGGAGCCTTGAAAAGGGGGTGACCTCATATTGAATATGGATTCTGCAGAGGTGTCTCCCTATTTAGAGAGAAAAGAACTAAGCTTGCCAGCACCATGCATGCCTGCTAAGTTGCTTCAGTCGTGTCTGACTTTTTGCAGCGCTATGAACTGTAGCCCGCCAGGCTCCTCCATCCGTGGGAATCTCCAGGTAAGAATACCGGCATGAGCTGCCCTGCCCTCTTTCAGGAGATCTTCCCCACCCAGGGAAGATCAAACCTGTGTTTCTTACACCTCCTGCACTGGTAGGTAGATTCTTTACCACTGCTCCTGCTGCTGCTGCTAAGTCACTTCAGTCGTGTCCAACTCTGTGTGGCCCCATAGACAGCAGCCCACCAGGCTCCCCTGTCCCTGGGATTCTCCAGGCAAGAACACCAGAGTGGGTTGCCATTTCTGTTTCCAATGCATGAAAGTGAAAAGTGAAAGTGAAGTCGCTCAGTCATGTCTGACAATTAGCAACCTCATGGACTGCAGCCTACCAGGCTCCTCCGTCCATGGGATTTTCCAGGCAAGAGTGCTGGAGTGGGTTGCCATTTCCTTCTCCTTTAAACCAGGAATTTAGATGTATAATTTCATCATCTCATTTAATTCACTGTCATTACCCCATTTTACAAAGAACCTAACCCTGAGACCCAGAAGGGATACATAACCTGCCCCAGGTCACACTGGCCAGTGGGGTGAGGTATGTTCCAGCAGCGTGAGGTTGGAGGGAGGTTCTTCAGGCAGAGACAGAATCTGGAGAGCCAACCTGCATTCAAGAAATAAGGATGAAGTTCAGGATGTGGCCACCTGGGGGCAGTGCATAAACACCAAATGGAAAAGCCACCCACTGCCCAACCCTCTTGGAGGCCTCCAAGGGGTCCCTTTGTACACTTATTTTACAAATTTCCGGAGCAGTAGTGGAATCTTTCCTCCTATGCAAGGGTTTTCTCAACAATGGGCCAGGAAGGACTACAAAGCAATAGAGAATAAGTGGCAGCACTTACCACCTGAACCCCAGAGGGTGCAATACCCCGCAAGCACCAAGGCTGATGTGGCAGCCAGCAATGAATCAGAGCAGAAGGGAGCTATGGAGATGGTGATAGAAACATTCTGGCATAGCCACAGACAAAACGGTTGGTTAGCCAGCAAGAGCAGTACTCAAACTGAAAGATCCAGGATGACGATGATGAAGTCACATGTGTGCTCAGTCGTGTGCACATCTTTGTGACCCCATGGACTGTAGCCCACCAGGCTCCTCTGTCCATGGGATTTCCCAGGCAAGAATACTGGAGTGGGTTGCCATTTCCTCCTCCAGGGGATGTTCCTGACCCAAGAATCAAACCTTCTTCTCCTGCGTCTCCTACACTGCCGTTGGATTCTTTACCGCTGAGCCACCAGAGAATCCCTGATAAAGGCACACCCCTTTGCCTATTTCTACACAGAGGCAGTTTTTGAACCCAGAATCCACTGACTAAAGAAGAGGCTGGAGGGAACCCTGGCGGTCCAGCGGTTAGAACTTGGCATTTTCATTGCCGTGGCCTGGATTCAATCCCCAGTCACGGAACTAAGGGAACTAAGATCAAGCACTGCAGCCTGGCCAAGAAATAAAAATTAAAATATGAAAGAAGAAACTGGAACTCCAGGCAGATGGCCCTGGTGATGAATGGCAATTGAATATGGTAATGAGTCCTTTTGGCCTTCTCCCAAATGGGACCTATGGCTATTAACCTGTAATTAAGCATTGGGAAATACCTAAAATTTGGAGAAAATTTGCCCACAGATTCCCAGTTGACTTTGATAACCTGAGATCCATGGCCCCTAAAGGACAGGAGCCTGCCTGTAGGGCAACGGAATAAATGGGGGTCAATGGAGCTCTAGCCAATGTCCACTTTGGAGCAGGTCCACTGAGGCTGGTAGAACCCCACGGGCATTTCCCTTGTCCCTGCTGTGTGTTGGAAATACAGTTGGTAGTAGACTTAATCCCAAGAGTTCTTTTAATTATAGTGATTTGAATGGGGATATAATGGCCTCTCAATGTGGTTTTAATTTACTTTTCCAAATTGACTGATGACATTCAACATCTTTCACATGCTTATTAGACACTCATATATCTTCTCTGGTGAAATGTTTATTTTGCCCATCCATATCTTGACTGGTTTGTTTGTCTTCTTACTGGGTTCGCTTTCCAATATACTCTGGAAACAAGCCCTTACCACATATAATTTGTGTAAATAATTTCTCCCAGTCTGTGGTTTATCTGTTCATTCTCTTAATAGTTTCTTTCACAGAGTGAAGGTTTTTATTTTGATGACATTCCATTTTTATTAATTTTAAATTCACATAACATAAAATTAATCATTTCCATTATTTTCCACAGCAGATGCACCATTTTACAATTGCAGCAACAATGCACAGTGTTCTAATTTCTCCACATTCTCACTGACACTTGTTATTTTCCATTAAAAAGAATATATCCATTCTAATTAATGTGAAGTGGTATCTCATACTGGGTTTGGTTTACATTTTCCTTATGACTAGTAATACTGAGCATCTTTTCGTGTGCTTACTGGCTAACTATATCTTATTGGAGAGATGTCAAGTTAAGCCCTTTGCCCATTTTTAAACTTGGCATATGATTTATATGAAATATTTTCTCTCATT
Source organism: Cervus canadensis (assembly GCF_019320065.1). Classification (NCBI taxonomy): domain Eukaryota; kingdom Metazoa; phylum Chordata; class Mammalia; order Artiodactyla; family Cervidae; genus Cervus; species Cervus canadensis. Next base: position 43,873,923 of record NC_057390.1, read on the forward strand.
CTCTGAGTTGTCTTTTCATCCTCTTGATAGTGTCCTTTGATGTATAAAAGCTTTTAATGTTGTCTCTGTAATCCATTTGACTTAACTTTAAAATATAAGGCATGAAGTTCATTTTTTTTGCTTATGGATATAGAATTATTCCAGTATCATTTATTGGAAATATTATCCTTCCTCCACCAAACCAATGTCAAAAATCAAATCTCCATTTTTCTCTCTATCCTGTTTCATTGATCTGTGTATCTAAATGTTCACCAATAGCACATTGTCTAGGTTATTTAGGGCTTCCCTTGTGGCTCAGCTCGTAAAGAATCCACCTGCAATGCAGAAGACCTGGCTTCAATCCCTGGGTTGGGAAGATCACCTGGAGAAGGGAAAGGCTACCCATTCCAGTATTCTGGCCTAGAGAATTCCATGGACTGTATAGTCCATGGGGTCGCAAAGAGTCGGACGCGAATGAGAGACTTTCACTTTTCATTTTCACTGGGTTATTTTAGCTTTTTTTTGTTTTGTTTTTTTGTCTTCACACAGAGCATGTGGGATCTTACTTCTCTGACCAGGGATCAAATGCATGCATGCCCCCTGCATTGAAAAATTGCAGAGTCTTAACCAGTGAAGCACCAGGGAAGTCCCTATTTTAAGCTTTAAAATGGGTACTGTAATTCTTTCCATTTCATTCTTGTTTTTCAACATTGTGCTAGCTATTTTTTGCCTTTATTTATTAACTTTAAAATATCATGTCTATATCTATAGAAATTTTGCAGGGGTTTTTTGTTGAATTGAGTTTTAATGAATTTGTTGTTGTTGTTCAGTCACCCAGTTGGGTTCAACTTTTTGCAACCCCCTGGACTGCAGCATGCCAGGTCTCTCTCTCCCTTACCATCTCCCAAAGTTTTCCCAAGTTCATGTCCATTGTATCGGTGATGCCATCCAGTCGTCTTATCCTCTGACACCCTCTTCTTCTGCCTTCAATCTTTCCCAGCATCAGGGACTTTTCCAATGAGCCAGCTTTTTGCATCAGGTGACCAACATACTGAAGTTTCAGCTTCAGCATCAGTCCTTCCAACAAGTGTTCAGGGTTGATTTGAAGATTGACTGGTTTGATCTCCTTACTGTCCAAGGGACTCTGAGGAGTCTTCTCCAGCATCACAGTTAGAAGGCATCAATTCTTAGGCACTCTGCCTTTTTTATGGTCCATACGTGACCCTACGTGACCACTGGGAAGACCATAGCCTTGACTATATGGACCTTTGTCAGCAGAGTAATGTCTCTGCTTTTCAACACACTGTCTAGGTTTGTCATAGCTTTCTTGCCAAGAAGCAATCATCTTCTGATTTCAGGCTGCAGTCACCATCCACAGTAATTTTAGAGGCCAAGAAGAGGAAATCTGTCACTACTTTCACCTTTTCCCCTCCTATGTGCCATGAAGTATGGGACCGGATGCCATGATATTAATTTTTATAATGTTTAGTTTTAAGCTGGCTCTTTCACTCTCCTCCTTCACCCTCATCAAGAGGCTCTTTAGTTCCTCTTTACTTTCTGCCATTAGAGTAATATCATTTGCATATCTGAGGTTGTTGATGTTTCTCTCGCCTGTCTTGATTCCAGCTTGCAACTCATCCAGCCTGGCATTTCGCATGATGTACTCAGTGTATAGATTAAACAAACAGCAGACAGCCCTGTTGTACTCCTTTCTCAATCTTGAACCAATCAGTTGTTCCATACAGGGTTCTAACTGTAGCTCCTGACCCGCATACATGTTTCTCAGGAGGCAGGTAGATGGTCTGGTATTCCCATCTCTTTAAAAGGGTGGGAGGGGGATCGGGATGGGGAATACGTGTAAATCTATGGCTGATTCATATCAATGTATGACAAAACCCACTGAAATGTTGTGAAGTAATTAGCCTCCAACTAATAAAAAAAATTAAAAAATTTTAAAAAAAAAGCTTTTCACAGTTTATTATGATCCACACAGTCAAAGGCTTAAAGAATTTAGGGAGAATTATTATCTGCCAACTCATGAACATGGTATGCCTTTCTATTTAGGTCTTCTTTGATGACTTTCATTAGAGTGTTATAGTTTTCAACATACCAATCCTGTACATATATTAGATTATGCCTAAGTATTTTATATTTTTAATATTTAAAATGGTATTGATTTTTTAAAATATTTATTTATTTGCGTTTGGATTTAGTTGTGGCATGTAGAATCTTTTTTACATCAGGCAGGACATGAGGGATCTTAGTTTCCTGACCAAGGACCTGCATCTCCTGCACTGAAAGTCAGATTCTTAACCACTGGACCACCAGGCAAGTCCCGGTATTGATCTTTTTTAAAATTTGAGTTTCCACTTGCACATTGGTAACAAATAAAAATATAGATTTTTGTATGTGTGTTGTCTTTGTATCCTGTGACTTTGCTAAATTCACTTATTAGTTCAAGGAGTTTCTTCTGTGGAAACCCTGAGATTTTCTATGTAGACAATCACATCATCTGATCATAGAAAGCTTTATTTCTTTTTTTTTTCCAGTTGATGCCTTTTATGTCCTTTTAAAGCTATTTCCACTCATAACATCTCTAACACAAAATTTGTGCATTTTTCCACATCAACAACCAGCTCTCACACCAACTGGGTATCCTACAATTCAATTCAGTTCTGACACTATCTAAATTAGCACAGACCCCACAGGTTAAGGGCTCAGTCCCACAAGACTGTCCTTCTTGCCCCTCACAAGTCCCAGCATTGTTACCTGTACTTCTGACAAACCAGCTATAAATCATGGGTTTCCATGGCCCCCTTATCAGGTTCACGGTTTGCTAGAATGGCTCACAGAACTCAGGAAAATACTGCACTTATTATTATGAATTTATTATAAAGGATACAACCCAGGAACAGTCAAGTGGAAGAGATGCACAGGGTGAGAGATGGTGGAAGGTCTCAGAGCTTCCGTACCTTCCCCAAGTGCACCACCTTCCCAGCACCTCCATATTTTCATCAACCTGGAAAGCCATGATTTTATGGTTTTACGGAGTTTTCTCTTTTTTTTTGCACTGTGCTGGCTCTTCCTTGTGGTGCACAGGCTGTTCATTGCACTGCATGGGCTTTCTCAAATTGTGGCACACATGAGCATCTCTTGTTGCAGAGCATGGGCTCGAGAGGGCACAAGCTCAGTAGTTGTGGTACACAGGCTCTCTAGTTGTTGTGTGTGGGTTTAGTTGCCCCACAATGGGGCAGAAGATTCTTGTGAGTCCCTTGGACAGCAAGGAGATCACAAGGAAATCAACCCTGAATTTTCATTGGAAGGATTGATACTGAACCTCCAATGCTTTGGCCACTTGATATGAAGAGCTAACTCACTGGAAAAGACCCTGATGCTGGGAAAGATTGAGGGCAAGAGGAAAACAGTGCAACAGAGGACAAGATGGTTGGATGGCATCATTGACTCAATGGAAATGAGTTTGAGCAAATTCAAGGAGATAGTGAAGGACAGGAAAGCCTGGTGTGCTTCAGTTCACGGGGTTGCAAAGAGTCAGACATGACTTAGCAACTGAACAATGAATGTGTGGGATCTTAGCTTCCCGACCAGGAAATGAACCTGCGTCCCCTAGAACCTGCGTTGAAAGGTGGATTCTTAATCACTGGACCACCAGTGAAGTCCAGCTGAGGTTTCATTATGTAGGCATGATTAACTGAATCATTGGCTATCATGATTAGCTCAGTCTCCAGCCTCTTCTTCTTCACCAGAGACTGGGAGGATAGAGCTGAGAGTCCCGATCCTCTAATTATGCCTCTGTCTTCCTGTGACCAACATCCACCCTGAAGCTATCTAGGTGCTGCCAAGAGTTGCCTTGAAAGAACAAAAGATTGCTGCCTCTCCTACCAGGAAATTCCCTGGAATCTGGGAGCTCTGTGTCAGGAACCAAAGACCCAATACATATTTCTTGTTGGTTACATGCAGCTCTGACTTCCACCTTGCAGGCACCCCCTGGCTCTCTCACTTGTTTCTTCTAGGGAAAGCCAGATGCCATGTTGTGAGCTGCCCTGTGGAGAGGTCTCCATGGCAAAGAATTACATGACCTCTAGCCAACAGCCAACGGAGACCTGAGACCTGCAGGACAACAGCCTGGAAACAACTGCTTGAGAGAGTTTGAAGCAGATAGTTCAGCCATAGCCAAGTAATGAATGAATCCTCGAGTTCATCTCCATCTCAACAGCAGCAGGGCAGGGCTGAGAGAGGATAATGACAGAGTCGGGCCCTCAGGAGAGAACTGTGGGCTTCACTGTAAGAAGGAGTGGTCTCCACACCAAGCAAGGCAGGGGGACTGGGACTTGGTTGGGACTTGATCCTCAACCATGCCCCATAGTCAGGGGTCAGCACGCTGGTTGAGCTAAAGACCTGGCATGATGCTGTTGGAGGACCAGGAGTTGCAGTCAAGCTCTGGGGTCAGGACAGTCCCACAGTGGCCCCAGAGGGACAGGGAGGGGAATTCAGTGACCCTAAAGTCAGGTGGGGGAGGATGGCCTGTGCACAGGCCCTGAAGGTCTGCAGCGCAGTGCTCATGGGCAAAGGATAAAGGTGGTGAAAGCTGCACAGGACCTGCGGGGCCTGAGTGGTAGGCCACGTCCTGAGCCAATAGTTTGGAGTCATAACCGAAACTAGCCCCAGTTCTGACACCTGGGCCTGGGGAGATGGGGCCCCAAGTGGGCTGGGAGAGACAGAAGCAGGGGCTGAGACGGGAGCCATTGGACCCCATGACTCACCTGCTTTCACTGACAGCTGAGCTGAATTTCAAATTTTTATTTAAAAAATATTTATTTAGAATATACTGTGGGGATTTCCCTGGTGGGATAGTGGCTAAGACTCCTTGCTCCCAATTCAGGGGGGCCCAGTTCAATCCCTGGTCAGGGAACTAGATCCCACATGCCACAACTAAGAGTTCACATGCTTCAACTAAAGATCCCCCACTCCACATCAAGACAGAAGATCCTATGTGCCACAACTAAGACCCTACACAGCCAAATAAAAATATTGTTTAAAAAATCCCTTTATAAGATGTAGTGTATATCAGTCAGAACTTTATACCCATTAACTCGTTTAATCTTCACCACAATCCTCTGCCGAAGGAATGGTTATTGATTCTGCTTCACAGGTGAGAATTCTAAAGCACAGAGAGATGAAGTATTTTGCCCAAATTCACCCAGGTGAGGAATTCAAATACTGCAGCCTCTAGAGTCCTTGCTCTTGATCACCTGGAAAGAAAATAATGACCTTCCAAACTGGACATATCTCTTGTTCTGCCAGAGGTCGCAAGTAACAAAGGAGCCATAAAATTATTAGAACAACGCAGAGTATAAACAGAAAAGGAAAATTAGGCCAGGTTTGGACATAGTTATGTGGGCATGAAGTCTACAGCTAGTTTTAAACACTCTGTATCATAAGCAGGTCTTTGGAAATGAAATTAGCCAGTCAGAAACATGATAGCCCAGCTCAGGATGTCATGAGACTGGGAAATCAGGGAAGGAAAGCACTTGGATGGGGAGGAAGAAGGGTTGGGAGTGGTCCAGAGTAGCTCATGGGGTCCCTAGAATGGAAAGCAGAGAGGGGCATGTGCCAGGGGGTCTGAGGAGACCCCCGGTCCCAGGGATGGGAAGCTTTGGTACTTAGGAATATTCCAGGCCAGCTGCTGGGCAAGAGCAGAGCCGCCCTTGGCAGTGGATTTGAGCTGGCAGGATGCAGACAGCATCTAGCCCAGGAGAACTCTTCTCCATGCTCCCACACTGCTGATGGGTCTGGGGTTGGCAAGAGAGGGCAAACTCTATTGGATTCCCTCATCCAATTCTCTTAATGAGCCCCATAGGAGCTACAGCTGTCAATCATACTGGCTCCCAGCCCAACCTTTATCTTAGGGAAGAGGCTGATGAGCAGAGATGCTGGGCAGCAGGTCTGGCCAGGAGCGGGTGACTAAAGATTAACAACATTGCAGAGGATCCAGTGCCTCCTCTCACTGAGAGGATGAAGATCTTAGGACAGTTAGGGTCCCTGAACAATCAGACTATTTTCTTTCCTTTGAATTTTCAAGGCCTTGGAACTTCCCTGGTGGCCCAGTGGTTAAAACTCTGTGCTTCCAATGCAAGAGGCATTGGGTTTGATCCTTGGTTGGGGAACTAAGATCCCATGCCCCATATGGTAAGGCCAAAAAATTTAAAAAAAAAAAAAAATTTTTTTTTAATGTCCAAGAAAGCATAGACTGCTTTCCTCTTCCATATTCCTGCTGAGTGTCAGGTTTCTGGGGGAGAGAGTAAAGCTTGGGGGCCTAATTCAGATCAGGTATTGCTCTTACAGAACGAGCAAAGAGAACCTGGGAGGAGGAGTAAAGCCATCAGCAGAGAGGCTGGAGGAGACACGGAGCATAGCTTTGTTGAGTTAGGGATCTAAGCCCACAGAAACCTAAGCAGGCCTTAGCTGAGTTCTGTGGATCAGGGTCCATCACAGACTCCAGTCAGAATGTGAGTAAGGTTATGGTCTCATTTAAAGGCTTACCTATAGAAAGTGTCTGTTCCAAGCTTTCATGTGGCTACTGATAGGATTCAGTTCCTCAGGGTTGGTTGGACTGAGTTCATCTCTGGCTGTTGACTGACAGTCACCCCCAGCTCCATGTCAAGTGTGTCTCTCCTTAGATCAATTCAAGCAAGATGGAAGTCACATTCTTTTTTAGGCTAAGTTGGAAAGAGACATCCATTGCATTTGCCCACTTCTTTGTTAGAATCAGGGGCTTTCCTGGTGGCTCAGAGAGCAAAGAATCTTCCTGCAATGCAAGAGTCTTGGGTTCGATCCCCTGGAGAAGGGAATGGCAACCCACTCTAGTATTCTTGCCTGTACAATTCCATGGACAGAGGACCCCAGTGGGCTACAGTCTATGGGGTGGCAAAGAGTCAGACATGACTGAGTGACTAACACCTGTTAGAATCAAGGGACTGTGTCTAGCCCATATTCCATGGGAAGTTATTACCCAAATATATAAATGCAGTAGGGGGATCAATTGGGAGCCATTTCGGAAGCTGCCTACCAAGCAAGCATTCTCAAAATTCTCTTCTTCTGAGGGTTTGTAAACACCACACTTGCTAACTCCTCCCCCTTGCAGCCTTCAGAGATGTTGGTGGACCTCAGCTGTCTTCTGTTCTCACACCACACCTTCTTCCTGACTGAACTCAACAATCTCCTTACCACTGCAGACTCTGGGGTTCACTCCATTAGAAGTACTCAGAGGTAGCAAGTGGCTCAATGACAAGATGAGACTTAAAAAAAAATACAAAGAATAATAGAGTGAATAGTCATGTATTCATCACCTAGTTTAAGAAATGAAACAATATTAATCCAGGAATTCCCTGATGACTTAGTGGTAAAGAATTCACTGCCAATGCAGGGTTCGATTCCTGGTCCGGTAGGATCCCACATGCCACGGATCAACTAAGCCCACGCGTGTGTGTTAGTTGCTCAGTTGTGTCTGACTCTTTGTGACCCCGTGGACTATAGTCCACCAGGCTCCTCTGTCCATGGAATTCTCCAGGCAAGAACACTGGAGTGGGTTGCCATTCCCTTCTCCAGGGGATCTTCCCATACAGGGATCGGACCTGGGTTTCCTACATTGCACGGAGATTCTTTACCGACTGAGCCACCAGGGAAGCTCAACTAATCCCATCTGCCACAAACTGTTGAGCCAGTGCCCCAAAGCCCAGGAACTGCAACTGCTGAAGCCTGCTAACCCTAGAACCTGTGCTTTGCAACAAGGGAAACCACCGCAGTGAGAAGCCTGCATACTGCAGTGAAGAGTAGGCTCCTGTCCCCACCTCGCTTACTCTCCACAACTAGAGAAAAGCCCACACAGCAACCAAGACCCAGCACAGCCAAAAATAGATAAATAAATAAAATTATTTTAAAAATGTGAATTCAGTTGAAGCTCCTGGGTCCCCCTCCCCCATTTATATCCCTATCCTTCTTTCTATTGTACTTATTTATTTTATGTGCCAGGTCTTAGCTGAGGCATGCAAGATCTTCAATTTTCACTGTAGCATGCAGGATCTTTTCTTTTAGTTGTGGCATGTAGGACCTAGTTTCCTGACCAGGGATCAAACTCAAGCCCCCTGTATTGGGAGCTCAAAGTCTTAGCCACTGGACCACCAGGGAAGTCCCTTCAACCTACCTCTTAGAAGCAACTGCTGTTCTCAGTTTGGTGTTGTATTATGTATTATGTGCTTCTTCATACTCCTACTTATTTATGCATTCCTAAGTCATACTTGCTGTTGTTCTGCATGCTTTAGTCTTTATGCAAATGTAATCATATTATGTGTATTTTTCTGCAAGTCACTTTTTTTGCTCACATTATATTTGTGAGATTTATCCCTATTAATACATGTAGCTCTAGTTTGTTCATTTCCATTGCTTCCTAGTATTCCATTGTATACATATACCATAGTGTATGCTTTTGAATGAACATTGTTTCCAATGAGTTCTCTTATAAACAAAGCATGGTGGATGTTCTTATACTTGTCTATTAGGACATGTGTGGAAGAGTTTCTCTAGAGTATATACCAGGAGTAGAATGTGAGATATGTGCAGCTGAAGTTTTCTAGATAATGACTAGCTCTCTGAAGTGGCTGTCCCGATTTATGCTCCAGCCACTAATGTGTAAGGGTTTAACTTGCTCATGTCCTCAACACATGAAATATCAGGTTTTGAAGTGTTTGCCACTCTGATAGGTGTGAAATTGAAATCTAATTCTGCTGCCAGCACTGTAGTGGACTAGAAATTCTTAGATGACCTCAAACAAATATAAAAATCATTGTTTGTATTGTTTTTCTGGGTTTGCAAGAAGCAGAGAGAAATCTTCAAGGGGAAAATTCCTGAAAAGCAGAGTTGCCTGGACAGTAAATGCTGACAGCCCTGCAGTTGGGAGATCAGACCATCAACAAAAGGGCTGGGTGGGGAGCTGGGCCTGAAACTCTGATGGGAGGGTACAAAGGGGGCTGAAGGGGACCCAGGAGACTGGTTGTCTGACCCACCCCCCAGCACAAAGAAATGCAATTCTACTTGGAGGAAATCTTCCCCAGTGTAAACCCTTGGGATTTCCCCCAGATCAAGATAAGTCAAATATAAGCTCACAATCTCTTATCACTACAGAAACACAAAAATGAGAGAGCAACAGGAGATTGTCAGTTACATGGCAGTTTCTGAAGCAAATTAAGTAGAGTGTTTGGAAATTTAAAATATAATCAGGGGAGGGATAAATTAGGAGTTTGGGATTAACACATATACACTACTATATATAAAATAGATAACCAACAAGGACCTGCTGTGGAGCACAGGGAACTCAATACTCTGTGATAATCTGAATGGGAAAATGATCTGAAAAAGAATAGATATATGTATGTGTGTAACTAAACCACTTTGCTGTACACCTCAAACTAACAACACTGTAAATCAACTATACTCCAACATAAAATTTAAAAATTTTGAAGCATAAACACTCAATAGGTAGACCAATATCCCCCATGAATGTAAATGTAAAATCCTTAACAAATATTAGCAAATAGAATTCAGCAATATGTAAAAAGAATGATGTCCCATGACCAAGTGGAGTTCCGGGAATGCAAGGCTAGTTCAATATTCAAAAATCAATCAATGTGATCTACCATGTAAACAGACTAAAAAAGAAATATCACGTGATCAGATCAATTGATGCAGAAAAAACATGTAAAAAATTCAACATCCATTCATGATTTTTAAAAAAAAAATACTCAGAAAAATAAAGGGGTGAATCTCCAGAGAATTATGCTGAGTAGAAAAAGTTTATTCACAAAGAATATACACTGTATGATATAACATTAAAAGAAATTAAAGAAGGAGGATTCAATCCCTTGGTCGGGAAGATCCCCTAAAGGAGGGCATGGCAAACCACTCCAGTATTCGTGCCTGGAGAAACCCCATGGACAGAGGAGCCTGGCAGACTGTAGTCCATAGGGTCACAAAGAGTTGGACACTACTGAAGCAACTGAACATGCACGCAGGCATGTATGTTATTATGTAGCTTCAGTTAACCACCATGGAGGCGCTTGAAATGATCCTCAAACTTCAGTGTCCATCACAATCCCTCAGGAGTTTCTAAAAACTGCATTCACTCCCTCCCACACCCAGGGGTGCTAATACAGTGGGTCTGGGGCAGGGCTCAGAAATGCAGACTCTCAAGGCATTCATATCTGAGTGACTCCCCTTGGAAGGGGTCCTGCCACTGGGTGTCTTGGAAATGAAGTCAGATTACAATTCTGGCTCTATCTCAGACCTGCAATTCACTTCACCCTTGTGGGCCTGTTTCCTGGTCTTCAGACCAGAGATAATAATGTCTGCCTGCCTTCCTCATCCTATGCTATGTAGACCAATAGAGATGATAGCTCAGAAAATCTTGGTAAACAACCAGGCACCCTCAAGATATAAGGAAAGACAGTGATGAGTCAAGCTGCATAACCAGTGGCGGTGTGTGTTCAAGTCCTATCACAGGCCGTGTGATACCGCATGGCAGAGCATCTCAGATAAGAAGACGTAGGGTTTGGACCGAGTGGTTCTCAACCATGTCTGACCAACAGACTCACCTGCCGATGACAGGGGCCACCTCCGGAGTTCTGATCTAATAGGTCTGGAGTGAGGCCAGAGCATCCGTGTGTTTTAAGAAACTTGCTGCCTGATTATCACGCAAAGCCTAGGCTGGACCACAGGCTAAGTGATCTTAACGGCCTCTGTCAATTCTAAAAATGATCCAGGGCCGTCTGGGGCTTGCCAAGCCAGAGAAGCAGATGGAAGTACAAGATGGACTGGGGCTCTGCTGCAGTCCTCAGCTTCCCCATCCCTGCTCAACTCCAGTACAACCCTCTTCCCCACCAGCCAGCCCATCAGTTTGCCATGGCGAGAGCAGCTTAGGGTGTAAGGGGTCACAGTTGTGCACTGGGCAGTTGGCCCTGAGACACAATCCCATGCAGTCTCTGGGGGGAGGGGCAGGTAGCTCTGGGGGCGTGGGGTGAGGGTGTCAGGTGTCTGGAGGGGCCAGCTTGTGGTGCTGAATAGTTTGCCAATCTTGGGTAATGAGGGCTTCCAGCTGGGGACTGCTTCATTTTTACAAACTGTTTTAAAAGTCTTGTTGTTTCATTAAAATAGCACTTGATCATCATCTTAAAAAAAAAAGAAAAGAAAACTTCAAAAATATATAACAAGGTAGGGATAAAAGAAAAACTCAAAATCACATGTAATGCTATCATCTGGCAATAAACTCTGTTAACATTTTGGAATATTTCCAAATATCCATTCATGTCATGACCCTGACACTGATGTGTTTACATTACAATAGGAAAAAGCTGGGCCTCGTGTGGATTATCTCATGATATCAGAACAGGACACAGGGTCAGTACTCCTGTGACTCTGTTCTCACAGATAGAGAAATGGCTAAGACACCTGCCTAGGAGCGCCAACACTACTGCTCACTCCTCCCAATCACTAAAGCAGATGCAGTGCCCAATAAAGGTATCCTTCAAAAGAGAAAGCTTTGTGTCCTTTTTTCCCTTAATATCTCCTGACATTTCCCCCCAAATCATTGAAATGCTTCTTTTGTTCACCAATAACCAAAGAAAAGCAGGGGAGGGTGGGATGAACTGGGGGATTAGGATACACATATACGCATTACCATTATGTGTAAAATGGCTTTCCTGGTGGCTCAGACAGTAAAGAATCTGCCTGCAATGCAGGAGACCTGGGTTCAATCCCTGGGTCAGGAAGATCCCCTGGAGGAGAGCAACCCACTCCAGTATTCTTGACTGGAGAATTTCATGGACAGAGGAGCCTGGCGGGGCTACATTCCATGGGGTCACAAAGAGCTGGACACGACTGAGCAACCACTAAATAGCTAGTGGGAAGATGCTATAGAGCACAGGGAGAACAGCTCAGTGCTCTGTGATGAACAAAAGGGATGGGAGGGAGGGCTGAGAGAGAGGGGATATATGTATACATATAGTGATTCACTCTGTGAATCAGAAACTAGCACAGTATTATAAAGCAATTATATTAAAAATAAAAAAGATTAGATGTACAAGCAAAAAAAAAAAAAGCAAATCAAAGGAAAATACCGTTTTCACATAGAACACTGACAACTTTTTGATGTATCACACACATGAATATGTTCAAATGCCTTGATTCAGTAATCTCATTTCTAGAAACCTATCCCAGGGAAATGGAGATGCAGTGGAAGGTTTTGTTACTTTCAGTGCGGCATTATTTAGAGCTGTGAAAAAGGTTGCGGGGACTTCCCTGGTGATCCAGCGGTTAAGAATCTGCCCTGCAATGCAGGAGACTTGGGTTCGATCCCTGGTCAGGGAACTAAGCTCCCACATGCTGCGGAGCCACTAAGCCAGAATGCCACAATGAAAGATCCCATGTGCCCACAACTAAGACTCAATGCAGCCAAATAAATAAAAATTTTTTAAAAGGCTACGGAAAATTATTTGAATGTATACTATGTAGACTCTTCTTTCAGAAAATTACGCTACCACTAAAAATCATGTTAGAAAGTGTATTCACTGGCACGTGAAATTATTTCCAGGAAATATAAAGCAAAAAAGGCGGGGGGATATGATCCAAATTTGTTAAGTTTGCAAAATGCATGTTTTGCTGCTGCTGCTAAGTCGCTTCAGTTGTGTCTGACTCTGTGAGACCTCATAGACGGCAGCCCACCAGGCTCCCCCGTCCCTGGGATTCTCCAGGCAAGAACACTGGAGTGGTTAGTTGTTAACTCGTGTCTGACTCTTTGAGACTTCCTGGACTGTAGCCTGCCAGACTCCTTTTTCCACGGGCTTCCCCAGGCAAGAATACAAGAGTGGGTTGCCATTTCCTCCTCCAGAGGATCTACCCACTCCAGGCATACAACCCACGTCTCCTGCATTTCCTGCATTGGCAGGCAGATTCTTTTAACACTGAAGCTCTAAGTTTGCAAAATGAATCCATATGAATTAAGCAAAAGTTCAGTCATCTTGTTACCCCACTCCCCCAAATTAAAAGGGTAGGGGGGGTGCAGAGTCTCTTCAAATGTTTAGGGTATGTTTAAGATGAACTGAATTCAGATGTAAGATCATGGCATACTCACAATTCCCTTTGTGGGTGTGAGGAACTGACAGTCTGAGCAGAGACAGACAGCTAGACGAGTTGGAGGGGAGACCTGTATGAGAGCCAGAAGGGACCTGCCCAGGTAAAATCCTGAGTCAGGGCAAAAAAACTGGTTTCGGACATGTGCCCCAAAGCCACGGTGCCAAGGACAGAGCCTCCATGTTGTAGATGCCAATTTGCAAGCAAGTTGCTTCTCTCATAGATAACCATGAGGTTCAGCTCCCCAGAGAGTAGCAGAAGGCTGTGTTTATGTAATGATGGCTAACGACACCCGAGGAATGCCGGACGGGTCAGGGTTTGCAAACATGAATAGGAACAGCCCAGAAGAATGGTTCACTGTTATTAACTGTATCTCTGAGTGGTGGGATTAACTAATAATTTTATATTTTGGCTATTTCTGTATTTTCTACATTTTTTTTATCCTGAATAAGTATTACTTAAAAAATTCTTCTTAAGGAAAATTTCGAATATACCAAAAGCAAAGAAACTACTAACGTGAATTTTTGTGTGTCTATCACTCAGCTTCTACTATATTCATCATTCGGCCAAACATTTCATCTATTCACATCCCAACTTTGTTTTTTCTAGAGGAATTTTTATTTTTTGGCCGTGCTGCATGGCTTGAGCGATCTTAGTTCCCCAACCAGGGATTGAACCAGGACCACAGCAATGAAAGTGCAGTGTCTTAACCACTGGACAACCAGGGAATTTTGTTTCTGGAGTATTCTAAAGCAAATTCCATTGTTCTATCTTAGGCCAGTGGAAGCGCCGAAAGATTGTCTCCTGTGCCCTTTTAAAATGGCTCCATGAGTCTTTGACAGCTTCTGTGCTTTCTGACAGAAGGTGTCCCCACTTATGGTAGACTTAAAAATGGTCATAAATTCCTTTCATTTCTGTATGCATGCCCTTTTGTTTATTTATTTATGTTTGGCTGCCCTGAGTCTTCATTGCTGCATGTGGGCTTTCTCAATGCAGCAGGGGAAAATAGACATAAAAAAAAGTATATTTTTGTGACGAGAAACATTTATGAATGGGTTTTACATGGACTGGTAATTTGAGGTGTTCTGTTCCTTTGTGCGCTGTCTGCGCTGAACTGACACATTCAGCAATGGCTCTTAGTCCATTTGGGCTACTATAATCAACTATCAGAGGCTTCCCTGGTGGCTCAGTGGTAAAGAACCTATCTGCCAATGCAGGAGATGTGGGTCCGATCCCGTATGGGAAGATCCCCTGGAGAAGGAAATGGCAACCCACTCCAGTCTTCTTGCCTGGAGAATCCCATGGACAGAGGAGCCTATCAAGCTACAGTCCATGGGGTCGCAAAGTTGGACACAACTTAGTGACTAAACAATAACAACGATTGACTATCGTAGATCAAGTGGCTTACAAACAGCAGAAATTTACTTCTTATAGTTCTGAAGACCGGTAATTTCGAGATCAAGGCACTAGCAGATTCAGTGAGACCCACTTCCTGGTTCATAGAGCTGTGTTTTCACTGTGTGGAAGTGAAGGGGCAGGGGAAGGATCTCTTTTATAAAAGCAGTAATCATTCATGAGGACCCCACCTCTGTGACCTAATCACCTCCCAAAGGCCCCACAGTCAAATGCCATTACATTGGGCATTAGGATTTAATGCATGAATTGTTAAGGAACACATTTAGTCTAGCTGACTCCAAAATTTAAAGACACTTAGCTACAAACATGTCGATGATGCTGTGAAAGTCCTGCACTCAATATACCAGCAAATTTTGAAAACTCAGCAATGACCACAGGACTGGAAAAGGTCAGTTTTCATTCCAATCCCAAAGAAAGGAAATGCCAAACTGCTGCACAATTGCACTCATCACACGCTAGCAAAGTAATGCTCAAAATTCTCCAAGCCAGACTTCAACAGTATGTGAACCGTGAACTTCCAGATGTTCAAGCTGGATTTAGAAAAGGCAGAGGAACCAGAGATCAAATTGTCAACATCCGTTTGATCAATGAAAAAGCAAGAGAATTCCAGAAAAACATCTACTTCTGCTTTATTGACTATGCCACAGCCTTTGACTGTGTGGATCACAACAAACTGTGGAAAATTCTGAAAGAGATGGGAAATATGAGAAATGTGTATGCGGGTCAGGAAGCAACAGTTATAACTGGACATGGAACAACAGACTGGTTCCAAATTGGGAAAGGAGTACGTCAAGGCTATATATTGTCACCCTGCTTATTTAACTTACATTCAGAGTACATCATGAGAAATGCTGGGCTGGAAGAAGCACAGCTAGAATCAAGATTGCCAGGAGAAATATCAATAACCTCAGATACGCAGATGACACCACCCTTATGGCAGAAAGCAAAGAAGAACTAAAGAGCCTCTTGATGAAAGTGAAAGAGGAGAGTGAAAAATTTGGCTTGAAACTCAACATTCAGAAAACTAAGATCATGTCATCTGGTCCCATCACTTCACGGCAAATGGATGGGGAAACAATGGAAAAACAGTGACAGATTTTATTTTGGGGGGCTCCAAAATCACTGCAGATGGTGACTTCAGCCATGAAATTAAAAGACACTTACTCCTTGGAAGAAAAGTTATGACCAACCTAGACAGTATATTAAAAAACAGAGACTTTACTTTGCCAACAAAGGTCCATCTAGTCAAAGCTATGGCTTTTCCAGTAGTCATGTATGGATGTAAGAGTTGGAGTATAAAGAAAGCTGAATGCTCAAGAATTGATGTTTTTGAACTGTGGTGTTGGAAAAGACTCTTAAGAGTCCCTTGGACAGCAAAGAGATCCAACCAGTCCATCCTAAAGGAAACCAGTCCTGAATATTCATTGGAAGGACTGAGGCTGAAGCTGAAACTCCATTCCTTTGGCTACCTGATGTGAAGAACTGACTCATTTGAAAAGACCCTGATGCTGGGAAAGATTGAAGGCAGGAGAAGGGGACAGCAGAGGATGAGATGGTTGGATGGCATCACCGACTTGATGGACATGAGTTTGAGTAAACTCCGGGAGTTGGTGATGGACAGGGAGGCCTGGTGTGCTGCAGTCCATGGGGTCACAAAGAGTTGGACATGACGGAACAACTGAACTGACTGATGTACAAACAACAGCTATTTGACAAGTAAAGGGGCTAATTACTGTACATGGCTTCTAGAACCTTCAAATAGGTCTTCCCTGGTGGTTCAGTGGTAAAGAATCCACCTGCCAGTGCAGGAGACACGGGTTTGATCCCTGATCCAAGAAGATCCCATATGCGAAAGAGCAACTAAGCCCATGTGCCACAGCTATTGAGCTATTGAGTGCTCTAGAGCCCAGGAGTTGCAAATACTGAAGCCCTCGAGCCCTAGAGCCTGAGATTTGCAGCAAAAGTCATAACAATGAGAAGCCTGCCCACTGCAATGAAGAGTAGCCCCCACTCTCTGCAACCAGAGAAAAGCCCACATAGCAACGAAGATCCAGCATAGCCAAAAATAAAAAATTAATAAATAAAAATTTTTTAAAAAATAAATTAGTAGTTACCTTGGGCTGGGGTGGATGGTGGGGGGCAGGAGTGGGGTGGTGGTTATAGCTAAAGAGTACTGGATTTCTTCCTGAGATGATGAAAACTTTCTAAAATTGACTATGATGATAGTTGCATACACTTGTCAATATACTGACAATCACTGAATTGTACACTTGCAATGGATGTAGCACATGGTATATGAATCATATCTCAAAAAAACTTTAAAATTTTGTGCAAAGGGAAGAAACCAGTTAATTTCAAAAAAGGTTAGCTAAGCTTACCTTATTGTTTTTTTTTCAAGAATGTTTGAGGCGTTCCCTGGTGGTCCAGTGGCTAAGATTCCGAGATCCCAAGGCCTGGGTTTGATCCCTGATCAGAGAACTAGATCTCGCATGCCACAACTAAGAGATTCCACAGGCCTCAATGAAGATCCCGAGTGGTACAACTAAGGCCCAGCGCAGCCAAAGAAATAGATATATAAATAAATAAACACTTTTTAAAAAAGAATGTTTGACTATAAAGTAATTTTTACTTTTCAGTGGTGAAAAAAAACACATACACATATCACACCTCGTTAACATCTAGTAGAGTAGAAATTTGTAGTAAAACTTCAGATCTTTTTGTGTTGTGTGCTAAGTCACTACAGTCATGTCTAACTCTTTGTGACCCAATGAACCTTAGCTCGCCAGGCTCCTCTGTTCACGGGATTCTCCAGGCAAGAATAGGGGGTTGGGTTGCTATTCCCTCCCAAGGGGATTTTCCCAATGAAGGATCGAACTCGAGTCTCTCAGATCTCCTGCATTGGCAGGCGGGTTCTCTACCACTAGTGCCATCTGGGAAGATCTTTTTGGATAATGTTAAATACTTAAATGTAGGAAACTTTTTTTAAGGAAGGTTAAAACTTTCCTCACCTACACCAGTGATATGCACTCGAGTTAATATTCTTTGTGACTGGAGAAACCACAGAAAAAGATTGTGTTAATAAGTTAAGCAAAATGCACTCTCCCAGGGCGGGGGAAAATAGCATTCTCTACTCAAAAGAGCACTGTCAATTATTATTGGGTGATTATATGTACATTTTACAAGCAAGCTAATGTACCATGAGCTGTAGGTATAATTTTTATGCAAGGTCCCCTGCGATCTAAAAATAATTGTAAAAAATAAAAATAAAAATAATTGTAAGAGTTCCTTTGGAATAAAAAGACTGGAAAAGATTGCTCTGTAGTAACAATTTATGCTTTCATTTTTTCTTTACAAAAATATCACCAAATACATTTGCATATTCATATTTCCATATTTTTCTTACCCAAAGGACAGCATTCTGTGCACCAACCTGTACCTTTTTTTTTTTCTCATTGAGCAGTATATCCTGGGATCACTGCATAGAGGTAGGTAGGTATCTTAAACAGCTTGGACTGTCACAACAAAGGCACTTCCCTGGTAGTCCAGTGGCTAAGATGCCATGCTCCCACTGCAGGGCGCCTGAGTTTGATCTCTGGTCAGGGAACTAGACCCCACATGCCACAACTAAGAGTTCACTTGCGGCAACTAAAGATTCTGCATGCTGCAAAGAAGATCGAAGATCCTGTGTGCTGCAGCTAAGACCCAGTGCAGCCAAATAAATAAATAAATAAATATTTTTAAAATACTGTAGACTGGGTGGCTTATACAACAGAAATTAATTTTCTCACAGTTCTAAAGGCTGGGAGTTCAAGATCAAGACACTAGCATGATGAGTTTCTGGTAAGAGCTTTCTTCCTGGCTAACAGAAGGCTGCCTGATCACTGTGTCACATGGCAGGGAGAGTAAGCCCTTCAGTATCTCTTCTCATAAGGGCACTAATCCCATAATGAGGGCCACACCCTGATGACCTCATTTAAACTTAATTACCAAAAGGCTCCATC
The DNA here is from genome assembly GCF_019320065.1 of Cervus canadensis. Taxonomy (NCBI): domain Eukaryota; kingdom Metazoa; phylum Chordata; class Mammalia; order Artiodactyla; family Cervidae; genus Cervus; species Cervus canadensis. The sequence continues at coordinate 43,892,516 of NC_057390.1, forward strand.
TCCAAATATTAATATTATCACATTGGGGGTAGGGCTTCAACATAAGAATTTTGAGGGAAGGAACACAATTTAGATCATAGCAGTGGAGATTGTTCTCATTGCTTTTTACAACTGTATAGTACTCCATTTTCATAGAGGCAATATTCAACCTGTCCTTATTGATAGATATTTGCATTGTTTACAGATAGTGCTGCAATAAACTCCATGTTTGTATGTCATTTCATAGTTTTACCTGTGACTCCAGGTGGCACTAGTTGTAAAGAACCCACCTGCCAATGCAGGAGACATAAGAGACACAGGTTCGATCCCTGTGTCAGAAAGATCCCCTGGAGGAGGGCACAGCAACTGACTCCAGTATTCTTGCCTGAGAATCCCACGGACAGAGAAGCCTGTCTAGCTACAGTCTATAGGATCGCAAAGAGCTGGATACAACTGAAGCAACTTAGCAAGCATGCACTCTGTGATAGATTCCTAGGATTGCTAAATCTAAGAGTGAATGCATATTTAATTTGCTAGATATTGCCAAGTTGCCACCCATTAAGATTATATCACTTTGCTTTTCGTGAGTAATGGGCAAGCCTCACTTCCTTTATCTCACCATCAAAGTATGCTGTCAACTTCTGGATTTTGCCAATCTGATAGGGGAGAAATACTATCTCAGGGTAATTTTAACAAGCACTTCCCTTATTAACAAGCATTTCCTTCAATCTTATGAAATAGGCTTAGCATCTTTGCCATTTGCATTTCTTTTTCTACTATGTTTGTGTATTTTTCTTGTTTTGAAAATCAGGAACACTTCATATATTAGAAGTATTAGCCTTCTGTGATGCAAGCTGTAATACCTTTTCCCTATTTGTCAATTTGTCTTTTGAAAATTTATGGTTCTCTCTCTCTCTGTCTGTCTCTTTATCTCTCTAATTTATCTCCCATAAAGCATGTTTATGTCTTTTCAGTGAAAGTTATCAATTTTTTCCTTCAACTTCTTCTGATTTGTGAAATTATGAATGTTTACCCCACTCCCAGGCTATAAAGAAACGCGCTCAGATTTTCTTCTAGTATTTATGTGTTTTCATTTTTCATACTTAGATCTCTTATTCATTTACCATTTACTCCAGCTTAGCAAAAGAATGAATCTCATGTTACTTTTTTCCATATGGTCTCGATACCATTTGTTAAAAGTTTTTTCCCCACTGATTTGAAATACAACCTTTTCTTGTATGCCAAATTTCCTTTTGCACCTAGACCTATTTCTGGATTTGTATTCAATTCCAGTGGTCTGTCTGTTCATGTGTCACTTCTGTGCTGTTTTAATTATAACATTTAGCTATAAAATTTTAATGTCTTTGAGGGCTAGACTCTACTTTTCTCTTAAGGAATTTTACTAGCAATTCTTGCTTGTTTATTCTTTCCTTTTGGAATAATAAACTTTGTATAATAAATTCGTTCAACCCTACAAAATAAACAATCAAAACCCAATGATAATTTCCACCGAGATCATGACTAGTAAGTACATCACTTAGCTGACAGAGAATTGGCAACTTTACAAACTGAATCTTCCAATCCGAAAGTGAGATGGATCAATTTGTTCCAGTCCACTTTTGTGTCTTTCATGTGTGTTTCATCGATTTTACTCATAGAGGTTTTGCACATGTCTTTTAGATCTACAGTAGATATTTTATTTTACTTTTGCTATTTTAAATGTATCTTCTCTTTCATTATATCTTCTGATTGCTTAGTATATACATGAAGGCTACTGATTTCTACATGTTAATTTTATATCGTTACTTTACTAAATTTTTTTATTGTTTGTGATAGTTTTTCCTTCAATCCTTTCGGGTGTTCCAACTAAACAATTGTCTACAAAGAGAGATAGGGCTTTTGTTTGTTTTGTTGCTGCAAAACATTAATGTTTCCATTTGGTCTAAGGCTTGAGAGAAGATTCCACGGTGGTTAAAGAGCTGCCTAGTGCCTATGGATATAGGATCAGGCTGAAGCTCTGACATCAGGTGGGGAGCAGAGAGACTCCTCAAAGGCTGCTGGGCTCCGGTGACTCCTGGTCCTTCTGGAAGGTAAGACTTTTCAAGAGATACTCTCCCAGCCCAGACTAGGGCTGGACAGCCTGCAGAAATTAGTCAGGTCGTGGTCCAACTTCTTCCAACATGTGAGTTTCACTTGTTCATCCAGGAAGTGGTTCTCCAGGAAGTCACAGAGATGGGATGGGGGTTGGGTGGACCAAGCCCAAGGCGTGCAAATCCCCACAAGCCTAGTTCAAGCTCTTCTCCAGGGCCATAGAGTCTTCCGTGGTGTCCAGGGTTTTACACTTTTCATCTTGAGACAGCTTTTGCAGGTCCTGAAGAGGGTGTAGTCATTGTGCTGATTTTCCCTCTTCTAGAGGCATGAGGTACGCTGGTGCTTCTTATGGTCAACACTCGGAAGAAGGATCTTCTACCTTCTAGAGCCACATCCTTGTGGTCAGAATAGAAGTCCAGAAAGAAGTGGGTATAAGAGGCCAGCAGATGCAGGTTGACCAGGCCATTGACAATGGCTTCCATCTCAGTGGAATAATCTTGATGAAGCTTGGAAGTCCTGGTTGGTGGGCAATAAAGGGCTAACATCAGGGTTGGTTGGTTCCAGAGGGGAATGACCAAGAAGATGGTCTTGGACTTGTGGCTGGAGAGGAGGTTGGAGGGTGGTCAGAGTATGGGGCCCTAGGTCTGTTCCCTCCAAACACTGTTGAAACAAAAGACAGATTGACGGGACCACTGGGCACGCTGCTAAATAGAGATCATTTTATCTCTTTCTTTTCAACATTATATTTCTTATCTAATATGCTTGCCCTCATATAATATGTGTTGGCTAATATAGCCAAAATGATGTTAAACCATAATGGACATAGTAACACTCTTTCTATTCTAATTTCAATATTTCCACATTAATAAGATAAGATGCTAAATACTGGGTAGTTGTATTTAAAATCAAGTTTGAATTGTGTCAAGTGCCTTTTTTACATTATCTTGTGGGTTCCCCTGAAAACAGACAAAGGAGTCTGTGCAAATAGCTTTTAGGGAGGGCAATCCCAGGGGAAGAGAGTGAGGAATAAGAGTAAGTAAAACAGATGGACTTCCTTGGTTGTCCAGTGGTTAAGAACCTGCCTGCAAGTTCAGGAGACATAGGTCTGATCCCTGGCCCGAGAAGATTCCATATGCCCCCAGATAACTAAGCCTGTGAGTCATGACTACTGAAGACCCCACTCTCTAGAACCCAAGCTCTGCAAGAAGAGAAGCCACCACAATGAAAAGCTACTCTGCAACACAGGGTAACCCCTGCTCACTGTAACTAGAGAAAGCCCTCATGCAGCAACAAAGACCCAGAACAGCCAAAAATAAATAAATACTTTTGAGTTTAAATATTCACCTGTAGTTTATTTTGGTTTTCTAAATAGACAATCTCATCCATAAACAATAGGATTTAAAACAAATTTTTTAAAATTTTAATTGAAGGCTAATTATTTTACAATATTGTGGTGGTTTTTTCCATACATTCACATGAATCAGCCATGGGTGTACATATGTTCCCCATCCTGACCCTCCCTCCCACCTCCCTCCCCATCCCATCCCTCAGGGTCATCCCAGAGCACCAGACCTGAGCACCCTGTCTCATGCATTGAACCTGGACTGGCGATCTATTTCACATATGATAGTATACATGTTTCAATGCTATTATCTCAAATCATCCCACCCTCACCTTCTCCCACAGAGTCTAAAAGTCTATTCTTTACATCTGTGTCTCTTTTGCTGTCTCGCATATAGGGTCATCATTACCATCTTTCTAAATTCCATATATATGCGTTAATATACTGTAACAATAGGATTTTGTTTCAACCTCAACCCCCAACTCCTTACAAATTTTTGTTCTCACATATTAGCTAGAACTGCCATTGCTGTTTGTTATTTAGGTGCTAAGTCATGTCCAACTCTGCGATGGATGTAGCCTGCCAGGCCCCTCCATGGATTTCCCAGGTAAGAATACTGCAGTGGGGTTGCCATTTCCTTTTCCAGGGAAAAAAATAATTTTTTAAAAAAGAGTAAGTGAAACAGAGAAAGAGGGACAGCTAGTACACGAATGCATTAACAAATTGGTCACCATTATCCCCTGGAAAAGGGAATGGCTACCCCTTCCAGTATGCTTGCCTGGAAAATCTCATGAACAGAGGAGCCTGGCAGGTGACGGTCCATGGGGTAGCAAAGAGTCGGACACAACTGAGTGACTAATATTTTCACCTACTCTCATAGGTAACTAATGCTTGATTCTGTGAGACCATCTGAGAAGCCATATGAAATGTGCTTCAGAACCATTTACCAGGTAAAGAAAGAGAGACGCTTTTATCCACTGGCTCTTATCCCCCATTGACCAAGATACCTCACACTTCAGGCCTGCACATACATGAGTGCTGAGAAGGTTTCTGCAGGTATCCCATGGCATTATGTCACAAAAACTCTGTAGCAGACAGTAATATTTATTATCTCACAATTTCTGTGGGTCAGGGAGCAGCAGTAATTTAGCTGGGTCGTTCCGGTTCAGTATCTCTCGCAAGGTTTTAGTCAGGATATCCACAGACCCTGCAATCACTTGAAGTCTTAATGAGGGTTGGAAGATTCACTTTCAAGATGACTCATTCATGGCTGTTGACAGGAAGCCTCAGTTCCTTATCACATGTGCCTCTCCATCGGTTGTTTATGTGTCTGCTCACAAGATGGCCACTAACTTCCCTGAGAACAAGTGATCCACAAGGGGAGAAAAATTAAGCTCCACCTCCTGAAGCAAAAATATGAATGAATCTGAGGACATATTTTAAAGTCTGCACATGCCACTAACTTCCCTGAGAACAAGTGATCCACAAGGGGAGAAAAATTAAGCTCCACCTCCTAAATCAAAAATATGAACAAATCTGTGGATATATTTTAAAGTCCACACACCATCATAATATAGGCCAGTTAGATTAGGACTATCTGGGGACTTCCCTGGTGGTTCAGTGACTAAGACTCTGAGCTCCAATGTGGGGGTTGGGGGGTAGGAGGAGTTGGGGGTCAGAGACAGTTCAATCTCTGGCCAGAAAGTTAGATCCCACATACTGCAACTAAGAGTTTGAATGCTGCAACAAAAGACCTGTATTATTGCAACTAAGACCTGGTTAGTTGCAAAATAAAAAGATTAAGATTATCTGAACATCCTGAAGTGCACCACATTGGTCCATCATATCAATAACATCATATTTATTGGATGAAGTGGCAAGTATGTTGGTGCCTTGATAAAGACACGCTCTCCAGAGAACGGGAGATAAATCCTAGGAAGATTCTGGGGGGCCATCACATCAATAAAGTGTTTAGTGATCTGTTTGAGAAGGTAGCACAATACTTGGCAGCTCCTTTGGGTTCTGGAGATAGTATGTCTCATCCTGGGGAAACCTGCTCTGACCTGTTTATTTGATCACATGGAGGACTGACAAATTTGAGTGGGGCCCAGAGCAAGAAAGGGCTCTGCAACTAACTGGTTCACGTGACATTACAAGCGACTCTGCCTTGTGAGCCATGTAATAAAGAAGATTGTGAAAGTAGAGATTTCTATAGTGAAAAAACGATCTATAAAGGGTATAATATGGCAAACCCAAGACAACTATGTGCCACTGAATAAACAGCTCCTGGCATGTTCCTGTGTCACCATAGAGATGCAACATGTGACTGTGTGACGTCACGTGGCCAAGTGGACTACTGTGAGCTTGGTTTCTAGAAGACTTACGAAGTTACAAGGTTGAGTGAGCCCAGCAGCAATCCTTTGTAAAACTGAACTATTGGGACTTCCCTGGTGGTCCAGTGGTTAAGAATCCACCTTCCAACGCAGGGGACACAGGTTTGATCCCTGGTCAGGGAACTGAGATTCCACATGCCAAGGGGAAACCAAGCTCGTGCACTGCAACTACTCAGCCCGCATGCCACAGCTTAGAGAGAAGCCTGTGGGCTGCAACGAAGATCGCGCGAGCCGCAGGTAAGACCCGAAACAACCAAAAATAAATAATTAATGCTTTTAAAAATTGAAGTATAGCGTAGCATGGAGGGCCAAAGACAAAGTAATCTGCACATGCAAGTGGTCTAGAACACTATGTCATCGTCCACTGCTGCACTCAGGCCTCTTCCTGAGTTTGTTTGCAGGGTGGTTGAGACAAAAGTCCAGGACTGACTCTGGGGTGAACTGTCTGGATATCCCGGTGCAAGCCAAGAGTGGGCTGCTGATACCGTACACTCTCACTCAGGGGTGATCCTCAAAGAGGATTGAAGGGAAACCCTCCCAAGGGTCAGAGTTTTGGGTGGTACATCTGGTCTTCTACTTTGTGTGGAAAGACAAATGGCCCAAGATGAAAATGCATACAGATTTAAAGGCAGTGGCACATTAGATCAAGGACCTGAAGGGAAGAAGATTGGAAGATTGTGGACAGGATATATATGGAGGTATGTAGATCAACAGCATGGTAACTTTTTCTGTAAACGGTTAAAGGAAGTATTTTAGACTTACTGGCCATATGGTCACTGTTGCCACTATTCACTCTGCTGTTGTACAAAAGCAGCCATAGGGATGATATGTAAATACATGAGCATGGTTTTGTTCCCATATACCTTTTTTAAAAATATATTAATTTATTTGGTTGCATCAGGTCTTAGTTTCGGCATGCAGGATTTTTTTTTTTTAAGTTGAGCATGCAAATTCTTAGTTGCGGCATGTGGAATCTAGTTCCCTGACCAGGAATCAAACCTGGGCCACCTGCATTGGGGGTGCAGAGTCTTAGCCACTGAACCACCAGGTAAATCCCCTCATAAACCTTTATTTACAAAACAGGCAGTGTGTGGCTTTGGTCTGTGGGCTTTAGTTTGCCAACTCCTGGTACTGATGAGCCTAAGGAAGGGGGCAAAGAATGTGAACATCTTTGTACCACATTTCAGTATCTACCCCCAGAAGAGCCATCAGACAGAACACTTCAATCAGTGGATGTCAGTGAACCTCTGTTTTTACCCATTCCAGTGCTGGCACAATCAGCACAGTGTTGGAATAGTCATTGTGGAAGGGTTGGTGGCTATGAATGAGCCTAAAAGCATGAGTTTGCATCCACCATAGCATTACTCCTACGCAATGCCCTGTCTACCAGCAGCAAAGGCCTATGCCAGGTCCCTGAGACAGCACCATTCCTCAAGGAGACCAACCAGCCACTTGGACCCAAGCTGACCATTGGACCCCTCTGGAAGGTACATTGCTTCATCTTGACAGGAATTAACATTTGTTCCAGATTATAGTCTTGCTTTTCTGCCTGCAGTGCCTTCAGAAGCACCCTATCTGATGACTTAAGAGTGACCTGCCAGTAGGCAATTCTGCATAACATCCCCTCTTCACCTCTGACCAAGAAACCTAACTTATAGCAAGGGAGGTGTGGAAATCACTATGTGACAAGGGGACCCACTAATCTCATATAACACATACTATAGCACTCAGAAGTTTCTGGACCCTTAAAGTGATAGAATAGCATTTTGAAGGTACAGCTGAGGTACTAGCTTAGAGATGATACCCAACAGGAATGTGGCATTGTTTTCCAGGATGCAGTATATACCCTAAATCAATGTTCATTACATGGTACTGTGTCCGCAATAGACAGACTACAGGAGTTTGGAAACCAAGAGATGTAAGTAGCAGTGGTCTCACCTAGCATCACTCCCACTGGTCCATTTAGGGAATTTAAGTTTCCCACCCCCTCAATTGTAAAAAAAAATTTCATTTATTATTAGCTGTGTTGGGTCTTTGTTGCCGCATGGGCTTTTTCCTAGCTGCAGAGAGCAGGGAGTACTCTTCAGTTCTGGTGTGCAGGCTTCTCATTGCAGTGGCCTCTCTTGTTGCAGAGGATGAGCTCTAGAGCTTGCAGTCTTCAGCAGTTGTAGCTCCCAGGATTTTTAACACAGGCTCAATAGCTGTCGCTCATGGGCTTAGTTACTCTGTGGCATGTGGGATCTTCCCAGACCAAGGATTGAACCCTTGCTTCCTGCATTGGCAAGCAGATTCTTTACCATTAAGCCACCAGGGAAGCCCCACATCCCCTCAATTTTCAGTCCGAGATCTAGTTTCCAGGGGGGATTGCTTCCACCAGAGGACTTGATAAGAGTTCCCTACACTACTGTCCATCATCTTGGGTTCCTCATGCCAAGAAACTAGCAAGAAAGGAAAGAAATAACCATACTGTCAGGAGTAATTAAATGTTTGTGATCATCAGAAGGAGATGGGGTTACTGTTACTCAACGGAGGTGGGGAGGAATACATTTTGCACCCAAGTGATTGACGAGAAATCTTTTGGTACTCCTTGCCCAGTATTTATGGTAAATGGGCAGGGATGCTGCCAAAGTCTAAGAAAAGTATAGTAACTGTGGGCTTAAACCACCCGTAATGAGGCTCTGGGCCACCCATCAGATAAGCTATCTAGACTGAAGATGACAGAAAGCTGGAATTTGAGACCAGAATGTGGCTAGACTAGAGATTATGGCTTGAAATAGCTGAAACAGTGAGGGGTGTATTTCATCCCACTAACCTCTCTCTCAAAGGTTTCCCCAGGAAAGAAGATAATGCAGAACCCTGGAGCTGTTTGCAGATGAAGCAAACTGACTATAAAGAAGAAGCAAATACAAGTGGTGCAAGGTATAGACTATAGTGGATCTGTGGTGTCTCACACAAAATTTCCCCTTTAGGACCGAAATGCTCTTTTCCTCAGCTGCTAGAAGTATTGGCTGCCAGTGGCTCACAGCTGACTCTTTTTCAAGAAACTTCTCTGGGCAAAAGAGATATCTTGCCCAAGATTGTGCCCCTACTCTTTTGGCGGTCCATATTCAATGACTTCACTGCAGCTTCCCTGGTGGCTCAGATGGTAAAGAATCTACCTGCAATGAAGGAGACCCAGGTTTGATCTCTGGATGGGGAAGGTCCCATGGAGAAGGAAATGGCTACCGACTCCAGTATTCTTGCCTGGAGAATCCTATGGACAGAAGAACCTGGTGGGTACAGTCCATAGGGTCATAAAGAGTCGGACACGACTGAGCGACTATGCACAACACAACACATTCAATGACGAGTCAGTATGAGAGTACAAAGCCTGGCCTCTTACCTCATTTGGGGGCAAGTCTAAAGGAATATTCCAGCTCTAGGGCTCCAGATCTAGAGATCAACAGAGACCTCTGTTGCAACTGCTTTGCAGTTCAATTTTTCCATCTGACTCAACTCTGCCTCCTTCCCTAACTTACAGATGTTGCCCCTGAGATTATTGCCCAATGAACCTGCACACAAATCACCTTCTCAGAATCTGTTTCCTGAGAGCCTAACCTAAGACTGCTCTTGTTGCTTTCACTCTCCCAGTCTCCCTTACAGCTGTGATACAGAATATACAAGTTGCGCTTTGACAAATGGACATGTCCACTTTGGAACTGAAATGAAGATGAAGGCAAAATTAAGGAAACTACAGAAAACCAAAAACAGTGAGAATTTATTGCCATCAGACCTTTCCTGGAAGAACCGCTAAAGCAAGTTTCTTCAGGAAGAATAAGAAGGATCCCAAGTAAGAGCATGGTGAAACAGGAAGTAATGAAAAGCATCAGCATAGATAAGGATATGAGCAAGTAAATACAAATGACTACTGATTGTTTGGAACAATAACCTAATATTTTGTGTGGTTTGAAGTACATGTAGAATTAAAACACATGACAATGATAGCACAAAAGGCAGAGAGCAGATAATGGATTTAAACTGTACTAGGATTCGGACTTCCCTGATGGTCTAGTGGTTAAGACTCTGTACTTTCACTCCAGGGGGCAAAGGTTAGATCCCTTTTGTGTTACAGCTCAGTAGCCCCCACCCTCAAAAAATAACTGTACCAAGGTTAGCTGAGATATTGTAAAAGTATTAAGGTTTACTCTAGTAGTTCAAGGATACATATTATCTTCTTTAGGATAACACTCACAGAATCATTAAAGAACATGTTACTAACAAAGTGATGAGCAATAAAGAGGAAAAATATTAAAGAACAAATGGGAAAATAAAAGCATGAAGATGGTAAATCAAAATTAAATGTATTGGTACCTCTATTAAATGTGAATTATTGGGCTTCCCTAGTGGCTCAGTGGGAGAGAGCCTGCCTGCCAAGGCATGAGACATGGGTTCAATCCCTGGTCTGGGAAGATCCCACAGGGTGTGAAGCAACTAAGCCCATGTGCTACAACTACTGAACCTGTGCCCTAGAGCTCTAGAACCTCAACAAGAGAAACCACTGAATTGAGAAGTCGGACAACTAAAGAGTGGTCCCGCTCGCCACAATTAAAGAAAAGCCTGCACAGCAACAAAGACCCAGCATAGCCAAAAATAAATAAATAAATAAAAATTTAATGTAAATTATTCAAATACTCCAAATTTAAAGATAAAATTCTTAGATCATATTTTTAAAAGGCAACTACACGTTACTTAAAATACCTATACTTGTAATCTGAGGGTACAGGGAATTGAAAGTTAAAGGATGAAAGAAGATAAAGGTGAAAACACTAAAAAAAGATGATTCCTCTATACGAACATTAGAAGGGCTTCCCTGGTGGCTTAACAGTAAAGAATTTGCCTGTGATGCAGAAGATGTAAGAAACGCCTCGGGTTCGATCCCTGGATCAGGAAGATCTCCTGGAGGAGGGCATGGCAACCCACTCTAGTATTCTTGCCTGGAGAATCCCATGGACAGAGGAGCCCGGTGGGCTACAGTCCATAGGGTCGCACAGAGTCAGACACAACTGAAACAACTTAGTGTAAGCATACAGAAGCAGAAGATATTAAGAAGAGGTGGGAAGAATACACAGAAGAACTGTACAAAAAAGATCTTCACCAAAAAAAAAAAAATCTTCACGACCCAGATAATTATGATGGTGTGATCACTCACTTACAGCCAGACATCCTGGAATGCGAAGTCAAGTGGGCCTTAGGAAGCATCCCTACAAACAAAGCTAGTGGAGGTGACAGAATTCCAGTTTAGCTATTTCAAATCCTAAAAGACGATGCTGTGAAAGTGCTGCACTCAATATGCCAGAAAATTTGGAAAACTCAACAGTGGCCACAGGACTGGAAAAGGTCAGTTTTCATTCCAATCCCAAAGAAAGGAAATGCCAAACTGCTGCACAATTGCACTCATCACACGCTAGCAAAGTAATGCTCAAAATTCTCCCAGTCAGGCTTTAACTGTATGTGAACCGTGAACTTCCAGATGTTCAAGCTGGATTTAGAAAAGGCAGAGCAACCAGAGATCAAATTGCCAACATCTGTTGGATCATCAAAACAGCAAGAGAGTTCCAGAAGAACATCTATTTCTGCTTTATTGACTATGCCAAAGCCTTTGACTCTGGATCACAACAAACTGTGGAAAATTCTGAAAGAGATGGGAATACCAGACCACCTGACCTGCCTCTTGAGAAATCTGTATGCAGGTCAGGAAGCAACAGTTAGAACTGGACATGGAACAACAGACTGGTTCCAAACAGGAAAAGGAGTATGTCAAGGCTGTATATTGTCACCCTGCTTATTTAACTTACATGCAGAGTACATCATGAGAAATGCTGGGCTAGAGGAAGCACAAGCTGGAATCAAGATTGCTGGGAGAAATATCAATAACCTCAGACATGCTGATGACACCACCCTTATGGCAGAAAGCAAAGAAGAACTAAAGAGCTTCTTAATGAAAGTGAAAGAGGAGAGTGAAAAATTTGGCTTGAAACTCAACATTCAGAAAATTAAGATCATGGCATCTGGTCCCATCACTTCATGGCAAATAGATGGGGCAACAGTGAAAACAGTGGCTGACTTTGTTTTTCTGGGCTCCAAAATCACTGCAGATGGCTATTGCAGCCATGAAATTAAAAGACGCTTACTCCTTGGAAGGGAAGTTATGGCCAACCTAGACAGCATATTAAAAAGCAGAGACATTACTTTGTCAACAAAGGTCTGTCTAGTCAAGGCTATGTTTTTTCCAGTAGTCATGTATGGATGTGAGAGTTGGACTATAAAGAAAGCTGAGCGCTGAAGAATTGATGTTTTTGAACTGTGGTGTTGAAGAAGACTCTTGAGAGTCCCTTGGACTGCAAGGAAATCCAACCAGTCCATCCTAAAGGAGATCAGTCCTGGGTGTTCCTTGGAAGGATTGATGCTGAAGCTGAAACTCGAATACTTTGGCCACCTGATTCGAAAAGCTGACTCATTGGAAAAGACCCTGATGCTGGGAAAGATTGAGGGCAGGATGAGAAGGGGATGACAGAGGATGAGATGGTTGAATGGCATCACCAAGTCAGTGGACATGAGTTTGGGTAAACTCCGGGAGTTGGTGATGGACAGGGAGGCCTGGCATGCTGCAGTCCATGGGGTCGCAGAGTTGGACATGACTGAGTGACTGAACTGAACTGAACTGATGCACAATCGTATATAAACTCTTCCAAAAAATAGAAAAAAAAAAAACAGGAATAATTACCAACTCACGTGATAGCACAAGCTCAAAGTAAGAAAAATCAATTGTATTTCTACATACTAGCAATACATAATGAGAAAATAAAATATACAATTTAGAAAGCATTAAAATATATCAAACACCTAGAAAACAGTTGAACAAAAGATATGCAAATCTCTACATAGAAGACTAAAAAATTAGACTTCCTTGATGATCCAGTGTTTAAGACTCTGCCTGCCAAAATAAGGGATATGGGTTTGATTCCTAATCCAGGAAGATTCTCTATGCCCCAGGGCAGCTAAGCCAACATGTGCCACAATTACTGAGACTGTGTTCTAGAGCTCTTGAGCCACAACTGCTGAAGCCTGTGTGCCCTAGAACCTGTACTCTACAACAAGAGAAGGCACCACAATGAGAAGCCTAAACGCTGCAACTAGAGAAAGCCTGTGCACAGCAACAAAGACCCAGGACATGGAAAAATAATTTCAAAAAAATAAACCTAAAAAAAAAGTGAAAATATTCTGGTTTCATCCATGGGAAAACTTAATATTGTAAAAATATTAATTCTTTTCAAATTGATCTATAGATTCAGTATACAAAGCTAATAAAAAATTCCAGAAGAAGTTTTTTGTAGAACTTAACATGCTGACTCTAAAATTTACATGTATACTAATCATGTTTTTTATTTTCTGAATTTTATGATGCTTTCATATCTTGGGGGCCTTGCTGATCCCCAAGGAGAGACTGCCCCTCCCAAGGCAAGCTAATTTCTAGAGATAGCAAATGACCATCCCCGTGGAGGAGCCTTTCACATGCAAATCAACCAATCCAAAGCCCCCTCTCCCTTCCCCAACTACCATCTTTACTAGGCTCTCACTGGGCCCCAGAGAAGGGAATGGCTATCCACTCTAGTATTCTGGACTGGAGAATTCCATGGAAAGAGGAGCCTGACAGGCTACAGTTCATGGAGTTGCAAAGAGCTGGACATGACTGAGTGACTTTCACTGGGCTCTTAAACTCTAGACGGTAATTCTTCGCCTTTAATCATCCCAGAGCCAGGAACCAGATAGCTCAAGACAGATTATATATTCCAGAGCTTGCTGAACTTATTCAAACAAGCCAATCCCAAACCTGCTTAGCTTGCTTACCCTGTCTCAGCCATTTTTTCCCTGAAAAACCACAATAAATCTTCCTGCCTGTGCTTTCTCCTTGTTCCTTCTGCCTCCTAATCAACCCTGGTGCTTCTTCATGTGGCCCTGCATGGCCTTGCCTGCCCCGCCCCCTTGGAACTGTGAGTAACAAACTGTCTTTTCAAAGAAAATCATCTCCTGGTCTGTTGGTCTCACTGTGTAAAGTGAAAGTCCGTCAGTCCTGTCTGACTCTTTGCCACCCCCCGGACTGTAGCTCGCCAGGTTCCTCTGTTCATGGAATTCTCCAGTCGAGAATACTTGAGTGGGCTGCCATGCCCTTCTCCAGGGTACATCAATAATAATAAAACCTACGTTTTGAAACAATATGGTGGGACTTCCCTGGCAGTCCAGTGGTTAAGATTCCGCTCTCCCACTGCAGGGGGGCATGGGTTTGATCCCTGGTCTGAGAACTAAGATTCTGCATGTTGTGCTATATGGCCAAAACAAAACAAAACAAAAAACCAACATGGTCTTTAAAAGCCCAAAAATAACATATATGATCTAGAAGAACAGTCAAAGGACTTATACTGACAGATTTCAAGACTTTTTACATATCTATAATCTGTCATTGGTGCTAATTTAGGCAGATGAACTAAGGAAAAAGTCTAAAGACGGACCCACATTTACACTTAAGATTTATGATAAAGGCGCCATGGCAATGGGAGGGGAAAGGATGGCATTGGCAACCATACATATGGAGGAGAGGACCTTGACTTCTCATTCAAGCCGTACACAAAGATGTATTTCAGATGGATTGTAGATCTAAACTTAAAGTAAAACAACAAAGTTTCTAGGACATAATAGATAATATTTTTATGATTTTGGTGTGAGCAAAGATTTCTTAAATAGGATCCAAAGCACTAACAATAAAGAGAAAGAATGATAAAGTAGACTACATTAAAATTAAGATTTTTATTCATGTGACATCATTTGTAAAGTAAAATGGCAAGCCACAAACCTGAAGAAAATATTTGTATTAGATATGTCTGACAAGATCTTCATATCCAGAATATACAAAAAGAGTTAGTCGCTCAGTCATGTTTGACTCTGTGCGACCCCATGGACTGAGGTCTGCCAGGTTCTTCTGTCCATGGGATTTCCCAGGCAAGAATACTGGAATGGGTTGCCATTTCCTTCTCCAAGAATATACAAAGAACTCATACAAATAATCTGTAAGAAAAAAATTAAACAATTCAAGAGAAAAGTAGATAAAAGACTTGAACAAGTACTTCATAAAAGAAAATATCCAAATAGCCATGAAGCATGTGAAAAAGTAGTCAACAAGATTAGTCATTGGGGAAATATGAATTAAAACCATAATAAGTTTCTAATATGCACCCACCAGAATGGCTAAACCTAATAAATAAATATATTGACAGTACAGATATGGAAGAGAATGTAGAGTGATAGAACTATTGTATACTATTAGTGGGATTGTAAATTGATATATGATCATTTTGTAAAACTCACTGCAATATCTAATAAAGCTGAACAAATGCATATTCCATAACCCAGTAATTACACTTCTAGGACTCAAGAGAAGTGAATATCCAATGAGGTAGAAAACAATGTTCCTAGCAACATCATTTGTATTAGCCCAAAAATGTGAAACTACTCAAACATGGACATCACCAGATGGTCAATAATGAAATTAGATTGATTATATTCTTTGTAGCCAAAAATAGAGCTCTATACAGTCAGCAAAAATAAGATCAGGAGCTGACTGTGGCTCAGATCATGAACTCCTTCTTGCCAAATTCAGACTTAAATTGAAGAAAGTATGGAAAACCACTAGACCATTCAGGTATGACCGAAATCAAATCCCTTACAATTGTAGAGTAGAAGTGACAAATAGATTCAAGGGATTAGATCTGACAGACAGAGTGCCTGAAGAACTATGGACAGAAGTTCTTGACACTGTATAGGAGGCAGTGATCAAGACCATTCTCAAGAAAAAAAGAATTCAAAGAGGCAAAATGGTTGTCTGAGGAGGACTTACAAATAGCTGAGAAAAGAAGAGAAGTGAAAGGTAAAGGAGAAAAGGAAAGATATACCCATTTGAATGCAGAGTTCCAAAGAAGAGCAAGGAGAGATAAGAAAGCCTTCCTCAGTGATCAGTGCAAAGAAATAGAGGAAAACAATAGAATGGGAAAGACTAGAGATGTCTTCAAGAAAATTAGAGATACCAAGGGAACATTTCATGCAAAGATGGGTACAAAAAAGGACAGAAATGGCATGGACCTAACAGAAATAGAAGATATTAAGAAGAGGTGGCAAGAACTATCTAAAACAATCTTCATGACCCAGATAATCATGATGGTGTGATCACTCACCTAGAAATAATATTACCCAAAAGAGGATGAAAAATACTGTATGATTCCACTTATATGTAGCTCAAAAACAGGCAAAACTAATCTCTTATAAGCGTCAGGATATGGACTACTTTTGGGGAAAGGTAAAGATAAGGAGTTTGTGATGGACAGGGAGGCCTAGCGTGCTGAGATTCATGGGGTCGCAAAGAGTCGGACACAACTGAGTGACGGAACTAACTAACTAAAGATGAGAAAAGCATGAAGTTTGTTGTTAATCTTCATCTTGGTGGACACCGACATGTTCCATTGGTGAGAATTCATTTAACTGTGCACTTACACTGTTTTGCAGTTTTGTGTACGCATGTTTGACATGTTGTTAAATGAAGGGAGCTCAAACCATTGCCCTGTGACAACCTAGAAGGGTGGGAGGTGGGAGGGAGGTTCAAGAGGGAGGGGGCAGATGAATACCTATGGCTGTCTCATGTTGATGTTTGGCAGAAACCAGCACAATATTGTAAAGCAATTATCCTCCAGTTAAAAATAAATCAATTTTAAAAATAAAGAAAAAATTACTTAATAAAAGATCTTCCTTCTTCACCTATAACCCCAAAGTCCCTCCTGGTTTCCTTGTATTTATTTATTCAGTTTTAATCATTTTTGGCTGTGCTGGATCTTTGTTTTTGCTCGTGAGCCTTCTCTAGTTGGGGTGGGGGCTACCCTCTAGTTGCCTAGTCCCTCTAATAGTAGGGGCTACTCTCTAGTTGTGGTGCACAGGCCTCTTATTGCGGTAGCTTTTCCTGTCATAGAGCATGGGCTCTAGAGCACAGGCTCAGTAGTTGCGGCATACCGGCTTAGTGGCCCCTCGGTATGTGGGATCTTCCAGGACCAGGGATTGAACCCATGTCCCCTGCATTGGCAGGCAGATTCTTTACTAGTGGATCATCAGGGAAGTCCCTATTTGTCTATCTTACATACAGTGGTGTGTACCTCTTAATCCCAAACTCCAAATTTATCCCTCCCCTCTTCCTCTTTGGGAACCACAAGTTTGTTTTTTGTGAGATGACCCTCATTCTTATCTTCCTCTTCCACATACAGTTCAATTGTCAATCCCAGGAAGACCTACCAGCCTCCACACCATGTTAAATTAGAAATAAAAATCAGGTTAAGAGGATTTTATTTAACATTTCCCTATTTGGGGACCTCGGGGTTGTTTCTAGCTGTTCACTGTGATAATGACAGTTCTACGGGTTTCCTCGTGTACCTGGTTATTTCCTAAGTATAAAATCCTAGAAAACACAGAGTTGAGTCAAAGCGTTTACACTTTTAAAGACTTTTTTCACAGGTATTGCCACACTTCTCTTCAGAAATATTACACAAGGGCATGCCCAGCAGCTATATGTTTCTCAGCACTGGGGCCAAAGCTGGATGTTGTTCTTCTTTTCTACCTTTGCCAACTGATAGATGATAAATGGTCTCTCTCTGCTGTCTCAATTTGCATTTCTTCGAGGTTGATGGGTGTGGTAGGTTGATGATGGCTCACTCCCAAAGATATGTCTAGGTACTAATCCCTGTAACCTGTGAATGTGACCTTATAAGGAAATGGGGTCTTTGCAGGTGTGATTAAGTTAAGGGTTTTTTTTTAAGTTAAGGATCTTGATGGGGAGATTAATCAAGATGATCTGGGTGGGCCCTAAATGACATCACAGTGTCCTTTCTCATAAGAAGGAAGCAGAGAATGAGATTTGACAATGACAAATGAGAAGGCAACGTGACCACAGAGGCAGAAACTAGAGTGATGAGATGGCAAGAGCGCCGGCAGCTACCAGAAGTTGGAAGAGGCAAGGAGTACCTTGTTCCTGGAGCTTCAGAGGGAATGTGATCCTGCCAACACCATGATTTTGATTTAGTGCAACTCATTTTGGACTTCCGGCCTGGAGAACAGTGAGAAAATACATTTCTGGTGTTTTAAGCCACCAAGTTTGCAATGACTTGCTATAGCAACCATGAGAAACTGATGCAATGGATTTTTCACATATTTCTGGACCACATGAAAAACCTTCTGACTTTTAAAAGCTTGTAAAAATGAAATGTCATGCAGTAATATGAACCGCATAATTCTATTTCCATGAGAGTAAACATATACAGTATGTTTGTATATGTGTTTGCATGTGTACATAACTGCTTAAGAAACTATCTGGGAGAATATACACCAAACTAGTAACAATGATTAACTGCAGGGAGGTGTGGGAAGGAGGGAAAGAGTAATTTTAACTTAAAAAAATTTTTTAAATGTTATTTATTTAGTTTTGGCTGCGCTGGGTCTTCATTGCTGCTCACGCTTTTCTCTAGTTGCAGCGAACGCAGGCTACTCTTCATTGAGGTGCTTGGGCTTCTTACTTGAGTGGCTTCTCTTGTTTTGAAGCACAGGCTCTAGGTGGGTGAACTTCAGTGGTTGTGGCTCAAGGGTTTTCTGTAGTCGCAATGAGCAGAGGGTACTCTCTAGCTGAGGTGTGTGGGCTTCTCACTGTGGTGGTTTCTCTTGTTGCAGAGCACAGGCTCCAGGCCCACTGGCTTCAGCAGTTATGGCTCTTGGGTTCTAGAGCTCCAGCTCAGTAGTTGTGGCCCACCGGCTTCGTTGCGCCTCAGCATGTGAGATCTTCCCCAAACAGGGATCAGGGATCAAACCCATACCCCCTCATTAGCAGTGGGACTCTTAAATACTGGACCACCAGGGAAGCGGTAGTCTTACTTTTTAAGTAAGTGAAGTCTTACTTTTTACTCAAGACACTGCTCATAGATGTGGCTCTATTGTTTGAAGAAGCTTTATCAGACTATATTTATGTGTGTGACAATCAGACTATAATTGTGTGAAAATATAGGTAAGTCATATCTGCTTGCTGTATATAATAAAATATGTAGAAAGCAGAAAACAAAACTGTCCCTCTCCTCTCACTTATCCCCTTTCCCAGAAATATTTATTGATAATAATAATTTGGTGCGCATCTTCTCACACTTTTTTCTATGAATAAACAAATGCCAGTATGCCATTTTTCAAGAACAAAAATGAAGAGTGGGTACCATATACATTTCTACTCAAGGGTGTTTCTTCACAATCATTCCTGCATCCTTACCTGCTTCATTCTCCCCAGTGGGTTGTTCCATGGACTTTCACTGTAATAAGACTCAGAACTCTTTATAAACCTCCCTGATGGTTTCAACTTCCCAGGTGGTACAGTGGTAAAGAATCCACCTGCTAACGCAGGAGATACAGGAGAGGCGGGTTGGATCCCTCGGTCAGGAAGATCCCCTGGGGTAGGAAATGGCAACCCACTCCAGGATTCTTGTCTGGGAAATCCCACGGACAGAGGAACCTACTGTCCTTGGGGTCGCAAAGAGTGGGACAGGATTGAGCGATTAAACACACACACACAAACACACACAGAGGCTGCTTGGAACTTTCTTGTATCTGTGACTTTGACCATATGTGTACACGTCACTGGAGAAAACGCCTCTCTCAGTCGTCTTTAAAATTGTTTTAAGTATTCCCATTCTGCCTTTTAAAACAGATGCTCTCACCAATAGTTCCCTACTGCGAAAGACACAAGATTCACTTTTTCAAACTTTGCCGAACTGGGTGGAGAGACGATATTTGAATGTTATCACAGGAGGCATCTGGCATTTCTTTAAGCAAGCGGCCGGCTGGGCATTTTTCATACGATCACTGGCTCCCAAGGCAGCCTCGTGAACGCTTCAGAGGTCACTGGGTCATTTTCCTTCACAACGAATCAAATCCGAATTCTTTCTGAACCCTGCACCGCAAGTTACTCGATTAAGCACCCGGTCTGGAACTATGGGG
Organism: Cervus canadensis; assembly: GCF_019320065.1. Lineage (NCBI taxonomy): Eukaryota > Metazoa > Chordata > Mammalia > Artiodactyla > Cervidae > Cervus > Cervus canadensis. The sequence goes on from NC_057390.1 coordinate 43,912,418, forward strand.
CGAAGGTGATTTGGGGGATTTCAGCCTGGGTGACTCTGGACAGCTGAACAAAGCTGAAAACCTGAACTGGGGCGGGGGGAGCGTTGGAACCCCACAGGAAAGAGAGGAGCGGGAGGCCGCCGGGCATATTCCGGGTGCCCTAGGCAGGCAAGAGCGATCAAGCCGGGCGGGATCCAGCGCTTCGAGGACTCCAGGCACCGAAGGTCCGGGCAGGTCCGGAGCTTTCCCGCAGGGGGCAGTGCCGCCCGCTAGCGCGCGGATCCGGTGGGAGGGGGTGTGGAGCTGCTGCGGAGTTCTCGGGGTTCTCGGGAAGAAAGTTAGGGGATGCCTAGGGGTGGGGGCGGGACCCGAGCGGTCGGCCCAGAGCCGGGCGGGGGGCAGGCCCGCGGGAGTGCGGGATGGGGCTCGGGGAAGGGGTCCGGGTGAGTCTGGGGGCCAGGCCGTGCGCGCACTGCGGGGAGGCGCAGCCTGGGAAGGTGTGAGCGAGCGGCGTGCGAGTGTGAGGGCGAGTGTGTGCGCGCCGGGGCTCTCCGCGTTCCGCGAGGCGCGCGGGTGTCAGCTTGCAGCCGGGGCTCCTCCCTCCGGCCCCCCTGCCCCGCGCGCCGGTCCCTCCTTCCTTCCCCGCTCGCCCCTCCCCGGCGGGCCAGGCGCTGGGACGCCCCGGTGGAGCAGGCGGCGGCGGCAGCAGCGAGTTGGGGAGCCCCGGGCTCCGCGCTGCCCTAGGGGCCGGAGCCGAGCCGCCCCCGCCCCCGTCCGGTCGCGCCGGCCCCGCTTCCCTCCGGGCCACGCCCTGTCAAAACTTTGTTGCTGCAGCCGCCGGGGCGGCGAGCGGAGCAGGCCGGCGAACGGGAGGGAGGGAGGGAGGGGCGGGCGCCGGGCCGGGCCGGGCGCGGGCGGCGAGGGGCTCGGAGAGCGGCGGCCCCGGCCCGCGGCCCCACCATGCCCCAGCTCGGCGGCGGCGGCGGCGGCGGCGGCTCGGGAGGCGGCAGCGGCGGCTCGGGCGCCGGGGCAGCCGGCGGAGGGGACGACCTCGGGGCCAACGACGAGCTGATCCCCTTCCAGGACGAGGGAGGCGAGGAGCAGGAGCCGAGCAGCGACAGCGCGTCGGCGCAGCGGGACCTGGACGAAGTCAAGTCGTCCCTGGTCAACGAGTCGGAGAACCAGAGCAGCAGCTCGGACTCGGAGGTGAGGAAGCCCCCGCGGCCGACCCCCGGGACCCCGGCCCGGCGCCCGCTCACCCGCCCTCGCCTTTGTGTCTCCTTCGCAGGCGGAGAGGCGCCCGCAGCCCGCCCGGGACGCTTTCCAGAAGCCACGGGACTATTTCGCCGAAGGTACGTGCGGGTCCGGGCTGTCCCCCGCTCCTGGCCCCGCTGCGCTTGGCGCCTCGGCTCGGGTCGCCCTCGGTCCCCCTCGCCCCGGTGGCCGTGCCCCTGCTCTTCGCCCCCGTCGGCCTCAGCCGTCCTGGGGCGCGCGTGGGGGGCGCTTGGATTCCCGGTCCCCGCCCCGGGACCCCTTACCGAGGCGCTGTCCGGAGGGCCCCGGCCTCACCCCCGCCTTGGTTTTACCGGCAGTGAGAAGGCCCCAGGACGGCGCGTTCTTTAAGGGGCCCCCCTACCCTGGCTACCCGTTCCTGATGATCCCGGACCTGAGCAGCCCGTACCTTCCCAACGGACCCCTGTCTCCCGGAGGAGCGCGCACGGTGAGTGCCCGTCCCGCCGCGCCCCGGCGCGCGGGCGGTCGGGGCCCGAGAGATGCGCCCCCGGGCTCGGCGACGGGGTGGGGGATGGGGCCGTCCCGGGAAGATCCCGGGCAGAACTTGCTTACGGAGATGAACCACTCCGGCAGTCGAGGGTTAGGCTGCGCTGGGAGTGCCTGGAACATTCCCTTACATTCTCCCCTTTGGCTGGGGAGCCGCTTCGGGGTCCACTTCTGGCGTTCTCCTTAGTGTCCAGAATTCTTTGCTCGCGCTAAAGAAAAACTTGGATTTGTGCCGGTTGGGCGGGAGTGTGTGTTGAGCGGGGCGTGGAGGGGGGAGGTGGTCTTGCTTTCTTCCTGGAAATCGGTCCGCTTTCCCTGGCAGTTGGGCAGTGGGGCCGGGGGAGGTGGGTTGGCGACGCTGCCCCGCGACTCTAGCTTCGCGGGGCTGCTAAGAGTCGGTTCCTAAGAAACCCAGTATTCGTGGCGGGTTATTCACACACACACACACACACATACACACACCCCCTCCCCACCCCCATCCCTTGCGCTGGGGCCTCAACTTTTCTGTAGAGCTCGGGATTTTAAACTCGCCGAGATGATTTCGAGGGCGAATCGAGGCATTCTTCAAGTTGAGGAACTTGGCTTTTTCTCCCTTTGTTGCCGGCTTTTCTCATTTAAAGCGAGCGCTGCGACACTTTAAACCTGTTAATGGGCGCGCATTGTGTGCTGCGCGCTGGCATTTAGAGCGGTGATTAAGCAAATTGACCGGGCCCCAGACGACGTGCAAATGAGGGCGGATTCCTTCGCCCCCTCCCAGGCTCTAACTCCCGCCCCCCGCGTCGCGAGGGCTGCAGCCCTTTGGGCTGGCCGGGTTTTGTGTGTGTGTGTGTGTGCCCTGAGCTGCCACCCCACCCGAGGGCCCCCAGCCCGGGTGCTAGGTCCGCTGGCAGATCTTGGGTGAACGCCTACCTACTACGTGCCAGGCTCTTGCGCGCTGCTTGGGCGCCTCGCACAGCACAGTGGTTCTCTTTGCTTCCTGCCCAGTTTCCCAGCGCCTGCCAGTTCGTGTTTGATTCGGAGTGGGAGGTGTTTGGCTCCTTAAGAGCTGGCCGGACAAACTCACTTTATGCTCAAGCTGCCCTTCAATGACGATCACAATTAAAGGGCTGCCTGGGAAACGCTGGTGCTGAATGGACCGTCCCTGCTGTCATGGTCCAGCGGTCCGTGGAGAGCGGAGACGTGTGCGGAGGTTCAGAGGGGTCGCTCGGCAGGCCCCTGGGGCGTGCAAGTGGAGGCTGAGGACTCTGACCAACCTAGAGCTGAGTGGGGCCACACAGCTTTCCCTTTCAAGCAGGGAAGACCCTGCATCCTTGGCCCTGCCTTGGAGCATCCTGGGGCCTCCCAAATATAAGTCCTGAAATGAAATATAAATGAATATAATATATAATATATATAAATGAATATAAATCCTGAAATGAAATGAAATATAAGCTGAAATGGGACATCTGGCGGTTGCTTTTTCTCATTCATATAAAAAGAAAGAAGGTGTCAGTAAAAGTTGAGCAAAACAAGCCTTTGTTTAGGTTTTCACAGATTCTCGTAGGTGTCCACAGATGTAATTCAGTTCCGAAGGTTTTAGTAGGGTTTCTGTAATTGTGTGTGAGGTCACACTACCGCAGTCCCTTTTCTCCCTTTTACCTTTAGATGTCTGGGAAAAGGAGTTTGGCATTTCTGTGACTCAGCACCGATCTAGATCCGTGTCCTGATGCAGATAAAGTCACCAGAAGTGTTCCAAATATCACCAGTTATTTGCCTGGATCTGGCTCTCTCTTTCCCGTTTCTCACTGCATGCTAAGTAGCTTCATTCGTGTCTGACTCTTTGCCATGGACTGTAGCCCGACAGGCTCCTCTGTCCGTGGGATTTTCCAGGCAAGAATACGGGAGTGGGTTTCTGGTGACAGAATGGTGACAGCTCCCTGTCTTCCTATGCTGTTCGTCCCCTCCCCCTCAAGAGCCCTGAAGTGGGACAGATTTTGTTTGTGTCAGTCCCCTCCTTCCTGCTACCATCTTTTACCACCCTTCTTTCTTTTTACCATTTTACATCTTCTTTTACTAAGAGCTCCGAAAGGCTGCTTCTTTTTGGGCCTGGGGCTTCCTGATTACTATATCCAGACCTGCATGGGACTTTTGGAGTCCTCCTTGGTGGAAGCTGAGCTTTCCCCTCTGCATGCTTTTGACTTTTTCCTGCTCATCCCTTCAGCTGTTCCTTGCCTGAGCCCATGTTGCCATCCTGCTTTTTCAGCCTCCAAGAACACTCACCCTCTCCCTGTTACCCTTCATAGGAGACTTGGTATGTCTCATCTCACTCTTTTGTTTCTATCTTGCCTCCCCGGTGAATTGCCCTTGCAGAAGTAAGTTCAATGCCTCCATGGATTCTGTGCCACTTATGTGTCTGTCATTGGGTTTTGACCTGCCTGGTTACGGAGTTCATTGATGTTTCCTGCATTTATATCAGCTCAGTAGAACCTGCTAATTTGATCCTGTGTTTGGGCATCAGTGACTGTTAGTTAAGCACTTGATTGTCTGAACTCTCAGATTGAGATGATGCTTTTCTGCTGAATGATTATATTAGTGAAATTAATGTGATTCTCACTGAAGGTAAACTATAGGTGCAGACAAAGTGGCCCTTTGTGGGGATCCCTGCCTGGTAAAATGTTTTACGTGGATATTGGGAGGAAAGAAGAGGGAGGAAGGTGGCTGAAGGGTGAGGGGAGTGGTGCCTGGAATGTATGACCTGTTCTCTGGTTTAGCAGCCTTGGTCTTTTTTGGTTTCACCTCCAAGTTTCACAAGCCTGGACTGGCTGCTCTGAGGTCTATAAGTGGTATAAAACCAGGCAACCTCAGTTCTCTTCTGCTTGGAAATATCAAACCAGAGGCAAAAATGAGATTTGGCTGGAGTGTTTTCAGAGTATTAATTGACCCTAGGAATAGCGAACAGCAGGGCTGCAGCACCCTCGCCCACTGGCAAAATTCCTTCTGGGACAACTGGGGGCCAGCCAGTCCTCCAGTCTGGCTGTTTCCTCCCCACGCGTTGTGTCCTTTGCCCTCCAATCTGGCTTGGCTGGGAAGTGGCCTCTTCCTGAGCCTCTTTAGAGAAGAGGTCCCCTTAACCTGGGGCGTGTGCCAAGCCTCTGAGCCGTGATTCATTCTCCTCTGGAGCCCGGGGGGACCCTGTGGCCTGTGAAGAGAGGACTAACTGCCGCAAACCACCTTTCACTCCTTCCAAGAGTCACCCAAAATTATACATTCATTCATGAAAAGACTTCACCAGTTTACTAAACCACCTCAGTGCTGTTGACTAGAATTTTGTTAGGAAAATGTAAGTCAACGCAGAAGAAAGCAGATGTCAAAAATAGCCTGACGAGTCAGAACCAAAGAGAAAACGCGGAGTGTGGTTCAGCGAGCGAGCTACAAAGTGATAGGAGTTTTGAGTGTGACCGTAGTGTGAGTGCTAATGACATTTTGGAAAAGAACGGTTGCAGGTAGAGTCACTGAGGAAATCGATAGTTTGGGCTCCTATTTATAAATTTTAGAATTACTGTTGTGCTGCTCAAGCTCCAAGTTATTCATTCATACATTTCTCAGGCCATCACAACTCAAATTTCTGTATGCAGTTCCTCTGTCTTCTAAACGTGGGCCCATTTTTTAAGTCCTTGGCATCCCATTGCATCCCATGGGCAGTCTTGCTGATATCTGATACAGAGGAACCCAAGCAGAAATCTTTGTGTATGTATTAGAGAAGTTTTCTGGGGTTTTTTTGGAGTTGTATGTAAAAGCCCAGTCAAACTTTTTCTTTTGGAAGATCAGTGTAAAAGATCAGTATAAACATGCTGCTTTTGGGAAAGTTCTTTTAAGCCATTTCATCTAAATTTAACTTCTGTTCCATTTTTTTCTAAATATAACTCAGGGTTTAATGAGGTCTTTTCACATGGATTGAGCATTTACGAGTACCCTGTCTGCGTTGCTGAAGTTTTGGCACTTAGGTTGCTGGGGTGACAGTTAGTGACAGACTCTGCAGAGTCCCTTTTCTTTGAGTGGGTGGATCCGGCAGGGAATACCTGCTTGCTCTGTTATAGTTTTGGAAAGTTTTGGGTTGGTTTCATTCTTCATTGATCTCACTTCTAGGGAATCTTGAGGAGAAAGTAGGTTAGTGCCTGTATACACACACATCTAACCTACAACGCAGAGTGTCCCAGGCTTTACAGTGATGTGCAGAGTTACCCCAAAAATTGTGGCATAAAAAAGGAATTTAAATGATTATCTCACTGGAAAATGCATTATGCAAAGATCCTACTTATATTCCAAGTTAGAGTCCTTTTTTACTGGCTAAGCTGAGGAAATTCAGATTGGCATCCTTAAGATAAGGTCGTAACTCCTTGACTTCATCTGATGTTTATTGAGGACTTATCATGGCCAATGACTAAGGGGCTGTGAGAGTTAGGATGAATTAGAACCAACTTTGCCCTGAAGGACTTAAAAAGTGAGTTAGGAAGAAGTAATGTTAGTACAGACCATTAGGAAGGCTCTTGTTAAGAGTCAAGCTAGTTCAGAGGAAAATTTGAAGAATAAAGAGTAGAAAAATTGTTTGGGGCTGGCATGGTCAAGGAAAGCAGGTAAAGGAAACTGTTTTAAATTGGTCCCTGTCACTCACCATTCTTTAGTTCAAAGTACTTCTTGTTGAGGGACTTCCCTGGTAATCCAGTGGTTAAGACTTCACCTTCCAGTGCAGAGGTCATGGGTTTGATCCCTGGTTAGGAAGCTAAGATCCCGTATGCCTCCTGGCCAAAAACCCCCAAAAGATAAAACAAGCAATATTGTAACAAAGTAATTCTTGTTGACAATAAAAAACTTAAAAGTAGTAAGGTGGTTAGAATGAAAAGTGGAAGTTCTGCACCCATGTCTTGAGGTAGAAGGCAGCAGAGGGAGAGCATAGGCATGGAGGAAGGGAAAGGTCAGGGCCGTTTGGGCAATGAAAGTTCTTCCATTGGTCTGGAAAGATAAAGGGCCAGACCTTGAAAGCCAGTGAAGGAATCTGGTCTTATTTAAGAGGCAGCAGAGAACCATCCAAAGTTCTGCTGGGAGGCAATGTGACTTGTACTTGTGCTTAGAAGGATAATAGTGATTGTGGAGAGAGGACCTGGGAGGAGCTAGAATGCTTGGGACACTCAGGGGAGTCCAGGGGTGAGGTGAAAGGGGCTTAGAATATTTGAATGGGAAGGAAGAGTAGGATGTGGGAGACTGGCATGGTTGCTTGAATTTGTGTTTGGAGAGATGGTAGATGGAAGGATGGAAAGGAGGGAGGGAAGAAGGGAGAAAGGGAGGGAGGGAGGGAGGGGGTGGCTGATGTCACAGGTAACTGCTAATGTCAGCCTGGATGACCTGAGGGGTGACTTGGAGCAGATGGGGCCGTGCTCTGCCATCTTTGCCTCCCCAGTGCTGGACGGATGCTTATCGTGAACTGTTTGAGTAATGAAAGCCCACACAAGTTTATCAGAGGCTCTCACTTGGAGGAACTGCTGAGTCTCATTGGTGGCACCTTGAGTTTGAGAGGATATTAAGGGAATAGTTGAAACTGAAGCAATAGGATGATGCAAGGAGTGGGAGAAGAAAGGAGGGGGAATATCAGAGCAGAGAAATCACTGAGGGAGGATGGAAAGGAACACTTGCTAAGGAGGGAGGAGACCTTAGGTATGGTGATGGCACAGAAGCTGGAGGGAAGAGAGAGGGGAGGGGGGTGTCCTCAGGGTCAGATGCCACAGAGAGAGGCAATAAGAGGACTGAGAAGTCAAAAGGAGCTTTAGGAAGTCACTAATCGGGAAGTAACTGGTGCCCACAGAGAGCAGTATTCAGGTGTGTGGTGATGAGAAAGGTAGGTAGGGGACTTCCAGGGTCCAGTGGCTAAGAATCCGCCTGCCAGTGCAAGGGACATGGGTTCGATCCCTAGTCCAGGAGAGATTCCACATACCAAGGAACAACTAAGCCCATATGCCACAGCTACTGAAGCCCATACACCTAGAGCCTGTGCTCCATAGCAAGAGAGGCCACTTCAGTGAGAAGCCTGTGCACCACAACTGGAGAGTAGCCCCCGCTTGGTGAAACCGGAGAAAGCCCAAGTGCAGCAAGGAAGACCCAGCGCAGCCAAAAGGAGAGAAGTTAAAAAAAAGGTAGGTAGTCAGGGATAGATACTAGCTTCAGGCTTCTCAGTCAGGCGTTCAGGTGCTATCTCCAGGACTGGTCCTGCAGTGTGGCCCGTCGCTCATTCCTCAGCCAGAACCCACACCAGACTCTACACACACACACACACACACACACACACACACACACACACACGAGAGTGTGGCCCGTCGCTCATTCCTCAGCCAGAACCCACACCAGACTCTACACACACACACACACACACACACACACACACACACGAGCAGCCTTGTATCCTGTACACTTTACTTCCGGTCTACCATAACCTGGAAGGTGTTGGAAAACCAGACCCTGGACAGATGTGCTGTGGCAGATGGAGGGGAAGAGCTGCAGGCTGTGGAGATTCCTTGCAGGATGCTGGAGAGGGAGCTTGTTTGTACAGGGTAGGGTGGAGGGTGAATGGGAGACAGAGGGAGGAAAAGATGAGACTGAGAACTTTGAGAAGAAGGCAGTCTTCTTCCCTTATAGATGGAGGATACTGTGCAGCTCCATCTACCAAACAGTAGGTGTTGTCCTCCTGACTTTGCAGGCGAGCCCAAGAATTGAAGAGGATGTAGAAAAATGCAGAGGTGGAGTTGCAGAAATTGAGAGCGGAGTGCATTGGTTGGCTAGATGGCTTTGAGATTCTCAGAAAAACCAAGGGCAGGTTGGCTGGGGTTTTTGTTGGCAGTGAGCAAACTACAGGCCCTTTCTCTGTACCCAGTTATAAAGCCAAACTTGTTGGGAACCTTTTAGCTACATGTTAATAATGAAATGTTTGTGCATTGATTGAAAGATATGACACACACTTGGGAAATTTTTCCTCTTTTTATTGTCTGGAGCTGGCTGACTTTGATGGGGGATAGAGGTGGGGGACCAAAACCCAACTCATTTGCAGTCAGGGCCAGATGTTGGGACGTGATAAGTAATTAGGGATGGGAAAGGACTGACCGCATAAAAGCTGGTAGAAAATTGCCCCATGTTGGCTAATCTAATAATGTATTTTTAGAGGCGGTTTTTATATGTTCCATGTTTTATTGTCTTCTCCTAAACTGGATTGGATTAAGGGAGCAATGAAATAATTGCAGTTTCCAAAACCTTGGCATTTGGGAATGAGGGAACATGGGGGAGGTAAGGGGGGCTTGCCTTTTCCTCTATACTGTGTGTGCTGCCCAGGGAATGCCTCTGGGGTACCGGGCAACTTCTTTCTGACATGCTCCGAGTTTTCCCTCAATTTTTCAGACACCTTTAAGGTTCTAAAGGCTTTAGGTTCAGAATCCTAATTCTTTTCTTTTCATTATGTGTATTGTTCAGTCACTAAGTCACTCAGTCACTAAGACTTCTTGTGACCCTATGGACTACAGCACACCAGACTTTCCTGTCCTCTACTGTCTCCCTGAGTTTGCTCAGACTCATGTCCATTGAGTCAGTGATGCCATCCAACCGTCTCATCCTCTGTGATCACCTTCTTCTGCCTTCAATCTTTCCCAGCATCAGTGTCTTTTCCAATGAGTCAGTTCTTCGCATCAGGTGGCCAAAGTATTGGAGCTTCAGCTTCAGCATCAGTCCTTGCAATGAATATTCTGGGTTGATTTCCTTTAGGATGGACTGGTTGAATCTCCTTGTATAGCCTACAGATTTTCAGGGGAAAAATGACCTTTTAGTTTAGAAATACACTTCAAAATTTGAAAATTAAATCATAAAAATGTTTCCCTGAACATGGCTCTTTTCATGAGTTTTTGTGGAAGTAGTAAGGGATGAGACCCAGTCACCTGGAGTCCTCAGGACAGGAAATGAAGTCACAGGCACACTTTCAAACCATGCCAGCAGTTTAGAAATCTATTGGAAGTGAAAGTTGCTCCGACTCTTTGCAGCCCCATGGATTATACAGTCCATGGAATTCTCCAGGCCAGAATACTGGAACGGGTAGCTGGTCCCTTCTCCAGGGGATCTTCCCAATCCAGGGATCGAACTGGTGTCTCCTGCATTGCAGGTGGATTCTTTACCAACTGAGCTTCCAGGGAAGCCCCTTAGAAATCTGTTGGGTTGTCCAAAAAAGCCGTTTGGGTTTTTCCGTAATATTGTACAGAAAAAGCCAAACAAACTTTTTGGTCAACCCCGTGTTTCATTCAAAAGGAGGAACAAAGCTCTAAGTTTTCATCCCAGTTGAAGAAAATAAGTATAAAATAAGTGTAAACAAAAAATTCAGAGAAGAAGAAACGTTGAATGTCTACTAAATATGTGAATAGTTAAAAACAACCACCATTTTTTGGCCATCAGATTAACAAAGGTTTTGTCTTACTAAGACCGTTAAATGGCAAATGTGTGGTGAAGTGGGTGTTCTTAGTTGCTGTTCTTGAAGGCTGTTGACAGCCCACCCACCAGGAAAGAACTCGGCAATGGTTCCTAAAACTTGAACACTTGTCACTGCTTCTGACCTGCTAAGAAATAAATACTTGCTATTCCCATTTTGCTGCTGGGCAGACAGACTTGTAGACGTCAAGTGTCTCTCTAAGGTCACACAACTGGTCATTAACGGCACAAAGATTTGAAATTCGTTGTGAGTGCAAAGTCTGGGTCTTCCCATTCCACTCTTGTGACTCTCTACGCATGCCTGATGCCCCTAGCTCCTCCTCCTCTTGGAAGAAGGGCAGGTGACCTTTGTCTTTCTGTTCAGGAATCTGTGAGTTATCAGTTTGAGTGAAGGGCGGGTAGGTTTGTTCCAACTTGGACCTGAGAAGGTAGCTTCCCAAATAAATAGTTGTATAAGTGAGTGAGCAGCTGTGGTTCAAATTCTTCCTCTAGTATACTGTCTATGCTCCACAGGTGTTAAGCAACCTTTAGAGGGCAACCCCAGGAGCTTCACTAGCTTGTTGCCTTCAGAGAAAACAGTGGTTATCTGCTAACATAGACATGAACTTTTCTAAACAGGGTTGAGGGACTGTCTTTCCTGGTTGAAATCAGTGAGGCTTGGAAGAATACACAAGTGTGTCTTGCAAGGAACGAGGCGGGAGGAGCAGGCTGGCTCCTACCCCTGCGATTTGGATTACAACATAGTTTGGTTAACAAACCGAGCTCTGGTGAACCAAGTATGCAAATATTATTTTCTTATTGTGCATTTTGTAAAATATTTTATAAATTGGTTGCTTTTAAACAAGTTCTTTAGAAATTAAAAATCCCCCCCAATCACTTGTAATTCTTGGAGTAAATTGACTGTGAAAGAAGTAAATGCTAAATATTTACACAGAGATTTGCAGACAATGTTAGTCCCCATCACCATCCCTTTTCTGTGTGTGTGTGTGTGTGCGCGCGCGTGTGTGTAAGATGGTTTAAAATTAGGAATCAGGTAATCTGATACATTTTCATTCACTTCCCAAATTTACCTTCTAGGTGGTCTCTTTCTGAAAACAGTAGCATGGCGGAAAGAATTATAAGGGGCTTCCATGGGTTGCAAAGAGTCGGACATGACTGAGTGCTAACTGCAGAAGTATGGTTAATAGAAGTTGGGGAGGCTCCGGAAGTCCTAGCTAAGCCCTCCTGGGAATTTGCATATTACAAGGCACTAATCTTAGTGAGGTAATTGTCTTACATACTTTGTAAAGTAAACAGGGCCGTTATTTGTAGGAATGTCTATAGAAAGTATGTTGTGTGGAAGAGCAGAGATGTAAATATGAGATAGTAACTGTGATTAAGAAATAGATGGATCTAATGATAAGGAAGAAAAAAGAAATAGGAACTGCGGTATGAAAAGTTCAGTTTCACACTGCTGTATTTAAAATAAATAACCAACAAGGGAGAGAAAGGGGAAAAGAAAAGCTGATCAATTTATGAATCCAGATTTGTTGGCAGTAGTGATTTCTGATGTTTGGGACTATACTCTTCTCTGTAAATTCCAAAAAGGGTATACCAGAGTCACTAGAATCAGATGGATTTATTGCGCATACCTTCTAGGAGTGCACTGGGTGTTCCTCTCTGAGATTCTTGTGCAAGGACTCTGCTTGGGTATCCTGCAGCCCTCTGAGCCGGGAAGGACCATCCAGCTCTCCCGGTGATAAGCAGCACAAGCTTAGTGAGATGGGGTGCTTGCCCAAGATCAGACGGTTATGAGGTTATGAGCGATGAAAACAGGATGGGAGCTCAGCTGTATCCCCTGGAGTTCTACCCTCTCCCCCCCCCCCCCCCCGCAGGGAGATCCACAGCAACTCTGGCAGAAAGCAATGCTATGGAGGAAATGCACCTCGAAATATTTCTTTGTTAAACTCGAACACCTGACCCATGATGAATGATTCATAGACATGTGTTGAATGTTGACTGCATGAATATTTAAACCTCAATATTTTTAAAAAGCAGCCTGTAGGCACCTGTAGTGTTGCAGGGTGCTCTGTTATACCATTTACAACTGGTACCACGTCTGATGGTACAATCTCTGTTTTATCCACAAGGATGCTGAGACTGAGTAAGTGGAAGAGCCCAGAGTCACCTATCCTGAAAGTTGTGAAGCCATCATTCCAGGGACAGTGCTGCCATTTCCCCTCTCCTGGAAGTGGACAGGCCAAATTAATGTAAAAGTGCCATTTGGAGCAAGATACAAAGAAATGGCGCACAAGTGAAAAAATGAGTAATAAGCAACGTCTCTACATTCATTCTTTTCAGTGGCATCCCCAGCCCTTTAAGAGGAGGAACTGTAATCACTGCTTCTGCCTGGGGTAGAGACAGAGGCTTAATGGTGGGTGTCTTTATAGTTTCAGAGACAGTATTCATTGCAATCTTAATCTTTCTTTGCTTGTCTTTGCTGTGCAGCTCCACGTGATCTGTTTTTTTCCCCCTTCAGTTTCCCTTGCGTTTTGCTTTGACATCTTGAGGAGGTAAACTTGGGTCCTTAGATACTGCAATATGCAGTATTGGTCAGTACATCTGGTGACTCGGTCTACTGCCTACTGCCACTCCTGACCAGCCCCCCTTGCTTGTACATGTGTGAGTATTTGTATGCAAATTAGATACAGCCATTACTTATTAATCATATCATCTATCTAAACATTTCTAGGTGGGTTGCATAAAGGAGAGGTATAGTGGGAGTCTTAGGGATATGTGAGATGAAAACACATCATATTTAACTTACAGCATAAACGTTTCTGTTAATAAAATGCTTGTCAGGGGGAGAGACATTGGTCTGAAGCTTTGAAGTGGGAAAGAGATCTTCACCCATGTGTTCCCAGGCCCTCCTAAGCAGAGTTAATACAGGAAGGAGTGGAGAGGGTAAGAGAGCCTAGAGTTAGCCAGAGTCCCTTAATAAGTGTTCCTTTCACCTTGCACTGAAAAGAGAGAGGACCAGTGGAGAGAAGCCCAAGGACTGAAGGGTAGAAAAGCATCCTCCAGTGACCGGCGGTGTCTGTGGCTAAGGGGTCTGCGACTGGGGCTTGGCTGCAGTCAGACCTTGGACCCTAGCCCAGCCATGGTCTGGCTCTGTGCCCCTGTGCCCCAGGGCCCTCTTAGGCAAAATAGGGATAGTGGTAGTATTTGAGAGTCACTGAATTAACATTTTGGCTGAATGGACTACGTTTTAAAACCAGGATTTGTTCAAGGCTTAAATTAAATAGCAACATCATAGAATGAGTCTCTGGGATATAAGAAGAAATGTCAGTATTATTACAATTTTATTAATATGTTTAGTGACCAAAAATTTTAACTAATATTTTAATACATGGATACTTTCTTGCAGTATTTTAAAATACATTTTAGGAAACGATGGAATGGTATCATCAGGGGAGAACCAGAAATGCTTAAACAATTAGTTAGTACATCAACTTCAGTACTTGGTGCGTGGTTTTGAAGTTTACATGGTTATCAGTTCCCTTTGAAAAGACTTATATATGACTTTCAAAGGATTATGGGTTTGGGGACTTCTTTTGAAATCTGAAGTTAAAGCTTCCCCTGATTTCAGTGTAGGGGGTGTGGTTCAGTTCCTGGTTGGGGAGCTATGCCTTGTGGCCCAAAACCCAAAAAGTAAAATAGAAACAATATTGTAACAAATTAAGTCAAGACTTTAAAAGTGATCTGTATCAAAAAAGCAACAAAACAGATTAGTGGTTTGTGTGAGATCATCTATCAATAGGATGATGTTCATACAATTAATTCATACACACACACAAGTTTTAACTTTTTGTTTTGGAATAATTTTAGACATAGGAAAGGATGCAGACTCATACAGAGAATTTCTATATACTTTCCTCCAGATTTCTCCAAATGTTAACATTTATTACATTTTAAAAATCTTTCTTTCTATAACTTTTTTTCTGAATCATTTGAGAGGAAGTGACCCACTAGATAGCTTTGTGTGTTTGTCCTAAAACCAAGGACATTTACCATGATATAATTATCCAAATCAGGAAATTAACATCAAGACAGCCCTGCTGTCTCAACTACAGACCTTATTCAGTTGTTGGCTGATTGTCTTCCTAATGGCTTTTGTCATAAAAGAAAATGTTAAAAATTTTTGGTGGGGATGGGAGGTGTCCAGAAGGGGCCTAAGACCATGTGCTATACTTAGTTGTCAGATATTTTTAGTCTCCCTCAGTCTAAAATAGTTTTTTTTTTTTTTTTAATAATTTTATTTTTAGTCTCCCTCAGACTAGAAAAGTTTAAAAAAAAATAGTTTTATTTATTTATGGCCATGCTGGGTCTTTGTTACTGCACAGGCTTTTCTCCGGTTGCAGCGATTGGGGGGCGTTGCTCTTGGTTGTGGTGCTTGGGCATCTCATTGTGGTGGCTTCCCTTGTTGCAGAACACGGGCTCTAGGACATGTGGGCTTCAGTAGCTCTGGGGCTCTAAAGCACAGGCTCTGTAGTTGTGGTGTACAGGCTTAGTCATTCCACAGCACGTGGGATCCTCCCAGACCCCTGTCTCTTGCACTGGCAGGCAAATTCCTTACCACTAAGCCACCAGGGAAAGCTCTAGGACAGATTTTTGAACTGTGTCTTGTATTGACTTTTTAAGAATACAAGCCATTTATTTTGTAGGACCTTGAACTTTTTTTTTCCCCTAATGTTTCTTCAAGTAGATTTTGGGCAAGAATACTGCAAAATTGATGTCCTTCTCAATGCTTCTCCTAAGAGGTACCATCTGTTTTTCCCATTCATAGGTGGTGGTTAATTTTGATCATTTGGTTAAAATTCATGGGGTCCCAAAGAGTCAGACACGACTGAGCGGCTGGACTGAATTGAACTGAACAAGATTTATCCAAGAAAGTTACTGTTTTTTAATGTTTCTTCTTTGTATGTGTATATGTGTGTTTTAAATTTATTTTTAATTGGATGATAGTTTCTTTACAATGTGAAAGTTACTATTTTTACTGTTTGTGATTATGAGTATCTTATGAGGAGATTCTTTGGGACTATGTAAGTATAGCATTGTTCATCACTTTCAACTACTGGTTTTAGTATCCACTGATGTTTCTTACCAGAAACAGTTATCACTGGGGTAGTGGCCAAATTTTTTGTTTTATTTATTTATTTTTGTATTTTTGATGAAAATTGTATGGTGGTTGGATTTTTAAAGTTTGTTATTTTAACTCAGGAACAATTTCTCAGCTCTGTAAGTTGTTGAATTGTTTATCATATTTGCGAATACTAAGATGAAGGAACAAGATGACTTTGGTCCTTTTTAAAAAATAATAGTTTGTTCTTCATAGTTTTTATGATCTTTATTATGCCAACATCAATGATAAATCAGTGATTTACCAAGAACTTAACGACTCATGATTTTGAGATCTTGTGAAATATTGAGGTAGCAGAGCTGACATTTTGTACTTCATTCTTCATAGAATGTAAAGAAGTTCCTAATTGGGATTTTTAGGTTCTTATCTGATGACTGGAGTTTCTCATAGTCTGTCTAGATTTTCTCAAATGCAACCCCAGGGGTCTTTAAACCTGTTTTTCTGCCTCCTGTATTTCTTGAAAATCGTTAGCTAGATTTAGATTCTTGATCAGGCTCCAAGGTTCTCTCTCTCCTTTTAAAATTTTTTTTATTTTTTAACTTTTTGGGTTCTGTAAATTGACTTTCATAGATTTTCTTTTACTTCTTACTTTATTTTTGCATGACTCTTTCATAAATGGCCTTTCACGGAGAGGCACTGAAGGTCTGCCTGTCTCTTTGTGGTATTAGCAACCGCTGATAATCATCACCCACATCACCTGTGAGCAGTTTCAAACTGGCCATAGTCTGTCTGTATCATTGCTTCTCCATCTATCAGCTGTAACATTTTCAAAAAGAGAAACTACCTTTCATCAATTACTAAGTTACCTTAGATCAGAGATCTGCAAACTAAGGTCCACAGGCTAAATCCAACCCAATGTTTATTTTTGTAATTAAAGTTTCATTGAAACAGCCATGCGCATTCATTTGCATATTGTCTATGGCTGCTTTTGCACAGCAACGGCTGGGTTGAGCAGTTGCCGTTGGGGCCATAAGTGGCCCATGTGTGCATGTATGCTCACTCAGTCGCCAAGTCGGTATTCGGGTCCTTGTGACCCTATAGACTGTAGCCTGCCAGACTCCTCTGTCCATGGGATTTTCCAGGTGAGAATACTGAAGTGAATTGCCATTTCCTTCTCCAGAGGATCTTCCTGACCCAAGGATCAAACTTGTCAGGCACAAGTTTGATCCTGCTTGTCAGGCACATTCTTTACCACTGCACCACTTGGGAAGCCCCATAAGTGGCTCACATTGCTGAAAAGATCTGGCCCTTGACAGAGACAGTTTGCTGACCCCTGCTCTAGATTATATGGAAAAAACAATTTAAATGTTTGATCCTTTCTCCAGTTTTCAGTTGTCCTATTATCCTGCAAAGGTGATCACTGAAGTTTTTTTTTTTTTTAAATATTGTTACAGATTCATGGATGTAAACCTATTTGGTATAGTTCAACTGATTTACCATTATTATCTTTATTAAAACTCAAATTGCCACATCTTTAGCCAGCGGGAGCCTTTTCAAGTTGGTTCCTGAGTTTTTGTGTATACAATCTTAGCGGTCTTTGATGCTTCCGGGATTACTGGTATGGTGTTCCAGGTTCATCTTGTGGATTTCCTGCCGTAGACCTGGGGCCAGATATTTCTAGGCTCTCTGCTTCCTTTCAGTGAAAGATGTTATTTAGAGACCATAGTCTGAATGCTAAGGGTACATATATAAAACTCCCAAAGGGTGTTCTGTTTAATGTTATGAGTGCATTAACTAATCCGTAGAATTTGAAAGTAGAAGGTAATAGCTGTGATTTTAAAACACACAATCACTTCTTTTGTTCTAAAAGTATGTAATGTTCCCTATTTTTATTTATTTATTTGGCTACGTGGAGTCTTAGTTGTGGCATGCGGGGTCTTCCTCGTTGCATCATGCAGGATCTTCCCATGTGGCACACGGAGTCTGTAGTTGTGACGCCTGCTCAGTGGCTGTGGCAGGCAGGCACTCTAGTGTTGGCTTGCAGGTTTAGTTGCACCTTATCATGTTGGACCTTAGTTCCCCTCTGCAGGGATCGAACCTACATCCTCTGTATTGGAAGGTGGATTCTTTACCACTGGACCACCAGGAAAGTCCTAATGTTCTCCATTTTTAATGCCCTGTTAATAATGTTGTTAATTTATCCTCCTATTTAGTAATTGTAGTTGTACATTAGAATTGTTTTCTTTCATGCTTATATTCTTTCCATAAAATATATGCTTATCTATTTCTGCCAACTGTTAGTATTTCACTGGATAAAGCTCACAAGGAGATTTCCACTCAGATTGCATGTGGAATGCTTCCCTGTTTTTGAAAGGGTTTGTTCAGATAATGACAGCAAATCCAAACATGCTTCATTTCTCTGTTTCTCACATTGTGACACTAATTAGATATATTGGTCACCTCTGTGACCACATGCTCATCCATCAGGCAGAAGTACAGGTCTTCTGAAGACTGGAGCTGAAACTGAACAACAGATTTACACTGAATGCCGAGGCCGAGGCCATATTTTTATATATTCCTAGGACCTACCTCATGGTTGCAGAGATTAAATAAAAGTTTTTCAGGAGCATGTAGAACAATACTGAGTACGTAGTAAGGACTTTGTTAATGTAACCTCGTTATCAACTTTGGTGGCCTCGGCTTTTTAGGTCTCCCTAGCCCCTATGAAATTTAGTCTCTGTATTGTACCATTCCTTGTATGAACTTGTGTTTTGGATTGCTGGTTTTCTAGAACCCATATTCTTAGCAATCCTGGCTGTCATATTTCCCTTTTGATCACTGTTGCCCCAGCACAGTGCCTTGTACACAAAATCTGTACTATATGGTTATTTGTATAATTACACTTCCCTCATTTTAACACATCATATATAATAAACAGCAAAAATCTGGCTTCCTCCTGAACATTGTTAGGCTGACAAGAGAAATTTATCATTCACTTTTGAGAACTTTCAGGTGTGATCTTTTTGTTTTTATTAACCATTTGGTATTATCTTTAATTAAGTACAAAGACTTTTCCAGACACATCACGTAGAGATCATTTTATCCACTGCTCTGTTTCGCTGTCAGTCTCTTGTCTCTCTCCTCAGCAATGGTAAGGTGAATACCCTTTCCACAGGGAAGAGCGATCCACGGTTTGTTGCCTCTGCCAATAACGAAAATGTTCGAGAGCCGTGTGGCAAAGCTGTTGCCCTTCTCATCTTTCATATGAACTACATCAAAAGAGCCTGGATGTCTCTCCCGGTTTGTAATCACACCAATTCTTCCCAGGTTAGCACCTCCAGTCACTATGCACAGGTTACCAGTGTCAAATCTGATGAAATCAGTAATCTTGCCAATATCCATGTCAATCTGAATGGTGTCATTCACCTTGATGAGGGGATCGGGGTAACGGATGGTACGAGCATCCTGGGTTACCAGATGAGGGATTCCTTTTGTCCCCACAAACATCTTTTTTTGCACAGTTTATACTTGGCCTCCTCAGGTGTAATATGATAAATAGCAAAGCGACCCTTGGTGTCATAGATCAAACAAAAATTCTCTCCAGTCTTGTCAATGCTGATGATGTCCATAAAATCAGCAGGGTAGGTTATATCTGTGCGGACTTTGCCATCGATCTGAATGAGTCACTGCATGCAAATCTTCTTTACTTCATCTCCTGTTAGGGCATACTTAAGTCTGTTCCTTAGGAAAATGATTAGGGGGAGACATTCCCTCAGCTGTGGGGGCCGGCAGATGGATGAGGGGCAAACACACCAGTCAATTTATCCAGCATCCAACGTTTTGGAGCTGCTACGAGTTTCAGGTGCTTCTTGGGACCCTGAGCCATGGCTGTGCTAGGCACAATAAGAGCTCAAGTGTGATCTTTGTTTTTTTTTTTAATTATTTATTTATATTTATTTATTTGATTATGTCAGGTCTTAGTTGCAGCATTTGGGCTTTTCTAGTTGTGGCGTGGGGGCTCAGGATTTGAGCCATGAGGGCTCTCTAGTTGTAGTGCGTGGGCTCTAGAGCAGGGGTCCCCTATCCTCGGGCCATGGTACCGATGTGGGGCCCATTAGGAACTGGACTGCACAGCAGGTGAGCAGCAGGTGATCACGTGAAGCTTCATTTATAGCTGCTCCCCATCCCTAGGATTTTCACCTGAGCTCCGCCTCCCGTCAGATCAATAGTGGCATTAGATTCTCATAGGAGCACGAATCCTACTCCATTCAGGATGAGTGGAAAAATTGTCTCCCATGAAACTGGTCCCCGAGGCCAAAAAGGTTGGGGACTGCCGTCCTAGAGCACAAGGGCTCTCTCTAGTTGTGGCTTGCAGACTTAGTTACCTGTGGCATGTGAGAGCTTAGTTCCCTGACCAGGGATCAACCCCGCATCAACAGCTTTGGAAGATGGCTTCTTAACCACTGAACCACCAGGGGAGTTCTGGGTATGATCTTTGAGAAGTTGATCACTGGTGGTTGATCCTTTTAATTTTCCTTAAAAAAAAAATAATAAAATTGTTTGGCTGTGCTGGGATCTTCATTGTGGCACTCAGGATCTTTAGTTGCGGCATGTGGGAAGTAGTTCCCTGACCAGGGATTGAACCCCAGCCCACTGCATTGGGAGCATGGAGTGTTAGCCACTGGACCACCAGGGAAGTCCCTGAATGTTACTTTTTATGAAGATTTCTTCAGTTCATCCCAGTTTAAGGCTGTACATTCTTTTAAAAATGAAGCAGATGTCTGTGCTGGAGACAGAGTTCCCACTGGTATGTAGCTGTGGACATTCCTTCATCTGTAATACTGGGGGTATGTTAGCAGTTGTAGAAGCCATATGTTTTCATAGGCCTTTGCCAAGGAAAATACTTTAGAATTACATTAGCAACTCCAAGGTATTTTGGCTGTTCTGAGAGGACACATGGTAGTTTTCCAATTATACAAACAAGAGCTTTTGTTTTATGCTGAAGTTTCTTACAGGCTATGGGAACAATAGAGCCTCTATCAGCATTTCCCAGAGTAACATCCTAGGGATGTTAAGAGGTAGTACTGTTGCTTCATTTCTGCAAGACTTTAACTTGCCGGTGTGGTCTCTTAGAGGGAAGTGTGCTATGCAAGAGTCCTCTGGCTTATTTGACCAAGGCTTTCCTTGTGTTTGAAATACTACCATCTACCCAGTGTCCCTCACCCAATGCACACATTTCACTTCATAGTCCCTGGCTCCCAGCCTTAGATGTGGTCCCCCCTTAGATGCAAATGCTGAGCTCCCTATACTTGAGCACATTGCTCTACTGGTGAATATGTGACTTAACAATGACCATATAGGCGCTTGTCTTCTCTGGAGCCTAACCTCACTGAAGAACTTGGGGAAGGGGCCTGTTTTCTGTGGGATTTTAGCACCAGGCATTTACAGTTTTTCATTTGTTTATTTTTGGCTGTGCTGGATCTTTGTTTACTACACAGGCTTGTCTCTATTTTTGGTGAGTGGGGGCTACGCTAGTTGCGGAGCTCAGGCTTATCACTGCAGTGGCTTCTTTTTGTTGCAGATCACGGGCTCTAGAGTGTGTGGGCTTAAGTAGTTGCGATTTCCAAGCTCTAGACCAGTGCTTCCCTGGTAGCTCAGATGGCAAAGAATCTGCCTACAATGCAGGAGACCCGGGTTCGATCCCTGGTTTGGGAAGATCCCCTGGTGAAGGGAATGGCAACCCACTCCAGTATTCTTGCCTGGAGAATTCCATGGACAGAAGAAGCTGGTGGGCTACAGTCCGTGGGATCGCAGAGTCAGACAGGACTGAATGTCTAACACACACACAAACACACAAGCTCGAGAGCATGGGCTCAATCGTTGTGGTGTGTGGGCTTAGTTTCTCTTCAGCCTGTGGGATCTTCCCTGACCAAGGATCGAATTCATGTCTCCTGCTTTGGCAGGCGGATTCTTTGCCACTGTGCCACCAGGGAAGCCCAGCACCAGGCGTTTAGAAGGCTCTTCACAAATATTTGTTGGATGAGTGAAGGGTCTGTCGATCCCTTCGTTCTGAATAGCATCTCACAGGACCAGAGCTCTAGCAAACCCACTTTGGGAACCATGGCTTGGTCTTCACTTTCAGTGTGAATAACTGGAATTCTGGTAGACCTTCATAATGCTACTGAATGTCCTCAGTGCATCCACCTAGCAAGGAAAACTGTCAATATTTTTAAAGATGAGGCTCAGTCTTTGAAATCTCTTGCCTCAGCGGCACATAGTGAATCAGCTGGGATTGGAACCTTCATTTCCTGATACCTGTCCCTGGGCCCATTACCCCCAGACAGTCTGCAGCCCCCTCTCACATTATTAGTTACATAAATGAGAGCTGGTGTTCAGGCCATGGGGGAGGGAGAAATCAGATGCCCCTTTGTGTACGCATTAACGCAGGCAGAACAAAAGGCCCAGCTTGGTTTTCAAGTTCAAGTTTGGCTCACATGTGGTCCTCAGTGGAGATTATGATCTCAGGTAAATTAAAAACAAATGTTAAAGAAGTCATAATGAGGTAGATGGAGTTCAGGATTCTTGTTTTTCAACACTGGGGTAAACAGACCCCTCTCTAAAGCAGACATTCACCTCCCCTCTTCCACTTTACCTCTCTGCCCATCATTATGATTACTGTTCACTCTTACTTCCGTTAGCCAGGCAGGTAGGTGTGTACATATGGTCTCATGTCAGTGTACTCAAGTTGGTTCACCCGGCAGGAGGACATTTAGTTCAGTCTACTATCGCATCAACTAAAAAGGGTATTGCACATTTGACAAAATGCCCCCTTCCTTGGGCAAGGCCCCCAGTGGCCTGCTCAAGGGAGCTCAAGGCCAGCACGGGAGGTGAGAGTACACAGGATCCCCCTGTGTTCTCCCCCCCAGGCTGAGTTCCTAAGCATATTCTTGACTGGAGCTGGGGAGCCTTGGGGCCCAGTGATTTTACACACTAAATGGGACTCTGTATGTCTGAGCCAAATTAAGTCTGCGGGCAGTCTTTACGAGCACAGTAACCGTTTTTACAGATGTAAAGAAGCTCAAAAGTACTGTGTATGTTTGTAGTCGCAGTCCCTGTAAAGTTTCCATGAGCGCACTGCAAGGGCTCTGTCCACGGAAATTTAGTTCTACTGTTCTTACCTTGCTTCCCTCGTCACTCTGTCAAAGCACGTGTCATATGAATGTGTGTGTGTGTGTGTGTACACGGTTAATTCTCCAGTGGGGGCAGTTTTGTCCCCCAGGGGACAGTTGGCAATGTCTAGAGACATTTTTGGTTTGTTATGACTTGGTGGTGGGGGCAGTGGGAAGTGACTACTAGCATCTCGTGGGTGGAGGCCAAGAATGCTGCTTAACATCCTAAAAGGTACAGGATAGTTCCTCACAGCAAAAAATTATCTTGCCTCAAATGTTCATAGTGCTGAGGCTGCAAAACCCTGGTATACAGACAACATAGTGTATCATACACGAATAAAACCATATGCATATGTGTGTATGCTCATAAACATGTGGCTGTGTGCATGTGCATATGTCATTATATGTGTATATGCATATACAAGGGCTTCCCTGGTGGCTTAGTGGGTCAAGAATCCGCCTGCCAATGCATGAGCCAAGGGTTCGATCCCTGGGTTGGGAAGATCCCCTGGAGGAGGGCGTGGTAACCCACTCCAGTATTCTTGCCTGGAGAATTCCATGGACAGAGGAGCCTGATGGACTATAGTCTATGGGGTTGCAAACAGTTGGACACAACTGAAGTGACTGAGCACGCACACACACAAGGCATATACATGCTGCATGGCATGGCCAAAAAAAAAGGGAAACATAGCAAGACTTGTACCTGAATTTCTCTTCTTTCTGAGCAGTACTTTTTTGCAGAAATAACAGTCTCTTTCTTGAGGGTGTTCAGTGTCCCAGAGGAGTATTGCATATATTAACTCACTTAATCCTCAGAATGACCCTACAGGTGGGCACTGTGATTCCTGCTTTGCTCTGGAGGAAATCAGGGCTCAGAGAGGTCAAGATCTTTGTCTGAGGCCACTCAACCTTCCAGGGGCGAGGATTGATTTAGAACCCACTTTTGCTGGCTCCTCCCACAGGGCACCACCTCCCACTAGGCCATGTGGTGGTGGAAGGGGCTTTGTGAGTTTGGGGGATGTGGCCTGGACATGGCCTGTACAGTGGAGACGCTGAGCGGGGTGGCCTGTGGGGCTCCTTCCAATGGTTGCATTCTGAGGCTGCAGTTTGGAAATGGTCAATAGTGCCTGAGCATTGTCTCTGAGAAGCCCTGAACCTATGAACCTGAGATGCTATGAAACCTGTAGGGTTTTTTGGACCCACAGCCCCCTGCTGGGTCCATAGCACTGACTTGGAGGCTTCTGCAGGGGGCAAGGGAGAGTAGGAGGGATGGTGGCAAGTCAGCCTGCCTGGACCTGGGGAGCTGGATGGGGCAGGACAGGAGAGACCCTGCTGGTTTTCCTGCCTTTCTCTCCTTTCTCCCTTCTTTCCTGCTCAGGGGATGCCTGCGGCTTCATAGGAGGTGACGGGGCTGGGGGTGGGGGGCAGTTAGTGGTAATTACTCACCGTGTGCACAGACAGTGGGTGTGGCCTGGTGCCTCCAGGGATGGCTGAAAAGCTGGGGAACTCGGTCAGAATGTGAGAGAATGTGAGACTTCCCTGGTGGCTCAGTGGTTAAGAATCCGCCTGCCAATGCAGGGGACGTGGGTTTGACCCCTGATCTGGGAAGAGTCCACATGCCCAGAGGCAGCTAAGCCCATGGGCCACAACTGCTGAGCCCTTGTTCTAGAGCCCAGGAGCCGCAACAACAGAAGTCAGTGCTCCGCATCTGGAGAGTAGCCCTGGCTCTCCAAAACTAGGGAAAGATTGCACATAGCAATGAAGACACAGCACAGACAAAAATAAATAAGTAAACTTAAAACAAAGTGTTAGAGGAAAGTGAGCATTCTGCAGGAAGTAAGGAAGGTACAGAGTAGCCTCCTAGGGGAGGGGGGGCTAGTATCCAAAGTATACAGTAGTCATGTACTGTTGTGAGAGTAGGACCATAAGGAAGGCTGAGTGCCTAAGAATTGATGCTTTTAAACTGTGGTGCTGGAGAAGACTCTTAGACAGCAAGGAGATCAAACCAGTCAATCCTAAAGGAAATCAACCCTGATTCATTGGATGGAATGAAGCTCCAGTACTTTGGCCACCTGATGTGAGCAGCTGACTGATAGGAAAAGACCCTGATGCTGGGAAAGATTGAGGACAGGAGGAGAAGCGGGTGACAGAGGATGAGATGGTTGGATGGCATCACTGATTTAATGGACACAAATTTGGGCAGACTCCGGGAGATACTGAGGGATAGGAAAGCCTGCATCCCATAGTCCATGCGGTCACAAAGGGTCGGATGCGACTTAGCCACTGAGCAAGAACAATAACAATCCAAAGTATAAACAAGGAACCAGCCACACTGCTGTTTAAGTGCCTGCTTCATGGGCAGCAGCTGGAAAGCTGGCGGCCACAACATCAGCCCAGAGGTTCCCTTAACCTGGCCTCAGAACCCCAGGAGCTGAGCAATGAACAGGCTGCATTTTGCTGCCTTGTCCCCTCTGGCATGGGTGCTTTAGAATATAGGCGCCCATTGCTGTCTGTCTGGGACCTCTCTGCCTTTCTGGGTTTGGTACCCGAAGACCATCTGCAGACTCCGTGGGAAGCTGAAACCCACCCAGAGGTCTGGGGTCCAGCTTTCCTGAGGGCTGTTTCAGCACTTTTCAAGTGTATTTTGCTGTGGGAAGATAAGAACCTGTTTTAAAATAAAGTCTGGGACTTTCCTGTTGGTCTAGTGGTTAAGAATCCGTATGTCACTGCAGAAGACATGGACTTGATCCCTGGTTCAGGAAGATCCCACATGCCCCAGGGCAGCTAAGCCCGTGTGCCACAACTCCTGAGCCTGCGCTCGACAGTAAGAGAAGCCACCACTGTGAAGCCCACGCGCCGCAACAAAGACTGGTCCCAACTTGCTGCAACTGGAGAAAGCCCACGCGCAGCAACAAAGATCCAGTGCATCCAAAACTACATTAACAGATAAAATTAAAGAAATAAATATAATGTTATCCAAATCCTGTGCTGAGAGAGGTTTGGGTACAGAGAGAAAGCGCCACCTTGCAAGTCCTGAGAAAAATCATTGTGTCTGAATTGCCAAAATCACTCTAGGTTAGGCTAGCGTAGTTTTGGGAGATGATAAAGTTTCCTGTCTCCTTTTGGGGGGGAAAAAAAACCCCACAACACTGGGGTTTTCTACTCTTGATGCATCTTGGATTTGCATGTCCTGCTCTAATGAAATGTTGTCATGCCTCTCTGTAAGTGGATAATTGAGTAGAGCAGCATGCTAATTTCTCTCTCTGCCGTGAGGCCTGGCTCTTTGGAGATGGTCCAAAACCGAACAGCCTGAGCTCACCTGCAGGAGAGCCTCCTAGCACCAGAAACCCCCGCCACACCTTCCTGTCTGTCCTCTGAAGGTGGTTTTCCACCCTAAGAAAGATCGCCATTATTGAAGGACCGTGCCCTTAAATCTGCCTGCGTCTCCATCTCTGGGACAAATTGTCTTCCCTCTGGCGAGTTTCTGTCTCCGAGTTGGCTGTGAGGAGGTGGAGGCACAATCGGGCTTTGTGTTGGAGGAGGGCTCTGCAGCGCCCTAGAAGGTGGGATTCAGCCTTGTGTAAATAAATAGCAGGAGGCGCCCGCATAAGGCCAAGGGGATTCCTGGAACCGGAGAGAGGCTTGTGCCGGAGACCAGAAACTCTGGTGTTTCTTCTGCAGCTTCTGCAGCCTCTTCCGCCCTCAGGAGCCTTTCAAATGGTCAATGGGAAGCCCTGGAGCCCGTTCTCTTGGAACCACTCTGGACTCCTGGAGCTCCTGGACCAACTACTGACCCTCAAGACCCCGGTCTGCACCCTTTTTGTGATCCAGAGAGATGTGCCTTGCCCCTCAGGTTCACTCTGGGCTGCTCAGGTTTCCTAAGGAACCAGGAAAAGCTTCAGCTTTTCCTCACACTTTATGCGTGGGTCATTGTGCGCATGCCCAGTGAGGTCCTCTGCGGAAAGAACCCTGGAGGCTGAGATGGGCACCGGTAGCTGCCTGCATTTTGGAGATCTCATAGGGTGGGAAGGGAGGCAGGTTTGGCCATTGTACCACCTTCCGTATCGGGGCCTGCCCTCTTGACTGGTTTGGGGGCTGGGCCTTTTGCCATCTGAGAAGGGAGAAGCCCTGAGAAAATTAAAGGTCTTATTCAGGCTTTCTTGGCCCACGGCCCATGGAAGCCCTGATGAAAGGGATGCCTGGGGAGAAGTGGGACATCTGGCTCCTCTCCAGGACCCCTCACAGCAGGCCTGGGCCGGGACCAGGCATCCCCCTGGCCCTGCTGCCCTGGCAGCGTCCTCCCGCCACGTCGGCCAGTTTCCTTCTGCCCCTCCAAGTCCTTCTCTGCTCCCTCTCTCCGTCTGCCACTGAGGGGACCAGCTTCCTCCCACAGCATCTCTGCTGCTTCCCTGGGGTCTCGGCGCTCTGGGTGATGGTCACTGGGTTGCTGGGTTTCCAAGCCTGCCCGCTACCCTGACGAGAGCTTTGCTGAGTATCCACACATGCTCAGAGGGATCCGGGGACCCCCTCACATGACGGGGGAAGTGTGTTACCCTTCTCTCCCCTATCTAGAGGTGGTGTTGTTGATTTTTTTTCTTTTTCATACTAAAACATAGTAATAATAACAGTTTTACCCATTTGAACACATATAGACTCATGTAAATAGACTCCTGTAATTCTACCGCTAGTTCCAAACCTCTAAAATCTCTGTGCTGCAACCACTTTGTAGTCATGCTCTCCCACCCACCTTTTTCCCCAGCCACCATTACTCTCTCCTCCAACATGCTCCATAAAGATCTGTGGTCCACATCCACTGCATCTTCCCATAAATGTCATGGGCTTCCCAAGTGGCTCTGTGGTAAAGAATCTGCCTGCCAGTGTGTACCAACTGGAAACGTTGGTTCAATCCTTGGTCAGGGAAGATCCCCTGGAGAAAGAAATGACAACCCACTCCAGTATTTTTGCCTGGGAAGTCCCATGGACAGAGGAACCTGGTGGGCTACAGTCCATGGGGTCTCAAAGGGTCAGACGTGACTTAGCAACTAAACAACAACAATAACTTTAACTGGTACGAGAGAAAAGCATGACAATGAAGTCTACTCAAAGCCTCTACCTTCCTTTGTACTTTATTATGATTGAGCTGAGCCCTGAGCACTTCTCCAAGTCAGCATTAACCTAGCCTTCTTCCTCCCCATTCTCAGCTGCCTCTGTGCATCAACATTTTTTATCTATTGCAACCCTGTTTTCCTGCTCATCGTAAAAATGCCTCCCTTAGCCCAGTGCTTCAAAATTATGTGTTGTAGGAAGAAATAGATGAAGTCTAAGTTGAAAAGAATGTTGTGTGTAACAATGACCTTAGGCCGGAGATCGCCCAAGGGAGAAAGACAAGTTGAAAAAAAAAGTCCTCAGGAAACTCTTGACAGTGGACTTGAGCTCATCTTTTTGACGTCTTGGTGCATTTTGTTTGTTTGTTTTAAGTTAAGAGGCTTAATTTTATTCCAGAAGATTGTTTGCTAGTGATTTGTATTGAGAACCCACAAATCATTCCTGTTTAATTGGAGTAAGACAGGGTGTGGTTGTCGAGGGCTGTCTGGGCTTCCCAAGCCCGTGTGGAAGAATTAGTGCCACAGACGTGTTCCATCAGCTCGCAGACATATGAATGCCTTTACTGGGCTGACTTTGGGGAACATGCCAGCATCCTTCTAGCTAAGGATTTGCCAACCACCTTGCCCTCAGAAAAAACACCCACTTCCCCTGCCCGCATCCTTCTGAGTACTGTGACAGCTTTGACTCGCAGAAATTTTTCTCATTTAATGAAGTGTTGATTCCAGAGTCTCCAGGAGAAGTTACAGTTACCCAATTTCCTGGTAAATTTCCAGGTTCCTTGGTGGTTTGGAAGCAGGGTATATTTTAGGGTAAATAAAGTCTATAAAATGTGATTTGGGTGCTTGGTTTTCGGTGCCAGGGCTTGAAGTGATTGGCCCTTGTGAGACAGGAACAGAAGACAGTCTGAAGGCTGTGGTCTTCTCTAAGTCCGGTTCTGAGCTGTAAGTGAAGGGAGGTGCCCCCAGGTGGGTGGGGCTGGTTCCCCGTGCTCCAGGCCCTCCCTCCAGCCCAGGACTTGCCCACCTCCTGGGATGTCTGCCTTCTGGAATGGGATGGTTGACCGCCAGGGAAGGAGTGACTTCCTTGTGCGAAGAACCCTATACCCCTGTTATCCTAGTCTTTGTGGGGAGCCCTGTTAACACCTGACGCACACAGGACATACAACAAGTCCCCATTTGTACCCTCGTGTGTGCATGCATGTCCAGTCGCTTCAGTCCTGACTGTTTGTGACCCCATG
The DNA here is from genome assembly GCF_019320065.1 of Cervus canadensis. Taxonomy (NCBI): domain Eukaryota; kingdom Metazoa; phylum Chordata; class Mammalia; order Artiodactyla; family Cervidae; genus Cervus; species Cervus canadensis. The sequence continues at coordinate 43,941,294 of NC_057390.1, forward strand.
GACTGTAGCCCGCCAGGCTCCTCTGTCTATGGGATTCTCCAGGCAAGAATACTGGAGTGGGTAGCCTTTTCCTCCTTCAGGAGATCTTCCTGACCCAGGGCGCGAACCCGGGGCTTCTGCACTTGTGCAGATGCAGCTTATGTGAAAGGCTGAGGATGAAGTTCCACACTGCGGGCTGAGGGTTTGTGGTGATGGACTTGGCCAGAGGGCCTGCCCTCTGGGGCAGCCCCGTGGCTAGGTTGGTGCCAGACTCTGGCCTGAGAGCAGGAACGAGACCTGGAGGGGGCCTGGGCCTGGTGGGGTCCTTCAGGGAGAACTCCAGCTCCTGGATCAACCTTCTGGGTGGGAGCCAGGTGAGCACCCCTTGTGGGAGACAGAGGCCGAGGGTGTAAGTAGGCAGGCCCAGCAAGGCAAACCAGTGGTGGACCACAGGCCTGGCAGACAGAAACAGGTTGGGAGCTCAGAGCCAGGAGTGCCCCTGAAGTTAAGAATTACCCATCAGAGATGCTAATTTATAGAACTGCTGGTCCAGAATCAAGCTTATCCTCTACTCCTAGGTGTTTATTAAAAGAAAAGTTCTTAGGGAGTCTGGGATGGACATGTACAACACTGCTATATTTAAAATGGATAACCAATAAGGACCTACTCTATAGCACAGGGAACTCTGCTCAATGTTATGTGACAACCTAAATGGGAAAATAATTTGTAAAAGAATAGACACATGTATGTGTATAACTGAATCACTTTGCTCTACACCTGAAACTGTCACAATATTGTTGATCAACTACACTCCAATACAAAATAAAAAGTTGAAAACAAAACAAAAAAGAGTTACCCGTCAGAATTCCAGGGAACCTGTGGTAAGTTCACATGCCTAATACAGGTGCCCAGAATCTCTAGCTTGTGGAGCTCTGAAACATGTACTTATGAAGAGCTCCCTTTAAAATGTTGGTGCGTAGATCACATAGAGACCCCCCTGCCTCGGGCAGACGTGGGATCTGGAGGCTGCTCTGTGGGTCCGGAGAGAGCTGGGCCCAGGTGGACAGTGAGTGAACGAGGAGGTGGGACAGTGCCTTACCCAAACCAGGCCACCCCTTCTTAAATCCCTGATTCACAGAGCAGTGGTCTCACATTTTCTCGGTCTCTGCAGATGTGTTATTTCCTCTATTTCTAGTTGAACAAAATCATTTCAGCCTAGCACAGATCAAGCCTTTCCATGCTCTTTTGTCCTCATGGAAGACACTCTTGTTTCTCCTTTAAGATCATCTCTGGGGTCACCTTCTGTTGCTTTAGGGGTGGTGTCTTGACCCCTTGCTCTCATATACACCTCAGTTGGGGTATTCCCACTTTAACAGCTGTCTGTTTATTTCTGGAATGAGGCTAGGCTTCTGGAGGTCTAGATACTGGTCTCTGGTTCATCTTTGAGTTCCTGGCATGTAGGAGCTTCTTTTATTGTTGTTAAGTCGTATCTGACTTTTTGCGACCCCATGAACTACAGCATGCCATACTTCCCTGTCCTTCACTATCTCTCGGAGTTTGCTCAAACTCATGTCCATTGAGTTGATGATGCCATCCAATCATCTTATCCTCAGTTGCTCCTTTCTCCTCTTGTCCTCAATTTTTCCCAGCCTCAGGTCTTTTCTAATAAATGAGTTCTTCACATCAGGTGGTCAAAGTATTGGAGCTTCAGCTTCAACATCAGTCCTTCCAGTGAATATTCAGGAGCTTCATAACCAAAGCTCATTGAATTAATGTTTTAATGAAAAGGCAAAAGTCTTTTTAAATTTCCTCCCCTCTTTGTCACTGGCCCATGGTTCATGAGAATTACTCATTCACCCAAACCCAGTAAAGGAGGCTATGGTCTGGACCAAGAAACCAGCCCCAGGCAACCCCCAGCACGCTCCTGAGAACCACTAAAATAAACATGGAGTGCACTCTCACCGAATTCTGAGAAGGAAAGGCCTTCAAAGGTCATAGGGTCCAGAGGCTCTCAACCCAGGCTACACATTAGAATCATCTGGGGAGCTTTTAGAAATTGCTCTGACCCAGCCCCCACTCCCAAGATTTTGATTCGGCTGGTCTGGGGTGGGGCTCGGGTTTGGGTGGAATTTTCTTAGCTCCACAGGGGCTTCCGTTGTACAGCCAAGTTTGTGAACCACTGCTCTAGGCCAGAGATCCTCACTGAATATTTGAATCAAAGGATTAAAGCAATCTCTGCCTGGTGAGTTGATGGCTCCTCCAAAGCCCGTGGGCTGGAGGTAGGTTCACCAACAGTGACCCCTGGATTCCCTGAGCTCCTCCATTGGCCTCGATCATCTTTCCTGCCCAGGGACCAGAAACCAACTCCTGATCAGAATGTAATTTCAGACTGGTGAGTGGCACATAAGAAACAGAGTTAGGTGGGCTCTGAGCGAAGGCCTTCCTGTTTTCAAGCCATATATGTGACTTTGAATGTTATTAACTTGCCAGAGCAGCTGTGACAAAGTGCCACACACTGGTTGGCTTGAACAACAGAAATTTATTGTGTCACAGTTTTGGGGACTAGAAATCTGAAACCAAAGTGTTAACAAAGCTGGTTCCTTCTGAGGCTGTGAGGTAGCATCTCCCTGGCCTCTCTTCTTGGCTTCCAGATGTCATCTTCTCCCTGTGTCTTCACAGCTTCCCTAGATATGCGTCCGTGTCTAAATACTCCCCCTTTAGAAGGATACCAGACTTACTGGATTAGGACCCATTCCAATGACCTCCTGTTAACTTGATTCCCTCTGGAAAGACCCTGTCTCTAGACAAAGTCATACTCTGAGGTGCCACTGGTTTTAAAGAATCTGCCATGGGTTCGATCCCAGGGTTGGGGATATTCCCTGGAGGAGGGCATGGCAACCCACTGCAGTATTCTTGCCTGGAGAATGCCATGGACGGAGGAGCCTGGCGGGCTACAGTCTGTGGGATCGCAAAGAGTCGGACACGACTGAGTGACTTAGCATGCATGCCTCTTCAGCTGACTCAAGCAACATGAGTTTGAGCAAACTCTGGGACATAATGAAGGACAGGGAAGCCTGGCATGATGCAGTCCGTGGGGTCATAAAGAATCGGACTTAGTAACTGAACACACCTCTTCAACCTTGAACTACTCTTCTCCAAGCTTTCCACCTTAGCTGCAGCTGTTTTTTAAATTTTTATTTGAATATTTATTAAGTTTTGACTGCGTCTTAGCTGCAGCATGTGGGATCTTTCATTGAAGAGCGAGGGCTTCTCTCTAGTTGTGGGGCGAGGGCTCAGTATTTGTGGCACACAGACTTAGTTGCCCCGAGGCAGGTGGGATCTTAGTTCTGTGACCAGCGATTAAACCCCTGTCCCCGCATTGGAAGGTGGATTGCTGACCATAAGGAAAGGGACCACCAAGGAAGTCTCTTAGCTGCAGCCTTTAATCTGTAAAGCCCATAGTATAGTTTTTCTTTATATCTATTCCCACTGTCAAATCACACAGAGCATGAACCCCAGGGCTGGTGATTTCTCAGCATCTAGCACTAACTTGCCAGGGTTCTGACATCTGGTCCCTTGGTTCTGGTTACACTTGGAATATGATGGTTTATGTTCAGGCTCCCCCAGAGATGGTGTATTTCCTCACAATGGCAGGAGCTGGTGAGAAGCTAGATGAAAAGGTGAGCTATGTGGTGTGGGTGGCTTGCCCCAGGTAAAAGCTGGAGTCAGGTGCTGGTGTTAAACATCGGTTTGAGTGGATGTGTGAAAATTCATTGGATGGAGGCTCTGTGTTGGTGGTGGGATGTCTTTGGAATGTACATATGTTATCATGTGTAATGTATCTAAGTGGTAAATGGTGAGGGAATGATGGGGGTGTGGATAGGAAATGTGTTTCATGGCCCTGCAAGTCATATATCAGCTGCTCACTCCTGAGGTTCTTTTTCTGTCTTTTTCTTTTTGGATTTTAAATTTTTTAATTAAAGAATTTTTTTGATGTATAGTTGATTTTCAGTATAATTCAGTTATATACATATGTATGTATATGTGTATATGTATTCTTTTCCAGGTTCTTTTCTATTATAGGTTATTTTAAGATATTGAATATAGTTTCTTGTGTTCTACAGTAGGTCCTGTGGTTAATCTATTTTATATACAGTACTGTGTTTCTGTTAATCCTCAACTCCTATTAATTTATCTCTCTCCCCACTCCTTTCCCCTTTGGTAACCATAAGCCTGTTTTCTATGTATGTGGATCTTTTTCTGTTTTTTTAAATAAGTTCATTTGTACCATTTTAAAGATTCCATATGTAAGTGATGTCATATGATATTTGTCTTTCTCTGCCTGACTTCATGTGGTATGATAATCTCTAGGTCCATCCATGTCACTGCAAGTGACATTCTTTCATTCTTTTTATGGCTGAGTAATATTTCATTGTGTTTATGTATCCCATCTTCTTTATCTATTTATCTGTTGATGGACACTGAGGTTGCTTCCATGTCTTGGCTACTGCAAACAGTGCTGCAATGAATATTGGGGTGCATGTATCCTTTTGAACCATGATTTTCTCGGGATATATGCCTAGGAGTGGGATTGCGGGATCATGCTAACTCTCATTTTTTAAGGAGCCTCCATACTGTTCTCCAAAGTGGCCGTATCAGTTTACCTTCCCACCAACAGTATAGGTGGGTTCCCTTTTCTCCACACCCTCTTTTGCACTTATTAGTTGTCGACTTTAATCATGGCCATTCTGACCAGTGTGAGGTGATACTTCATTGTAGTTTTTGATTTGTATTTCTCTAATAATTTGTAATGTTGAGCATCTTTCCATCTGTATGACCATCTGTATTGTCTTCTTTGGAGAAAAGTCTGTTTAGCTGTTCTGCCTATTTTTTAATTTTTTTTTTTAATATTAAGCCCTATAAACTATTTATACATTTGGGAGATTACTATCTTTTCAGTTGTGTTGTTTGCAAATATTTTCTCTTATTCTGTAGGTTATCTTTTCATTTTGTATCCCTGAGGTTCTTAACATGAGGCTACCCATGGACAAAATTCAAGGGTGGCTCCAAAAACTTTGATGGAAAAAAGTTACATTTTATTTTCACTACCTGAAAGTTTGCATTTCCTTTGATTGGGAATGTAGACAGCAAACCTTGGTCATGTTAGCGGTACCATGATTGCCACTAGTAGGAACTGCTGAGATTTTGTTTTAAAGTTTGAGATACTTCAGATACTTTGAATCTCTTGATGTATCATTATCCTCATTGGTACTTCAAAATTAAGGTGGCTGTGGTACTCACCACATATTTATTTTTTAATATTTATTTGGCTGCCCTGGGTCTTAGTTTTGGCACTTGGATCTTTGATCTTCATGACAGCATGTGGAGGGGCTTCCCTGGTGACTCAGATGGTAGAGAATCCTCCTGCCAGTGCAGGAGGCTTGGGTTCGGTCCCTGGGTCCCAAAGATCCCCTGGAGAAGAAGAATGGCAATCCACTCCAGTATTCTTGCCTGGAAAATCCCATAGACAGAGGTCGGGCTACAGTCCATGGGGTCACAAAGAGTCAGACACGACTTAGCGACTAAACAACAACAACAAGGGCATGCTAGATATTTTTGTTGCAGCATGTGGGATCCGGTACCCTGGCCAGGAATTGACCGTGGGCCCCCTGCATTGGGAGAGCCTTAGCCACTGGTCCACCAGGGAAATCCCTTACCACTAGGTCTTATTTAATGTGTTAATTACCATAGCACAATTTTGAAATATTTTGATAGCTCGTGTTTCTATTATCGGTTTCCTGGATAATGCCATGCATTTAATTTGTGTACTTATTCTGAGGAGGGTCCACAGGCTTCTCCAGGCTGCCGGCTAGGGTGGGAGTCTGTGGCACTGAAGAGGTTTAGAAACCTTGGTTTGTGTTTGTCATAACCCCTCATGGTCCCCAGTGGGTTGGTAAATCCTATAAATGGAAATAGTTGTAGCTACAGTCTTGACAATCACTGACTTAGTTAATATTTGTAAACTTTTATTTTTGGCTCCTTGGGCTAAGCTGTGTATACACATGCGCTCACATGGACTTGGACCCATCTTCCTTTCAAAGACATCAAGGATTAGGAAGACATTTTAGAACAAGTCCAGCCTTAAGTTTGCCCTTTAGTCCTGTTGGGTCCTGCTTAGGGAAGCCGGTCCCTGTCTCATGGGAGTGGGACTGAGAGTGGCTTTTGGCGAAATAACCATGTACTCTTCCCAGAGCTAAATACACAGGGGCGTGTTCTTCTTGGTCACTCTGGAAATGCACAAGCTTTGCATTTGTGCCTGAGCTGCCCTTGTTGGAGAAGAGAGCTGGCCTCGGAGGACCCGTTCCAGGTCACCTGGAAAAACAACATGGTGCCAGCTCACAGACCCCGGGGGTGTGAAAATGATTTGATCGAAGGTGATTAGAGTTATGGGGTTCTAGGGGGGTTTTTTCACTTTTTACTTTTCTTTCAAAATAATTAGACTCACAGGTAGTTGCAGAAAAAGTGTATAAGGGTCCTGGGAACTCTTCCAACAGTTTGTCCCTGGATAACATCTTATAAGGGCTTCCCAGATGGCACAGTAGTAAAGAATCCACCTGCCAATGCAGGAGACACAGGTGATGCAGGGGTCGGGATCCCCAGGGTTGGGGAGCTCCCCTGGAAGAGGGCATAGCAACCCACTTGAGTATTCTTGCCTGGAGAACCCCATGGACAAAGGAGCCTTTTGGGCTACATTCCATGGAGTTGCAACAAGTTGGACATGACTGAAGTGACTTAGCACGCATGCACAACATCTTACATAGCTCAAGTTCAATATCAAAATCAGGATATTGATTTTGGGGTGTGTTAAGTCTCTCAGTCATCTGACTCTTTGCAGCCCCGTGGACTGTAGCCCATCAGGTTCCTCTGTTCATGGAATTCTCCAGGCAAGAATACTGGAGTGGGTTGCCATTTCCTTCTCCAGGGGATTGTCCTGACCCGGGGATCAAACCTGAGTTTCCTGCATTGTAGGCACATTACTCTTAACTGGATTACAGACCTTGTTCAGTTCGCACCACTTATAACACACCTTTATGGTACGTGTGTGTATGTGTCTATACAGTTCTACGAGGTTTTACAGATTTATGTAACTACCCCAACAGTCATGATACAGAACAGTTTACGAAGCATGTGCTTGAACTTGGTTGTGTGGCACATAGTGAATTATTATCAGTTGTTCCATTAATCAGAGCACTATCAGCCTTGGGGCTGGAGGTAGTAATTTGACTTGTCCAGAGACCTTTGGAGCATTTGGACTCCAATGCTAGGTGTGGTTACCATTTACAAGGCCCAATCTGGGCCTGGAGCCCCACAGCTGGAGTCCTGGCGAAGTTGCTTGCACTATGTAGACACAGCTCCCTGTGTCCTGGGGATCAGAGTGTTTCTCTGGGCTGGGGAGAAGGGAGTAAAGCAAGAGAGAGAGTCAGGATAATAGGGCAGCCAGCTCCCTGGAGTTTGGAGAAAGGCGCCAGGCCTCCTGGGGGATGAGGAGCCAGGTAGGGACTAGGCAGATGCCTGGGAAGACATGGTGCAGGTTGTGGGGAAAAGCCATAGCTTGATGTGTGGGGGGTACCCAGGGGCCCTGCTCATCCTTCCCTGTGCCCCTCACCTGACTGTACTGAGCTCCTGCTCTGCTGGGCATGGCTTCTGGAGGCAGGATGGGAATGTTAGTCCCTTTGCTGCGGGTGCTATTGTGATGTCATGGTAGAAGAAAAGATAGTTGATACAAATTCCAGAGTACACTGAAAACAAAGATGGTAACTTTTTCCCCAAAGCCAATCATGTGTTTATTGTAACTCCGGCATTTCCCAGTTACAGGACATCTGATTAAGCGGAACACTCCATTCTCCAACCATTACAGGACAACAGTGCTTACTGGGTCTGTGGGCTTCCCAGGTGGTACTAGTGATAATACTACTGCCTGCCAATGCAGTAGATGCAAGAGATGCGGGTTCTATCCCTGGGTTGGGAAGATCCCCTGGAGGAGGGCATGGCAACCCACTCCAGTATTCCTGCCTGGAGACACATAGACAGAGGACCCTGGCGGGCTACAGTCCACCGGGGTCGCCAAAGAGTCGGACATGACTTAGCAACTAAACAACAACAGTAACTTAAAGATTATAGTCAGAGATGATAGCCTTCTCTAACCCTGCAGCCACATCCTCTGCAGGATGATTCTAGCAACATGGAGCTGCCTGGGGGGTAAGAGCTAGTACACAGTGCACGACCAGCTCCTGAGAGTGAGTGCTGGGATGCTAGATGGAAAAAGATTTGGAGAAGGGAAGAGAGGGCAGGCTGATTCAGACAGGCAAGCCCCACACAGACCCTGAGAGGCTCCAGGAGCCCAGGCAGAGGTGGTGCCAACGCCCAAAGGAAGAGGGTAGCTCAGTGCCAGGGAACCGGGGGAGGCTACATGGCTGCCAGCATAAGCGCCAGCTACTGATTGGCAAAGCTGGGGTTTAGACGGAACGTGGGTGCTGCAGCCACATGCAGGTTGTCAGAGGAGGGCCTCAAATGTTTTTGTAAATATAATTTTTGAAACCAAATTTGGCAGAAGACCAAGGTCCCTACCATCCCAGGAAGGAAATCTGATGGAGATGTCCTGCCTCTATACCTTTCATTCAACTCACCTGCCCTATACTGTCAGATCCATCTTCCTAAACACCGTCATCTCATCTCATATACCTTCACTTCCAGGAAAGCAGCAGTTGCTTCCTTTCCCTTGCACACTGACCTCACCCCATCAGGTCAATCTTACTTCTTTTTGTTTGGTTGCATTGGGCTTTCTCTAGTTGCTGAGAGCAGTGGCTACTCTTCACTGCAATGTGAAGGCTTCTCACTGAGGTGGCTTCTTGTGTTGCAGAGCACGGCCTCTAGGGCAGGAGGGCTCAGCTCAAGGGGTTAGTTGCCTCTTGGCATATGGAATCTTCTGGAGCAGGGACCAAACTTGTATCCCTTGCATTGGCAGGAGGATTCTTAATCCTGGACTACCAAGGATTCCTTAGTGGCTCAGATGGTACGGAATCCACCTGCAATGCAGGAGACCTGGGTTTGATCCCTGGGTCAGGAATATCTCCTGGAGAAGGAAATGGCAACCCACTCCAGTATTCTTGCCTGGGAAATCCCAAGGATAGTGGAGCCTGGCGGGCTACAGCCCATGGGGTCACAGAGAGTCAGACACAACTAGCAACTAAGCATGCATGAAGCATGCATGGACCACCAGGGAAGTCCTCAACCTGTCATTCATCAGTCTCTGAGCCCCGCCCCTTCCCCACACTTAAAGTGTCTCTGCTTCCTTTCCAGATTTCATCCCATCACATCCTGTCCCTTTTCTAACCCTGGCTTTGATGAACTGAACTCCAGATTAGCCCAGTGCCACATTTTTTCTTGTGTATTTCACAATCAAACACACTTCGTTTGTGATATCATGGTAATTTTATTTTCATAGCTTCTGTATGTTACTTATGTCTATATGATCAGTGAGTAAGACAAAGCATACTGTGTTCTTCCCTAATTGTTGGCTATGTAGGCCATGTCTCCCTAAGTAGGGGGAGGCCAGGGAGCCTGTGCAGTATATTTTGTTCACCTTGGGTGCAGCCAGCCCCCTTCATGAAGTGCCTGACAGCTCTGGTCTGGGTCCTTATCCTGCAGGCTCTAACAAAGCAAACTGGAATTTATAACTGCTGGCTGTCTACTTAGTAGTCATTAGCCTGGAATGCAAGGAGCTGGCAATCAGGATATTTTAGGGAATGGTTAGGTTTTGTTTGAGTATGAGATAGTCAGCTGAAGTCTTTTGGAGATAATTGAAAGATCAGAATTGAAAAGAAAATATTTTCTTGGAATTGAAAGTTGATATAGCTGAAACCTGATTTCTGCAAACTCAAATCTAGGGCAAGTAGACTTGGGGGATAAGAATTTCAGAGGGTGAGAGATGAAATCCCAAGGGTCAGATATTTCCTGACTCTCCTGAAGGCTCCCTCAGCTCAGTGAGGGGCGATGTCCACATCACCTTCCCATCAGTGTGGAGAGATGAGCTGACTTCATTATGCCGTGTCATCTTACGGTTGGGGCGGAGACCATGTGTTCTGTACACGGGCCTTATTTTCAGAAGCATCAAGTCTAGCATTTTGAACAAAGTGAGCCATATCTGACTGTAGAATTAAGTCAGTTTGTGGAGAGAAAGTCATACATATTCATCAGAAGGAAATTTGAGCCATAGAGAAAATTGAAATGTTAAAAAAAAAATGAGAAGCAAATAACTCTGCTTCTGGTTTGGAGTGCCTCATCATGGGTTGTTCCAGTCACCATCACACTCTGTTCTAAAACCCACCAGGCGACCTCCCTGGTTACCCGGTGGTTAGGACTCTGGGCTTCCTCTGTAGGGTCGTGGGTTCCATCCCTGGTTGGGGATGTAAGATCCCACAAGCCGCTCAGCACAGCTAAAAAATAAATAACTAAAAATAATTAATGAAATTTTAATAAGTAAAAAACACTTCAGAATTTCCAGTTATAGCCAGTAGTTTCTTTTTTGTCACTTTTGCCACCATCTTTCTGCTGCTGTCCAGAGTTTCCTTATAGTGAGTGGAAGGAGTTCTATCTGATTCTTTCTACCTGTCTGTCTGTTAACTGGAGCAGACAGAGCTTAGTACTGAACATCTCAAGAAAGCAACATGGTGCCCGGGAAACGCACCCAGAGTGGAGTGTTGAAAATTAGTTTTTCCCGTCTGCCCAGGAAGCCAGAAGGTGTGAAGGTCTCACTCCCTGATGAGACCCTCAACTGGAGGACGTTCTGGTAGCCTCTGGACAGAGAATTCCCTTGGGTTTTCCTGTGTAGGAACTCTTTGGAAAAGGCACACCTTGAAGTTAGTTTCATTTCCATTTGCCAAAAGAATAGTGAGGCAGTTGGGTTTTCAGTCTTGGGGGGAAGAATTGTGTCAGGGTGATGGGAAGCAGCTGCCTGGACTTGACTCCAGGGTGTTGATTCAGGTAGGCCTGGGCTGGGCGTCTGGAGGACTCCTAGGGTGACTGTGATGACAGTTGTTGTTGTTCAGATGCTCAATCATGTCCGACTCTTTGTGACCCCATGGACTGCATCACAAAGGCTTCCCTGTCCTTCACCTTCTCCCGGAGTTTGCTCAAACTCATGTCCATTGAGTCAGTGATGCCATCCAGCCATCTCATCCTCTGTTACCCCCTTCTCCTCCTGCCCTTAATCTTTCCCAGCATCAGGGTCTTTTCCAATAAGTGGGCTCTTCGCTTCATATCAGGCGGCCAGAATATTGGAGCTTCAGCTTCAGCATTAGTCCTTCCTCCTGAAACCTTGTGGTGTGTGCTCCCAACTCACAGAGCCTGACAGTAGACTTGAATGAGAAGTGTTGTCTCCTTCAAGAACCTTCAGCATTTCTGTTATGGAGTGCCAGGCCTCTCCATATGAAACTGCCTCTCTTATAATTCAAAAATAGTTGCTGATCAACAATTCCCTGTGGCTGGACTGAGAGAAAGGCCCCAAAAGGAGGACCGCCTGGGCTTGGAGCCAAGCATCCCCCTTCTCCCAGCCTCCTAGCTTTGGCCAGGTCATTTGGCCTTTGAGCATCTGTCTTGTCACCTGTAAGATGGGGCTTGTAAGGTGTGGAGATCATGCGTGCATGTTGAGGGGCTCTGTAAGCAGTTGCTCTGCTTTTATCCTCAGGATAACTTCACCTACTCCTCACTCTGAGGCATGGCCTGTGCTTAGGTCCCAGTGGTACCTTGGGGAGACCAGTGGTCAGTCTCTACAGCCCCGTGTATTCCCCTGGGTTATCCAACAAGGTGGGCCATGGAAATGTCTCCTGATGTTGCCTTCAGAAGGCAGGTTCCAGTCTTGTCTCCACCACAAGCCCCACCTCTGCTCCTCAGGGGGCTTCCTGCCTCATGCCATGCTCAGCTGTATGTCCAACTTGGTGTACCCAACAGGGCAGTATGAAAGGTACCAGGAAGTGACGTTTGGGTGGTGAGTGATGTTGAGGTAATAACGAGGTGATAGTCCTTCTCTCACTCCAGGTAGAAGCCAGTGTTCTCTCTACCTGAGCTGACCTCCCGTGACCCCCTGGCTCCACCCCCTCACATACCTTGTTCCACCCATGCTTCCCGTTCCCCCTGAACTCCTTCTTGTCTCAGGCCCTTTTTACTTACTGTGTGCCTGCTTCCACTAGAACATTCTTCCTGATGACTGCGTGGCTCACTCTCCCACTTTTGTGGTTTAACTATCACCTCCTCGGTTTTCTGGACATGCGATTTCAAACTGCAGCCCTCTTTCTCCCCCTCCCTGGGTTTATGCCACTCCACAGCACTTGCCACCACCGGCTTGTCAGCAGCATTGAGCACACAGTAGGTGCCTAATAAACAGTTTTTAATAAGTGAACAAGTGGCAGCAATATTTTAAGAAATCCAAATTTGCCTTCCTTTACCACAAAAACCTTGGTTCCAGAGAAAAATTAAACTCCTCTGGTAAGTTTTTCCTTCTAAAGGAAAATGAAGACGACAAAATGATCTTCTTCCCACCTTTTTCTGCTCAGAGGGAGCTCACCCAGGGGCCTGATTGAGATGGTTCGCTCTGAGCATCCGCACAAGCAGGGACCAGCGCTGAGATGCTGAGATGCAGGGGGATGAGCCATCCTGACTCATCAGGTGTTGTCTGTCAGCCAGACAGTGAGCCCTGGGGGCCCAAGGCAGAAACCCAAAAGGGCACCATGCGGGGATGTTGAGAAGCACCTCAGTGGGGGGCACATTATTTTAATTGTGGCATATGGTGCTCATTGACTGATCATTGAAACAGTGGCCTTATTAGTAAGGATTAAGTTGAATCAAATACACCCTGGATATGAAGGTACAGGGATAGCAAATACAGAGAGAAAAACTCCTGTCAAGCCAGTTTTTAAAGCAAGCGTTTTACTGAGACCGAATTCCCATGTCCTAAAATTCATCCTTTTGAAGGGTACAATTCAGTGGGGGTTTTTTTAGTATATTCACAGAATTGTGCAGCCATCACCACAACCTAAGTTTAGGACCTTTTTCATCACCCCATAAGCAGTCATTCTTCATTCTCCCTTCTACCCAACCTTATCTTTTTTTGTGTTCTGGATGTTGCATATAAATGGAATCATGCAGCATTTGATCTCCTGTATCTTGCTGGCTTTAATTTAGGCTGATGTTCTTAAGGTTCATCTTTGTTGTAGCATGTAACTGCACTCTATTCCTTTTTACAGCTGAATAATATTCCATTGTATGGACATACCGCATTTGGTCTATCCATTCATTCATTGGTGAGCATTTGCAATCTTCCTACTTTTTGGCTGCCACTGAGCCGTGTTGAAATGTCATGAAAGGCTTGATGCTGAAGGGGCTCCTTGCTCCTACATTGGAGGGATGTGGCCCACCTCCCAGGTGGGTGTGAGGATCTGCAAAGGTGTAGACATCTCATCTAGCTAGGTTGTTGTCCACTCTGAAAGTGGACCTTTCCCGCTTCTGTGGATTTTCTGTGCTGGTGTGTGATGTGTGTGATTATCACAGTGTTGCTCTTCTTTGACCTGTGAGTCAAATTTGGACTCCACTCCCTACCCTCCAGTCTCCACTCCTACCCACTTGGTTCTCTACAGTCAGCTCCAAGGGCCTTCAGCGCTCCCCAGCTGTGCCCTCCCCTGCCAGGCATCCTGGTCCACTTCTACAGCCATCACAGATCTTTTTGACATTACTACCTCAAACTGTTATTATTATTAGTAGTAGTAGTAGTCAGTCAGTTGTGTCCGACTCTTTACAACACCATGGACTGTAGCCTGCCAGGCTTCTCTGTCCATGGAATTCCCCAGGTAAGAATACTGGAGTGGGCAGTCATTCCCTCGTCCAGGGGATTTTCCTGACCCAAGGATCAAACCCAGGTCTCCCATATTGCAGGCAGATTCTTTCTGTCTGAACCACCAGAGAAACCGACCTCAAACTCTTACCTGTGTTTAAATGTGTTTTCTTGTTACTGTGTATTTTTTTTCCCCCATGGGTGTTGTTGTCTTGCATCCTGGCTTCCACTAAACCATAACTGCTACATGGCCAGACAGTGTCTCCTAGCAGCCTTGTCCCCAGCATCCCCTAGGCACAGCTCACAGTGGGTTCTCTGAATGCCGGCTGCTTGGGTGTCTGAGAGTTTCAAGCCCTTTGCCATGTAACTGGAGAGGCTGGAAGGGTGAATGGAGGCACCTGCTCCGCTGTACAATGGTCTTTGGAGGAGGGGGAATCAGGTTTAAATAATTTCGAATCCTGCTTTAACCTGCCATTGTTGATTCATGAAAATGTGTGGCTGAACTCGCTAAAAAGTAACCTGGATTTTTGTCAGTACTTTTCTTGGTAACCCTGCCCATCTGCATAAATTCTGCAAAACTGCAGCCACTACCTGGGCACCATTTAGTGGGACCTTTGATAACTCCTGTTCCCTTCCCTATTGGCCACAGATGTGAGCATTTGGTTAGGCTTGGGGGTCAGTGGGTGACTTGAGATAACTGCAGCCATAACAACGAGGTCGGCCTGCTCTTTGTCCATTCCCGTTCTCTGTTTTCCACATGGCTCAGGTAATCCACATTAGCAGGTAACTTGGTTTTTTCACTGCCTCTCTGTTCCTCTGTTGTCTGATTTCATTGTCCGCTGAGATAATAGTGAACAGAATAAGAACAACATCAAATTAGGAAGCTGGGAAGAGCAGGAAGAGAATCTGTAGGCCCGGTACACAAACGTTGGCTGTAACAGAAGCCACTTCTGTTCTGACTGTCCGGGCACAGGCCCCCTGCACTTTCATTCTGGTTGGCTTCTTTCCTCTCTGTTACCAGGCCTGTTTAGGTCAGCTCTTTTGGAGGGCAGAGGGTGGGGGAGGTGGGGAGCTGCTGTTCTTGAAGAAAAGGGAAGATGAGATGGATCACTTAAAATCAGAGTTAGAGACTGGACAGCTAGATGAGGCAGTTCCAAAGAAAACAGATTTCATTCTTATGAAATATTGACCAGCTTTTGTAGGAAACCATCTCTTCCTCTTTGCCTCTAGTGAGAGGCACTCTCAACCTTTCCCTCTCTTGGGAAGGGTATA
This sequence comes from Cervus canadensis, assembly GCF_019320065.1. Taxonomy (NCBI): domain Eukaryota; kingdom Metazoa; phylum Chordata; class Mammalia; order Artiodactyla; family Cervidae; genus Cervus; species Cervus canadensis. Next base: position 43,956,430 of record NC_057390.1, read on the forward strand.
ACATGATGATATCTGTAGGGTGTACTGGGGTGAACAAAAAGGCTGCAGCCAGCCAACCCCAGAGGCTCAATTGCCTCAAGTGTACCCTAGCCCACTGTGAGGCCAACAGGCACCAACTGGCTGGAAGCTCTGGTGTGTTGGTCCAGGCCCTTGTGAGATCTGGTTTGGGGCTCTGATCCTCCTCTGACCACGTGTTTACCTAGAAGCAGACAGTGGTAAGAACCGAGGTCTGGAGGCACCTGAGCCCACCAGTTCCCACAGGGAGATGATTGTTCAATGCCTTCCTCCCCACACATCTGCATGGTCAGGAGACTAGGGTTTGGCGGTAACTTCCGCTGTTGGACGGCTCCATTTCTGGGGGAGTTTCTTCCCTGTGTTTAGCTGTTATCGTCTCACTCTGGAGCCCCCCAGTGTAGATCTCACCTTCCTCCTTATCCCCACATATCAGACCGTGGTGTCTCAGGGTGACTTGAGTGGGCTGTACCCTTCTCATTCCCACACCATTCTGTCAAATACAGTTTTCTGCAAGTCACCTGTTAACAAAGGAAGATCAGTGGATCCTGGAAGCCTGATATGTCATGTATATATATGGTATATCATTGTCTACTGAGATAGTAGTGAACAGAGAAAGAAGAGAATTAAAATAGGAACATATATAGGAACATTAAAATAGAAATATGTATATATATGGACTTCCCTGGTGGCCCAGATGGTAAAGAATCTGCCTGCAATGGAGGAGACCCAAGTTCGATCCCTGGGTCAGGATGATCCCTTGGAGAAGAGCTTGACAACCCACTCCAGTATTCTTGCCTGGGAAACACCATGGACAGAGGAGCCTGGCGGGCTGTAGTCCATGGCCTCGCAAAGAGTTGGACACGACTGAGCAACTAACACACACACACACACACACACACGTATCTGTATATTTTAAGCATGGGGTCAATATCTATCACATTGTAGAAAAAAAGGATGATAATTCTATCAGCTAAACCAACCAGTTTTCATTTGAGTATTTCCTTTGTCTGATGAATCAAAAAATCTCTGCAGATGGTGACTGCAGCCATGAAATTTAAAGATGCTTGCTCCTTGGAAGAAAAGCCATGACAAACCTAGACAGCATATTAAAAAACAGAGATATTACTTTGCCAACAAAGGTCCATCTAGTCAAAGTCATGGTTTTTCCAGTAGTCATATATGGATGTGAGAGTTGGACCATAAAAAAGACTGAGCACCAAAGAATTGATGCTTTTGAACTGTGGTGTTGGAGAAGACTCTTGAGAGTCCCTGGGGCTGCAAGAAGATCAAACCAGTCCATCCTAAAGGAAATCAATCCTGAATATTCATTGGAAGGACTGATGCTGAAGCTGAAACTCCAATTCTTTGGCCACCTGATGCGAAGAACTGACTCATTTGAAAAGACCCTGATGCTGGGAGAGATTGCAGGCAGAAGGAGAAGGAGACAACAAAGGATGAGACAGTTGGATGGCATCACCAACTCAATGGACATGAGTTTGAGCAAGCTCTGGGAGATAATGAAGGACAGGGAAGCCTAGCATGCTTCAGTCAATGGGCTCGCAAAGAGCTGGACACAACTGAGCAACTGAAAAACAACAACAAATCAGTTTGGTAACCCAGCTTTGGCAATTTCTTCATTCACTGTATAATAATTTCCCCCACAGTTCTAGGCATCATAAGACCAAGACTTAAGGAAACAAATGTTTTGCAGCTGCAATGAGCATTGAGATGGGTGCACCTCATTCAGAGGAACAGACTCAGAATTGTGACACTGCCTAGAGAACAGTGAAGTTGGGGTCCCCGTACCTGGGAGGAAATAGGGACCTTGGAGGCAGAGGAAGAATCGGTATGAGGTAGGGCTACTTTCCTGGCTCTCAGGAGCATCACCACATGTAGGGAAAGGAGCATGTTTGGGAATCATTTTAACCTTTTAGAAGAGGGGAAAAAAAACCAGTGCCCTTTTTACATACTTTTTGGAATTTCCTGTGTTTCATGTTAGCTGGTTACTGTTTTGGCTTCTTTCCATGATAGTAAGCACTGTCTGTTTTGTTAGCAATTTCTTTTCCCTTCAAGTACCGTTCCTGATCAATTCTGTTTGCCTGAGTCATATATAATCACAAGGCTGTTTGCTTCCATCTCTCTCCCCTTAATTTATAGAATTCCCACTGTGCACTTAAGGTTCCAGAAGGGGCTGTGATGGGGGGTGTTGAGGGACAGGGGGCAGCCTTGTAGGAGGGCAGTGGGTGCTGGAATCCTAGGTGCTCCTCCCACCCTCCCAGAGGGCTGCTCTCTCCAGGGCCTGAATGCTGTCATATAATGAGCTCTTCCTAGACAGTACTTTTTCCATTTTATAGATAGGGAAATCAAGACCGAGTTACTCACTAGAATCAGAGGTTGGCATGGCCTCGCTAGAGCCTTGGCTCAGCTGTGGCTGCCAGCCCTTCTGTCCAAGCTCTGAAAGCCCCAGAGACAGATGGTGTGGGCTGAGGAAGGGGTCACTGTGGAGGTTCAGCCAGCTCTGCTGGGGTCTGTTGTGGGTGAGTTGGGCTTGGGTAGAGGATACAGTCAAAAAGAGGGTGGAGAGACTTCCCTGGTGGTCTGTTGGTTAGACTTCACCTTCCAATGCAGGGGGCACAGGTTCAATCTCTGGTGTGGGACATAAGATCCCACCTGCCTTCTGGCCAAAACACTAAAACATAAAACAGAAACAATATTGTAATAAGTTCAACAAAGACTTTAAAAATGGTCCACATCAAAAAAAAAAAAAAAAGAGAAGAGGAAGAAGAAAAAGCTTAAAAAAAAAAAAAAAAACCAGAAGAAAGCAGATAGGAATAGATAGGGGCCAGTTAACCCAAGATGAGAGAAAGTGGCCACCCATAGGATGAGGCCTTTCAGAGGCCCTCCTGGGGAAGAAAAGGATCCTGGCAGGCTGAACTGTTATTGGTCAGACACGTTGAGCTGCCTTCCCTCCAAAACCATCCGTGTTCTGCAGACGTTGTCTTCTTTTGCTCTGTAACAGCAAAAAGAGGAGTAAGTTGATTCTGTGCCTGCTCAGTCGTGTCCGACTTTTTGTGATGTCATGGACTGTAGCCTGCCAGGCTTTTCTGTTCATGGGATTTCCCAGGCAAAAATACTGGAGTGGGTTGCCACCTCCTGCTCCAGAGGATCTTCCCGACCCAGGGATTGAAGCTGCGTCTCCTGCATTGCAGGTGGATTATTTACCTGCTGAGCCATTGGGTAAGTCCCTTGCTCCCATCTTCACACCCAAAATCCAACACAGTCAGTGTGGTAGAGAGCCATGGTCTAAACAAGAATTTATTTTCTTGCAGCATAGAGTAGCCAAGAGACTGGCTGAGTTGCCCGCACCCCAGCCTGTCCCTCCCCTGAGGCTGAGCCCCTCCAGTAAAGGTTAGAAGAGGGCTGAGTGAGCCGGTGCAGAAAAGCTCCCTGTGACCGTAGCTTCCCTTAGCACGTGAAATCTGATGATCTAAGCGTTTCCCATGGTAAGTGCATAAAAAAGATTTCTTATCCTTTTTGGAAAGAAAGAAATATGACATTTCTTTTGAGTCATAACTATTGTTAGATGCTGAATGAGAGAAGACAGTTAACGCTCTGTTCTTCTAAGCAATTTTCTCTGACTTTCTTTTGCTCTCAGAAGATCTCGTGAGTTAATTTTTAAAGGCCTTGAGTGTGTGTGTGTATGTGTGTGTGTGTAGAGGGAGGCCCGCTCTCCTGTGAAGGACGTCGCTGGTCAGGATGCACTGGGGAGACGGTCAGGAGACCTCCGTCCGGGCAGGAGGAGAGATGTAGGGCTGGGAATTTTGTGTTGAGTCCTGAGGCTTCCAGTTTGCAAAGTGCTCTCTTTGGTTCAGTTTGGAGCCTCAGCGTGTAAGCCACGGGTGTCTCTGCTAGTGGGGTGTTTGCTTGCCCGGCCCTCAGCCATCTCTACCTCGTAGCCAGAAACCCAGCTTGTTGCCATCTCCTCTCAAATGTGCTTCGAATCCCCATCCAGGTCAATCTTCTCACTTGTCCATGCCACTGTCTTCCTTGGCCCTCGCAATAGTGACTCTCCAAGAAGGCAATGGCACCCCACTCCAGTAGTCTTGCCTGGAAAATCCCATGGACAGAGGAGCCTGGTAGGCTGCAGTCCATGGGGTCGCGAAGAGTCAGACGTGACTGAGCGACTTCACTTTCACTTTTCACTTTTGTGCATTGGAGAAGGAAATGGCAACCCACTCCAGTGTTCTTGCCTGGAGAATCCCAGAGATGGGGTCGCACAGAGTTGGACATGACTGAAGTGACTTAGCAGTAGCAGTCTCCCTAGAACACCCCAGGCAGGTTTGTATTCATGCCTCTGCCACCTCCTTAGGTTGCTCTTGTGTCTTGCCTGGATAATTATAGTAGTTTGCAGCCAGTCTCCTGTTTCTCTCCCTCCCTCCCTGCCCTTCCCACCACTGTATTGCCATCCTAGCACCTTCTGGGCTCAGGCTGCTCCCCACTTCCCTGGGGAGTGCAAAACCTTTGATGGCTCCCCATGGCCCACGAGAAAATTCTGATGGCCTTCGCATCTTAGCTTTCCTATCTGGGTCCGTCCTGTCTGGCCAGAGTAACAGCGTGGATGCTGCTGAGGGTCTTGACAGTCCTGATTGCTTCTGGGTATTCCAGCTGCTGAAAAAAGTATGTTTGCCAAGTTGATGGTTATCAGAGGACAGCCACCAGCAAGAAGATTTGCTGACTTAAGTTTGAAGGAGGAGGAGGATACCGGTGAAGTGGGAGGGAGAGGCAGTGTTATGGAGCGATAGAGAAAGCCAAGGAGAAGGGCCCAGTCACAAAGAAGAGATTTCCCTGAGTCTGGCTAAGAAAGGCCCCATTCTAGACCGTGGGCATTGGCAAGACTGCTGAAGAGACCTGGTTCTGTTAGTCCTCCTTATAAGGCCAGGTCCAGACTGCTGATGGCCACCTCCACTGGCTGAGGTTCCCAAGTGAGTTGAGACCTGAAAAGCTTTGCTGAAGACAATAAATGGGCTTTTTAGTTTTGTTTTGGCTCAGATGGTAAAAGAATCCTCCTGCAGTGGAGGAGACCTGGGTTTCATCCCTGGGTCGGAAGATTCCCTGGAGAAGGGAATGGCAACCCTCTCCAGTATTCTTGCCTGGAGAATTCTGTGGACAGAGGAGCCTGGCAGGCTACAGTCCATGGGGTCACAAAGAGTCGGACGTGACTGAGCGACTTTCACTTTCACTTTTGAGTAAGTAGACTCTCAATGTTTCTGATGCTTGGGATCCATTATGTTATTTATTTATTTTATTTTATTTTTGGCTGTGCTGGGTCTCTGTTGCTGTGCAAACACGGGATTTCTGTAATTGTGGCGAGTGGGGGCTACTCTCTAGTTGCAGTGCACTTCCCTTGTTGTGGAGTTCAGGCTCTAGAGGGTGGGCTCAATAGTTGTGGTGCATGGATTTAGTAGCCCTGCGGCATATGGAATCTTCCTGGACCAGGGATCGAACCTGTTGTCCCCTGTGTTGGAAGGCAAATTCTTAACCACTGGACCACCAAGGAAGTCCCATTATGTCACTTTGATAGAGAACATAGGAGCTTCTCCCCGTCTATTTCACTTTTGTAAATAACAATCCTGAAACCAACACAGAGGGTCCGGGTCTGGGTCTGGGAAGACTTTTGGAGGGACCCCCAAAGCACTTGCCCCATTGAATCACCTGGAAGAATACTGAGTCAAGGTCATGACTCAGACTTTAAAAGGGTCTTAGACAACTGGAGGTTGCCTATGGAGGGGTGGTCAGGATGCCATGGGTCTAAATCCTTACCAGAGGAGAAGATGCTTTGCTGAGTTCTGGAGGGAAGGAAGAGAGAGAGGGGACCACAACTGAGTGTTGAGGTTGAAGGATGTTGCAATGTGCAAATCTGGCTTTTTATAAGGATGACCAATCATCCAAAGATCAGACTGTCCAAAGGTAGACTAATAGCCCAGTATCAATAATAATAGCACCTTGTTTCTTGTGGGATATTTTACAGTTGCAAAGTGTTTGCATGAGAGGCAGCAAGCCCTTCTTCTCTGGAAGGATTCAAGTTCAGGAAGGGATGTTGTTGAGCACATTCAGGCCCTTCTGAGAGTTAGGTGCCTCCAGATGGATGTTTTCCACATGTGCGTCAGAACTATGTGGGGTGCTTACAGATACAGAGAACAGTCTAGTGTTTACCAGTGGTGAGAGGGAAGGAGGAGGCGCCAGATAGGGCTGGGGGATTAAGAGATACAAACTATCATGTCTGAAGTAAACAAGCTACAAGGATATATTATACAGTACAGGGAATATAGTCAATATTTTGTGATAACTATAAATGAGGTGTAACTTTAAAAAATTGTGAATGTCTATGTTGTATACTTGAAACTTGCAAAATATTGTACTGCGACTACACCTCAAGAAAGGAAGAAAATTATGTGGGATGCTTTGAAAAGATTCTGGATCCCGGGACTCGCTCAGACCTGTTGGGTCTGCATCTTTCAGGGAGGGACCCAGGAATCTATACTGGGCTCAGGCAGCCAGTGTGCCCGGCATTCCTCAGAGAATGTCCACTGCACATGGCGGGGACCCCTGCCTGTCATGTCCATCACGGAGTGCCCAGTGCCTGCCCCACAGCAGGAGCGAAACAAATGTTTGCTGAGTCCATGTGCTGACACTAGTTGATGTAATTGCCCTGACCTCTCCAACTGCCTTTTCACCATGTCATCTACAGTGTGTCTGCCCCAGACTCCTTTCTGCTCTTTGAACAAACACACCACACACGTCCACTCTGCCCAGCCTTTGCTCACCCTATGTTCTCAGTCTGGATCACTCCTCTGCTTATTTGGCTACAGAAGCCGCAAGTCTTTGGTGCATGCGCTATGCGGTGTGTGTATGTCTTGGTTGCTCAGTCATGTCTGACTCTGTGATCCCATGGACTATAGCCCACCAGGCTCCTCTGTCCATGGGATTCTCCAGGCAAGAATACTGGAGTGGGTAGCCATTCCCTTCTCCATGGGATCTTCTTGACCTGGGTCTCGCATATTGCAGGCAGATTCTTAACTATCTGAAGCAAACAGGGTAGCCCCATGTGCTATCCTAGGTGCCACTAAGCCTTCTAGCCAGCCCACCACATGTACTTGCTCTTTCATGAGTCTTCCTTGAAACCTCCCTTCAGTTCAGTTCAGTTGAGTTGCTCAGTTGTGTCAGACTCTTTGCAACCCCATGGACTGCAGCACGCCAGGCCTCCCTGTCCATCACCAACTCCCAGAATTTACTCAAACTCTTGTCCAGTGAGTCGGTGGTGCCATCCAACCATCTCATCCTCTGTGATCGCCTTTGTCTCCTGCCTTCTGTCTTTCCCAGCATCAGGGTCTTTTCCAATGAGTCAGTTCTTCCCATCAGGTTCAGCTTCAGCATCAGTCCTTCCAATGAATATTCAGGACTGATTTCCTTTAGGATGGACTGGTTGGATCTCCTTGAAGTCCAAGAGACTCTCAAGAGTCTACTCCAACACCACAGTTCAAAGGCATTAATTCTTAGGCGCTCAGCTTTCTTTATAGACCAACTCTCTCATCTATACATGACTACTGGAAAAACCATGGCTTTGACTAGATGGACCTTTGTTGGCAAAGTAACGTCTCTGCTTTTTAATATGCTGTCTAGGTTTGTCATGGCTTTTCTTCCAAGGAGCAAGCGTCTTTTAATTTCATGGCTGCAGTCATCATCTGCAGTGATTTTGGAGCCCCCCAAAATAAAGTCAGCCACTGTTTCCACTGTTTCCCCATCTATTTGCCATGAAGTGATGGGACCGGATGACATGATGTTAGTTTTCTGAATGTTGAGTTTCAAGCCAAATTTTTCACTCTCCTCTTTCACTTTCATCAAGAGGCTTTTTTGTTCCTCTTCACTTTCTGCCATAAGGGTGGTGTCATCTGCATATCTGAAGTTATTGGTATTTCTCCCGGCAGTCTTGATTCTAGCTTGTACTTCATCCAGCCCAGTGTTTCTCATGATGTACTCTGAATATAAGTTAAATAAGCAGGGTGACAGTATACAGCCTTGATGTACTCCTTTCCTGATTTGGAGCTAGTCTGTTGTTCCATGTCCAGTTCTAACTGTTGCTTCCTAATCTTCATACAGATTTCTCAAGAGGCAGGTCAGATGGTCTGGTATTCCCAACTCTAAGAATTTTCCACAGTTTCTTGTGGTCCACACAGTCAAAGGGTTTGGCATAGTCAATAAAGCAGAAGTAGATGTTTTTCTGGAACTCTCTTGCTCTTTCGATGATCCAGCAGATGTTGGCAATTTGATCTCTGGTTCCTCTGCCTTTTCTAAATCCAGCTTGAACATCTGGAAGTTCACAGTTCACGTACTGTTGAAGCCTGGCTTGGAGAATTTTGAGCATTATTTTGCTAGCGTGTGGGATGAGTGCAATTATGTGGTAATTGGAGCATTCTTTGGCATTGCCTTTCTTTGGGATTGGAATGAAAACTGACCTTTTCCAGTCCTGTGGCCACTGCTGAGTTTTCCAAATTTTCTGGCATATTGAGTGCAGCACTTTCACAGCATCATCTTTCAGGATTTGAAATAGCTCAACTGGAATTCCATCACCTTCACTAGCTTTGTTCGTAGTGATGCTTTCTAAGGCCCACTTGTCTTCACATTCTAGGTGAGTGATCACACCATTGTGATTATCTGGGTCACGAAGATGTTTTTTGTACCGTTCTTCTGTGTATTCTTGCCACCTCTTAATATCTTCTGCTTCTGTTAGGTCCATACCATTTCTGTCCTTTATTGTGCCCATCTTTGCTTGAAATATTCCCTTGGTATCTTTCTTGAAGAGATCTCTAGTCTTTCCTTTAGATAAGAAAGGAAGCCTTTCTTTTTTTTTTTTTTACTAGGAAGCCTTTCTTATCTTTCCTTGCTATTCTTTGGAACTCTGCATTCAAATGGGTATATCTTTCCTTTTCTCCTTTGCCTTTCGCTTCTTTTTTATTCACAGCTATTTGTAAGGCCTTTCGTTTCTCTTTTATTCACAGCTATTTGTAAGGCCTTCCACTGTATAATCATAATGGATTTGATTTCGGTCGTACCTGAATGGTCTAGTGGTTTTCCCTACTTTCTTCAATTTAAGTCTGAATTTAGCGATAAGGAGTTCATGGTCTGTACCACAGTCAGCTCCCGGTCTCGTTTTTGCTGACTGTATAGAACTTCTTCATCTTTGGCTGCAAAGAGTATAATCAATTTGATTTCGGTATTGACCATCTGTTGATGTCCATGTGCAGAGTCTTCTCTTGTGTTGTTGGAAGAGGGTGTTTGCTATGACCAGTGCATTCTCTTGGCAAAACTGAGTCCCCTTATAGGAGAGAGGTCTATTGGGCTTCTCTTAGACTGTAACATTCTTGAGCATCTAGGAGCCTTCCCTCATACTTATATGTGAAGAATATTTGCAAACTTAAAAAAAAAATCTATATGACTATATACACATGTGTACTTTTTCCCAAATAAAGAAATCTGCAAAATTGAAATGTGTTGAATTAAATCTAATGTTTAATTAAATTACTTCTAAATGTAAAGTCTTCATTGACTATGTTAAAACCTTTGACTGTGTGGATCATAACAAACTGTGGAAAATTCTTAAAGAGACAGGAGTACCAGACCACCTTACCTGTCTCCTGAGAAACCTGTATGCTGCTCAAGAAGCAACAGTTAGAACTGGACGTGGAACAACTGACTGGTTCCAAATTGGGAAAAAAGTACTACAAGACTGTATAGTTTCACCTTGCTTATTTAACATCTATTCAGAGTGCATCATGCAGATTACTAGGGTAGATGAATCACAAGCTGGAACCAAGATTACCTGGAGAAATATCAACAGCCTCAGATATACAGTTGATACCAGTCTAATGGCAGAAAGTGAAGAGAAACTAAAGAGCCTCTTGATCAGGATGAAAGAGGAGAGTGAAAAAGCTGGCTTGAAATTCAACATTAAATAAATAAGATCATTGCATCTGGTCTCATCACTTCAGGGCAAATAGAAGGGGGAAAAGTGGAAACAGTGACAGATTTTATTTTGGGGGGCTCCAAAATCACTGTGGATAGTGACTGCAGCCAAGAAATAAAAGACGTTTGCTCCTTGGAAGGAAAGCTATGACAACCCTTGATAGCGTATTAAAAAGCAGAGACATCACTTTGTGGACAAAGATCTGTATAGTCAGAGCTGTGGTTTTTCCAGTAGTCATGTATGAATGTGAGAGTTGGATCATAAAGAAAGCTGAGTGCCAAAGACTTAATGCTTTTCAAATTATGGTGCTAAAGAAGACTCTTGTGAGTCCCTTGAACTGCAGGGAGATCAAACCAGTCAATCCTAAAGGAAATCAACCCTGAATATTCGTTGGAAAGACTGATGCTAAAGCTCCAATATTTTGGTCACCTGATGTGAAGAGCCGACTCATTGGAAAAGACCCTGATGCTGGGAAAGACTGAAGGCAGGAGGAGGGGACAGCAGATGATGAAATTGTTAGATAGCATTACTAACTTAATGGACATAAGTGTGAGCATCCAGGAGATAGAGGAGCCTGGCATGCTACAGCCTGCAGGGTCACAAAGAGCTGAAGAAAACTTAGCAATTGAACAACAACAAATGTAAGATCATCCTTGCCAGCTTGGTCAGTTGTTACTTGACTTAACTCCTCGGTGTGGGATCAAAAGGATTGAGCTTCACCCAGCATCTTTCTTGTGGAGTTCACCAGATGCTCTTCCATGGAGGTCAGGAGTTCTAGAAGGTTATGTGGTCGTGAGCTCCCCCTTCGCCTTTATCTTCTAGCTCACAGTGGTCTCTGCTCCTTGCCTTGTGCATTTTTAGAGGTTAGTGACCTCCTGAAGTGAGGCTTGATGAAATAGTAATAACCATAATAAGAGTAAGAGTGGCCCCTGAGGAGCACTTTCTATGCTCTGGGAGCACTTTCTGTGCACCAGGTGCTGGTCCAGGTGTCTGTGTTAATTCCCTCTTGTAATCTCTGGAGCAGCCCTAGGAGGTTAATATTACAGCTGGGAAACTGAGGGATTCTTTGGGATTTGTTCAACGCTTGCAGCCAGCAGATAAAAAGCAGCTAGACCGCCCGTTCTCCTGCAAGTCTGAAACAAGTGTATCCCACACCCAGCTTGCTGAGTGCGCCTCGCCACCCTTCCACTTCTGCCTGCATGTGGCTGCTCAACTGGGGCAGTCAACTGTTTTCTCCTGACGGAAAATGAGAAGAGGAGGCTGGTGGTTTCAAGTTTCATAAATTTCCAAGCAGCCTGCCCTGAGGCCAACGGGCTTGGCTCTGGGCTTCTTTGGGGGGTGGCGGGGGGTGGGGAGGGTTGAGGAGGAGACTTGCAAAAGAGAGAGGTACTGTGAGCAGGGGGCCCCTGAGAGAGACCTGGATCACCCGGTGAGCAGACCTGCCTAACAGGAGCAGCCAGCAGAAATGCGGGTGGGGGAGGTTGGATGGAGCGCATTCCTTGTCCAGTTTGGTGGGTGGCCAAAAACCCAAGTGTAAGGAAGGAAGCCACATCCTTTCAAATTGCCCAGGGAAAGGCCCTGCTTTGGAAGGTAGAGGATGGATAGGAGGCTCGCAGAGGTATGTGTGCTTCTGCTCTGGGCCTGAGAAATTAATAGCTCGTAGAAAAAGACTTTGGCAGAGAGAGTTTTCAGTACAGCAGGGAAACCTCAAACAGGTCCCATTCTTTTATGGGATTGAATAATCGTAGAGGAACATAGAGGCCGACTGGAAGAGAAAGTCCAGAGCCACAGTGTGTGTGCCCCCAGGAAAGAAGCCTCGTCTGTCTGTGTCTGTGTATCATACATCTAGGTTCATTGATCCTGCGGGTATATATATATCATCATGGGGTTCCCCTGGCATGGCCATTCTCCCCAAATCTTACCCATCAGTCAGGAAAGTGTGACGAGAGCTCTGTGTCCAGTGCCAAGTCCAGGGGTGCGTGGGAGGCATGCAAACGTGATCCCCCTCTCCAAGAACTGAGTTTTAATGGGAAGACACAGAACTTGGTATAAAGCAGTAAAAACGACACGGGTGGGCTCAGTGAGATCAAGGGCCACAATGAGTGTCAGACATAGAGGGTCTAAGGACACAGGAGGAGGGAAAGCCAGCTGATTTGTGGACAAAGCAGGATGTGGGGGAGACCTTGAAGAATAAGTGGGGTTCTCCTGGAGATGAAAGGGGAAGATGGCGGGGAGAGACCAGCTCTCGTGTGTCCTGGATGCAAAGACGGCCATCCAAGCCTCTGAAGACAGCCTGGGACCCGATTTGTTCTCCAGCCATAGCTGCTGGCCTTGCAGGGGCCACAGGCACAGTGTCAGTGTGTGTGTGTGCCAAATCGCTTCAGTCATGTTCAATTCTTTGTGACCCCGTGGATTGTCTTTGAGATGCTGGGCTCCTCTGTCCATGAGATTCCCCAGGCAAGAATACTGGAGTGGATTGCCATACCCTCCTCCAGGGGATCTTCCCGACCCAGGGATTGAACTCGCATCTCATGTCTCCTGTGTTAGGTGGGTTCTATACCACTAACGCCTCCTGGGCACAGATGTGGGGTCTGAACCCCCCTTAACGGATGAGCAGGTGGGTGCTGGCCTGGTTGCCAGGCAGCCTGTGGCAGTCAGGAGGACTGCAGGGCGGCAGGAATGTGTTAACTCCAGCGGATGGCTGCTATCTGATCCTGGACCGGTTGTGGCAGCGGCAGCAGCGACTTCCGCTTCCCCCATTGTTAACATACCAGCCAGACTGTGAATGAATGAATGAGTGGGTGGAAAGGGTTCCAGTGCAGGCTCTCACAGCCGACGTAAAATAGCCTCCGCCTGCTGGCCTGCCAGCCTTTGGGATTGGAAAACCCCAGGTGGGACATGGCCCTAAGGAGTGGATGGACTCGCAGCCTGGGGATTATAATTGTTTTAATTGGGACAGAAAATCTACTTTGCAAAATAACTTCCCAAATTGCTTAACACAACATTGGTGTTAAGGTTTATTCCTATCTCCAGCACAAGCCCAGGGCTTCCCATCTAAGAGCTCAGCCATCTTCTGGAACTATTTCCCACTTTGAGTGTATATCTAAGTCCCATGTGTGTGTGTTCAGTCATGTCTGACTCTTTGCGGCTCCATGGACTGTGGCCTGCCAGGCTCCTCAATCCATGGGATTTCCCAGGCAAGAATACTGGAGTGGGTTGCCATTTCCTTCTACAGGGGATCTTCAGAATCTGGGATCACCTTGTGTCCTGTCTCCTGCATTAGCAGGCAGATTCTACCACTGTGCCACCTGGGAAGCCAGATTGCTGAGCCCCACTACCACAGTGGGGGGCCTGAGAATTTGCATTTCGAACAAGTTCCCACTGCTGTTGGTCCATGGACCACACTTTGCAAACCACCATTCTAGGGCTTCGTAGTTCTCCACTGAAGCTTCTGCATCCAGCCAGGAGCTGAGGGATGGATGAGAGGGAGCAGAATTCAGTCACTGTGGCTGCACTGAACTCCAAGAGAGCCCGAGAAACAGAGTCATCCCGTGGGCCCAGGAGAAAGGTAAGATGGCATTGTCTCTGCCACCATCTAAAAGGGCAACACAGATTCTGATCTCATTGGTCTCTGCTTAGAACAGTAGATTTCAAAATGCTTTTCAGATGCATGGAGAAGGTCAACTAAGATTTGCAGTTAATCATGGCACCAGGCTGGAGAAGGAAATAGCAACCCACTCCAGTATTCTTGCCTGGAAAATCCCATGGACAGAGGAGCCTGGTGGGCTACAGTCCATGGGGTCGCAAGAGTCGGACATGACTGAGTGACTAAATAGCCACCACCTCCATGGCACCAGGGCCTTTCAAAAAGGCCGAACCTTCAAGGAGCTCATTATCGAATGTCTTAACTGGTTCCACCGTGTGAGTCATTTAAGACTCTGGTTCCTGTGTTGGATGGTCCTTGGCATCCCCAGTCCAGCCTTTATAGCTTAGGCCTGTGGAAGCAAGCTACAAACAGGAGCCAGCTTGTACATGGTGGACTTTTTTTTGCATCTTACCAGTTACTGCTCAATGTCTAGCTTCATTTTTATTGCCTCATGAGTCTCAGAGCCGATAACCCTGCTGGCTTGTATAGGGCAGAAGGTGTTGGGGTTTTTTGTATACAAAGATGTATGCTTAGTTTTGTTTTTTTTTTTTAATGGTTGTGCTGGGTCTTCCTTGTTGCACGTGGACTTTAGTTGCAGCGAGTGGGGGCTCCTCTCCAGTAGTTTCGGTGCTCAGGCTTCTCATTGTGGTGACTTCTTCGTGGAGCACAGGCTCGCTTTATGGCTCTTGGGCTCAAGAGTTGTGGCGCATGGGCATAGTTGCTCCACAGCAGAGGGATGGAACCCATGTCTCCTGAATTGGCAGGTTGTTTCTTTACCACCAAACCACCGTGGAGGCCCCAGCAAGTGTTTTGTAATTAGAATTTAGCCATGGTGAATAGGCATGTTACGTAGTTCAGGCCCGATTTGGGATAAAATCAAAGTGAGTGAATCAGCAGGTGTTACATACCTGTCTGTGCTGGAGGATTCAAGAGAACATGCTCCAGGCCATCCTCGATGGCCTTATCTCTTTGTAGAGCCCAGAGCAATACAAATACAGGCATTCCTCATTTTATTGCACTTTGCAGATACTGTGTTTTGTTTTTTTTTACACATGGAAAATTTGTGGCCACCCTTTGTCAAGCAAGTCTGGGGTGTCATTTTTCCAATGACGTTTGCTTACTCTGGGTCTCCGTGAAACATTTTGGTCATTCTCACAATATTTCAGACTTTTTCATTATTGTTATGGTGTTCTGTGATCTGTGATCTTTGATGCTACTGTTGTAGTCATCTGGGGGTACCAGGAACTGTGCTCATATGATGGCAAAGTTAATCTACAAATGTCTGTGTTCTGACTGCTCCACTCCCTGGTTGCTCCCTCATCTTTGTCCCTCTGCTTGGACCTTCCTGTTCCCTGAGACATAACAATACTGAAATTAGGCCAGTTAATGACCCTATACTGGCCCTTAAGTGTTCAAATGAAAAAAGGAGTTACAAGTCTCTCATGTTAAATCAAAAGCTAGAAATGACGAAGCTCAGTGAAGAAGGCATGTCCGAAGCTGAGGGAGGCTAAAAGTAGGCCTCTTGGTCCAAACAGTTAGCAAAGTTGTGGACTCAAAGGAAAGGTTCTTGAAGGAAATTAAAACTGCTGCTCCAGTCAACATATGAATGACAAGGGAGTGAAGCAGCCTCAAAGCTGATACGAGGAAAGTTTTAGTGGTCTGCAAAGAAGATCAAACCAGCCACAATGTTCCTTTAAGCCAAGGCCTTATCAAGATCAAGGCCCTAACTGTCTTCAGTTCTGTGAAGGCTGAGGTCCCTTACCTAGAGAGCCTGGTATAAGTGATCCCATCAGCACATCCCTTTCTTGGCCTGTCCTGGCCACATGTGAGGACAAGCCTGCAACACTTGAACTCTTTCTCTGGGCTTGGACTGAGAGGGCGGTCGCATTGATGTTTCTGTTCCAGGGGATGTGGGGCAGGGCAAGACGGGCTCTCAGAGGCTGTGTTCTGCTATGTAAGCACCCAGCTCTCCTATGTGAGCTCTCCTACGTGAGCCTGCCTGTGTCAGGAAGCTGAGCTGTTGCCCTCTGATTCAGCCCAGGAGCTCTGCTATGGCCAGGGGTGAGGGCTGTCACGTGAGTCTTCCTTCTGATCCCCTCAGCATCTCAGAGAGGTCAAGGGCCTGCCCCCAAGTGTCACAGTGCAGTTGAATGACAGGTCTGCCTGTGTCTCGGTTTTCTGACCTCACATCTGGAGTTCATCCCAGGGTTCAGCATCTTTCACAGCCCTGGATGAAGAATTTCATGTTCCTTAAGAATGCAGCTGCCATAGCAGGGACTAGGAGATGCCTGGGAAATCAGCTTTAGCCAAGTATGCATGAAGGTGGGAAGTGAAGTCACTATCACCGGCTTGTACCAAGGGCCATCATTTTGCCGACAAAGATCCCTATAGTCAAAGCTGTGGTTTTTCCAGTAGTCATGTACAGATGTGAGAGTTGGACCATGAAGAATGCTGAGCACTGAAGAACTGACGCTTTCGAACTGTGGTGCTGGAGAAGGCTCCTGAGAGTCCTTTGGAGATGGAACTGGTTCCAAGGAGATGGAACCAGTCAATCATAAAGGAAATCAACCCTGAATATTCATTGGAAGGACTGATGGTAAAGCTGGAGCTCCAAAACTTTGGCCACCTGGTGCAAAGAGCCAACTCATTGGAAAAGATCCTGATACTGGGAAAGAGGGCAGGAGGAGAAGGTTGCTACAGAGGATGAGATGGTTGGATGGCATCACTGACTCAATGGACATGAGTTTGAGCAAACTCAGGGAGATGGTAGAGGGCAGGGGAGCCTGGCGTGCTGCAGTCCGTGGAGTCACAAAGAGTCTGACACAACCTAGCAACTAAACAGCAACAACACAAGGGCCTAGGCCTGCATATTGACTTGTGAGTTCGCATTACAGTATTTTACAGAGGAGGCAGCTGAGGTTCAGAAGGGCTGGGTGGGTTGCCCGGCCCCAAGCAGGAGCCAGACCCGCAGGAGCCTTGCACTTAACCTCAGGCCATCCAGGGCCCTCACCAGTTAGCTTGCTGGGCTTAGGACAGCCTCAGCTCTGGAGGGCGTTGGCGTGTCTGTGCTTGTGAGTTTTCTCTGGAGCCTGCCTTGAGGGAGAGAATGACTGTGTCTCAGCCTGAGGTGCCACCTGCATTAAGGTGTGGCAGCTCATGACCTGGTGGAAGGTAGGTGTTTGTGACTTGCTGGTGGAAAGAAAGAGAACCAGACTGGGAGAGCCCTCATGGTGCCTGTGGCCCATGTTGGTTGGGGGCCCTGACTCCTTGTTTGTTTTTGTGTTCTATTGCTTCATTTAAAAATGTATATATTTATTGTATTTACTTATTGGGTTGCCTTGGATATCAGTTGTGGCAGGTGGGATCTTGTTCCTTGACCAGGGATCCAACCTGGGGTCCCCTGCCTTGGGAGCACAGAGTCTTGGCCCTTGGACCACAGGGAAGTCGCTCTTTGCTCATTTTAACTTGAGGATCATATCTTCTGAGGAGATAAGTATCTACCTGCCAATCAGGAGAGAACACAGGGGAAATGGCTTCAGGGTCCATTCAGAGTGGCAGGTTAAAACCTAGGGCTTGCTCTAAGCCAGTGGTCCCCAACCTTTTTGGCACCAGGGACCAGCTTTGGGGAAGACAGTTTTTTTTACAGATTTGGGTGGGGAGGATGGTTTTGGGGTGATTCAAGTGCATTACTTTTATTGTGTACTTTATTATTCTTTGCTGTTGTTCAGTCGCCAAGTCGTGTCTGACTCTGTGACCCCATGGACTGCAGCATGCCAGGCTTCCCTATCCTTCACCATCTCCCGGAGTTGGCTCCAACTCTTGTCCATTGATTCAGTGATGCCATCCAACCATCTCATCCTCTGTTGTCCCCTCCTTCTCCTGTATTATTCTTACATTGTGATATACAATGAGATAATTATACGACTCACCATAATGCAGAATCAATGGAAGCCCTGAACTTGTTTTCCTGCAACTCCATGGTCCTATTTGGGGGTGATGGGAAACAGTGACACCTGAAGTGTGTTGCTTATGTCCTCTCACCTCCTGCTGTGCGGCCTGGTTCCTAACAGGCCATGGACCAGTACCTGCCCTTGGTCCAGGGGTTGGGGAGCCTGGCTCTAAGCAACTGTGGCTCCTCCTTGCCTTCAGGGGGCACCATCGAGACCTGCTGCCTTCTGTCTGAACATTGTTCCCAGGTCCATGGGATAGCAAGCAAGTGGCAGCTATAGCTCGCATGGACCGAACATCCTGGATTTTTCATAACTGTTGTTTTTATATGAATGTTACTCAGGTTATATGAGATAGATTTATGGTTTGATTACATGACCCTATGGCTTTTATGGTGCCTTCTGAATTAGCATAGGTAAAAATTTTGTTTCTACAAAGTTTTAGGGTTAAAAGCACTTGATTGATTCTTTCGAAGTTGGTGGAATACCCACTGTATCTGTAATGAGAGTTCTCCAAGAACAAGTCCCTCAAAGGGCATTTGCCTAAGTAGTTCCATTAAATAGCTACGTAAAGAAATAAGAAACTCAGGAAGGATAATACTAGATAGGAAATAAATACATCTTCCTTACTGTTACCTTGATTGGAATATAAATTCTTTGTTTTGCCTTAGAGTTGTGCTTATATTAATGAGGGAATATCAACCCCCTCCCACAATCCCCTGATACCTATATACACACTCTTCTTGTCTTTGCATATAAGTTGGTTGATATCTTGGATGGGTGTCTGCTCATGTTGGGTAGGTGTAATTTGGCGAAAACCCATGATCACCACCACTGTTGCTAGTTAGGTCAAACCAGATAGATTTTGGAAGAAATGACCTTGGCATTATCAAGCAGGTGGAACTTGTCAGGATTCTGTCTTTTTTCCTCTGACTTTGTTTCACCCTCCTCTATTCCCCAGGTGCTTAGTGTTTTTTCATTTTACATCCTTTCAGAGCCCCCTCTCAGCTCTCAGTGGAGATACTGATTCACCCCAAGATTTAAAGCTCACGTCTTATCTCCCAAAGGAATTTTGTGGATGAGCCTCTAAGCCAAAGGTATGACTGTCTAATAGTGGAATTTCAGTCATTTGGAAGAGACCAGAGGAGAAGATGTAGTGAGAGGTACTTCCTGGTGTTGTGTGAATAGCTGAGCTCAGATATCTCCACGTTTCCTACTTTTTTCTAAAAGTTTAATAGTTTATGTTTTAAGTCCATCATCCACTTTGAGTGTCTTTTTCTATCGGTATGGAATTTTCATATGGGTGTCCAGTTGCTCTAGCATCATTTGTTGAAAAAGCCATCTTTGTCATTGAATTCATTGCACAGTATAAAATATCACCTGGGTGTATTTGTGTGGGGCCAACTGTGAGTTCTCTATTTTGTTAATCTATGAGTCTAGCCTTCAAACAATACCATGCTGTCACAATTACTGTAGTTGGAGAAAAAAGGGATAACTTTCAAAATTATTTGGTCTCTTTTAGGGCTTCTCACTTATTTTTACAAAGAAATTTGTACATGAAAGATCATAGTACCATTATTCAAAACAAGCACAAAATGGAAGCTACCCAGATATTCGTCAGTGGTTGAACAAACCATGGTATATCTACATGTATGTGGACTACTATTCAGCTGTAAAAAGGGACAGATGATCAATACATGCAACAATGTGGATGAACCTCAAGGAAATTATGCTGTGTGAAAAAAAAAAATCAGTCTCCAAAGGCTGCATACTATAATAGTTTGTTTATATAGGTCTTGAAATAATAAAATTGGACATAGAGAACAGCTTAGTGGTTGTCAGAGGTTAATGATGGGAGTGAGTGATTGGTGTCCCTAATAAGAAATAGCCTGAGGGAGTCTTCTGATGGTATGGTGTAGTATCTTTTTTTTTTTACTTTATTAAAATACTGAAAAATATGGAACGCTTCACGAATTTGCGTATCATCCTTGCGCAGGGGCCATGCTAATCTTCTCTGTATCATTCCAATTTTAGTATATGTGCTGCCGAAGCGAGCACATGGTGTAGTATCTTGATTGGTTACACAAAGTTGCATGCGCGCACGTGCACACACACACACAAACAC
The DNA here is from genome assembly GCF_019320065.1 of Cervus canadensis. Classification (NCBI taxonomy): domain Eukaryota; kingdom Metazoa; phylum Chordata; class Mammalia; order Artiodactyla; family Cervidae; genus Cervus; species Cervus canadensis. The sequence continues at coordinate 43,976,184 of NC_057390.1, forward strand.
ACACACACGAGTGCTTGTAAAACTAGTA